>NC_135890.1:47323107-47987671 GCF_964194155.1 Cetorhinus maximus | reverse complement strand
GCGAACTTACTGATCAACCCTCCTACATTCAAGTCTAAATCATTTATATAAAGCACAAACAGCAAGGGACCCAACACCGATCCCTGTGGAACGCCACTGGACACAGGCATCCAGTCACAAAAACACCTCTCGACTATCATCCTCTGTTTTCTGCCACTCAGCCATTTCTGGATCCAATTTGCCAAATTGCCTTGGATCCCTTGGGCTCTTACCTTCATTATCAGTCTCCCATGCGGGACCTTAACAAAAGCTTTGCTGAAGTCCAAGTTAACTACATCAAATGCATTGCCCTCATCTACTCACCTGGTCACCTCTTCGAAAAATTCAATCAAATTGGTCAGACATGACCTCCCCTTAACAAAACCATGCAGACTGCCCTTGATTAATCCCTGCCTCTCCAAGTGTAGATTAATTCTGCCCCTCAGAATTGCTTCCAATAGTTTCCCCACCATTGAGGTTAGACTGACTGGCCTGTAGTTCCCTGGTTTATCCCTTCCTCCCTTCTTGAATAACGGTACCATATTGGCTGTCCTCCAGTCCTCTGGCACCTCTCCTGTGACCAGAGAGGTATTGAAAATTATTGCCAGTGCCCCTGATATCTCCTCCCTTGCCTCACTCAACAGCCTGGGATACATTTCATCCAGGCCTGGAGATTTATCTACTTTTAAGCCTGCCAGACCACTTAGAACCTCCTCCCTTTCTATGCTAATTTCTTTAATTATATCACAGTCCTTCTGCCTGATTTCCATACCCATGTCGTCCCTCTCTTTTGTGAACACCGATACAAAGTATTCATTTAGAACCCTACCTACATCTTCCGGCTCCACACACAAATTACCACTATGGTCCTTAATGGGCCCTACTCTTTCCCTAGTTATCCTCTTACTCTTAATGTACTTGTAAAATAACTTTGGATTTTCCTTTATTTTAACTACCAATGTTTTTTCATGCTCCCTTTTTGCTCTCCTAATTTCCTTTTTAAGTCCCACCTACACATTCTATACTCCTCTAGGGCTTCTGCTGTTTTGATCTCTCAGTATCTGCCATGAGTCTTTCTTTTTCTCTTTATCCAATCCTGTATATCCCTCGACATCCAGGGTTCCCTGGAGTTGTTGGTCCCACCCTTTATCTTTACTGGAATATGTTGGCCCTGTACGCTCCCTATTTCCTTCTTGAATGAGTCCCGCTGCTCTGACCGCAGATTTACCTAAAGTAGCTGCTCCCAGTCCACTCTGGCCAAATCATATCTGATCTTATTAAAATCAGCCTTCCCCCAATTTAGAACTCTGATTTCTGGCCCATCCTTGTCCTTTTCCACAACAACCTTGAATCTACTGGAGTTATGATCACTATCTGCAAAATGATCCCCCATGCTTGCCTGGCTTCATTCCCTAAAATTAAGTCCAGGACCGCCCCCTCCCTTGCAGTGCCTTTTAAGTGCTGGCTTTAAAAACTCTCCTGGATGCATTTTAAGAATTCAGCTCCCGCTAAACCTATCACACTATGACTAACCCAGTTAATGTTGGGGAAGTTGAAATCCCCCACTATTACTACCCTATTATTTTTACAGTTCTCTGAAATTTGCTTACATATCTGCTCTTATATTTCTCTCTGACTGTTTGGGGGCCTATAGTACACTCCCAGCAATGTGATTGTTCCTTTTTTGTTTTTAAGTTCTACCCATATGGCTTCATTTGAGGAGTCTTCTAATACGTCATCCCTCCTTACTACTGTAATTGATTCCTGATCAATATTGCAATACCCCCTCCTCTTTTACCTCCTTCCCTGCCTCTCCTGAAAACCCTATATACTGGAATATTGAGCTGCCAATCCTGACTCTCTCAATCATGTCTGTGACAGCAATGACGTCATACTCCCATGTGTTAATTTGTGCCCTCAACTCATCTGCCTTATTCGTCAGACTCCTTGCATTAAAATAAATACCATCCAACCTTGCCAAGCTCCTTTGTGCCTTAACTGGCCTAAAATTTCTATGCCTTCCAGACTCACGTGCTCTCTTCTAATTTTGGCTGTGCATCTCCCCCTGCTGAAACTCCTCTCAGGATCGCATCCCCCTGCCAAGTTAGTTTAAACCCTCCCCGACAGCACTAGCAATCCTCCCCACAAGAATGTTGGTCCCATTCTGGTTCAGGTGCAACCCGTCCACCATATACAGATCCCAGCGTCCCCAGAAATGGTCCCAATGTCCCAGAAAGCTAAAGCCCTCCCTCCTGCACCATCTCTCCAGCCACACATTCATCTGGACTAACCTTGTATTTCTATACTCACTAGCGCGTGGCACTGGATGTAATCCAGAGGTTACTACCTTTGAGGTCCTGTTTTTTAATCTGCTTCTTAGCTCCCTAAATTCTGCTTGCAGGACCTCATCCCTCTTTCTACCTATGTTGTTGGTACCAATATGTATCACAATCTGTCTGTTTGCCCTCCCCCTTTAGAATGCCCTGCAGCCATTCAATGACATCCTTGACCCTGGCACCAGGGAGGCAACATACCATCCTGGAGTCACGTCTACAGCCACAGAAATGCCTGTCTGTTTCACTATCCAGTCTCCTACCACTATAGCTCTTCCCCTCTTTTTCCTACCCCCCCCCCCCCCCCCCCCAAGAACAGCTGAGCCACTCAGTGCCATGAGCGTGGCTGCACTCCCCAGAGGAACCGTCACTCTCACTGTTTTCCAACACAGAAGAATGGTTTTTGAGTGCAATGCACCCTGGGGATTTCCTGACTACTTGCCTGACACCTTTCTTCTGATTGATGGTCACCCATTCCCTCTCTGTCTGCACTTCCTTAAGCTGTGGGGTGACCGCGTCTAAAAACTATCGTGCTATCCACAAAACTCTCAGCCTCACGGATGCACCTCAGTGCCTCCCACTGAGCCCCAAAACTTGGAGCTCAAGTAGCTGCAGCTGGTGGCAGTTCCTGCACATGTGGTTGGTCAGAGCGCAAGGAGCATCTAGGACTTCCCACATGTTGCAGGCAGTACATAACATGGGACTGTGCTGCCCTACCATGCCTCTAGTTGAAAAAAAACCCTTTAAGTTAAATACAGTTAAAAAAAATGTTAAATTATGTACTTCAAATAAAAACTAGAATTCTTACTTTTCGTTAGCTTAATCTATTTTAAACTGGAGAAAAAAACTGGAGAAAAATACTTACCCACTACTCACCAATCAGCTCTCACCTTTGTGCTGACGTCAGCTTCCCCGCATTCGCGCTGGTTCTGATTTCTCCACCGTGCTCTTCCGCTGTCTTGTGTTGTCACTCTTGTTATTTTCAACAAGAACTGACTGCAGGACACTCCTGCTTCCCAGACCGCTTCACCGTGATGCTGACTGCAGGACACTCTTCCCAGATAGGTGACGAGACTGAGTGAGCGCTACTATGAATCTAAATCCAGACCTTCTAACCACAACTCAATTGACTGAATTATGCAACCACTGACTATAAAGCAAAACACTAGTAAATCTACAGCTGGAGTACAGTGTGAAGCTCTGGTCACTGCACTACAGGAAAGAGGCTACTGCACTAGACATGAAGTGGAGATTTACAAGGATATTGCTTGGACCAGATAATTTTTATTATGTGGAGAGATTGGATAGGCTGGGATTGTTTACTATGGAACAGAACAGGGTGAGCAGAGACATAACTGAAGTGTATAAAACCTCTATGTATATATTTGGAATTATGTTGGTATTCTGTGTAAGTAAAAAAAGGCATGTGGATGTGCACGTGTCCAGGGTTAATTAAACATGAGGAAGGTTACTAGAGATAAGTTGTCTGTGAGAGCTAAGAGATGAAAGGTTAAAAGGCATTAGGTTGATGCATTTGTCATGAGAGGTTATGATGAGGTGGAGTTACAAGTAAGTAGGGAGGATTTAAAAGTTGCATTGTGAGATAAGTGGGAAACTTGGTTTTTCAGCTGTTGAAATTCAAAAGGTTTTTCAGAGGTGGCAAAAAATATTTGCATCTTACAAAGACTTCATGAGTAAACAGGAAGGTATATTAAATTTTATTGACCCGAAAGTAGAGGCAAAATAGAAAACATTAAAGGTTTTTATATTTGGAGAAGTTGAGTTCAAAGAGATGTTTGAGGTCAATGGAACCTGAGATGAAAGAAGAAAAAGATGTTTAAGGAAGAATGTTTACCTGAGTGCGGTGGCTGTTGGGGAAAAGCCCTGAAGTACAGTTCCTTGGTATGTGAGCCATTGAAAAAGCTGTGAAAGTTTTGAATTTGGGCAGCCACCAAGTATTAAGCCAGGAAAGTCTGTATTTTAGGAAAGTTTGTTTCTGAACCTCTTTTGGAATTCAACAGAGTGGAAGTGTTTGAGAAGTCACGAGGTATACTTTAATTAATGTGACAACAACTCCTTAATTTGGGTAATATTACTCGATTTTTAAGGTTAAAATCTATAAGGGGGTTGTTGCCAAGAAGGTAGTTTAATTGTGTACTTTTGACTAAGTAGGTATTTTTGGGGTTGTTCTGTCAAACTGATTAACTGTATAACTTTAATCTTGTATGCTTAAGTCTTTTTCTCTTTTTACTAAAGCTTTTAATTTTTAAAAATTCTTAAGGTGTTATTGGAGTTCTATGCTTTTGAGGTCAGTAGCTTTTCCTCCTCATTTTCACAATAAAAAGGTTTATGATCAGTGAGGCAGAGCTCACTCTGGGGTCTGGCTTGCTCAGCAATAACACCTGCTGTGATCACAACAGAGGCAGAAACCCTCATAAGATTCAAGAAGTACTTGGATATGCATTGAGGTGATAACCTACAATACTATGGACCAAAGGTTGGAAAGCGGGATTAGGCTGGGTGGCTACTTGTTGGCTGGCGTGGATATTTTGGGCCAAATGGCCTCCTTGCATGTTGTATATTTTCCAAAAAATCCTGATATTTGTATTGTTTTAATTTTTACACTTCTGCAATACAGTTTACCAATAGCTTTCAGCAATATTTTCATAATTTGCTGTAAATTCAGTCCTGGTGATCAACAATTCGCCTATCGTCAGCTTGGTCAATTTCTTTGATCACCTGTCACCTTGGCCTCAATAAATCAATAATGGCTGTTATCAATAAAGGGTGGCAGATAAAGAATTATATCAGTTATAGTCGGGTCATATTTATTTCTTTAACTTCCATACACAGTGCAATCCCAGACAAAGCTTTCTGAACTTTATAGCCAGTCATGTTCTTTAATGCATCATGTTTACATTTGGTCCGTAGGACTATTTTGCATACTCCGTTGTAAAGGTGGACTAGTTACCAATGATCAATCAGCTTCACATAGAGGCGCTACAGAAACCTGCTGAGGTTTAGACTGTGTGTACGTGGGGATTTGCAAGCTCACTGCACTTCTGAGAACAGACATTTCCCACTGAGCCCTTCCTGATTTCTTAGTTATTTTTAATATTTGTTTCAAGTTGCTATGGAAACAAAAGTTACCAGCCCACAGATGGTCAGACTTAACGTCACGCCACTTTGAGACAGTCAGCAAATTGTTTACAATGTGCCTTAATTAAGTGTTCCCCTGTTGCATGTTTATTTAATTTGCTCATTTTCACTTTTAAAAGTAGCTGTTTTTAACATGTATTAAAGTGAGTGTGGCATATCTTTGTCTCAGACCACTTACAAACTTTTAAAATTTACAGATTGAACAAGAATTAAACCATTAACATCTTTTTGATTAAAAAGCAAAACATTCCAGGTCTTCATTTTGATTTAAGTCTAGATTTGTTGTATGGCTACGAGACAAAGAATGACCTTTTAATGGGATACCACTTCACATTAATTAGTTTTCCAAAAACTGTTCATTCTAAAATCAGTTTCTAGAAATGTTTCAAGGATTTAGCTAATGTTATTGGCATGTAGTATTAATGCAAGATGACTGTTGCTAAAACAGGTCTAATGGTGCGAGTGCATTTATGTTTGTATTCTGTTTTCAGGTTAGCTTTGTAACATAATTTAATAATTACAAAGTGATTTTCAAACTTGGGTTTTGAAAGGAACTATATAAGATGCAAGTCAATTCCCTTCATGTCCTTGATTAGCAAGATTCTGCACTAATGAGAGAAAAAAATCAAGAATATGTCACGATTAAAGCAGCTCTGAAAATTGCATTGGAGTGAAAAAAAATTGCAGTTTGAAGATTACTTGTAGTTATTAAATTATGCAATGACTGTCCTCTTGCATTAACACAATATGCCATTAGCCTTAGTCACAGCATCGTGTTGGGCCTACATGAGTAATGGTCACTTGGGCACAGTATTGGAGGACAGCCAACCTGCTTTAAACCGTTTGTCTGTGACGTTAGGAAAGGAGGGAAGGAAAGTGTATTTTTCTGCAGTTCTAAGGCATGACCCTGAACCTTGGTTAGGCCACAGCTGAGTATTGCTTGTAAACTCTTCGCATTCTGGAGACAGATCCGTAATACCTCTCAGAAGAATCCAAGAAAGTCTCATTTTTTTCAGTTTTGTGTTTTACCTGGAGCTGCTTTTAGTGGAAAGAATTATTGTGTTTTCATTCATTCAATGCATCATCTTATTGATCAAGAACATGAAAGGAAAGGACATACATTTATATAGCACCTTTCAGAACCCTAGGGCATCCAAAAGCACTCTATGGCAAATTAAATACATTTTGAAGTGTAGTCACTGTCACATACAGAATTTGTGTTCTCCTTTTTACTGCTCTTGATCAGTATGTTGGTATATAAAAAGTATTTGCTTCTTTACCCTTGGAGTGTGTCCTAATTAAGCAGCAATCTTTTTGTGAGGTTTAACATAAAGAATGTTATTTATCATCACACACTCGCATCAAAATGATGCAACATTTCACTTACTTGACCCGCACACACTCTCACACATACACGAAAATTAGATACAGTTGAAAGTAAAAGAACCGTTACAAACTTATAATTATCTCAGTCTCTTTTGTGGCAGGCCTGTGGTTTTTTAGATGCAGTTGATGCTTTGCAGTTGAAGTGAAGGCCTTGTAAAGCGAAGAATTATCAGCCGGCTGTGAGGTCTCTGATAGTTGAATTTCTAGAAAGTTGGTTTTCAGATTAACTTTAACTGGAACAGGTTGGGGTGTCCTTCTCTCTGTTTGAATCTCCCACTTAAGGTATTTGCTTTTTATTACCTTGGCTGCTTGATGGCTTGCCCTAATTCAATGGCTTTTAGTGGAACACTCTCCGAGAGCAGTTTATGCTGATTTAAAGCTGACCACAAACATGGCTTCCTCATCATTTGACTTCCACAAACTCAAAGTCCTTTTTCCAAACAGAACGTGGTATGTTGATTGCACATTCTCTGTTGTTGTTTGATACCTTGTTAATTTGAGACAGCCAGTGTCTTGTATTTGAATGATCCATTCAATTGAAAATACCCATTTAAATTAGTTTCAGGAAAGGGCATTGATACATCAGTCTAGAAGGTTCCCCTTGTTGCCCCATGAGACAGGGAACTGGTTTCAATCCACAAAAGAAGTTAGGTAATCCTCAGGCATCTTTTGCAGCCCTTTGTTCAGTTTTAAAAATCTGAAAGTCCATTATATACTGGAACAGGATATTACTGTTGTAATGTGGGAAGTTCCAGCAGCCAATCTGCACACAGCAAGCTCCCACAAATAACAATGTGGCAGTGATGTTGGTTAAGGGATAAATATTGACCAGGGAGAATGTTGACCAGGAAGAATTTTCCAGTTCTTCTTTGAAATAGTGCCAAAGGAGCTTTTACATCCACCTGAGAGGGCAGTTGGACCTTTGGCTTAAAGCCTCATCCGAGAGACAGCACATCTGACTGCACCCTCTCAGTACTATACTGGAGGATCAGCCTAGATTATGTGCTCAAGTCTCTGAAGAGAGACCTTGTGACTTAGAGGTGAGAATACTACTATTAAATCATATTGAGGAATAGGCATGGATCATTGCAAATGTTTGAGTTGGGCTGAATCCCACTGTCAAAACTGATAATTAGAGCCTATGGATGTGAAATTAGAGCCGATGTGAAATTCATTTACGCAGTGCCACTAATCCACTTGATCTTTTCATGCACATGATGCACTGCTGGCAGTTTCCCATATGGCCCACACGATGATAATGGAAGTGCACAAGCAGATGCTTCCTCTGCCCATGCCAGAAGACATTGGAAGTGCAATATCCTGACTTCGTGACCCAAATGGGTTTACGCAATGCCAAGATATCAAATTTTGTCAACATGTGTGCACTAGCATCTTCCTTCTTCACTCCTGAAATCACAACCATTAGGAAGCAAGGTGGGCCCTGTATTGGGGATATTTAAAGAGCCCCTCACCATGTTGCAATTGGTGTGCTTTTGACTTGCGTGCGTTGAAGTAAAGTTGGTGGAAGCACTGTGCTGAGCTGCCTGCTGGGGAAAACATGGCCATTTTCCTTACCTCCACATGTATGACCAGTGTCCCCAGGGCAGGGTCACCGAAACAGGAGCCCTTTTCCTGGTGTGGTGTGGCACCCTCCTTGCCCTTCAGTGCTCCAAACTGATTATTCAGCAGCCTCCGCAGTGCATTTTTGTAATTTCTCTTTAATAGGGACAGCACCTTTAAAAAGGGAAGTCTGTCTGGAGCACATGGTGCGATCCACAGAGGCTGATGGCAGCATTACGGACCAGTTCAACACCGAAGGCATTCGGGGCCAACTTATAATCATGGAGATGAGGTGGGTACATGAATTTTACATGCTACCCACCTTGTTTTCCAACCAGTTCAGGCAGGTTGCTAATCGTCACCCCTGCACTCAAAAACTGGAGCAAACAAATTTCTAGCCCTATGCATCATACCTAAAGAAAAGCAGATAACACTGTTTGGGTTGGTGGAATTTTGTGGTAAGCAATTAGGACTTATATAGCATTATCCATTCAACTGAAAAATAGCAAAGCTCTGGATCTTTTATAGGAAGAAACATCAACAGATTGTGGATTGTGACCTAGCCCAAGTGGACCATCCACCAGAGAAAGGAAATCGCTTCTAATTAAGCCAGTGCTTCTAAACCTTTATCAATAACTCGTCTATACCAGTTTGATATAGGTTTGGAGGGAAGACCACAGGACAAAGAAGAAAGCAGGATTCACTTCTAATTAAACATGTGCTATCATGAGAATCTATCAAATAGTTAATAAAAAATTCCCACATGGTACTGCCTCCTCTGGTCACGGGATCCTTTCTCGAAACGTTCATGAATAAACTGGCTTGTATCAGGTTAATATCAGTTAAGTAATGTCATACGAATGTTACAGATCACATGATATTGCACAACATCAGTTGCAACACTTTCTATGATTCAGAAAATAAATGAATTGTACGTTAAAGCACTCTTGAAATGGGGCTTCAAAATCACAGCGCCAGCAACAGAATTTATAATAGATGCCATCAGGCGAAATTTTCATGGATATATTTTGCTATTATTTATAACAGTCCTTAGTCAGGAACAGGCTAATGGCCCTATTCTCCACTGCCTCACAAACCTTTCATTACGAAAATTATAGGCACAAGATGTCTATTAAGTTAGGACAGCAAAATTCATGATTTACAGGTTAACTATGGCAGTGCGAAAGCTGTGCCATCACTAAACCAGACTGAAGAAAACAATCCTTAAAATGTAAAAGGCCAGTTCACACATCGAAGTCAAGTGGTTAGATTCCCCCTTGTTGGAGATGGCACTTGTGAGGTGCAAATCCACCTGGGTGTACCTGGCCAACCCAGAAGGAAAAACAGTTCGGACCAGTACTGTTATTTCCCAATTTTACTTGTGTTCCATTTTAAAATATACAAGGCCAGTTCAGACCAGTATTCATATTCCCCAGTTTTTACTGTTTTTTCCTTCTGGGAATTTTCCATTTTGTCTGGTAGATGTCAATGCAATAGCATGTACAAGAACAGCTTGGCTACAGATGCAGCTAATTTTGGAACAGAGGTATTCAGTGCACTCAGCTGTTTCATAATATCATGTGGGGTGAATTTTTTAAAAAAAATCTTCTTTCACAGGATGTGAGCATCGCTGGCTAGGCCAGTATTTGTTGCCCATCCCTAATTGCCCTTGAGAAGGTTATGGTGAGCCACCTCCTTGAGCTCTGCAGCCCACATGGTGTAGTACACCCACAATACTTTTAGGAAGGGAGTTCCAGGATTTTGACCCAATAACAGTGAAGGAACGGTGATATGATTCCAGAGTCAGGATAATGTGTGGCTTAGCGGGTAACTTGCAGGTTGTGATGTTCCCATGCATCTGCTGCCCTTGTCCTTCTAAGTGGTACAGTCCATGAAGATGCTGTTGAAGGAGTCTTGGTGAGTGGCTGCAGTGCATCTTGTAGATGGTACACACTAATGCCACTGCCATATTCACGGCCACCTTCTTGACCTTGCTATCTCATGTGGTTTTGTTAGTTCCATTGTATCAATCACAGGTGAAGCCATCTTTGATCACTTCCTTGTATAATTCTCCACCCAATTTTCCCTTCCACACCCCAACCCTACCTCCTGCTCTATCCATGCCTGGGAAAAAAAATCTTCTAATTAACTTAGAACTACACTTTCAAAATCCCAACTGTCTAGCCTTTGGCTCTCCATTTGCCACAATGTTTCTGCAGCTACCGATTGACTCAACCACACCCTTACCTCCATGATGCCCTGGTCCTGAATAAAACCATTACTCTTTCTCACCTTGGCCATTCCCCCAGTAAGGCCCTCATCCCCACTCCCTTAAGCACAAGGGATACAAGCTTGAAAGAATATGGCAAACAACTGGTTTAACCATCCACTACCAGATCTGGCTGGACCACATTAAGCACTACTGGGTCCTGCTCATCTGCTATAACTGCTCATAAGTCCAGGATCATCTGAAAGGCAAAGATATCCACACTTTTTTCCCCCATTGTCATCTACTTAAACCTCTCTCCCTTGCTGCCTTCACTATTACCTCTAACTATAAGTGTGAGATCATCATGGATTTCTTTAACACTAAGAGCAAGAGAATCTGATCAGCTGTCTCTGCACTTCCCACCTTCCCAATAATCCACCGATCCAAACATCCCCTAAAGCCTCCTGCTGCCCTAGCCCTGAACATGCATCTTTTTTCTCATTTCCCTCCTATCTCCCCATATTCTCTCTCCAAGCTCATTTTGTCCATGTAACTCAGTCCTGCTCTCTCTACACTATTCCCACTAAATTTCTGATCACCCAACTTCCCCTTCATGGTCCCAATGTTAACCAATATTTTTAATGGTTCTCTCTTCAGCTGCTGTGCCTTTAAATCTGCCATTGTTACCCAACTCCTCCAAAAAACTCTTGACCCATACCATCCTTGCAAACTACTACCCCATCTCCATCCTCCCTTTCCTCTTCAAAGTCCTTGAATGTGTTGTTGCCTCCCAAATCCAGTCTCATCTTTTATGGAGCTCCATGTTTGAATCCCTCCAGCCAGATTTCTGCCCGTCACAGCACTGAAACAGCTCTTATCAAAGTCACAAATGACATCCTATGTGACTGTGACAAAGGTAAACTATCCCTCTTCATCCTCCTTGACCTGTCTGCAGTCTTTGACACAGTTGACCACACCATCCTCCTCCAATTCCACTCCACTGTTGTCCAATTGGGTGGAACTGCTCTCACTGTTTCCATTCTGATCTTTCTAATCATAGCCAGGGTATCATTTGTAATGGCTTCTCTTCCTGCTCCTGCACAGCTATCCTTGCCACCTTCTATTTCTAATCTACATGCTGCCCCTCAGTAACGTCATTTGAAAGCACACCATTAGTTTTCACGTTGACAACGCCAGCTCTACCTCACCACCACCTTTGTTGACTCCCTCCACTGTTGCAAAATTAGACTGCTTATCTAACATCCAATACTGGATGAGCAGAAATTTCCTCCAATTAAGTATTGGGAAGATTGAAGCCATTGGTTTTGGTCCCCACTTCAAACTCCGGTCCCTAGTTATCATCTCCATTGCTCTCCCTGGCAACTGCCTGAGATTAAACCAGTCTGTTCACACCAAGAAAAATACAAGAACAGAGCTGATGTCAGAAAGTTCTACAAAGAATAAGTTCTCAACACATCAAATGGATATCCAGCTGTAACAATAACTGCGTACCTTTATATAGCACCTTTAGCATAATAAAATGTTCCTAGGTGCTCTATATAAGCATTATCAAACAAAGTTTGACACCAAGTCATATAGAGAGATACTAGGTCAGATGAGCAAAAGCTTGGTCAAAGAGGTAAATTTCAAGAAGTCTTTTAAAAGGAGGAAAGTAAAGTAGAGAGGCGATGAGGTGTAGGGAGGGCATTCCAGAGCTTGGGGCCTAGGCAGCTGAAGGCACAGCCACCAATGGAGGAAGATTTAAAATCAGAAATCAGATGAGAGCAGATATCTCAGAGGGTTGTGGGGCTGGAGGAGACTACAGAGATAAGGAGGGGTGAGACCGTGGAGGAATTTGAAAACAGGGATAAGAATTTATAAAACCAAAATTGTTTTTGGCCCCCACCACAAACTCCGGTACCTAGTTACCAATTCCATTGCTCTCCTGGCAACTGCCTGAGACTAAGCCACTCTGTTCATGACCTTGGTGTCATATTTGACCCTGAGATGAGCTTCTGACCATATTTACTCCATCACAAAGACTGCTCATTTTCACCTCCATAACATGGCCCGATTCTGCCCTTGTCACAGCTCATTTGCTTCTGAAACTCTCATTCATGCCTTTGTTACCTCTAAGCTTAACTATTTCAATGCACTCCTGGCTGGCCTTCCACAATCTACCCTCCATAAACTGGAGATCATCCAAAGTTCTGCTGCCCATGTCTTAACTCGTACCAAGTCCTATTCACTTATCAGCCCTGTACTTGCTGAACTACATTGGCACCCAGTCAAGCAAAATCTCAATTCCCTCTCTACATCTCTCTGCCACTCCAATTTGCTCTCCTTCTTTAAGACATTCTTAATATCTAACTCTTTGGCCAAGCTTTTGTTCATCTGACCTAATATCTTCTTATGTGTCGCAGTGTCGAATTTAGTTTTTTTTCTCCTGTAAAGCTCCTAAGAATAAAAACAGAATTACCTGGAAAAACTCAGCAGGTCTGGCAGCATTGGCGGAGAAGAAAAGAGTTGACATTTCGAGTCCTCATGACCCTTCAACAGAATTGAGTAATATTAGGAGAGGGGTGAAATATAAGCTGGTTTAAGGTGGGGGGGTGGGTGGGAGAGAAGGTGGGGGGGGTGGGGGGGGAGGGTGGTTGTAGGGACAAGCAAGCAGTGATAGGAGCAGATAATCAAAAGATGTCACAGACAAAGAAACAAAGAGGTGTTGAAGGTGGTGATATTATCTAAACGAATGTGCTAATTAAGAATGGATGGCAGGACACTCAAGGTACAGCTCTAGTGGGGGTGGGGTGGAGAGACTGACAGGGCATTAAAGGTATAGATTTAAAAATAATGGAAATAAGTGGGAAAAGAAAAATCTATATAAATTATTGGAAAAAACAAAAGGGAGGGGGAAGAAACGGAAAGGGGGTGGGGATGGAGGAGGGAGTTCAAGATCTAAAGTTGTTGAATTCAGTATTCAGTCCGGAAGGCTGTAAAGTGCCTAGTCGGAAGTTGAGGTGCTGTTCCTCCAGTTTGCATTGGGCTTCACTGGAACAATGCACCAAGCCAAGGACAGACATGTGGGCAAGAGACCACCCTGCTCTCTTGCCCACATGGCTGCCCTTGGCTTGCTGCATTGTTCCAGTGAAGCCCAACGCAAACTGGAGGAACAGCACCTCATCTTCCGACTAAGCACTTTACAGCCTTCCGGACTGAATATTGAATTCAACAACTTTAGATCTTGAACTCCCTCCTCCATCCCCACCCCCTTTCCGTTTCTTTCTCCTCCCTTTTGTTTTTTCCAATAATTTATATAGATTTTTCTTTTCCCACCTATTTCCATTATTTTTAAATCTATACCTTAATGCCCTGCCAGTCTCTCCACCCTGCCCCCACTAGAGCTGTACCTTGAGTGTCCTACCATCCATTCTTAATTAGCACATTCGTTTAGATAATATCACCACCTTCAACACTTATTTGTTCCTTTGTCTGTGACATCTTTTGATTATCTGCTCCTATCACTGCTTGCTTGTCCCTACAACCACCTCCCTCCCAACTTCTCTCCCCCCACCCCCCCACCTTAAACCAGCTTATATTTCACCCCTCTCCTAATATTACTCAGTTCTGTTGAAGGGTCATGAGGACTCGAAACGTCAACTCTTTTCTTCTCCACCGATGCTGCCAGACCTGCTGAGTTTTTCCAGGTAATTCTCTTTTTGTTTTGGATTTCCAGCATCCGCAGTAGTTTTTTGTTTTTAAGCTCCTAAGAATGTTTTATTATGTTAAAGGTGCTATATAAATATAAGCTATTGTTTTTATATCTGGATATCCATTTAATGTGTTGAGCACTTATTCTGTGTAGAACACTCTGACATTAGTTCTTTACTTGCCTTTTTCTAGTTTGAGCCTGTGCCTTCTAGTCCTCGTCGTGTAATCTAGTTTGAAGGAATTTTCCAGGCTTACCTTACCATGCATTTATTAACTTCAGTGTTTCAATAAGATCTCCTCCCACAAGAGCACAACAAATTTGAAAATAGATATTAATATTAATTCCACAGCACCAAATAAATTCAAAATCCGGTTCATGGGATTTGCAGTTGGTCTCCATTATTTGCACAAAGCAGATGAGGGAAATAAAATATTCCTTTTAGCATTAATCTTAATAAGATAATGTATACACCGTACCAGTGTTACTAAATTTAGACTCTCTATTGGCTGCCGATCTTCTGGCATTTCTTAAAATTACAATACTCTTTTCACACTATTAATGGAGTTATGTAAGCTCTCAGAAAATGTCACTGGGTACAAACAGTATTGTTTACAAATCATTTCTCTGAATGGAAAGTGGTCTAAATTTAGATGTTCAGACATACTTCAGAAAAGTTGCCATATGACAGATTTGCCATGACTCTAGACTGTGATAGCAGTCCAACCAAAGTGGAATGTAAATGTGAGTGCGCCTATGCATGATTAAGGAAATGGTTTAGTTCAGCCACTCTCTATATGGTAAAGTCTGGAATCAATATGCTTGCACAATAAGCCATAAACCATATGCCTGTAATCTTTTATTTCTCTTGGAAGGGTCTGTGTCTACAAAATGCTCAGTCAGCTGTGTTACTATTTGCAATTACAGTACCTCGTTTACAGTATCAAATGTGAAAATGATAAAGTTATTTTTATAAGACTGGTAAGAATTTGTCAACTATATATTGAATAAAATACTTTTACTTTATGGAGACAGGGAGGCACAGTGTGTAGGATACTGACCTTTCCACCTCTGAGCATTGCCTCTAAGGGCAGAATTTTGTCCTTGATGGGCGGGTGGGCTGGCAGCTGATCGCCACCACTGAAATGGGCCCCACACCACTATTTTAAGTGGGTGGGCTACCCGACGGGAAGCGCTATGCACTTCCTGTGCTGTTGGGGGTGGGGGGGGGGGGGGGGGGGGGCGGAAGGGATTCCCCAACTGTCAGAGTGCACTCTTTTGCGCATGCGCGCAAGGAGTGCACATTTCCCTGAGGCAAAGTGCTGCCTCAGGGAGATCGCTGAAAGGCTAGCAAATATAAAAAATAGAACAAGAAAAAATTCATTAACATGTCCCCCTCATATGAAAATGTCACAAGAGATGGGACATGTTAATGAAATAAACAAAAACTTTATTAAGTGTTTTTAAAACCACTATCAAACCTCACCCCGCCACTGGATGAGGTTTGTAAAAAAATCACCTACGCGCCTGCCCGTTGGGCCCGTGCGCCGAGCCAAAGTTCGCATGGACCCCTCAAAGTCGTCGATGATTGGCAAGTTAAGGGCCTTAACGAGGCCTTTAATTAATGACGGGTGTGCGTCCCGTTGCATAGTGCGCCCGCCAACCGAAATATTGTGATGCCGCGCGCTGACGTCGGGACACTCGCGCAACATTTTAAGTGCTGGCATGCGGGCTCCGCCAGTCACATGCCAGCCAGAAGATTCTGCCCTAAGTGTTCCATGTAAAATCGGCTTGTGTAATCTGAGGTAAGTTCCTAATAGAAATGGGTGCACAATATCTCACTCTAAACTCCCACTAAACTGACAATCTTGCTGACAGAGGCCACAGGGTAGCTG
This sequence comes from Cetorhinus maximus, assembly GCF_964194155.1. Taxonomy (NCBI): domain Eukaryota; kingdom Metazoa; phylum Chordata; class Chondrichthyes; order Lamniformes; family Cetorhinidae; genus Cetorhinus; species Cetorhinus maximus. Next base: position 47,971,441 of record NC_135890.1, on the reverse strand, counting down.
CTTCAGGATTTCAAAAAAGGTCTACACATAGGACTGTAACTTTGAGAATAATCCAGTGTTGTAAGATCACATGATCTGTGTAAACCAGTTGGCAGAGTGGGGAACCTTGAGGAGGGAGTTCTTCTTTAGTTATTAGAGTATGATGCACACCATGTAGCTGCTGCTGCTGTCTTGTAAATAACGTTCAATGTTTCCACCAGAAAAGTTGCCTGGAAAATCAACTCTATAACAAACTGGTGATGAGGATAAAAATGATCTGGTGCTGTCCCTTGCCCAGCAATTGCGAGTATCTAAGATAAGTAAAAGAAAGGAAGCTATATTCATCAGAGATGCCATGGTTTGGCAGAACTGATCCCTTTGAGCCAGCCACAGACCATTGATCTCAATATATAGAACGTCTTGCATCCTACTTTCAAGTCAACAAAATCACAGGGGAGGAAAAGAGGAGAGCAATTCTCCTGAGTATTTGTGGGAGCAAAACCTACCGTTTAATTCAATACTTTATGGTCCCCAGTGCCCCTGATTCAAAGACCTTCAGTGAATTAGTTGACCTCGTTAAGGGACATTTCCAACTCAAGCCCTCAGTTACAATGCAGAGGTTCAGGTTCAATTCACGAAATAGAGCCCCAGGGGAGACCATTGCTACCTACATGGTGAAATTATACAACTAATGGAATATTGTGATTTCGGTGAAACCCTGAATGATATGCTCAGAGATCGTTTGTTCTGTGGCGTGCAAGAGGATGTTATTCAGCAAAGATTGCTGGCTGAATTGGATCTTGATTTTAAGAAAGTGTTAGAAATGGTGCTTGCAATGGAAAGCACTGTAAGGGATTTACAAGCGATTCAAGGTACACAAAATGGCGGCATTTTCCTAGTTGGGTGGCAATGGTCAACCAAAAGTGGTCCATGTTTCCTACATTTCAACAGTGAGTATACTTCAAACATAGATCATTGACCAAAATGAACTTTGAGATATCCCGAGGTTGAGAAAGGAGCTATATAAAATCACGTACTTTAACATACTGTGGAAACATAAGGCAATATTAATGATCTTGTTCTGCGTCCCATTAGCTTATGTTATTGGTGATACTTTACACCAGGGTGTTCAATCTATAGCATAAGGGCCACATACAGCTCAATCCTACATGTGCTTATATTTATGTGGACCTGAAGGTTTGGAAAATGGCTATTTTTAGCACTGTTGCCTGTGTGATGGTGAAGATGGGCAGCAGGTATTTCATAAATCTGTAATTCATGGATGCAGCAGCATGTTTGAAAGTGCAGCTGCCTTGACTCAGAAGCAATTTTTGTCACTCAGCTTTCCAAAGCATGTCTTGTGGGCTTTAGATATTTGAGGAAAATGGCTAAACCGACCAGAGTTCTTTGGAGAGGGCCATGTACCATTTTGGAGAGGTCCAGGTACCTGTTTGGTGAAGTTCAGCTATCCTTTTATGGATGTTCAGCTACTGCTTTGGGGTTGTTAATGTGTGTAAATGTAGACTTCATCCTAGGGCCCTGAAAGAAGTCGCTAGTGAGATAGTTGAGAGTTGGTTTTAATTTTACAAAATTCCCTAGATTCGGTGAAGGTTCTGTTAGATTGGAAAATAGTGAATGTAACTCTTTTAATCATAAAGGGAGGGAGACAGAAAGCAGGAAACTTTAGCCCAGACTGTCAAGGGGAAAATGTTAGAAGCTATTATTAAAGACATTATAGCAGAGCACTTGGAAAAATTCAAGGTAATCAGGCAGAGTCAACATGGTTTTTGGGGAAGGGAAATCATGTTTAACCAATTTATTCTTTGAAAAAGTCACTTATACTATGAGTGGCAGGGAACCAGTGGATATACTGTATTTAGATTTGTAGAAAGCATTTGATAAGGTGCCTCATCTGTGGAACTGTCAAGCTGTCAAGTCACTTAAATCCACTGCCCTTTAAATTTTGGAGAAAAAAGCCAGCTGTGAGTCACAGTAAAAAAAAAATCACTGCTGGAAATGTTAATAGATGCTTGTTGACATAAGATTAAGGGCTACTGCTATAGTTTATTTCTGTGTGACTGCTTTCACACCCTATTATCACAGTGGGGGAGTGGGGGGGAGGTGCTGTAAATTCACAGCTTGGCTGACAGCTCTAACTGCCGATAATGGGATTAACTGTCTTTGAAGTGGGGCTATGAATACAAATGTATGTTTTATAGAGGATTAAGTGCTTGAAGGAAATGTTTTATTCATTCATGGGATGTGGACTTTTCTGGCTAGACCAGCATTTATTGCCCATCCCTAATTGCCCTTGATGGGGTGGTGGTGAGCTGCCTTGAACCACAGTAGTCCATGTAGTGTAGGTACATACACAGTGCTGTTAGAAAGGGAGTTCTTGGATTTTGACCCAGCGACAGTGAAGGTACAGTGATATATTTCCAAGTCAGGATGGCAAGTGGCTTAGAGGGGAAATTCCAGGTGGCGGCGTTCTCATCTTTCTGCTGCCCTCATCCTTCTAGGTAGTAGTGGTCGTGGGTTTGAAAGGTACTGTCTAAGGAGCCTTGGTGAATTCTGCAGTGCATTTTGTCGATGGTACACACTGCTGCAACTGTGTGTTGGTGGTGGAGGGAGTGAATGTTTGTGGTAGGGGTGCCAATCAAGTGGACTGCTTTGTCCTGGGTGGGGTCAAGCTTCTTTAATGCTGTGGGAGCTGCACTCATCCAGCAAAGTGGGGAGTATTCCATCACACTCCTGAATTGTGCCTTGTAGATGGTGGACAGGCTTTGGGGAGTCAGGAGATGAGTTACTTGTCACACGATTCCTAGCCTCTGACCTGCTCTTTTAGCCACAGTATTTATATGGCTAGTCCCATTCAGTTTCTGGTCAATGGTAACCCTCAGGATATTGAGAGTGGGGTATTCAGTGATGATAATGCCATTGAATGTCAAGGGGTGATCGTTAGATTCTCTCTTGTTGGAGACGGACATTGCCTGGCACTTGTGTAGCATGAATATTACTTGCCACTTGTCAGCCCAAGCCTGGATATTATTCAGGTCTTGCTGCATTTAGACATGGACTACTTCAGTATGAGTTGTCACAAATGGTGGTGAACTTTGTGTAATCTTTAGCAAACATCCCACTTCTGACCTTATGATGGAAGAAAGGTCATTGACGAAATAGCTGAAAATGGTTGGGCTCAGGACACTACCCTGAGGAACTCCTGCAGTGATGTCCTGGAGCTGAGATGATTGACCTCCAACAACCAACACCATCTTCCTTTGTGCTAGGTATGACTCCAACCAGAGGAGAGTTTTCCTCCTGATTCCCGTTGATTCCAGGTTTGCTAGGGCTCCTTGATGCCACACTCGGTCAAATGCGGCCTTGATGTCAAGGGCAGTCACTCTCACCTCACCTCACCTCAGGAGTTCAGCTCTTTGGCCCATGTTTGAACCAAGGCTGTGATGTGGTCAGGAGCAGAGTGGCCCTGGTGGAACCCAAACTGGTCATCAGTGAGCAGGTTTTTGCTAAGCAAGTGCTGCTTGATAGCACTGTTGATGACCCTTTCCATTACTTTACTGATGATCAAGAGTAGACTGATGGGGTGGTAATTGGCTGGGTTGGATTTGTCCTGTTTTTTCCAAGGGATATATCTGGGCAATTTTCCACATAGCTGGGTAGATGCCTGTGTTGTAGCTGTACTGGAACAGGTTGGCTGGGGGCACGGCAAGTTCTGGAGCATAAGCCTTCAGTTCCATTACCAGAATATTGTCAGGGCCCATAGCCTTTGCAGTATCCAGTGCCTTCAGCCGTTTCTTGATATCACATGGAGTGAATTTGATTGGCTGAAGGCTGGCATCTGTGATGCTGGTGACCTCCAGAGGAGGCGAAGATGGATCATCCATTTGGCACTTCTGGCTGAAGATTGTAGCAACGCTTCAGCCTTATCTTTTGCACTGATGTGCTGGGCTCCATCATCATTGAAGATGGGGATATTTGTGGAGCCTCCTCCTCCTCCAGTGAGTTGTTTAATTGGCCACCGCCATTCACGACTGGATATTGCAGGACTTCCAAGCTTAGATTTGATCCATTGTTTGTGGTATCACTTACCTCTGTCTATCACTTGCTATTTATGCTGCTTGGCACACAAGTAGCCCTGTGTCATAGCTTCACCTAGTTGACACCTCATTTTTAGGCATGCCTTGTGCTGCTTCTGGCATGCCCTCCTGCACTCTTCATTGAACCAGGGTTGATCCCCTGGTTTGATGGTAATTGTAGAGTGAGGGACAAGGTTACAGATTGTGTTCGAGTACAATTCTGCTGCTGCTGATGGCCCACATCGTCTCATGGTTGTGCAGTCTTGAGTTCTATCTATCCCATTTAGTACAGTGGTAGTGCCACATAACACAATAGTGGGTATCCTCAATTTGAAGACGGAATTTTGTCTCCATAAGGACTGTGCGGTGTCACTCCTACTGATACTGTCATGGACAGATGCAAGTGCGGCAGGCAGGTTGGTGAGGATGAAGTCAAGTAAGGTTTTTCCCTCGTGTTGGTTCCCTCACCAGTTTCTACAGACCTGGTCTAGCAGCTATGCCCTTTAAAACTCAGCCAGCACGGTCAGTAGTGGTACCAAGCCACTCTTGGTGATGGACATTGAAGTCCCCCACCCAGAGTACGTTCTGTGCCCTTGCCACCTCAGTGCTTCCTTCAAGTCGTGCTCAACATGGAGGAGCACTGATTCATCAGCTGGGAGAGGGGGGTACGTGGTAATCAGAAGGAGGTTTCCTAGCCCATGCTTGACCTGATGCCATGAGACTTCATGGGGACAGAGTTGATTTTGAGGACTCCCAGTGCAACTCCCTCAAAACTGTATACCACTGTGCCACCACCTCTGATGGGTCTGTCTTGCTGGTGGGACAGGACATACCCAGAGGCGGTGATCGTGGTGTCTGGGACATTATCTGTAAGGTATGATTCCGTGAGGGTAACTATGTCAGGCTGTTGCTTGACTAGCCTGTGAGACAGCTCTCCCAATTTTGGCACTAGCCCCCAAATGCTCGTAAGGACAACTTTGCAGGGTTGACAGGGCCGAATTTGGAGTTGTTTCCGGTGCCTAGGTCAATACCAGGTGGTCTGTCGGCTTCATTCCTTCAGTACTTGTAGATTTATGCAAGCTGCATAAGCCGGGAAGTAGAGAATGTTTTAAACTAAATATTGGGGGCAATGAATCAAATTTGGGAAGATGTGGTAAACCAAAGAGTAGAGAAAAGGCGAGAAAGGAATTAATGTGGGAAATGACAAACAGATCATGATAGAAAGGGACAGAGAGGGAGCGCATATCTAAGAGTAAATCAGCAGATAAGGCTAGAGGTTACAAAGATAATTAAAAGGCAAAACTACAGGCTTTGTATCTGAATCCACATAGCATTCAAAACATAACAGATGAACTGAGAGTGCAAATAGAAAGAATTAAATCCTACAGCCATTATAGAGACATGGCTGCAGGATGACATAGATTGGGACCTGAATATTGAAGAGTAAGTGACATTTAAGAAGGACAGGAAGCTAGGAATAGATGGAGAGTTGTGGCTCTGTTAATTAATGACAGTATTAGCACATTAGAGAGGGATGACCCAAGTTCAGGAAACCAGGATGTCGAAACGGTTTGGGTAGAAATGAGAAATGATAAAGGCAAGAAGTCACTTGTAGGAGTGGTATACAGGCCCCCTAACAGCAACTGTATGGTAGGACAGGATATAAAAGAAGAAATAATCGGAGCTTGTCAGAAAGGGATTGTGATAATCATGAGGGATTTTAATCTGCAGACTGGGAAAATCAGCTGGGCAATGGTAGCCTAGATGAGGACTGCATTGAATGTCCTCCAGATAGTTTCTTATTTTGGCGCAAACCAGACAGCAGGTTATACTAGACCTGGTATTGTGCAACAAGATAAGATTAACTAATTACCTCATAGTCAAGGTGCCCCTAAATAGCAGCATTCATAATATGACTGAGTTTTACATTCAGTTTGAGGAAGAAAAGAGTGGGTCCAAGACTAGTATTTTAAACTTGAATAAGGGCAATTATGAGGGCATGAAAGCACAGCTAAAGTGAGCTGGCAAGTTAGGTTAAGGCATAGGTCAACAGAGACAAAGTAGCAGACATTTAAGGGAATATTTCAGAATACACAGAATAGATACATTCCAACAAGAAATGAAAATTTTAAGGGGAGGACCCACCATCCGTGGGTAACTAGAAAAATTAAAGATAGTATCAAACTTAAAGAAAAAGCATACAATTGTTGAAAGATGAGTGGCAGGTCTGAAGACTGGACAGAATATAAAAAAGATCAAAGAATGCCCAAAAGACTGTTAAGGAAGGAAAAATTAGAGTACAGCTAGCTGGAAATATAACGACAAATAATAAGAGTTTCTACAGATATTTTAAAAAGAAAAACAGAGTTAACAAAGTGAGCATTGGTCCTATAGAAAGTGAGTCTGGGGAATTAATAATGGAAAAGAAGGAGATGGCAGATGAATTGAACTGGTATTTTGCATCAATGTTCACTATAGAGGATACAAGTAACATCCCAGAAATAGCTGTAAATCAGGAAATGGAAGGGGAGGGAGGAACTCTGAAAAATTGCAACCACCAGGAAAGTGGCACTGAGAAAATTGTCAGAGCTGCAGGCTGCCAAGTCCTTGGGTCCTGATGGACTTCATACTAGGGTCTTAAAAGAAATGGCTAGTAAGAAAGCTGATGAATTAGTTGTAATTTCCCAAAATTCTCTAGATTCAGGAAAGGTTCCATTAGATTAAAAAATAGCTAACGTAATTCCTTTATTCAAAAATGGAGGGGGATAGAAAGCAGGAAACCATAGGCCAGTTAGTTTAATATGTCATTGGGAAAATGTTACAAGCTATTATTAAAGACATTATAGCAGGGTACTTAGCAAAATTCAACATAATCAGGCAGTGTCAACATGGTTTTGTGGAAGGGAAATCATGTTTAACCAATTAATTGGACTTCTTTGAAGAAGTAACATATGTCATAGATAAAGGGGAACCAGTGGGTGTACTGTATTTAGATTCCCAGAAGGCATTTGATAAATGTGCCACATCAAAGGTAGTTGCGGAAAATAAAAGCTCATGGTGCAGTGGGTAACATAGTGGCATGGATAGATGATTGTTTCCTGTTAGCTAGTCAGAGGGTAGGCATAAATGGGTCTTTTTATGGTTGGCAAGATGTAACAAGTGGTGTGGCACAGGGATCAGTGCTGGGACCTCAACTTTTTACAATTTATATAAATGACTTGGATGAAGGGACCGAAGGTATGATTGCTAAATTTGTCAGAATGTCAGAAAGATAGGCAGGTTTGAAAGATGTGAAAAGGACACAAGGAGGCTATGAAGGGATATAAGAAAAGAAAATTCTAGAAAAACTCAGAAGGCCTGGCAGCATCTGTGGAGAGAGAAACAGAGTTAATGTTTCGAGTCTGTATGACTCTTCTTCAGAGTTCTGTAAGAGTCTTCAGAGTAAGAGGCGAATTAATTGAAACCTTTAAGATCCTGAGGGGTCTTGACAGGATGGATGTGGAGAGGATGTTTCCACTTGTGGGAGAATCTAGCACTAGGGATCACTGTTCAAAAATAATGGGTTGTCCATTTAGGACTGAAATGGAGAAATCTTTTCTCTCTGACGGTCCTGAGCTTTTGGAACTCTCTTCCTCAAAAGACAGTGGAAGCAATCTTTGAATATTTTGAAAGCAGTGGTAGATAGATTCTTGATAAGCAAGGTGGTGAAAGGTCATCAGGGGTAGGCGGGAATGTGGAGTTGATGTTTCAATGAGATCAGCCATGATCTTATTGAATGGCGGAGCAGGCTCGAAGAGCAGAGTGTTTGTTTGTTTGTAAACATGTAATTGTATTGAATGGGCGTTTATCAATTAGAGTGTTTTTTAATATAGTGAAGTCTGTATTGATACTTAGAACTCTATTTTATTTTAATTTCAGCATGGGTCCTGAGATCTGTCCATGGGAGATACTGGGCGAGTTGCCATGGGGGATTTAAGGGCAAAGGGTGGTGGGTATGGGGGTATGTGGCTATAGACATGAGTCAGGGTCACGGGTTACCATGAGTTGGCAATAGGTTGGCATGGAGTGTATGTGGGGCCATGGAGGGTGGGTAGAGGGGAATGAGATGGCATGAGCTGGCATAGATTGGGCATGGAAAGGTGTGTGGTGACATGAGGTGGTGTGAGGGGTGATGGTTAGAGGGCTGTTTTTTCTTTTATTATAACAGGAACAAAGTTCCAGAGCACTGAAGTTGCCCTTTTAACAAGCCTGCCTTGGCACCTGGCAGCCCCTATGATTGCATTCACACTATGTCTGTGGGCAGCAAGCCCAGGCCCCAATAGCACCCTTTCCTAACCTGGTTATCCAACCATTCGAGTCATTTTCTCCCAAGTCGGGAAATTTCCCAACTTTGAAGCACCTGACTCGGGAGTGATAATTCAGCTCCATGTGTTTGATCACTGCTGGGAAGACCCTCAAGCCCATGAAGTAGTGCATACATGCCACAAGAATCATTGTGAAACATACCAGAGGTGTGTGGAAATTAAGGTTGGACAGAATGATGGGAGGTGGAGGATCATTGATTTATAGCCATTGAATAGAGATAATAACACATTACCCCATAACAGGAGAATCAAAGGATCAGCTGCAACAATTGGCAAAAGGGACACTGAGATCAAGTCTGCCTATAGAGTGAGCCCCCCCCATTGCAAAAGGCAAGATGATAATGGTTGGTTCTATTGCCAAATCCTTCATTCAAGTGCATATTCTCCTCAATATGCCAACACTCCTGTCCACAACTACCCAATAAAGTGGGTCAATACATTAAGTCCACCATCTTCAACCACCATGGATGGACACCTACCCTGATATTATCTTATTCTATCACATCCTAGTGAACTCTTGGGAAGCAGAGGAAATAAAATTAATCTATTTTTGCCCTAATACTGGGAGGTAAAATGTGCTCAGTGCATTGGATTCCAATGCTTCTCTTTGCAAAAGCTTTATGCTGCATTGTTATGGCCACAGCAGATGTTAATTGCTGAGCAAACCAAATCCCAGAGGGAAACTTGGCTTACAGGCCATACTCTTTTTTTGTATTCTGAGAAAACATGCTGATCTCAGCAGCAAGTCCAGTAGCGCTTTTGGGATTTAAAAAATTGAAAGTAAAAGTTTTATTAACAAAGAAGAAAATAAAAACTAGGCACACAAGATTACAGTTACACAGTCAAAATTAGCCTTACATAACATCTCCCAAAACACTCCTTACTTAGTCAGACCCAAAAGTAAAGTCCTTCCAGGCAACACTCCCTTATAGATGTTTAACTATAAAAATCTAATAATATTACCCAAGGCAAACTACTGTAGCTTTAATAAAAGCATACTACTCAGTCTCAAACTCTTCCACTCTGCTGTGGAAATCCTAGACTTCAGAACAAGATTGCTTTTTGCAGCCCAAGACTTTTCTGGCTCTAAACCAACTCTAAAATACCTCTTTCCTCTTTTCATCTCAGGTTTAATTGTTCTCACACCTCTTTGAAACTCAAATCCTTCCAAATATTTCATGTTTCTATTTTGTCTCTGCTTTTGGGTCAATAAAATTCTGTTTATCCATGGAGCTCCTGTAAGGTGCAAAAATGTTTGTTACTTCTGTCTTTCCTTTGATAAACCTTGAACTGATCTCTTGTATCTTATGTTTACTAGGATTCCTACTCCATTCCTGTGTTTCTCACCTCCTGAGAAGTAAAGCACATGATCATTCTTATCCATTGGAGCGGATTCTAGCCATCTTACTTCTGCAAGTCCTAGTAAGTCAATACAATGTCTATCTAATACCTGTATACAATTATCAAGCTTTCCCAAAGTCCTTTATAAAGCCCTTATATTCCATGTCCCTATTCTCAAGAAGCTACCTCTGCCATTGAATATAACAGGCTCAGAATTTGACCTCTCGAGAGTTTTGGTCAACTTTGTCATAAATTTGTTGGTTACTTAGTTGAGCTAGGGCTTCTCCTTCCTTGCCACTATCCACAACAGAATTGGTTGCAAATGAAGGAACAAGCATTATGATATCAGAGGTGAATAATGTTTTGAAATTGATGAGTAGAAGAAAAGCTCCAGGCATAGAAGTAACAGAATACCTAAAATCCCTTGGAGCAACAGAAGTCAAAGTGGTAAGAGAAATTTGTGATTAAATATAAGCCAAAGAATACATTCCAAGTGACTTGAGTTATTCGTTATTCATTAAGTCACTTAGAAGCCTAAAGCAATGGAGTGCAATCATTTTAGAACTATAAGCTCAATGAGTCATGTCATTAAAAGTGATCTTGAAAATCATAATAGAAATAAGTAATAACACATTTGAAGTAGAAATTGGTGAAATGTAATCTGGATTTAGACCTGGAGTAGGAACAAAAAAAGGGGACATTTAACCCAAGAACAATCTTTGATAGATATTTAGAAGTAAACAAGAACATTAATATGTGATTCATAGACTAAGAAAAGTGTTCAATGGTGTTTATCACCAGCAATTAATAGACACGTTGCTGAATGTGACATTGACAGTAAAGATGTGAGATTTATCCAGTGCCTATATTGGGACCAAATAGCAAGCATCAGGCCAGAAGGTGGACAATCAGATATGTTTCAAGTGAAGATAGGAGTACGACAAGGCTATGTACTGTCACCAAAACTATTCAGTCTGGACACAGAACAAATATTCAAAGAATTAAGATGTGCTTCCAGGGGTAAAAAGTGGAGGCAAGAGCATTACAAACTTGCAGTACATGGATGATACAGTGCTATGTGCAGAAGTAGAAGAGACCCTACAAAATATCATAGATCAAGTAAAATCTAGAAGTTTAGAATATGGACTGAGTACAAACACCAAATCTAGAAGTTTAAAATATGGACTGAGTACGAACACCAAAAAGACAAGAACAATGGTAGTCAGAAAGAACACATTAGAAACTAGAGTGAAGATTGAAGTAGATGGTGTCACACTGGAACAAGAGAAGTTTGTATATTTAGGACAAATGATAAAAGAAGATGGTGGATGTGATGCAGAAGTTAGAAGAAGTATAGGAATAGCCAAAAGTAATTTTGTGAAGATGAAGGATATGTTAACAAGAAGAAAATTCAAGCTTGTAACAGGATAAACTCATAGGATGCTACATTCTATCCACTTTCCTGTATGCCTCAGATACCTGGACAATAAGTAACGATCTGTGGAAGAAAATAGAGGCCTTTGAAATGTGGATGCTGAGATGCATGCAAGAGTGAAAAAAAAACACTTTTTAAGAAGTGACATCCAGAAAAGAAAGTGTCAGTATTTCAGCCATTTGATCAGAGCTGAAAAACTACAGAGATCTCTTCTAGACGGTAAAATGAAGGGCAGCAGAAAGAAGGGTCGACCCAGCCATAGCTGAATGATAGAATGTCATAGAACTGTTGCAAACGAGCTACAGTGGAAATGTAAAGAGGCGTAAGTCAGATGAGCATGGCATACCTTGATAGCAGATCTCCTGGTAGGAGTAGCTATAAGCAGCAGCAGCAGGCTTCAGTCCTATAGGACAGTGCATTATGTTATGACGTGGCAGGTGATGTTGCCAGGAGGACCAAATCCAGAAGGTAAACTTGGTCACACTATCACAATGGTTTTTCCATTTGTACTTATTATGAGATGTATGCATTGAATTCAGAAGTAATAAATCCAGCAAGAGCTTTAGAGATTTTAAAAAATTAAATTAAAATAGCTAAGAAAATATAAAAGGTTTCAAGCGCATACATAAGATTACAATTACTACTAAATAACTCCTAAAATTCCTAATTAACCTGGCCCCCAACTACACTCCCTTTAAGGCAACTGTCCAAAATAGATTTTAAATTTTAAACAGATCAAGCAAGTTAACACAATGCCCTGGACAGTGGAATTCCTAATGGCTTTTCTCTAGCTTCAGTACCTTTAGGCAGCAGACTTATGCACAAATGCTGGAGGCTTCATTAAGGCTATTTCATACACTCCTGTTAGATCTTACATGGCCTTCTCACACAAAACCTTTCATTCTCCTTTGTATATGTTTCTGTCTTTTTAATATGCAAATTCTATTGTTCCATATGTCTATGAAACTATCTTCCTTACAATATAAAAACTTTCAAGTTGCCACTAATTCCAGTAACCTTTGACAAAAGTAAACACATTCCTTAGTCTTGTTTATCTGGCCAGTTGTAAACAGAATGAGATCCCTTTGAAATCCAAATATCCCTTCATTTATCTAAAAATGCAAATTCACTTCACACCTTACATGCTAAGCTAGCATCCATGTTTACTCATTAGCATGTCAAGCACCTAGCTTCTTTTGATGAGTTCAACTTAAGTCTGCTTGACTCCAAATGTAATTAAATCACACACAGACAGACCCAATTATACTTACCACTATAAACCTACTTCATAATAAGCCAGAAAAATATAAAAATTATTATACTTTCATGACAATTATCTGTGTCAACTCTTGCCTTTATCCTACAGATGAGCATTATCTCAATAGGTCCAGTGACCAGTGTGGGAGCAGATTACTGAGCAACATTGTGAATGGTAAAGCCTTATGTTTTAGTTTGCTTAATCTGATGCTTAAGAATGCTGAAACCAGACAAGAAGTAGTTTTATATATTGGAAATGGCTTCAGTAAAAGCATTTCATTCGAGAAAATTAGGACCTTGGTCACTAGAGACTCTCCTTCATATGGATGTGAGCATTGAACTCTGGCCTCTAGCCCCAGAAGTTTCAGGGTAGACTCATCATAATGAGCCAATGGAAAGGGTCACTCCATTTGCTGTTGTTCCTAACTGTTGCATGTGGCTTTTCCTGCATGTCTATTGTATGTTGAAATGTTAGGGGGTAATAGCGTCCATCTGCCCAGTATGGGAGCCGATGAACATGCAAGTGACTTCTGTTGTCAGCGTGTTTGGTGGGTGAAACTTGCAAGATTTATTTACAATATTTGTAGCATATATCAGTACATTAAGAAAGTGTACCTAAGAACAAAGTAGGTATGCAAAGATAGACGTCAAAAAGCTGAAAGGATGCCCGAGTGCTTTGCATGCTGCCTCAGTGAAGCTTCACCAGTTTGAGAGAGATTAAGTATAAGGCCTTTGGATGTATGAATCAAAGTAGGCAAATGCAAATTCTGAGTAATCTTTTATGACTCAAGTTTTGTTTTACATTTTCTCACATGACCTGTGGATGAGAGACACTGAAGTCACTCTCTCAGCCGCCTCCACCCAGGCATTTTAAGCAGTTTCTGATAGTGAGCCCACCTTAACTTTGAAGAGATTGACCCTGCTTTATTGCAGAAACTGTCACAATACTTCAAGGGTCACAAATGGTAAAAAGGATACTCCTGCACTTTTGCCATGCAGATCTGCATGGCTATCCACTATGCAGGCAAGATGAATTGTCTGATTTTGTTGGGTCTGCCTAGCCTTTCTAGCTTGCCTTTTGTCTTTATCAAATAGAGTTTGTATGTTCCAAGAAGCTATGTAGAGTTCCTGTCTCCTCCACTTTTTGTCTCACCCACAATATACTGGAGTCTGTGGATGAATACTAAAGGAGTGCATTTCAAGATACAACAGGATGTGTATGAAGGAGTCAGAATTTAAAAATAAACACTTTCACAGGATGTGGGTATCGCTGGCTAGGCCAGCATTTATTGCCCATCCTTAATTGCTCAAGAAGGTGCGGTGTGCCTTCTTGAACTGCTGCAATCCATGTGATAGGTATACCCACAATGCTGTTAGGAAGGGGGTTCCAGGGTTTTGGTCCAGGGAGAATGAAGGAACTGCAATATAGCTTAAAGTCAGGATGGGTATGTAGCTTGGAGGGCAACTTGCAAGTGGTGGTGTTCCTGTGTGTCTGTGCCCTTGTCTGTCTAGATGGGAGAGGTCATGGCTTTGGAAGGTGCAGTTGAAGGAACTTCGGAGAGTTCCTGCAGTGCATCTTGTAGATGGAGCACACTGCTGCCACTGTGCGTTGGTGCTGGAGGGACTGAATGGCACTCCATCCACAAACAATCAAGCAGGCTGCTTTGTCCTGGATGATATCGAGCTTCTCAAGTGTTGTTGGAGCTGCACTCATCCAGGCAAGTGCAGAGTATTCCATCACATTCCTGACTTGTGCCTTGTACATAGACAGGCTTTGGGGAGACAGGAGGTGAGCGACTCACCTCAAAATTTCCAGCCTCTGACCTGCTTTTGTAGCCATAGTATTTAGGAGGATGGTCCAGTTCAGTATCTGTTCAATGGTAACCCCCAGGATGTTGATGGTAGGCTATTCAGTGATAATAATGCCATTGAATGTCAAGGGGCCATGGTTGGATTCTCTCTTGTTTGTGATGGTCATTTCCTGGCACTTGTGTGGCACGAATGTTACTTGCCACTTATCAGCCCAAGCCTGAATATTATCCAGGTCTCACTGCATATGGATGTGGACTGCTTCAGTATCTGAGGAGGTGCAAATAGTGCAACCACAATTTCGGGTGGTGCTGACAGGCAATGGACAGCTGTTGGCCTCTGATTCACCAGCAGCTCTTGGGGATGAGGGGGGTGGGATCTCAGCACCCCCCCTCCCCTGGTCCTAAATCCTGGGGAAGCCCAATGCCAGCCAGTTAAATGCCCTGATGTGTACTAATTATATTGGGCCTTCCCCAATGGAGGTGACAGGGCTCCTCCTGATTCTCCAGCTGGTGGGTGAGACCTCCATCGCGAACGTTAAATTCCTCTCAACGTGTGCAGAGATAAAATATCATATGACTGCATAAAATCTGACAAGATTAGTTTGCCTGGCAACATGCTGGTTATTGTAGCATGATTGGATAATCGACCCTGACATATATTGGGCACTTACTATAATACACCTTTTTCTTATAGCAGGTGAGTATGTCATTCCTAATAATTGCTATAATGAGGCTGTTGCCATGGTGATCAATACAGTAGTATTGTGATATTTCTCTTTCCTCATCTGTATTTTTTTTTAAGTTGAATCTTACATTTACATCCATGTTTCAATATTTTGGCAGTCAAATTCAAAACTTGCACTCACCCTACCCTGACACCCCCTCCAACAAAGTCTACTTCAACTCCTGAGGAGTAACATTACAAACCTCAGTTCCTGGCAGCATGAATCCTTGTTAATGATGAGAGTAGGTGGGAGATGCAACTACAATGTTGTCGGCCTTATTTCAAACCCATGCTCATGACTAGCGAGACTCCTTAGTGAATGTCTGAACCAATTACTGCAGCCTAACTAACACCAGTAACTCATGAGGAAATGGTTAAATAGATATTTGTGCCTTCGTTACTCAATAAACGCCAAATCTTCGCACCCTGCGTATAGCCTCTGGTGGATTATAATTTGCACACTGTACCTTTCCAAAGAAAAATTAATCACCAGAATATTAACAAAAGGTTGTACACAATGTAAAGAAAGAAAAATAACACTCCCAATAGTGACACAATCGAACCCTCCTGGCTCTGTTTTTGGCTTTAATACTCACCCATATTGTTCTAATTGCTACTGCTGGCACCACTCTTCTAATTTGTAATTGGTAAATAGCGCAAAAGGAAATGGACACTCTTCAAAAATAGGATCGTTCAAAGTTGCTTTATAAAGTGTTTTGGTTCTGAAGCAACTTTGGGAAAGAATTTGAGGCCACTGATTTAGAGAGCTGATGTTGCAACCCTGACAAAGTGAATCTAGGAGTGATTGCTGCCAGCGGAAAGCTAGCCAGGAGCACATGGAGCTGACTGCCTGTGGTTTTCTGTGGTCAGCTCACTTGAATAGTTAGGATGTGCACAGCTTTGTGCTGGCGCCAGGATCTAGTTTATTGGGCATGTGGAAAATCTGCCCAGAGGCTCAAATGTAAATGACCACACCCAAGTTAAAGTAATTGTCTGAGCATGGGGTCAATTTTACTTTCGAAAGGCTCAAAATGGATTTCGATTATTTGTCTCTGTTTGCCAAGACAGTCTGAGCCCGGTAAAAATAAAAAATGTGAAGGCATGAAATGGAGCCTGTGATAAGTGACAATGTGGAATGGCACGCAAAATTTCTATTTGTTGGTTGGCACAGTGGATATGGATAAGGTGAATTGAGAAGAATTTCTTCTTTGATACTGCACTCTCCCAAGAGGACAGCCAGTTTATTTTGCTTGTCAGAAGACGGCAAACAATCTGTATCATATGCATTGAATCTGAGAATACAAATTCAAGATGACAGTGCATTCTAAGGAACACCAAAGGTGAGACAACGCAACAGTACCATTTGCCACCCTCACAATCTTCCAGCTCCATGTAAAGGCCAGTATAGGGCCTGGAAGATTAGTCTCACAGCTCTGTAAGCGGACTTGGACAATAGGGCACCTCTCACTGATGTTTGCAAACATTAACACAGCCACATAGAACTCAGGCGATGCTTTCTTAGGCAGTCCCTTGGGACAGAGAGTGACTCTTTCATTCCGGGGTTATGGGTCCTGAGGTGACTGAAAAGTTCACACACACTGCCACAGGTGGGGCAGGTAATGTTTGATGAGGCGCGATGCTTGGATTTTGGTCCGCTCCTTCCGCTGTTTGTGCTTGGCCTCCGTCTAGGTCAGCCGAAAATGCTCAAAATAGTTAGCTTCTTCTCCATCCTGAATGGTCAGGAGCAAGTGATTCCAACAGATCGATGGGGATGTTACATTTTTCAGGGAAGCTTTGAGGATGTCCCTGAAATGTTTCCTCTCCTCTTCTGGTAACCTGTTGCCGTGACAATACTCGGAGTAGAGAGCTTGTTTTGGGAGTTTTGTGTCAGGCATGCGGACGGTGTAGCCCACCCAATGTAGTGGATTAGCCATAACCAGTGCCTCAATACTGGGGATGTTGGACTGAGAGAAGACTCCGATATTAGAATTGCCATTGAATTTGCAGAATTTTGTGGGAGGTGTTGCTGGTGATATTTCTCCGGGGATTTAATTTGTCTGCTGCACGTTGTCCATGTCTCTGACACACACACAGGAGGGCAGGTAGCACTGCAGCCCTGTAGACTGTGAGTGCCGGGTTTCAGGTCTTTCTAATCAAACACATTTTTCCTCTGTCGGCCAAGGGCTGCTCTGACAGACTGCAGGCCATGTTGAATTAAATCATCAATGCCTGTTCTCACTTAGAGGAGGCTCCCAAGGTATGAGAAATGATCCATATGGTCCAATGGTTCACTGTGGATCTTGATAGTCAGGGTTGGGGGGGTGGGGGGCAGTGTTGCTCAGCAGGTGCAAGCTGGTAGGTTGTCTTCCCGATGTTTAGCCTAAGGCCCATTCTTTCCTATGCCTCAGTGAATGCATTGACGATAGTTAGCTAGGCCTCTCGCATCATCAGTGTACTGCAGCCCAACGACAGAGATTGGGTGATCTTGGGCGCTTGACTGGAGGCGACGTAGGTTGAGTAGTTTCCTGCTTGTCCTGTAGGGTAGCTCCACTTCAGCAGGGAGCTTCATGGAGATGGGGTGGAGTGTTGCGGCAAGGAAGGTGGAAAAGAGGAAAAGAGCAATGACACAGACTTGCTTGACCCCAGTTTGCACTCGTATTGGGTCTGCAGCAGATCCAGATACAGCTATTGAGAATAAGCATGAATAGTATTCACTGAAGGAGAGTGCACATTTAAAGCAGAGAGAGTATTGTGGCAGAGGAGCAGAGGAACCTGCTGAACAGATAGATGCATGGTTGCCATCCATAATGCTCTGCACTCTTGAAGCTCTAGCTAGAAAATGTTCTGTGTTCTACGGAGCTGAAAGCTCCTTTCCACAGAGAAGAGGATCAACATGCATCCCCTTACAAACAAGGGCCTGAATTTTTAGGCATGAATAGGGGCAGGCATAGAGGCGGGTGGCCGCACTTTCCCAGTGTGATCCCGATTCCAGGCCATATTTCCAAATGCAGGATGGGAGGGGCATAGGAGAGCTACCCCTATGCAATTGGCTGGTAGCTAATTCCGCTGATTAATGGCTTATTAAGGCCTCCGAGGTGTAGGGGAACAGTGCAGTTGCCTGGAGGCTGTCCCGCAGTGGCAGACCAGGAGTCAGTGCTCCAGGCAGGCTTAAGGCCCCCTCTGCCTGCTTGGTTTCAGCTACAGCCACAGGCCACCCTGGGGAGGAGTTTCCCTCCTGCAATGTTGGCCTGGCTGCACAGGGTTTTTTTTTAATCTTAAAAGTTAAAAAATATTGGAGAGGCATCTTGGGGCACCTTCCCTCTCTCTCTTACATGCAGAGGCATTCTGCTACTTCTGAGCTGGGGGACCTCCTAATGGCCCTCCAGCTTCAAGAGACTGCCCACCCTCCTTAATTGGATGGCAGTCCTCTGGCCATTAATTGGCCAACTTGGGGGAAATCACAGCAGGATGACTGTTGGCTACACAGTACATATTTCTGAACCCCATTTGAGCTTGACGACAGGGTCTGAATTCTGTGGAAAAATCCTGTCCATTGTCTCCATCACTTGCTTGATGCATCTGTGGGCAACTGCCTAAGTTGGTATGTGCATATTGCCACTCTCACACCCACTAGAGTAGTCATCCTTATGAAGGCCAATCTCTACAGTTGGTATAGTTCAGTAAGGGTGTCCCTTGTGAAAATGAGGCATTGATGACAACCCCAGTTAAGTCTATTGAGCAGGGCCAGCATTTATTGGACATCCTTAATTGTCCTCGAGTGCACCTTGTAGATGGTGCACACTGCAGCTACTTTGTGCCAGTGGGGGAGGGAGTGAATGTTTGAGGTAGTGGATGGAGTGCTAATCAAGCAGAATATTTGTTCGTGTTAGTGTGGAGCTTCTGGAGTGATTTTTGGAGCCCCATTCATCCAGGAAAGTGAAGAGCATTCAATCACATTCCTGACTGCTGCCTTGTAGATGGTAAAGGAGTTGGAGGACAGATTTCTAGACTGCTGAGAGACTCTGCAGGCATTTTTGAGCACTGGTATCTGCTGCCATGATGGCAGCAGTCTGAGCCTGCATGGCACCAAGTTGGGCTTGCATTGTAACAAGTTCAGATTGTATGACTTCAGTTTGAGCTTTGACTGCAGGATTCAGATGATGGGTGGTTTTGCCTTCTGCTGCAATTGGATCTGAGACATCAGCCATCAGACACTACATCATGGTTGGATCACCAAGTGTCCTCTTAGATTTGGTCATTTCAGCCCGGAAAAGGATGGGGTCCAAGCACTGTGCAAAGTCCTGTGCCAAGTTGGTGTTGGGATTCCTCCACGTTCCTCGACAGTGACTGCAAGCTCTCTGGCAGGTCTACGAATGCACCAAGCCTTTCAATGTGCATGCCCACCAGCCTTTTCATGTACTCTGTGGCATTGAAGTTCTAATCTGAATCGTCTGTAGCAGAACTCATGTGGGACTTCGGCGATGGAGGGCTGACATCGACCTCATCATGCCTGCTTCAATGATGGGGAGCACTGTCTCCTCCGTCAAGGTAAGGAAATGCCTCTCCTAGTTAGGTGCTGCTGCCTGTGGTTTTGCGCTGAATTGTCCTTGTAGTGACAGGGTAGTGTGTCAGTAAGCATAGTGCAAAGTGGCTGCCATGGTTGAGTGGCTGGCAGTGTGTGCAAGGTGTGAGATATGGACGTGAGATTTGCAGCAGTGCTAATTTTGTCAAGGTGAGGGATGGGGGGGGGGGAAGTGTGGTAATCTGAGGTGTAATACACCTTTAAGAGAACGTGAGCAGATTGACCATGTGACTAAGACCCAATAGCTGTGTGGCGCAGGCTACCATGTTAATTTTAGTCTAGAGTAGGGTCTAGCTGGAGAAGCACTCATCATGTTAGTGCTCTGTTCATTGTGTAAATAAATAAATAGTATGTGCTTCATTTCACATTGGACTCTGCGTTTGCAGTAAATTGACATTGACTCACCTGCCGACAGATAAGCGTGTAACCGGTTAGTGAGCAAAGTGACCCCATAGTAAAACATAACTGACGACGAGGCAAAACACGACCAGTCGACATCACCAAGGAAAGCAGCAAAAACTCAACTGTACTGAATTAGCTGTGCCCTGGAGGCCGATTGCGAGTATATTACAATTGTAAACGCTCATCGTAGTCAAAGTTATCGCCCTCCAGTATGCCACAATTTGGTCACATCTAACTGTTTGATCAGACCATCAATGACTAGTCACATTATATTGAACAGCTTGTGTTTTTCTTTATGGGTAATGACATGTTGGGGGAGGAGAAGAGTCGGGTGATCCTCTTATCAACATGTGGCAGTAAAACATATGGCCTAATTCATAGTCTATGGCACCCAGCACTCCAGAATCCAAGAGCTTTGTTAATTTGGTGAATCTAGTGAAAGGCTACTTCCAACCGAAACCAGTAATAACACAGCGTTTTAAATTCAATTCGAGGTGTCGCACCCCTGGAGAGACAGTCGCTTGCTAGGTAGCAGCCTTAAAACAACTGACAGAGCACTGTGAGTTTGGGACGTCGAATAATGACATGTAAAGAGACCGATTAGCGTGTAGGATTAACAAACACGCCACTCAAAAAGGTTGCTGTCAGAGACAAATTTGGATTTCAGCATAGCACTGGATTTGGAGTTGGTAACTCAAAATGGAAAGTGCAGTCACAGACACAGAAGAAATCAAGGGAGCACCAAATGGCGCCGTTCTTCACGTCTGGAGGGAGGCACTGGCTAGAAATGGTGCAGAAGTGTAGGGCTTCACTGGAAGGCTGGATACAGTCGCCATTAACAGACCAGTAAAAAGCAATGACTTGATGGATAAAAACCACATTCATAATAGCAGAATTGGAGCAAGACAGCCTACAAATGAATGACAATTTAAAAGAACTGAGTGCTTCTACTGCCATCGCAATGGGATGTGATATTGTAAAGAAATCACATGATGTGATATTGTAAAGAAAGGTTGAGGCCAAATTTCAAATAAAAAGGCAGAAGTCGTGAAATTTATGTAATGGAGCCGGAAGAAACAGAGTCAGGTATTTACTTGCTACACAATTTAAAAATGGGCATAACAGCCAATCGACATGATAGTAGAAGTCAACAGAAAACCCCCTTCGAATGGAGGTGGATGCAGGCGCATCCACGACAGTCATAGGGGAACACATGTTTAAGTATCTGAACAGAGGAGGCCACTCACTAAAGCTGGAAACTTCAGATGCCAGAGTAAATGCATACTGGCGAAGACATACGAGTAAGAGATATATGCAAGGTTCCAGTACAATATAGAAGCCAGTTTGCTAATTTACCCCTCATGGTAATAGCAGGCAGAGGACCGAGTCTCCTTGGAAGAAACTGGTTAAGAGAGATCAATCTTGAGAGATTACTGAGCTCTCATTCAGAAGCAGGAAATGTTGCTGTTTGGAAAAAGGAACATGTAAAGACTCAACAAAAGGAACTTGTAGAGCTGATGTTTCAGGACAGGGTTCGAGTTGAAGCCAGTAACCTCCAAAAAGAAAAAGACAACCTGCTGAATGACTTTCGCATATTGCAAGATTCCCTCAGATCCCAATTTGTACCACTAAAAAGCTATGAGGAAGAACAGAAAGAATTCTGCATATCTTTGACTGAGAAAGCACAACAACACTTAATTCTCCAGGAAACAACTAGCAAATATAAAAAAGAAATGGAAGAACTGAAGAACCAGCTACATGGAAGCCAAGAAGCCTTAAGAATAGAGACGCCTGAGTTTTCAAAGGAGCTGACAGATGAGCAAATGCCAGAAGACTCAACCACTGAGTTCACTCAAGTTGAGTTTATGCCTGAGCCTAGTCTGGCCAATAGGGAAATTGAAGAGGAAGTCAAGATTAAAATCAGTGCTGCCAAGAAGAAAACCCATCAAAAGAAGACACGTAGGAAGAGAAAGAAAAATTACTAACAAGGTCCCCAAAATTTTTTTTTCTTCAGAACAGGAAGCTGATCACTTCATGTGGTATTTAGCCTTGCCCAACATCCTAATTCTCAGATAAAAGCAAAATACTGCAGATGCTGGAAATCTAGAACAAAAACAAAAATACCTGGAAAAACTCAGCAGGTCTGATAGCATCTGTGGAGAGGGATACAGTTGACGTTTCGAGTCCTTATGGCGATGAAGTTCTGATGAAGGGTCATACGGACTCGAAATGTCAACTGTATCCCTCTCCGCAGATGCTGTCAGACCTGCTGAGTTTTTCCAGGTATTTTTGTTCCTAATTCTCAGAACCTGCCTGACAGTTGCCTTTCATCTTGTTGATCTAGGAGGGGAGGGGCAGCAGGAGTGCATGCGACGGGGCCCGAAAGTGTGTGAAAACAGTCCCCTTGGAGGAGTCTATACCACAGGTAGAAGGAACCCCTCTTGCTTTGGAAATACCTGTAGAACCCGTTGAGCCTGAGAGAGTCGAAGAGGCAAACTTAGTTTTCTACTGGGGAGCCTAGTGGACAGATAACTCCCAAGAGGGAGGCCTCAGGTAAACCATCCAAAGTCATAGAACTATAACGGTCGACTTGTTTGAAAAAAAACTCTTGAGAAACTGAATTTGTAAATAGTTCATTTTTGTAAATAGTTAATATATTGTAAAATGTACTTTCAAGTAAGGGGGGAGGGATGTGGTAATCTGAGGTGTAATACACCTTTAAGAGAATGTGAGCAGATCAACCACGAGACTAAGACCCAGTAGCTGTGTAGCTACCATGTTAATATATTAGTCTAGATTAGGGTGTGGCATTATGTTAGTGTTCTGTTAGTTGTGTAAATATATGGTATGTGCTTCATTTCATATCAGTCTCTACATCTGCAGTATATTGTAGTCAACTCGCCTGCCAACAGAAAAGCGCGGAACTGGTTGGCGAACAAAGTGACCCCATAATAAAACATAACAGGAAACTGTGGATGTTAGGTGTGAACTGAGACCTTTGGAGATTATAGGTATGTGATTGAGGAGGTGTGGTGCCTTAAGCAGCATGAGAGGCTGGTGGCACAGTTGGTGGGAAAAAGCATTTGAAGATGCATTCATTAACCTTGACTTGTCATGTAAAGTCATTGAACTTCTTCCAACATTACATTCAGGCCCTCAGGGCTACACTCCTGGCATTGACTGACATGGCTAGATTCGCCCCTTGTCTTCTTGGAGTTAATCTAGAGGGTCTTCTGACCCACTGTTGACAGAGGACCTCCCTCCTCCTGTCCACCTCCTGCAGTAAGGTTTTCAGTGCTGCGCGGAGAACATTGCAGCCTGCTCTCTGCCATGTTATGCCATTCCTGTGTCTTAAGCACTTCCAGCTCAAGCCAAAGTCCACCTCCACTTTTAAGAGGACCAGGCTGATTTTAAATAGTACAGGCTAGCATGGGCTCATCCTGCTCCCCTACTCATGCATGCAGCCACTCGATAGTGCACTGAGTACAGGTTGCACACTACAACCATGTAAATGAATAGGCAGCATGCAACAAATAGGCACAGCTTAATCGGACATCGTGGTCATTGCACCTGATTTTGGGCCTTGTTCAAATTTTCTCAAAATGTTTCTTACAAATTAACCTGCAAGAGAAATTCTAGTAAAATATAAAAGGAAATGGAAGAATATCAAACATTTACAGTAACAGGAAGCCATGCACCAGAATAAATGCAAATAAAATCACCCACCATGTGGAAAAACAAAAAGTTTCCAACAAATTTCAAAAACTGACAGATCTAAAGGCCAGGCTTGACAAACATTCATGCATTTACATGACGAGCTTCATCATGGGGGATAGTTGACTCCCCAAGGGATCTAGTTGAATAAATTTCAAAGACTTAATGAGTTGCTAGAGCAAAATATAAAAATTTGCTTTGCCAAGTTACAGGTGTGCTAGAATCCAGGTACTCTACAAAATCAACACCTGGCCTGAACTTCAGCATAACTGGAGCCTTACACAATTCACCCTTAGGGTTCATCTGTATTAGAAATCAGTAACGGCAATGCTCAAGACCATCTAACCAAAATCATAATGTACTTTACTGTCAATTCATTTATATTTTTGACTTCTTTATTACTGTTCCTCTTCTTTCTGTCAGCTTAGCACAGAGGGTCAAGTCAGAGATCATGGGTTCAAACTCCATTCCAGGAACTGAACACAATTTAGACTAGGGGCCAGATTTTCATCTCCCAATGTAGGCAGGAATGGGGTCAGGAAACTTGAAATCTGGAAGCTTTTGATAGCAAAAACAAATTTCCTCTCTCTTCTGGGCCTTGCACTATTTGCATGTGGCCTTTGCACAGGGCCTGGAAGAATTTGGTTTATGACCCTGCATACACCTCTGAGGTTGGGGTTGCCATGGTGAGCCATGTAGGAAGTTAGAATTTCCTCTGCCCACACGCTATTTTCCTGTGCTTGCGCGGTTTTGGACATCAAGACAGCATTTGACCGACTGTGGTATCAAGGAGCTCTAGCAAAACTGGAGTCAATGGGAATCGGGTGGAAAGCTCTCCAGTGGTTGGAGTCATACCTAGCACAAAGGAAGATGGTTGTGGTTGTTGGAGGTCAATCATCTCCATTCTAGGACATCACTGCAGGAGTTCCTCAGGGTAGTGTCCTCAGCCCAATCATCTTCAGCTGCTCCATCAGTGACCTTCCTTCCATCATAAAGATCAAAAGTGGGGATGTTCGCTGGTGATTGCATAATGTTCAACACCATTCACGACTCCTCAGATACTGAAGCCATCCATGTCCAAATGCAGCAAGACCTGGACAATATCCAGGCTTCGGCTGACAAGTGGCAAGGGGAGGGGAGGTGATGACGTAGTGGTATTTTCACTGGACTGGTAATCCAGAGACCCAGGGTAATGCTCTGGGGACCCTGGATCGAATGCCACTACGGCAGATGAGGGTATTTGAATTCAATAAAAATCTGGAATTAAAAGTCTAATGATGACCATGAAACCATTGTCGATTGTCGTAAAAACCCATTTGGTTCACTAATGTCCTTTAGGGAAGGAAATCTGCTGTCCTTACCTAGTCTGGCCTACATGTGACTCCAGACCCACAGCAATGTGGTTGACTCTTAAATGCCCTCTGAACAAGGGTAATTAGGGATGGGCAATAAATGCTGGCCTAGCCAGCAATGCCCACAAAAAAAATTAACAAGTAACATTCGCACCACACAAGTAACAGGAAATGACCATCTCCAACAATAGAGAATCTAATCATCGCCCCTTGACATTCAATGGCATAACCATCACTGAATCCCCTACTATCAACATCCTGGGATAACTATTGTCCAGAAACTGAACTGAACTAGCCATATAAATACTGTGGCTACAACAGCAGGTCAAAGGTTAGATATCCTGCAGTGAGTAACTCATCACCTGACTTCCCAAAGCCTGTGCACCATCTACAAGGCACAAGTCAGGAGTGTGATGGAATACTCCTCAGTTGCCTGGATGAGTGCAACTCCCACAACACTTGAAGCTCAGAACCATCCAGGACAACAACAGCCCACTTGATTGGCAACCCATCCACAAACATTCACTCCCTTCACCACCGACGCACAGGGGCAGCAGTGCGTACCATCTACAAGATACACTGCAGGAATTGACCAAGTCTCTTTAGGCAGCATCTTCCAAACCCACAACCGCTACCATCTAGAAGGACGAGGACTGCAGATGCACGGGATTACCACCACCTGGAAGCTCCCCCCCAAGCCACACAACATCCTGGCTTAGAAATATGTTGCCGTTCCTTCACTGTTGCTGCGTCAAAATCCTGGAACTCCTTCCCTAACAGCACTGTGAGTGTACCTTCACTGCATGGACTGCAGCAGTTCAGGAAGACAGCTCACCACCACCTTCTCAAGGGCAATTAGGGATGGACAATAAATGCTGGCCTTGCCAGCAACACCCATATCTCATGAATGAATAAAAACAAAAGAAGCCTCCACCTGGTCCTGGGCTGTTTATGATTGACAGGACATCTGATGTAGCTTAGAAGAAAATCCATATTTTCTTTCAGTTTCAATAGACCCCATTGTTTAGATTTCCCAGGCTTGTTCTGATAGTTGAGACCATTATGAGTGCTTGGCTGAGTTTCAGAAGCTTATGGAACAACTCTCAGTAGTGTACTGTTCAGATTTTGATTGACAATTTTAAGAGGTTATTAAAGGCTCATCTGTTTTTGATGTGGTGAATGAATAAGTATTTGTTTTTATAAAAGATTGACCACTTGAAGTATATTTTTTGAATGGCTTGTATGAAAGTTTTTTTTCATTATGAAGTGTGTTTGAATGGCAGTTCTATTATATTATTAGAGGCTTATGTTTTAAATTTCCATTTCAAAGATATCCTGAGGTCTGTGTGTTCTGGGTATTGGGTGAGTATCTATAGAGGATACTTGGGGACATGGAGCGGGTATGGGGAGTATGAGGAGGCATGGGAGTGTAAGGTGGCATGGAGGGGGTGAGCAGTGAGGTTTAGGATGTATAAGAACAATGTTGGGAACTGGGCTACTGTCCCCGAGAACTGAGGCAGGTCTTCTAATGAGCTCATTTTCACACCCACACTCCTTCACTGGATTGCCACTCGCAAAACCGGATACCTCCCTGCCCACATCTCTCAGACAAAAATATGACAGGAATGGGGTTTGGAGGTGGGCTCACATTTCGTAAGCGACAAAAGACCCGACTTGGATTTTCCAATCCCTACACGAAAATCCAGCCCTAACACTCAGTGCAGTACTGAGGAAGCACTGCATTGTCAGAGGTGCTGTCTTTCAGATGAGGCTCAGTTTTCCTCTGTTTGTTCAGAATACTCTTGGTGCTGCTGAAAGAAGGACAGGGAGTGCTTCCATTGGTGAATATCACTTTCTCAACTAACACTGCCAAAAACAGATCAACTAATCAGTTTGCTCTTTTAGAGACTGCTGTGTGCAAACTGGATGCAGTATTTGTCTGTATATCAACAATGATTGTTGTTCAGAATGTAATTGATTGGGTGCAATATGCTTTAGGTCTGAGTACATTATGAAGTGATATGCAAAAGCAAGTGCTTTCCTTCCCAAAAACACATCCGCAATAGCCAAACTAATTACTTAAATTCCAAACTTATACATTGACAACCCCAACTTAATTCAGATCTGTGTTTGATGTAACCTATAGAATTCTTCAGAATTACAGCAGTTACATTCTTGAAGATGACAGCATGGGCTTGAAAACAAAAAAAGCAACGATCACTGTAGATGCAATCAAGAACATGATTAAATAATTATTACATTCTCAGGAGTAACTGCCAAAAAACATGCTCTCTTATGACTTGGAGTAAAAAAAAGTGAGTTCACATTCACCCAGTTTGCTAGGTTCATAGACTAACTCCCTTGACTCTGATATTTGAAATAATTTAGCATTTTTAGAGCATTGCAATTGCTGATAGTGTAATTAGTGCAGATTTATGTGGCATGGTAATACAACTAAATGCCAAAATACACAAAAAATTAGCTCTTCATGTTACAAAACTGCTAAGTTCCACATTCCATTCAATTCACTGCATTTGTGTGTGTAATGAACTGTAATGGTAGACTCTGCACAAAATTGGGGGTTTGTTCTGGAAGTGACTGGTCATTTTGATGGACAGCATGGTGGCACAACAGACTGTTTCACTAATGTCAAGTGCTTTGATGATTTAGAATGTGGCCATAATTTCCAGCAAGGCAAGTTTCTGGTCTCAGTTGTGATGTAATTATAGCTTTGGGAAATGTAGGACCATAACTTTAAGAATAATTCTGTGTTGTAAGATCACATGATTGTGTAAACCAATGTGTTAACAGCACGGGGAACCTCTACAGGAGAGTTCTTCTTTAGTTATGGAGTTTGATGCACACATGTAGTTGCTGCTTCTGCCTTGTAAATAAAGTTAAATGTTTCCACTAAGAAAAGTTGTCTGAAGATCAACTCTATAACAAGTTGCCAGGAGAAGAAGGAGTCAACAAGCAGATGTTAGGGGGCAGAAATGTGTCTCAGCCGGTGGTATTGAATCAGACATTATACACAGCGCCTAATATTTAATTCTATTGGACTGCAATGGAACTGAATATCAGATGCGGTCTAAAACAGGCGGCTGATCCAATATCACCCATTTTGAAAGACTTCCCAAGACAAATTATTACAAGATGGAGGGCAAAATGGAGAATAAGTTGACTTGTGAAGAGTGACCAGTTACAGATCAGCATTACTGCAGACAAAAGAACCATTGGCTAAGAAAAGATCTCCAACTAATTTGAGATAATTTAAAACAAAAACTTGACTCATTTGTAAACTCTACACAATACCTAAATAAAGTTAAAAAATGTCTTTAAATGAACACATGGTCTTTTTTGTCATTAAGATTGAGACCATCTAGCCAAACTTCTTCCAAGGCACCCCCTGGACTTGCATCTTCCTCTAGTTTCTCTCCTACATGGTCTCTCCATACTCATCTTGTCTTTGATTCCCACCAACATCCCTTACTGACCCCCATGCTAGCTGATATTGTAAATAGGTTTCTTTCCTCAGTTAGTGTTCCGCTCACTTTAGCTTTTCTGTTATCAACCCTCTCATCAGAAAAAGACCCTGAACCCCTCTGTCCTTGCACCTCATCTGCACTACCACCTCATCTTCAAGCTCCCATTACTATTCAAAGTCCTTGAAAGTGCTGTTCCCGCACCCCCCCCGCAATCCACGTCCAGCTTTCTTGTGATATCATGTTTGAATCCCTCCAATTAAGTTTCCATCCCTGTCACAGAACTGAAGCACCCCTAATCAAAGTTACAAATGACATTCCCTGTGTCTGTGAGCATGGCTTTTTCTTCTTTTCGACCTGTCGGCAACCTTCTATTATGGTAAACCATACCATCTCATCCAATGCCTTTCCTTCATTGTTTAAGTTAATGGGGCTGCCTGATTCTATCCAGTTATAAGCAGAGAAACACCTACAATAACTTCCCTTCCTGCCCCTGCACTGTTACCCCTGAAGTCCCCCAGTGATTTATCCTTGACCCCCTCCTATTTCCCATCGACATACTGCCCCTTGGCATCATCACACGGTGTCAGGTTCCACATGTGTACTGATAACATCCAGCCCTACCTGATCACCACCCCTCTCAATCCCTGGTTGATTTACCAGCCCAAGCAAAACATTGTTCCCTTTGGCAACACAAATTATCTCATCTCAAACAGTGGCCTCTAAAACTCTTGGGCCACAAATCAGTATAAGTACATTGGGAACCTGCTGACTAATGTCCTTAAGCTTTCTGTAGCCGGAGCACCGTGAAGGTATAGGTTTATGAGGAGCAGCCTTGTGTCTGTGTCAGTACAGGCACATCTCAGGTCCTTGTCAGTCTAGTTCCCAACAGAAACTTTGGTGCCTGGCTAAAATCAGCCTGCAGCTCCTCCCAAAGCTTCCTAACCATCAGACATTACTGGATGTTCTGTGAACTCAGCATCTAGCATGCCCTTAGCCAGAAAATGGCAATGTATCCTTCATCATCCCCGTTTGAATACATTGGTTAAGCCTCTGCTTGAAACAGGGCCCAAAACCAGCAGGATTCCAAAGGAACTGATTTCCATTAGATCTGTGGTCCCTCTCATGTGTCAGTCTGGAGTGATAAGATGACGGAAATTTCCCCCAATAATTCCTGCAAGAAATAAATGGTTCCATCCCAGAAGGAAAAAACGGTTCGGACCAGTACTCTTATTTCCAAGTTTTTACTAGTTTTTCTTTCTGGGATGCAGCCTGGATCTAGCTGGCCCAATGTAAAAGTGCAAAAGCCTCCGAGCAAAGATATAAATGAAGAGAAATATGGGTAATCATTAAAACTGCTTGACTTCTAGGGTGTAATTTGTCTCTCATGCCCCCAGACAGCTGCACAGGATACATTAATTACACAAACCAGCTACTAATTAAATCTATGTTTACCAGCATGTTGTCACATTTGGAGACAAATCAACAGCAATGTTATTCATCATTGTTTTATGCATGTAACCATACTTACCAATACTGGTTTTCTGACACAATGCAAGCTTTGATAAGTTCAGACCCACTTCAACAATAAATCAGTGTTAAACACATAGGGTAGTTACTTTGAAGTGAATTAGATTGAAAAGTCTGAGATGCGGTATATTTTTAATGCATTTTATATGTAAAATATACATATACTGTCAACAGCACTATTGCTGTTAGTGTGACCATATTTTTTTTTTCTTATTCTACGATGTTTTAAATTACTACAAAATGTGCCACTTAATCATTCCCACTAATTCTATAAAATCCCCAAACTCTAAAGGGTCCCAGAAATACAGTTTATAGAAACTCATTTCTCTCATTCCCATTAACTAAAACATTTAGTTAAATGGAATCCTACTAAAACATAGCACCAGAGATTGATACAGGATTTATCACCATACCACAGTAATATTAATTTTGATCAAAGTTCTTTGGCTGGGTGTACAGACAGTTTCCTTCCTTTGACACTGTAATGTAATTGTGGGAATATAAACTCCCATAAACCCCACCCTGAACTACAGTGAGAGGAACCAGAACAATTGTATCCACTCCTGCTAAACAAATAACACTTTTCAGAAATGTCTGGCAAACTATGAAAATGTCATTTAATTTAACTATGAAACACCACAGTTTTAATGTAAATAGCATCCCACATAAAATCAGTAAAATTTACTAAATTGATTCAATACTAAGGCCTCATTGTTATTCTCCTTCGAGCAGTGAAGTTAAGAGAAGATTTAACGAGGTGCTCTTGATGGCATAAATACGAGAAAATTATTTCCCGTGGTAGAAGGATCAGTAACCAGAGGCTAAAGATTTTTAAAATTGGCAAAATGACCAGAGGCGAGAGTAGGAGATTTTGTTTTACTCATGTGGTACACTGCCTGAAAGAATGGTGAAAGCAGATTCAATTATAACTGTGAAAAGGGAATTGGATAAACACTTGCAGGGGGGTGGTATTTGCAGGGTTCTGTGGAAGGGGCAGGGGAATGTAACTATTGATTAGCTTTTTCAGAGAGTCAGCATTGGCAGATAAGCCAATGGCCTCCTTCTGCGCTGTAACTTTCTATGATTCTGCCTTATTCCCACTGCATTCTCCATGAGATGACAAATATAGCAACATTATCACAATCAATAATATTGGTAACAAATGTCAACACATTGGGCTGAATTTTTCCGTCGGCGAGCTGGGAGCGGGGCACGAAAATGGGGAACCCCCGACATCATCCCGCCCCATTTAAATATTCAGGAAGGCAGGGGGACAGCGCGATCAGCTGTCCGCCCGCCGACCTATCAATGGCCAATTGAGGTCATTGACAGGATCATTAAGCCAATTAAAGGTCCTGCCCGTTCAACCTTAAGGCTGGTGGGCAGGCCAGGAGCCCCAGCGGGCTTCTGAAAAAACATGAAACCTCATCCACCGGCGGGATGAGGTTTCATGTCTGTTTTAAAAAAGTTTAATAAAGTTTTTGTGATACTTATTAACATGACCCATCTCATGTGACATTGTCACATGAGGGGGACATGTTAATAATTTTTAAAAATTCTATTTCTGAAGTTTGAAACGCTGTCAGTGATCTCCCTGAGACAGCACTTAGTCTCAGGGAGATGTGCGCTCTTTCGCGCAAATGCGCAAACGAGCGCACTATGACAGTTGGGGAATCCCTCCCCCACCCCCGTACAGGAAGTGCATAGCACTTCCCATTGGGCGGCCCACTGGGCGGGCCTTAATTGGCCCGCCCACTTAAAATGGCAGCAGGGCCCGTTTCAGCGGTGGCAATCGGCTGCCCGCCCGCTGCCCAGCCGGTGGGGCCCACCCACTCATCAAGGGCAAAATTCTGCCCATTAACGAAAGCAAATTCCTGCAAATGCTGGAAATCTGAAATAAAAACAGAAAAAGCTGGAAACACTCAGCAGGTAAGGCAGCATCTGTGGAGACAGAAACAGAGTTAGCCTTTCTGATCAATGACATTTCATCAGAACTGGAAGTAGTTAAAGATTTAACAGTTTGTAAGAAAGCATAGAGTCTGGGGAAAGTTGTAAAAAAATGAACAAAGGAGAACATTTGTGATGGGCTGGAGGGCAAGAAAGGTTAAATAACAAATGAGGGTAGGAACATAGAGGGGAGAAAATAGAACAGCTGATGAGGTGACACACAAGATATTACTTAACAATAAAAGATTTCAAAAGTCATAAAGGAAAATCCTGAAACTTGTTCAAACAACATGTATAAGGATAAGAATTAAGCAAGACAGTGGATCAGGGAAAGGTTTACATAATAAAAACTGAAAATGCTGGAAAAACTGAGCAGGCCTGGTGGAGAGAGAAACAGAGTTAATGTTTCCAGTCCATATGACTCTTATTCTGCATGTTGCTTCAAATGGTACTTAGTAGATAACATCTAACTCACTGGTTTGAAATTTTCATGGATAAATGGGTATCTTCTCAGAATGTGAGCCCTGAAACATCAATAAAAACCTGGACACCCACACAATAAAAATAGAATCCAGCTTTTCAATTATTATAGAGCTCAGGTTTAGAGCTGGCTTGAAATATTGTCACTTTGATTTGTGACTTCTCTTGAAATTATTTTCCCTGCTACCTGGTAGCCTGGAATAAAGTACTTTATTGATCATTGAGGATATCTTTGGAAAGTCCTCCAGAATTCAATTCCCACTGGAGATCAAGCACCGGTCGAATCAGTATAGTGAAAGATGAGGAGTTATGGAAGAAATAGTCAATTTAAATTAAAACAAGCTTACTTGAGTGATCATGGCCTAGAGATTGACACCACCTTTTTCAGGACCTATTCAAACTTCTAAAGCTTTAAGACGAGAAGAGAGTATTGTATTCTTCTAGCTGAAAATGCACCACCTACATAAGTAGTCATCATTTATCCATGTCTGTTGTTGTAATATGCCTTTAAGGTATTACAGCATGACATCACTAGAAGGGAAGTGTGTTGTGCGATCCAGTTTTAGTTTCACTTTTGGCCTGTGAGCAGAGCACAGCACAGACAGCTCTGCTGATGATGGCTTCAAGCTTTCTATCCATGTATATATGTTCTCATGTGCCTAGTTTAAAATAAACTAACCCACATGTTTACCATATCCTTATGAGCAATTGGTGTCTTTATATCATTATAAAAACACGACACCTGTAACAGGCATTTGGCCCTTTATACATTCAAATAAGGGTAATAGCACCTGCTTCAGGCCTCATCTCCAAGATCAGTTTGCCTTGAAATAGTAGCCGACTCCAGCACTGAATGCACTCAGGAAATCAAAACGTAGGGATGGTGCCTTGGTGAGTTGTTGCAATGCATCTTGTAGATGGTACACACTGCTGCCACTGTGCATCAGTGATGGAGGGAGTTGATGTTGAAGGTGGTGGATGGGGTGATAAAGCAGCTGCTTTGTCCTGGTTGGTGTTAAGCTTCTTGAGTGTTGATGCAGCTGCACTCATCTAGGCAAGTAGAGAGAGTATTCCATCACACTCCTGACTTGTAGATGGTGGACAGGCTTTGGGGAGTCCGGAGGTGAGTTACCCCCCACAGAATTTCCAGCTTCTGATCGGTTCTTGTGGCCACAATATTTCTATGGCTGGTCCAGTTCAGTTTCTGGTCAATGGTAACCCCCAGGATGTTGATAGTGGGGGATACAGCAATGGCTATGCCATTGAATGTCAAGGGGAGATGGTTAGATTCTCTCTAATTGGAGATGGTCATTGCCTGGCACCTGTGTGGCATGAATGTTACTTGCCACATATTAGCCCAAGCCTGAATATTGTCCAGGTCTTGCTGCATATGGGCACAGACTGCTTCAGTACCTGAGGAGTCGCTAATGGTGAATAGTACGTAATCATCAGCGAACATTTCTGACTTTATGATGGAGGGAAGGTCATTGATGAAGCAGCTGAAGATGGTTGGGCCTAAGACACTATCCTGAGGAACTCCTGCAGTAATGTCCCCGGGCTGAGAGACCCATCTTCCTTTGGGTGAGATATGACACCAACCAGTGGAGAGTTCTCCCCCTGATTCCCATTGATTTCATTTATCTGGGACTGCTGCAAACTGACCAAAGCATCGTGGTACAGGGAGCCATTCAGGTGGAGGGAGGAAATGGAAACATAGTAGTGGTAGGGAATAGTATAATTAGGGGGATAGATACGGTTCCCTGCAGCCATGAGCATGAGTCCCGAAGGCTGTGTTGCCTGCCTAGTGCCGGGGTTAAGGACATCTCCTCAGGGCTGGAGAGGAACTTTTGGATGGGAGGGATCCAGTTGTCCCCATCCACGTTGGTACCGACGACATTGATAGGACTAGAAAGGAGGTTCTGCTGAAAGAATTCAAACAGTTAGGAGCTAAATTAAAAAGCAGAACCTACAAGGTAATAATCTTGGGGTTAATACCTGAGCCATGGGCAAACTGGCACAGGGTAAATAAAGTCAAGGAGTTAAATGTGTGGCTTAAAGATTGGTGCGGGAGGAATGGGTTTCAGTTCATGGGGTACTGGTACCTGTACTGGGGTAGAAGGGAACTGTTCCGGTGGGACGGGCTTCACTTGAACCATCCTGGGACCAGTGTCCAGGCAAATCAAATAACTAGGGCTGAGAGAGGGCTTTAAACTAAATGGGGTGGGGGGGTGGGGGGAGAGGGGGCGATGGTGAATGGTTCTGGAGAGGGGATATGTATGCTTATAAAGCAAAAGGATATGGCAGCATTGCAGAGCAGTTATTTAGGTAATGATACCCAGAGTGTGACAGGAAGGGACAGAGTGTACAAACCAAAAAAAAACAGCAGCAAAAGGGGGGAAAAAAATTGTAAGAAGGCAAAATTAATGGCTCTTTACTTAAATGTATGTAGTATTCAGAATAAAATAAATGAATTAACGGCACAAATAGAGGTTAATGGGAATGATCTTATAGTCATTACAGAGACATGGTTACAAGATGATCAAAGCTGGGAACTAAATATTCAGGGGTATGTAACTTTTTGAAAGGACAGGCATGGAGGAAGGAAAGAAAGGGTGGTGGGGTAGCTTTGTTAGTAGGAGATGGAATAAGTACGATGGCAAGAAATGATCTTGGATTAGAAGATGTAGAATCCATATGGGTGGAGGAAAGAAATATAAGGGGAAGAAGACACTGGTGAGTGTAGTCTATAGACCCCCTACAGTAGCTATACTGTAGGACAGAGAATAAATCAGGAGATAATGAGGGCATGTAAAAAAGGTGGTATATTAATCATAGGTGACTTTAATCTTCATGTAGATTGGGAAAATCAAATTCGCAGAGGTAGCCATGAGGAAGAATTCAGAGTGTATTTGGGACAATTTCCTAGAACAATACGTTATGGACCCTACCAGAGATAAGGCTATTTTGGATCTGGTAATGTATAATGAGGCAGGTTTAATAAATGATCTCAGAGTAAAAGATCCCTTAGGAGACAGTGACCATAATATGGTTGAATTTAGCATTCAGTCTGAGAGTGAGAAACTTGGGTCAGAAACAACTGTGCTGAAAACTTAAATAAGGGTAATTACAAAGGAATGGGGACAGAGTTGGCTGGAGTGGACTGGAAAAGGAGTTTAGTAGAAAAGACATTTGATAAACAATGGCAGACATTTAAGAAAATAGCTCATGACTCACAACAAAGATATATCCCAGTAAAGAAGGAGGATTCTAGGAAGGGGTAAACTAGCCATGGTTAACCAGGGAAGTTAAGGATAACATCAAATTTAAAGAAAAAACATGCAATGTGGCAAGGATTAGTGATAAGGCAGAGGATTGGGAAAGTTTTAAAAACCAACAAATGATGACCAAAAAAAAAAATGGAGAAAATAAACTTTGAGGGTAAACTAGCAAGTAAAATAAAAGCAGATAGTAAGAGCTTCTTTAAATGTACAAAAAGGAAGAGAGAGGCCAAAGTGAACATAGGCCCCTTAAATAGCAAGGCTGGGAAATAAAAGTGAGGAAACCAAGAAACGGCAGAGGAGTTGAATAAATACTTTGCATCAGTCTTCACGGTAGAAGACACTAATAGCATTCCAAAAACACTAAATAATCAAGGGGCGAAATGGGGGGAGGAAATAAATACAATAACAATCGCTAGAGAAAAAAGTACTAGGGAAACTAGTGGGGCTAAAGGCCGATAAGTCCCCTGGACCTGATGGGCTGCATGCTAGGATATTAAAAGGAAGTAGCTACAGAGATAGTGGATGCACTGGTAGTAATCTTCCAAGAACCCTTAGATTCTGGAAAAGTCCCAGAAGATTGGAAAACTTCCAATGTAATGTCCTCATTTAAAAAGGGTGACACACAAAAAACAGGTAACTATAGCCTGTTAGCTTAATATCTGTCATTGGGAAAGTGTTGGGGTCTATTATAAAGGATGTAATAGCACAGCATTTAGAAATGCATAATATAGTGAAGCAGAGTCAGTATGGCTTCATGAAGGGGAAACCATGCCTCACAAATTTATTAGAATTCCTTTGAGGAGGTAACAAACAGGATAGATAAAGGGGAACCAGTAGATGTAATATATTTCGATTTTCAAAAGGCATTTGATAAGATACAGCACATAAGACTACTTAATAAGATAAGAGCCCATGTTGTGGGGGATAGCATATTAGCATGGATAGAAGATTAACTAACTAATAGAAGACAGAGTTGGGATAAGGGGGACAATTTCAGGATGGCAAACTGTAACTAGTGGAGTTCCACAGGGATCAGTGCTGGGGCCACAATTATTTACAATATATATTAATGACTTGGATGAGGGAAGTGAATATACTATCACCAAGTTTGCAGATGACAAAAATACATAGGAAAGTGAGTGTTGAGGATGACACAAGGAGTCTACAGAGGGATATAGACAGATTAAGTGAATAGGAAAAAAACTTGACAGTTGGAATATAATGTGGGAAAATGTGAGGTTATGCATTTTGGCAAGAATAGAGGAGCTGAATATTATTTAAATGGAGAAATACTGCAGAAAGCTGCAGCATAGAGGGATTTGGGAGTCCTTGTGCACGAATCCCAAAAAGCTAACATACAAGCTCAGCAGGTAATAGAGAAGACAAATGGAATGTTGGCCTTTATTTCAAAGGGAATGGAGTATAAATATAGGGAAGTCTTGCTAAAACTATACAAGGCACTAATTAGACCACACCTAGAATACTGTGAACAGTTTTGGACCCCTTCTCGAAGGAAAGAAATACTGGCACTGGAGGCAGTTCAGAGAAAGTTCACTAGGTTGATCCCAGATATGGAAGGATTTTCTTATGAGGAGAGGTTGAGTAGGTTGGGCTGTACTCATTGGAGTTAAGAAGAATGAGAGGTGACCTTATTAAAACATACAAGGTTCTTAGGAGGCTTGACAGGGTAGATGCCGAGAGGTTGTTTCCCCTTGTGGGAGAGTCTAGGACCAGAGGGCATAATCTCAGAGTAAGGGGTTGCCCATTTAAGACAGAGAGGAGGAGGAATTTTTTTCCCTAAGAAGGTAATGAATCTGTGGAATCCTTTACAGCAGAGGGCTGTAGATGCTGGGTCATTAAGTATATTCAAGGTTAAGATAGACAGATTTTTAATCAGTAAGGGAATCAAAGGTTATGGGGGAAAGGCAGGAAAGTGGAATTGAGGATTATCAGATCAGCCATGATCTTATTGAATGGCAGAGCAGACTCAGTGGGCCAAATGGCCTACTTCTGCTCCTACGTCTTATGGTCTTACACTCGGTCAAATGCTGCCTTGATGTGTAGGGCAGTTACTCTCACTTCACCACTTGAGCTCCGCTCTTTTGTCCATATTTGGACCAAGGCTGTACTGAGGTAATGAAGTCATGATCATGGCTGCTGACCACTCCCACAACACCACCACTCCGCCACCCCACCATCTCTGCTACTCCTGACCCCAATCCTCCAACCCTGACCCTCAATCTCCCATCCTGAATCTCAGCTATTCAGATCCTTCAGTTCCCCAGAGCCAATCATCTGATTTTTCCCTTCTGTTCACGGTCTGGTTGTTATGCCTCACCGATTTCATTATAATAAGGCCCAAGGCCCCACACCTAGGGAGCTTGGAGGCTAATAATTCAAGCATAGGGAACGAACCCAGCTCCCCCTCATACTAGAATTTATTGGCCTATGAGCCGGTGGAGTTGAAATAATAAGGATTGATTGTTAAAAGTTATAGTAGGGAACCCTCATTGCAACCAAGGTTACTCGAAGACATAGGATTGAAAGTAGAAACCATGAGTTAGTTAATCATGAGAAATCGATTAGCCCGCAGTTAGCGTATTGTGAGCAATTTTGGCACCACACTTTAGAAAGCCGTCCAGGCCTTGGTGGAGATGGTGCAGAGGAGATTTATTAGAAAGGGATGAGGAACTTCAGATATGTGCAGAGACTAGAAAACCCTCAGATTGTTCTTGACAGAAGTGAAGATTAAGGGGAGATTTAATACAGTTATTCACAATTATAAGGGGTTTGATAGATTAGGTAGCGAGAAATTGTTTCCACTAGCAGGAGGGTCAGTAATCACAGATGTAAGGCAATTGGCAAAACATCCAGGGGAGAAATGAGGAGAAGTTTTTTTATGTAACGAGTTGTTATAATCTGGAATGTACTGCCTGACAGGTGGAGGGAGCAGATTCAATAGTAACTTCCAAAAGAAAATTGGATAAATAGTTTAATGGGAGAAACTTATAGACCTATGGGGAAAGATCAGAGGACTGGGACTCATTGGACTGCTCTTTCAAAGAATCAGCACAGTCACAATGAGGCCAATCATCTCCTTCTGTGCTGTGAATGATTCTATGAGCTTCTCCAGAAGCGGGTTAAGGTTACTTTGGATAGAAATGACCCTATGAGGATGTATGAACTTGAAGACTCATTTCACAAACATGATGACATGGGAAGAACCCTTTCATTTGGCAAGACACATGGAAACATAAAACAGCTGTTACATATTCTCGGACAAAACTGGGCCACAGTCCAGGATCCTGCAGGTTACTCATTGTCTTAAAAATCTCACATGGTATGGAATCCTTTTCATAATGTTTGCAACAAAAAGCCCCAAGTATTTTCAATTTGCTGTTGCCGCTAACACTTGCGCTAGGCATATCATCTTGGTCCCCGCACAAGTCTTGAGCTTGTTCTGGAAAATAGCCAACCCAATATGACTGCACTGTCACTATTTCCCATTCAACTATAGAGAAGGCCTGTCTCTTTCCAACTAGGAAAGCAGGTTTGAGAACAGTGCTTACCAAGGCCAAATAGAAACATTAAGCCTTACTCCTTTCTGTTCCCATTTAGATCCTGGATTTGTGAATTAAAAGTAAATAGAAGAAGTGCATAGTGGGAATCCAAAGATTTTCTACAGGCATATTAACAGTAAAAGGATTGTCAGAGGAGCAGTGGGTCTGATTAGGGGTTGAAATGGAGATCTATTATTGAAGGCATGGCTGAGGTACTAAATAAATACTTTGTATTAGTGTTCACTAAGGAGAAGGACTTTGCCAAAGTTAGTAAACATGGGGGTTGCTAAGATATTGGATAAGATAAAAATAGATAAAGAGGTGGTACTGGAAACACTGCGCAGTACTTAAAGTGGATAAGCCAGAGTCCAGATGGGATGCATAAAGGTTGCTGAGGGGAGTAAGGGTAGAAACCGCAGAGGTGTTGGCCACAGTGTTCCCATCCTCTTAAGATACAGGGGTTGTATGAGAAGACCAGAGGATTGCAATTAGTTCCTCCCTTGTTCAAAAAAGAGAATGATAAACATGGTGAGTACAGGCCAGCCAGTTTAACATCTGCAGTGAAAAAGCTTTGAAACAATAGGTGGGATTTTCCGGCCCCAGCACCATCGGGCACCGCCGCAGGCAGGACAGGAAAATTTGGAAAGCTGTTAAAAGCCAACGGCTCTCCAAATTTTCCCGCCCCACCTGTAACGATGCCCACTGGTGTCAAAGCTGGAAAATCCAGCCCAATAAGCCAGAAAAAAAATTAAGGACCACTTTGACAAACGTGGACTAATTAAAGAGAACCAGCATGAACTTTTTAATGGCAAATCATGTCTGACTAATTTGATTGAGTTTTTTGTTCAGGTAATAGAGAGGGTAGATAAAAACAATGCAGTTGATATTTTTGTATATGGACTTTCAAAATGCATTTCATAAATTATTATGCGTTAGGATTGTTAATTGAAGCCCATGGGATTAAGGGAGCAATAGCAGCATGTATGCAAAATTGGCTAAAGGATAGAAAATGAAGAATGGCTGCTTTTCAGACTAGAAGGAGAGCTACGGTGAAGTTTCCTAAGGCTCAGTACTGGGACCATTGCTAATTTGGATATACATTTGTGCCCTGTACCTCCAAGTCATAATTTCAAAATTTGCAGATGCCACAAAGCTTGGAAGTGCAGTAATCAGTGACGAAGATAGTAACAGACTTTAAGTGAACATGGAAAGGCCAGTGGAAGCTGAAGACATGTAGCAGATGAAATTCTAGGCAGAAAGGGTGAGTTAATGCATTTTTATAGGAAGAATGAGGAGAGGTAAAACTAGCTACATGATGAGATTATGAAGGGGTTCAAGGTGAGAGAGACCTGGAGTGTTTGAGCACAAAGTTGGCAGGACAGGTTAACAAAGCAGTTAATAAAACATATGGGCTTTATAAAACATATGGGCATAGACTGTAGAAGACAGAATGTTATGCTAAATAGAAATAAAACACAATCCTCCAGCTGGGGATGAAATAGTATCCAATTCTGCACACTACACTTTAGGAAAGGCGTGAGGATTTTGGAGAGGGTACAGAAGAAATTAATTAAAATAGTTCCAGGGATGAGAGATTACAATTACTGGATAGACTAGAGAAGCAGGGACTGATCTCCTTACACCAGAGAAGGTGAAGAGGATATTTGATCGATATGTTTAAAATCTTGAAGTGTTTAGACAGAGTAAATAAAGAGAAACTGTTTACGGAGACTGAAGAGCCCATAAACAGAGATTAAAAGTTAAGGTGATTGGCAAAATAATTAGAGGAAAACTGTTTTTACACATTGCTTGGTTAGGATTTTGAATGCACTGACTGATAGGGTGGTGGATCTGGATTCAGTATTAGCAATCAAAAGCTAATTTTATAAATGCTTAAAGGAAAAAAAATGCAGTGCAAGAAGGACTATTTGGATTGCCCTTCAAAAGTGCTGGCACTCCCCAATGGCCTCCATCTGTGCTTATAAAATCTTATGATTTTATATTCTGGTCTATTTTCCGTAGATGGAAATCTTCTGTTCCAGGACCTGGAGTAGAAGCATCTGAGCTTTTGAGTTGTTACCTGGCATGTAGGGACCTATCAGATCATTGTTTCTCCATAATATGATGTGTGGATAATTTGTCATCTTCAAAAAATGTCAGAGTGACATAAGAGACCTAATATTGCTAGCCTGGGTTAGCCAGTGCAGAGTAGAAAATGAAGCAACTCTCTCATCCTTGTGGATTCTTTCTGTGAAAGATCTTAGAAGGCAGGACTCTGCTAATCCCCTCAAGAACTGATCAGATCTTTAATTATTTTTCAGTTCAATGCTTGAGAATGAGGTCAAGAAAGTAACCACTGTGAATTCAAAGTTTCTTGGAGAAAGTATCTCTAGACTTTTCCTCAGGACCTCTCTCTTTTAAGACCAGTTTTTTCCTCTCCTTTCCTTAAGCTACTGCTTAAGGCTGCATTATGAACCTACAGCTGTCAGCCATCTTAAAGTACCTTGCCATGTGATCATTTGCAAGTCAACAGATTAATAGATTCCTAGGCTCTCTCTGGGCTGCATTCTTGGCTGAGAGCCCAGACATCCATTAGGGTACCAAAACACCTTAGCCCCAGAAAATATTTCTTGATTGATAGCTCTGGCTCTTTGCGGTCAATTTTGCAATGTTTATTTACACAAGGTTAAGAGGTTTTGAGTGCTTGCAGTTTTAGCTATTGATACTTTAAAGGGTCTGCATGTTTGACACTTTTATTGTCAAGATATAATAATATCTATAATGTTCTTGGAAATTATTCTAAAACAGAGTCCTAGTGGTGTCTGTGCCTGTGTGTATTAATTGGATTAAAGCCAGCTGGTCTAGAGGCTTTGATGTATAGAAGAGAAGTAGATTTGAAATGTTAATTAGGGAACATAGGGAAGTTACAAAGTGAAGTGTAAAGGGGGAAATTTGCATTTTTAAATAAACCATTCAAAAGAATGGGTGAAATATTACACCTAGCCAGAAGAAGCCAAATAATGTATTTACTTTTTCCAAAGCTTACTAATAAAATTGGTGTTATAAAAGGTTATAACAGGTGTTTTTGGAGAGGTAAAGTTCAAAAAACCTAGAGATACAATGGGAATTTGCATTCAAAGAGGAAAATATGTATAAAGGAAGAAAAGGCTGTTTGTAAAAGAGGAGGGATTCTAAGAACTAAAGCCTCTAGCCTGTAAGCCTCAAGCCACCGTCTGCAAGAACACAGGGCTGAAAGAAACTCATTTTGGAATGCAACTGTTCAGAGTGTGCTTTGTCAGGGGCATGTGTTTTGCTATTGCCTAAATGGAGGTGTAACTAGGAGTCAGATTAATTAGGGGATTTTTGTAGTTATTATAATAGTAAGTTTGTGGGCATATGTATGTGCTTACAATTCTTGTATCAATAAATGTTTAATTTAGTTTTATAAAAACCTCATGAGACTCCGTGGTCTTATTGCTACTAAATTCAAAGCCACCATATCAAAACATACAAATTGCAAAATTGATCATGACAGTTATTTCGAGTTTCCTCTGGGATTTGAACAGTTCAGCAGTAACCATAAGCTGTGCCATAATATTGTCCAGTAGCAAAAGGACTTTTTTAAAAAAACATAGTGGAAAGTTAGGAATGAATAACTGGTTAAAAGCTTTTTTTTTACTACACACACTATCGTCACTATATGGTTTATTGGCCACTGTAAACTGTATAGAACCAATGGGCATGGA
The DNA here is from genome assembly GCF_964194155.1 of Cetorhinus maximus. Taxonomy (NCBI): domain Eukaryota; kingdom Metazoa; phylum Chordata; class Chondrichthyes; order Lamniformes; family Cetorhinidae; genus Cetorhinus; species Cetorhinus maximus. The sequence goes on along the minus strand of NC_135890.1, from coordinate 47,928,360 downwards.
AGTGCCATAGCTTGGCATAAAGGGTATGAGGGGTGCATGAAGGGGCATAGATTTGCATAGGGGACATGAAGGGCCATAGGGGTTGTTGAGGGGTATGTTGAGGATACCTTGGCATGTGAGGAATGAGGAGGACCTTTCAATATACCTTTTAAAAGGTTCCCTTATGCTGACTATGGTTCATGCCACCTCTATGATGCCATGAACCACGACTCATTGAAAACCTGGCCTGACTCCATGAAAATTGCAGACTAGGGCATATCTACCCCCACAACGGAGCAGGCCCAGTCAGGAGTGCTGGGTACAAGCTTTTGACCCGAGTCAGCACGCACCCTTAAAGTCACTCCTGAAAACTGGAAACCCCAGGAAAGAAGTTGAGAATCCCAGAATCGGATCCCAGCCATCATTTTGAAAGTGCTCCTGAGTCATTCCGATTCAGTGAAAATCCAGCTCAAGAAGTTTTTTTGCAGATTCACTGGCTCTCCTAGTCATGGTTAACTCAATATTTGAAGTTCTGCATTGAAGAGTGCATTTCATCATGGGTGACACCCTGTAGCCTGTTAGCAAACCTATAGCTCATGATGCTGAAGACAACACCCCAATAAAATCTAATGCAAAATTCACTGGAGGACTAGCTGTCAGTTTTCTTGTGCTGATTATTACAAATAGGGATTTAATTCACACCATTAGCAGTGTTACTGCCCTCTATGACCCTGATGTGTCAGACAGTATTTCATAAAAGGCTGATTATGTGCTGCTGCAGTGGGTATTGCCACTGGGCAGTCCTGGCATGGGTATGGAAAGGGAAGTGGACAAAGCTAGGGCATAATTCTCCACGTCCCCACTTTCACCTCATCCTTTTCTTATGTCTTTCAGATGAGATGTTAAACCGAGGCCCTAACTTTCTGTTTAGGGGTGGGGGGTGTTGGAGGGGTGGGGGGCGGGGGGGGGGGGCGGTGTAAAAGATTCCACGGCACTATTTCAAAGACGAGCAGGGGAGTTATCCCTGGTGTGCTGGCCAATATTTATCCATCAATCAACATCACAAAAAAACAGATTTTTATCATTATCACATTGCTGTTTGTGGGGGCTTGCTGTGTGCAAATTGGCTGCTGCATTTCTTACATTACAATAGTCACTACATTTTTTTAAAAAGCACTTCATTGGCTGTAAAGCATTTTGTAACATTGGGTTATGAAAAGCGCCCTATAAATGCAAGTCTTTCTTTATCTTGCTGGGACTGTTTCCCTGGCTCTCAGGTGGCAGCCTGACCCTTATTTGACTGAAGATCCTTTTCACCCGGATTGCACTTGCTCTGATGTAAGCAATAATGTTTAACAGTAGGCAACGTGCTGACCACACACTGCTTCCTGAACATTAACACTCCTTTTCCATATGGATATATCTACAGTCAACCACAAATGCTGTTTAACCATAGGCACAACCCTGCCCATGACAAACATGTGGAACCATCACTCTCATCATATGACTACAGAATATTACTGATGCTGCGATCACAACTGATTTTTGATTTCTTTTTTGTAACTTTTATTAAGAAGCTCTTCACAAAGGACGCAACAGACTAATTTCAACCAAGCAACACTGCACCCAATTGCAGCTGGTTTAGGGCTGAAGCCAGCTTCTTGGGAGGTTCTGTCAGAAAACAATGAGGAGAAATCCTAAAGTGATTATCAGCCAATTAGCTCATATCACTGGTGCTACAAATCTGACAACAGCTGAAGATGTTACATAATCTTAAAACACTGAAGGAGGCTATTCATCCCATAATGTGTGTGCCAGCTCTTTGAAAGCACTATCCAATTAGTACCTCCTCCCTGCTCTTTCTCCATAGCCCTACATATTAGTAAACTGCCTGCTAGATGAAGTGAAATTGTTGTAATATGCTTCTATTTTTATTTTAATATTAGGATGTGGGCAAGACTGGTATGGCCATGTTTATTGTCCATTCCTTGTTGCTTTGAGAGTAATTAGGAGTTAATTCTATAGTGTGTTACTGGAGTCACATGTAGGCTGGACCAGGTAGGAGTGGCAGATTCCCTTCTCTAAAGGGTTCAGTGAAGCAGTTGGAGTTTTACAATAACCCAGCAGCTTTCAATGATCTCTAAACAAGTTATTGAACTCAATTGAAAAACTTCTCATGGAGGATTGTAAACTCACAAGCTCTGGATTACTGTTCCAATACCACAAATCACTCAGCTACCATAACTTGGATGCTGGCTCTTGATGCAGAGGACATATTGGGTAATTGTGGCCACAATCCTTACAATTTATTGATGGAAAACATTGGGGAATGCTTCTGATGTGCACACACACAGGAAAAATTACTATCTTCAAACCCAAAGTATTCTTAGCTTTTGATGGCTAGAAAGAAAAAACAGTAAAACTTAGAAATGACTGGTCTGAACTGGTTCAAACTTTATACCCGAATACTCTTTCGTATCTGAAAATGGAACTCCAATAGTACTCGTTCTTGACAATTTTGAACTGGTTTTTCCTTCTGGAAAGGGGAGAGAAGTGGTATTGGACCCCGGTGGAGCTTTTCTCTTCTGTGGCAACACAGGTTTCTCTAATCCCATTTTCTTGCTCTTTCCCCATATTATTCATTTAAATATGCTTATCCAACCCTCTTTTAAACAATGCCATAGTCTCTGTTCCAATTCCCTACTCGTGAGCGTGCATTTCCAGATTCTAGTTCGCCAATCTGAAAGATGTCTCCAGCCTTGATAGCCATTTGTGATAAAGCACTTTGCTCACATTCTCTCAAACCTTTTCAATAATCTGATTTTTTAAGCTACTTTAAGATACGACTTTTCCTTGATGAGAACAGTATGGCTGCCTTTGTGGTCCAGGCTAAATTTAGGTTGGAATGCATAGTTGTTGGTGCAAAGCCAGCCAAATGTGCTGTGAGCTGACTGCCTGCAATTTTGTGGAGGTCAGCTTATTTATATAGTTATTCATAACTGCCTTAGCTTTGGTCTTGTAAGAGGAACAGGCAGTAATCACAAAATCACACTTTAGCTGAAATTTGTAGAGAATGACCATGTAACAGTAAATGTCTGGATGGAGTGCCACTTGCTAACACTCAGGATCACATGTAGGTTGGTATGTTACCATCATTGTCTATTTAAAAAAAATGAAAGTCTTGCATTTATATAGTACCTTCCACAACCTCAGGATGTTCCAAAAGTTCTTTCCAAACAGTTAAGTACTTTTGAAGTGTAGTCACTGTTGTAATGTAGTAAATGCAGTAGCCAATTGGCACACAACAAACAATGTGATATTGACGAGATAATTTGTTTTAAGGGTCTGGTTGAGGGATAATTATTGACAAGGACCTCCCCTACTCTTTTCAAAATAGTGCTACTGGACTTTTTTTGTGTCCACCCGAGAGGGAAGATGAGGTCTCAATTCAATGTTTTGGCCTAAAGGCAGCACCTCTGACAATGCAGTGCTGAGTCAGTGCCTGCAATATATTCCACAATTTACAGCTTTTCAAGGGCTACTTTTCTGCTCATTCAGCAAAGTGCCACATAATCGAAGGGACCAATACCAACCTGCAGAATGACCTCACTGATTAAGTATGTTTCACTGCCACCATGCCTGCATAACACTGATGGGGTCTGCGCACTTTCATACCGGCTAACATTGCCCCTGTGCAGTCCCACCTCAGACTGAGGTGGCCCTCTCTCTAATCATTCCCTCACAACTCCTTTCCATCCTCAAACACTTTGAGGGCAAAAGGAATGCCAATTCTAAGACTTTAGGGCCTAACAGTCAGGATTTTCTGATATCCTCTCATAGATAGGTACCTCATTACATCCAAAGAAAGAGCAATATCAACAAAAACATTTTTGACACTGAGCCGCAGAAGAGGAAACCTGGAAAGATGACCAAAAGCTTGCTCAAAGAGATAGGTTTTAAGGAGCTTCTTAAAAGAGGAGAGAAAGGTAGAAGTGCAGAGAGGTTTCAGGAAAGGATTCCAGTGCTCTGGACCAAGACAGCTGAAAGCATTGTCACCAATAATGGAGCAATTACAATCAGCTATGGTAAAATTAACTCATCCACAAGCATCTTTAATGTGTCACTTGTCCCTCAAATAATGAGCTTGCTCTGGCAAACAGGCGACTGTTGAAATCAAATTCAGAGTACCAAAGCATTCACTTATGTTGCTGGGTGCTGAAAGAAGCTTGCATTTTTGCTCGGAACCAAAAATCAATTAAGACATATGCAGAGTGCAAAAAGCCAACAAACCATGTTCACTGAAGATTCTTAAGAGCAATCATATACATTCAAGATGAACATTAGTACAGGTTAATTTGAAAAAAAAGTGTTACTTTGAACACGCCTGCAACTACAGTGTTATTATAAGTTAGTCATTCGTAACTTTGTAAGTGTAAATAATCCATTACATGAAACAAGGAAGGTTAACACAGAGTGAAATAATTATCCAACCTTGTAGAAAAACATATTACAGCAAGCTTTAAATTTCAGAAATTTGCAGCAATTAGCCAAAGATTCAAACCAGTTTTGGCATCGGTAAGCTCTTGTGACAATTCTGAGGAACAAAGCAGACCAAATAGTAACAGGACCTTTGAATAAACAGCCTAACTGGACTTTACTTACAAGGAAGTTCAAATTGCATGGTCCAACTTCTTGCCAAAACTAAAAGTTCAATGTGCTTCATCTTCCTAGTATTGTTCAGTCAAAAGCAGTATGAAGCTGGACAGAAAAGCATCAGCTGGTTCATTAAATGTGTTCCTTTCAGCCGTGTTGCAATGAATACAACTCCCAATACCCCATTCCCATCACCAACAATGCATCCAGCTTACTTGATCTTCTACATCATATGGCTTATTCATGTATCCAGCCAGGGTGAAGTGGAGGCTACCACATTACTTGGAGACTTTGCAATGGGGTGTTCAGTATTCTTTGTTGCATTAAGTGCAGGCTGATAACATTCATCATGTAAGTTATTAAATTCTTTGTAAAGGCCATAGTTTTGCAGTGAAACATATCAGCTAGTCACTGCAACCAATGATCTAAGAAAGAGATACTTATTTATCCATTGTTGTAATCATGATTTGCTATACATCCCCCCGCTGCCACTTTTCGCACAGTTGAGTATGCCACTCACCTCCAAAGTCCATTTACTGACACACCGCTCTTTTCATTCCACTCAAAACTATGCCAGTATGGTCATTACATCTTCTCAAACAATTTAGTCTTCTGTGCTAGCAGAGTTACTTATCCAGTGCACCTTAAGTTACCTGGTGGCTGATTCTGATCCATTATTCAACATCCACAAAACTCATGCATTTGTCAACATCCTATGTTACCATCCAAGGGTAAATCTGCATGTATGCAGCCTTGATGACCTGATTGATCTCCAGCTCAACTCTTTTGATCTGTTGCCCAGTCTTCATTACCTACAGGGTTCAATTCTCAGTATATTCCTGCTTTTACCCTTCACACACTTCAGCTAACTCAGAATTTTGTCACTCTGTCATACAAGGTACCACATGTCTAACATGCCCATTCATTCCAAGTTCCACTGAAACCATGTGTGCCATACAACTGACTACACCATCTTCGTTCTCATCTTCAAATCCCTCCATTGGCTCATTCAACTCTAGCTGAGTGGTCTGTTCCAGACATGTATCCCACTTAGTCTGGATTATTGCTCATTACTTATCCTCTCCATTTCTTGAAAGGCAAATCTTTGTATCACTAAGTACCTGCCTTCTGAAACCCTCTCAAATAAAATCTGATCTTTCTAACTATGTGCTTTGGTGGAATTACTTCTTAGGCCATTAAGGATTCTAAACATTATTGAATAGGGAGGTGGCTGAGAAGGTAGGAAGGTCCTGCATTCAAATATTGGTCCACCTGGGGCAGAACATTCCATGCCTGCTGGCATTGGGTGTTCTCGGTGGCATGAGCAGACAATATGGCGAGAAGGCCAGAAATCGGTTTCACAATGCTGTGAAACCTGTTTGTGATTGTCCGCTCAGCCCATCGATGGTGGGCTGTGTTCCCCGCCATTGGACATCAGGAACCTCATTGTAATACATCTGCATATCATTAAAAAGCTGCCTGCTGGAATCAACCCCCCCCCCCCCCCCCCCCACCCACCCCCGGATCGTCTGCCCACGTCGGTATAATTGCACACCTACGTATTTCACAACAGCATGTATAAGGCGTGCACTTGGCGGGCTGCCCTTTGAGGGGAACTCGGAGGTGAGTACACAGTGACATTGCGCAGCGCTTGTCCGGGTTGCCTGTTGGACTTCAAGGTTGAGGTGTGTTGGGGGTGCAGGGACAAGAGCTGCACTGTGGTTGAGGCAAACTGGGGTGGGGGGGGGGGGGGGTGTAAGGGATGCCCTGCAGTTGAAAGTAGTTCACAACCATGTGCAGGGTGGGGGGCAGGGAAGCAGCCACACAATAGGGAAACCTTGTATGAAGTGACCATTCCTCTGTAGCTGAGACAGTCCACAAGCAGCCACATTGACATGTGTGGAGTCGGGCCTTGAGTTTATCTGCTCACTCAAGCAATGCAGAGGAATGAAATTGTGACCAAGTGCTCCAGAGCTTTTCACCCCTTGGGCTCAGGCTGCTGTGCCCTTTACGATCTGGTAGTGCAACTGGGAGAGGAGCTGGTTGAGGAGGAGATGCAGGAGTTGGAGGTCTCCTACGACGAGGAGGACGTCGACGGTGAGGAGGTCCTCGAAGGCGATGATGACAGCGATGGGGCCCACACACTGGCTAGACGAGGCAGGCGCGCTCAGGAGGCCTTCATAGATGCTAGATTTTTGAAGGATGATGACGACATGCATTGAGGAGACGACATGGATCCTCACATTGCATCTGTGAATGTTTGACTCCAGTCTGGCTTCTGGTAATGCCAATACTCTCTGTGAGAATGCTCCTGTCATAGGGAAGCAGTGGCGACCCTAATAGTCACTCGATTGCAGGAGGATGATGACGACATGCAGTGAGGACACTCCATAGATCTTCACATGGCCTCTGTGAATGTCTGATTCCTGTCTGTCCGAGGGCAGCTCACTTGTGCTCTGTGATCAGGGTCATATCACAGAGACACAGCCATGAAACCTTAGTAGCACGTGACCCTTTGTCAGACTTTAACACCTGCCTCCTTCAGGAGCACAGCATCATTGGTCACAGATGCTGGTGTGATGGGGTCTGGCCCCACCTCAAAAGTGCTGAGAGCACACAGAGAGAATGATGGAACTCTGTGACGCCTGCCCACTACATTCTGGCAGCAAAGACAAGCATCATCGAGGTGCAGGCATCACTAATATGTGCAGAGAGCATGAGGCCTGACCATCATTTTGGTCTGAAGGCTGCACAAAGCACAGGGAAGAGGCCCTGGACTGAGTCACCTGCCTTTATCTTGTGCTGAAAGGTCTCACATCCGAGTGACACAAACACTGCTCATCAGAACAAGAAACCATAGGCAGAGAGACATTCTTGGGAGTTTATTTACAATAGTGAACATTATGTACAAGTGATTAAGACATGTGCCCAAGCTGTGCAGCTACAGCTGTGGCTCAGTTCATAGCACCCTCGCCTTTGAATCAGAAGGTTGTGGGTTCATGTCCCACTCCTGGAAACCAAGAACTGTGAATGTACTCGAAAGAGTTACATCTTCTTAACTTTCCTAACCCTGCCGCTATGTCCTGGTGCTCCCCAGACAACCACAGCAGAGGTGGAGGCAGCCTACTGACTACTACGCCCTGTTGCCTGTGATGGCCTTGGCAGGCGTCCTCTGGAGGGCCGAGACTTGGAGGGCCTCAGCCTGCTTTTGGTGTCCTGCTGTGTGGCAGTGGCACCCTCCTCGGTCTGTGGAGCTGGAGCTGCAGAAGTCACAGGAAGAGGGGATTCAGAAGGGCTGGACATTCCTGGAGTGCCCTAGATAGAAGGGGTAGCTGGAGTGAGATCAGGCTGCCCCACACCCCTCTTGCATGGAGGCCAACTATGGCGATGGAGTTCAGCACACGCAGCAGTGTAGGAATGACGTCATGGACCAAGCTCCCAATGGCGGCCGCCATCTTACCAGTGTTGACCTCAGTGCGTTGGCATGCCAGCACGATCACCTCAACCTGAAGACGGACAGACTCCTCCATCGTGCCTTCTGCAATCTGAGGAGTGCAGCAGACATCCCTTCCTGATGTTCCCGAGCTTGCCTTTGCAGCTCCAGCAACTGTGACATGACTGAGCCAAGATGCTTGTCATCTGACTCAGACTCAGCAAATTTCTGGCCTCCAGCAGTTCTCTGAATGCCGGGGATCTAGGAAGTCCCTGCCCCCACCTGCTGTGGATCAGACAGTGCGACGTGCTCACCAAGGTGTGTGTCTCTGCACTGGTGGAGTCTGTGGGTGAGCGCTGTGATGGGTCTTCAAGGAGGGTTTCAGCAGATTCCTCTTCTGAGCTTCCCTCGGGGCTTGATTGGAGGCTCTGTGTCATGGACTCTGTCGGCTGTTTCCCAGATGTGCCTGCAGAAGTAAGGGGTGATAATTAGTGCATGGTAGTGGCCTGTGAAACAGGACACATCACTCACAGCATGGTTGTTTGATGGATGTTGCACTGCTGGATCCTCACTTGTTAGAGCTCTGCCGACCTCACCATCAGCACAGGGACGGTCCAGATCCTCGCCGGCCAGCTGGATGGCTCTGTTCTCCATAAGGACCTTGATTTCAGGCATTCCTCCACCAGTCTGCAACCTCTCCCTCCTGTTGTGTGCCAGCTTGTCCTGCATGAATATAGATGGAGAGAGTGTGGGTGGTGAGTGGTCCACAGACGGGATGAGGACAATGAAGGTGTGTGTGAGAGAGTGAATGATGATGCCCATTGAGCTGGTAGTGGGTGAGGGCCCTGTGGGTGTGTGATGGTTTTGTGAGTGTGAGAGTTGAGAGTGATGAGAAGAGTGACTTACCCCAGCAGAACGGGTGAGATCATTCATCCTCTTGCAGCACTGGGTGGCTGTCCTCTTTTGCAGGATGTTGGCATTGACCAACGCTACCACCGCCTCCATGCTGGATTGGCGATGCTGCTGCCCATCCTGTGGCTAGAGCAGGGGTAGCAGACATCACAGCAAGCCTCCACTGCGTCCAAAAGGTGCTCAAGGGATGTGTTGTTGAACCTGAGGGCTGCGGTCTCCTAGACTTTCGGGACCATGTCTTCCGTGCAGCAGTCCAGGGCTGGAAACACTGAGAGGTATGCGCATGGCTGCAATTTAATCATGGCACCTGGTGTGATGAAGTGGCGAGGTGATGGCGTGGCGGGCGTGTGAGTGTCCGCCCGCCATAGGAACGGTGTGTTTCCCTGGGATGCATAATTAATGCAGTGGGTTTGGGATGATATGGCGTGAGAAGCCATCATTGCGGCCAGCGGGTAAAACGTTTTCTCCACCCGCTACCACACTTAGTGCAAATCTAGGAAGATTCCGGCCCTGGAGTTTGCTGACTGCCTGTGAGTCGAGGATTATGGAGAGAGAAATGGCAGATTGGTGCTACAGATTGCTATCAAAATATGCGCACACGTACATTTACTTAAGGATAGCAAATGGGCTTGGAGTTTTGTAATGTTCAGAACTTAATTTTTCTGTGGATTTCAACAACAATATGCATTTATGGAGCACATTTAATGTCAAAAAAATAGGTGTTTCTCAGAGGAGTAATCAAATAAAAATCAGATAAATTAAATAAAGAGAGGGACCAAAGATATAAGTTTTAAGGGAGGGGTGGGAGGTGGGAAAACAAAGCATTTTGAGAGAGGTCCACAACATGGGGTTCAGATGGCTAAAGGCATGGCCACCAACGGTGGGATGATGGGGAGAATGCACAAAAGGTAAGAATTGGAATAACTGAGAATGCTTTGGGAAGGTGGGGGTGAGGTGTCAAAAGGTGAGAAAAGAATAGAGAGATAAGGAGGAGCAAGGTCATGAAGATATTTAAACTCAAAAGATTTTTCTGTTCTTAAGTAAATATTATAATCAGTTTGCCAGTTTTTTGATACTCTTCTAATACAGCCAACAATGTTAATTGGCACATTACTCATTCATCTAGGCAACGCCAACACAATCTGTAATAAACCATGTATCCAACTGTTAAACATTAATGCATTAATAGTAGATGGAGAAACTTACCTTAATCGATGCTACTTCAAATTGGAGACATTCAGATACTCGCTACTGTAGACGTTACACAGTACATTTGTCAGAGTTAACATCCTCTATTGATTCATTTTGTACAGGGGATATGTTGACTTCCTGGCACTGTGTTTCAGGCACACTTATTTATTTGAATTATCACTCACTGAAGTACAGTGGCCAGAATATAAAACAATGATATAAACATAAACATATGACTGGTTGTATGAATACGTGGAAAGTCTGCGTGGATTCCCTATGCTTTGTTAATTATTCAATTCATTCAGGTGGCAGTGGGATAGATATTACCTTTTAAAGCTCCCAGGACATTGCTTCACAAAGCAGGACCACAAATTGAGAATTCAACTGCGGAGGGCAGTCTGCCTAATTCAAGACCCAAGCAGTCTAGAACAGGTTTGTCTGGTACCTGGCCCACCAAACCTTTGTGTCCGGCCCGGGGCTGGGTGTGGGGCCGGGGTGAGCCACAGCCTCGAGCAGGACCCAGAGTAGGAGCGGGGCCCAGAGCGGGAGCGGGATCCGGAGTGGACATGGGGCCTAGAGCAGGAGCATGAGCGGGGCCCAGAGCAGGAGCGTGGCCAGGGCCCGGAGTGTGAAGCTGGACTCACTAGAGGCTGGAGAAATGTGGCAGGGGTGGGTGGGGAAGAATAGGAGCCTGCTGGCGTGGGAGTGAGTGTGTATGTATGTGAGAGACAGAGAGAGAGCAGAGAGTGTGTGTGACACACTCCCAGTCTCAGGGTTCTCATTCACCCTCACCACCCCACCCTCCCCACAAACTAACACTCATTCACACAGTGGGTAAGCGTGAGTGAGTGAGCATCCTGAGACTGGGAACGAGCTGGACACACACACATACACACACACACACCCTCTAATAGTCATCTTTAATTATTACTAATTTTTAAAAAATTATCAATTTATTGCTTTGACTTCGTTTTATTTTGCTTAGCAAGCTGTTTCTTTTCATATCAGCTTTTTTTTGTAATTAATGTTTAATGTTGTGTCAAACCTTATCTTTCCTAAATTTGCTCATCAGCCCCTTGAGTGAGAAAAAAGTTAAATGGTGCCCACACCGCAATGTGAAACGGACAAGCCTGGTCTAGAGCATTGGGTGGACTGGCCCTGGCACCCAAATTCCCAATGTGTGCTCCCAATGCGCAATACTTGAAAATGGGAGTACCAAGTCACAACATTTACCCCTATCTACTATGGCAGTTTAGTTATAGACAAAAACCTCCAGCGGCCATTCTAGTTCCATGTAGTGGCAAAATCTAAGGCTGATGATTTTCCGCTCCCGCCCACAGTGGGAATAGTCACAGGCAGGATGGAAAATTTGATGGACCAGCCAACCAGTCGTTGACTTTGGGCAGGAATTTCTGGTACCTCAGTGGGCAGTACCGGAAAATCCCGGCCTAAGAGTTCATTCAGCAATTCTGTGCCTCCAACCAGAAGCCATACTTGCCAGTATTTTTGTCTGATTGCACTGCTATGAAGCACCTTAGGACATTTTGCTAAATTAAAACACTATGTAAATTCAAGTCATTTTTGTTAAATGTGGGTCACAGCACAGGAGCAATAATGCTGGGGCCCTTCCTCTAATGCTTGCTCCCATGAGTGTAGGTCCCCACTGAGTATACAGGATCACTGGATTTAACTCGCTAATGTGTAACATACTTTTTTCATCAGTTAAACTCATGAGAAATAGTGTGAATTGTTCACTGATTTTCAAGTCCTTTACTACACTAACATTTGAGATAAGGGAAATGTATGCAAGCTTTGCTTAATGGAAGTCTGGAGGACCTTTTCATGGATATTGAGTGATAAATAATCTGATTGTAGCATGGAGTTTGCAACAATGTTATAAAACTTTTCATAAATGTCCCCATAGCTGGACAAACCCTGCAGCTACCTCCTGAGGATGTGAGTCCCAGAATTCCAGCACCCAAAGAGAGCTGCTGCCTCTTTAGGTTAATACAGTCCCTACAGCTCATTCATAAGCCCTTCTTCCTGGTCATATATCCCCTACTATATCCCAAATGTATAACTATGCATGTACCTACAAGTGTTGTAAAATACGCCTTGCAGCAAGCATGCTGTATGGAACCGTTCCCAAGTATTTGAAATTTCTAATCCCAAAAAAATTGTATACCATTTGGATGAGCAATGACCATTATTCAAGAGGTAATTCTTGTGGAAATGTATACATCACAGCTATAGGATTCAAGGTGATCACAATGTTGACATACCACTTAAAATGGAATCCTTGAAGGAGATGTAACTCTTTATCCTGATGGGAAAAATAGACCTCTACAAGATGGGCACTTCAACTTTACACCAATATATTCTAGTGAGGAGTGGTCCCTATGAACAAAACTGTCCACAGTGTGAAATTATTTTTTTTATTATTTGTTCATGAGCTATGAACAACGCTGACAAGCTCAGCATTTGTTGCTCATCAATAACTGCCCTTGAGAAGGTGGTGGTGGCCACCTTCTTGAACTGCTGCAGTCCATATGGTGTTGGTACACCCACAGTGCTGCTAGCAAGAGAGTTTCAGGTCTTTAACCCAGCGACAGTGAAGGAATGATGAGATAGTTCTAAGTTAGAATGGCGTGCCTAGGAGGGGAAGTTACAGATAGTGGTGGCTGCTACCATTATTCTTGTAGGTGGTAGAGGTCATGGGTTTAGAAGGTGCTGCTGAAGGAGCATTTGCAAGTTGCTGCAGTGCATCTTGTATATGGTGCACACCTGTGCCACTATGCACTGGTGATGGAGGGAGTGAATGTTAAAGTTGGTGGATGGGGTGCCAAGCAAGTGGGCTGTTATGTCCTGGATGGTGTTGAGCTTCTTGAGTGTTGTGGGAGCTACACTCATCCAGGCAGGTGGGGAGTGTTCCATCAAACTCCTTACTTGTGCCTTGTAGATGGTGGACATGCTTTGGGGAATCAGGAGGTGAGTTACTCTCCACAGAATTCCCAGCCTCTGACCCGCTTATGTGGCTACAGTATTTATTTGGCTGGTCCAGTTCAGTTTCAGGTCAATGGTAACACCCAGGATGTTGATAGTGGGGGATTCAGCGATGTTAATACCTTTGAATCTCAAGCGAAGATGGTAAGATTCTCTTTTGTTGGAGATGGTCATTGCCTGACACTTGTGTGGCTCAGCTGTTACTTGCCACTGATCAACCCAAGCCTGAATGTTGTCCAGATCTTGCTTCACATGAACAAGGACTGTTCAGTATGTGAGTAATCTCTGTGCAATTGTCAGCGAACATCCCCACTTCTGACATTATGATGGAAAGAAAGTCATTGATGAAGCAACTGAAGATGATTGGGAGTAGGACACTAACACGTAGATCTCCTGCAGCGATGTCCTGGGCATGAGGCGATTGGCCTCCGACAACCACAACCAAATTCTCAGTTAACATTCAAAACATGGCTGGGAAATAGAAACATTGTCACTCGTGTAGTCGAAAGTGCACATTGTAGGCAGATTATCGGCTGTTTTCCTGAACTTGTATGCATGCTTGCCAATGTTTATCCCTCAACCAACATCATTAAGTTATCTGATCATTATCACATTGCTGCTTGTAGAACCATGCAATGCACAAATTGGCTGTTGTATTCCTAAGCTATAATAGTGACAACATTCAAAAGTACTTCATTAACTGCAAATCGTTTTGGAATTTCCTGAGGCCCTGAATGGCACCATACAAATGCAAGTCTGTCTTTCTTTTAGAATGTTTGATGCTGATAACAAGTACAAAAATCTGAAAATTCTCCATTTGCAATTCACAACATTTGCATCTCCCATAGAAGGTAAAAAGCTGCAAATGCAGGAAATCAGAAATGAAATGGAACCTCTTGAAACAAGTAGCATGTCTATCAGCTCCTGAAAAAGGTTAACATTTCAGATATATACTTTTGATCAGAACATTGACGTTCCTCCTTGGCTGGCTCAGGTCTAGCAAGGGCAGGTTTGGTGATCCCAGAGGGATTGGAGCATGGGTTAGCAGTGAGCTGTAACGTTTTTAGGGAGTGAAAATTCTCCCCAGAAATGTTTTTGGGCTTTTTCTTAACAGGCCACCAACAGTCCCCTCAAGAGTCATTGGTTCAGCTGATGATGCCTGGTACAAATGGGCAGGACACCCACCTGTACCAGAAAAGTGAAAACAATTGGACCTCAATAGGGGGATTTTTAAACACCAACCATCTCATTTTTAGTGGAGAAATGAGTGGCTGGCAGTTTGAAAATCACTCACATGTTAGAGTGGCCACCTGGACAATAAAATGGAGAGTGGCTGATGCCAGTGGAACTGGAGCTGAGCAGTACCAGTTGCAGCTCATCACACAATGGATAAGATCCTGCAGACTGTCTTTGTGTGTTCTTAAGGTATGTATGTTTTTCTACTTACCATCTCCTGAAGCAACAGAGTCAGCAGCTGACTTGAGTCCCAGACTCTGCCAGTTTTTGATCCCTGGTAGGAGGTTTCTGATTTTCCCTCCCTGTACAATGGCATGACTGAACTTGGGTACTATACATGGACAACTACAGAATTTGATCACTTCACAGTTTAAGTTATTCTCTGTGCCTTTCCTAAGTACTAATGAAAATTAACATTTCTATTTGAGATATGTATTCTCTCAATAAACAACATAATTGCTATATTCAGAGTAATCAAAACCTTATTTCAGTCACCCTTTCTGCACAGCGCCTTGCTGAAGTTTAATAATTAGCCCACAGTTTCAGGTCAATCATCAAATGGCCTTCAAGGACAAACTGCAGGATGAGAACAATGAATAAGTTAGCATTAGCAAACAGTGTGAAGTGAGGCAACAGTGAGTTGCTGTTAACAAAAATCACAAGAAGAATAATAAGGTGTAAGGGAGCATTCACTCGAAACCAAGGGACAGGAGCAAGACTAAATGCCAGAGAAGAAGAGACATTTGCACATATGGCCCTGATGCAGCAGAGGATGCTGTTTAATGACTTGAGATCAATCTTGAGGTAATACTACATTTATCATATAGTCACATCTAACCCAAAAGTGCTTGGAGCTTTCAATAGGTATCATTTTAAAATTAATTCAAGGGATGTGGGCTTCGCTGGCTAGGCCAACACTTATTGCCCATCCCTAATTACCCTTGAGAAGGTGGTGCTGAGCTGCCTTCTTGAACCGTTGCAGTCCATGTGGCATAGGTACACCCACAGTGCTATTAGAATGGGAGTTCCAGAATTTTGACCCAGCAACAGTGAAGGAACAGCGATATATTTCCAAGTCAGGATGGTGAGTGGCCTGGAGGGGAACTTCCAGGTCCTGGTGCTCCCATCTATATGCTGTAGAAACATGTTTTAATTTATCTCTGAAGTACTGCTAACAAGAAAGCCAGAGAAACGATTGAGGCAATCATAGAAAAATGCAGAATGAAATTATAACCATGAAATCTGAGAAGGAGAATGCGAGACAGACATAATACTGGTCACAAGAACTGAGATAAGAATGTAGCTAGCAGCAAGATACAGGCATTCAAAAATTATAAACACAAGCAGGACATTGAAAACAAAGAGCTGAGGGTTGCTGTGAAAAACAGCCCAGAAATGTCTAATTTGCAGTTTCTATTTCTCTCTTTATAAGAAACCCTCTAACTTCCACTCATTAATCCCCCACAGTTTCCCAAATATCCAATGTTCCAACAGTGCTGAATTAAGGGAAAAATATTTTCAAAGAAGACCACTAAAGCATGGAATAGTTTACCACAAGTTGGTCACCAGGGAAAATTGTACAATTATTTGAAAAGGGATGATATACAAAGGTATAGGAAAATGATGAGGATATGGGATTAGATTCTCTCTCTCTTCAGGTACTAAGCCCTATGTGTTGGTCTATGGTTATGCTTGGCAAGGTACTGCAGTGGTTTACCATTGCCTTCTGTAGGTTTTGGCTGACCAGGAGACTCTCACGCTCTTACCGCCTGCCTTAAATGTATTGGAAGGATTCGTATGTTGATAATCAACCTCTTTTGCCACATTATGAACACGCCTTCAATGGCCATCAAGTCTTGAACTTGAAGCTTCTGGCTCAGAGGCAGGGATGCTACCATCACACTCCGGTGGGATTAGATTAGCTAGCTCCATTTAACATTTAGAGCTAGCACCAGTGTTGGCATAATAGACTGAATGACATCTGTATGTGCTGTAATTTATATTTCCTATGACTCCAAGCATGGATTCCAGGCCACAGCGGAACCTTAACTTGTCCAGTTGATAAAAGTAAATAATCATGGTTAGAACTGGTGTGTGGGTAGGGTGAAAGGAGTTTCAACTCTTGCTTTCCAATAAGACAATGTGAACTAGCACCATTTTGGGGAGAATTTTACTCTATCATTTGATAAAAGTTGTTGAAGTGGTTATTCGAATTCTATTGCCTGAAAGCAATGTAAGAAGCTGTAAAGAACAGTTCCCATTTTTCAATTGCTTATTTCCTGATGATATTAGATAGAAGTGGATCATTCCTGGCATATTCTCTATTAATGGCAAAACATAAGATTATCTATGTTCTGTGTAAGAATGTAATCATAAACAAGATGTTGTGGAAATGCCAGTCAACTCCTCCCTTATCCGGTTGTCATTATAAAGCTGGCTTTTGGCTCGGGAGATAACACTGTTGGACTGTGCACTCTCCTGATGTAATTGAAGCAGATTATACAGAGAAATGTATTATTCAGCATTTTTTCATTTTTACTGAATACGAAAATAATTGTACTGAAATAATTAATGTTTAGTGAACAAAGAACTAAGTGAACAGTCTTCATCTACATGGTGGGTTACATAATTCCTCTAATTGTATTAAAATAATGACAAAAAATTCCCACACAATGAAATACCCTCATTAACATGCACATGTTAAGCTTGTACACTTTGAAGGGAGAGAAAAGAGCAAAATTAACACTTTTGGACATTATATATAAGTTTTAAGCACTTTTGAATCAGATATAACTTAATGAAAAATGCTGTACAAATCTCCCACTCTACTGTTTCAAGGTGTACTTCAGCTGTATGGCAGTTCGATGCAGATAAAGGTGGAATAGTACATTTGGGAAAAAGAACAGTTTGAGAAAGCGTTCCTTAAATAGAAATATTATGAAAGTGAAAGAATATTGAGCTTTCAGTGCAGAGGTTTCTGCCTCACTACGCCTTTTTTTCCTCCATTTACAGATATGTCAGCATTCTAAAATGTGAATTTGGGATCCTTAATTTCTCCTGAGCAGCGTTGTTGATCTTCTTCTTGGTGTGGCTCATCTATCTCATGGATGCATTTGGGATCCTCCGCACACCTCGAGTTTTGGTCTTGCACATCTTTCCAAAGTATCCCAGATGGTTGAAGTGAAAGCACTGCACAATGTTTGCTGTATAATATTCACACCTGTGAAGCCTTTTGGTGCCACAGTGCTGACATGGTCTGCGACCATCTTGTGTTTTGCTTGGGTATTGCTTTTCTTGCCGTGACATCTCCTTGACCTTTAGCTGCTTTAAGAGCTGCTGTGTTGGAGTTGCCCCTTACTATGGTTTGATTTCGCCACAGCTTGAAGAATGCTGCAGCCCAGATCCAGAGTTGGCACCATAACACTGAGCGCGAAGGGAAAAAAAAAATTTAAAGAGAAGTTAGAGCAAAAAAATCGGGTTCAATTCGATTCTCCGAGCTTGGGAAAGCAACTGGCTGACCAAAACAATTCGTTCAAAAGATTCTTGCAGAATCCCTGAAGTTTAAAATGGCTTCGTAACCACAATGGGAGCCCACCAATTGCGACAAACGCAGGAAGAGAAAACAGATCAGTTTTGCTGGCAGACTTCCAATTGTCTGACAATTTAGATGCTTTTTCCTAAAGTCAGATCTTCTTTAGATTGGAATACATCTGAAAGTGTACCATTGGCCACTCCCACTACTGTACAGTCTCTCTTGAGTTCTGACTTAAAGTCACCATAGTCACAGCCTTCAGCTAATCTGTTTAGCTCATTTATGAAAGAGTCTAGGGGTTCCCTGGGCTTTTGGACTCTCTTGTTAAATTTTGCTCAGTCCAAAATTTTATTGCATTTTAGGTTCAAGTAGATGATAAAGGACTTCATGACCTCTTCAAAGTTATCTGGCAATTATGTTGTCGGCTATTGGACCTACTGAATATAATAATGTATTCACTTGTTCAGCCTCTGTTTTCTTATTCAAGCCTGATGTTATCATATATCTGAAAGTCTTTTCCATGATGCCTAATTTTGCACCTGGTCCAGCCCTTCCATCTGCCTTAATTAGTCTGGCAGTGTTGATTTACCATCCATGGCTGTTTACAGCACAGGGGAGTACAGCTTTAGAGGTTTTTTTTAAACGATGCTGCAGTATTTATCTTTTTTCTCTTCCTGTGCTTGTCGGGATTGGTGGGCTCCCTTCACGGTTATGAAGCTGTTTTAAACTTCAGCGTACTGCAAGAATCTTTTGAATGAATTGTTATGGCCAGCTTGCTGCATTCCTAAGCTTGGAGAATCGAGTTGAACCTGGTTTTTTGCTCTAACTTCCCTTTAACTTTTTTTTTCCGTTCGCGTTCAGTTGCCACTTGTTGTGGTGCCAACTCTGGATCTGGGCTGCAGCATTCTTCAAGTTGTGCTCATTAGAACAATCAGTCCGCCAGTGCTGCCTGATTATGGTGCTGAATTTAAAAGCTTATTTCACCCTTTTTTATGGAGTTTGCTCACCCTTTTGTGACTTGGCTAGGTCCTTTGACTCTGCTTTCGATCAGGTCTCGCAAGGGCCCTCCATGTGATCTGGTGGAGCCCTTTTATACAGCACAGTGGATCTTTCTTCTGCCCTTCAGTCTCCGCACCTGTAATGGAGCTTCTAAGGCAACCTCCAGCCGTGTATTCAAGGCCTTCAAGTTAGACGCACTTCTCTCAGGTCAGGTTGCAATTTCTTTATTTCTTCATTCTGCTGCCACCATTTGGTAAGGTTGTATGTTGTCTCATAAAGAGGTCAAGAGGTATAGTTGAACAATAACTGTTTATTAATAACACATAGGCCAGAATTTTCCCGTCGGTGATTTGGGGGCCGGGCCCGCTCGCTGACGGGAAAATGACATGGGATGACGTCGGGAGGAACCCCTGGCCTTTAAATTTCCAGGAAGGCGGGCGGACAGCGAAATCAGCTGTCCGCCCGCTGACCTGTCAATGGCCACTTGAGGCCATTGACAGGGTAATTAAAGTAATTAAAGGCCCTGCCCGTCCAACCTTAAGGCTGGCGGGCAGGCCAGGAGCCCCAGCGGGCTTCTGATAATACATGAAACCTTATCCACTGGCAGGATGAGGTTTCATGTTCCTTTTTAAAAACTTTAATAAATGTAATGTGATATTTATTAACATGTCCCATCTCGTGTGACATTGTCACATGAGGGGGACATGTTAATAACACTTTTAGTTTTCTATTTTTTAAGTTTTGTACACTGTCACAAATCTCCCTGAGACAGCACTTAGTCTCAGGAAGCAGTGTGCTCTTTTGGGCAGGCCGCTGGCGGGCCTTAATTGGCCAGCCCACTCAAAATAGCGGCGGGCTCCGTTTCGGTGGCGGGGGTCGGCTGTCCGCCCGCCGCCGAGCCGGTGGGGCTCGCACGCTCACCAAGGGCAAAATTCTGCTCGTAGTATATATACATATTAACCTACAGGATACAGTCCTGACTAAGTGCTATCTTTATGCCAACTTCCACTAGACTCCCTACTACACTCTATTATTGCCATATGACTCTCAACATCATAATGTGGGTGGTACTGTTTCCCCAGTCCCGCATTAACCCTTGCAGTCCCGAACACCCTAATACTATGCAGTATTTCTATTTAAAATTTATATCACTGTTATGGACAATTTATAGCACTCACTGTTACCATACTGCTTGCTTCCCTAATTGTATAAGCAGTGTTCTCCCATGATGCTAGTAGACACCAGTAAAGTCACAGAACAGCTTCATTAATGTTATAAGGTTTCCCTTCACCATTCTAGTATTACCAAGTGTTCTTCATTAAAATTTAATGCACTGGCAGTGAGCTTATTAAAACCAAGGACTTAACTGGAACCGATACAACATTCTGAGACATTGTGCGTTGTCTGGCTCTGCTTCACAAAAGTACAGAAATTTCTTTGAGAAATTCATCACTGAGCAATCAGTTCTAGCCATCTTGGGAATCTTTATAAAATACATTCCGTTAAGTACTATGACAAAGGGAGGGCGGGGAGAAATGTTCACATTTCTCCACATCTGTTCCTAACCTTGATCATGCTATGAAAGAGAATTGCCAAATGGAAGCCTGTGAATTCCTCAGAGGGATGAGGGAAAAGGAACTGGGGGAAGGGTAAATCACAGAATTTACAAAATCACAGGATTGTTACAACGCAGAAGGAAGCCATTGGCCCATCGTGTCTGCACTGCCTGGCTCTCCGAATGAAGCAAGGCTTCTTTTACATATCCTGTAATATTGGGATGATGCACATGTGTAGTGGTTAGAGGCTGTCTATCATTCCTCCTGGTGAATGGCACATGACATGAGGCAGCAGAAAAAGGGAAGTGAATGTAATACAGTTTAGGATGTTGAATCAGGATGTTTCATTTCTAATCTTCAACTTGTTTTGCAAGCATTTTGCCTTAATTCAGCCACTAATAGTAAATATCATATGAAGATTTAATCTGCATAAAGTTGACTTGCAAATCTGTTCCTCTTCAACAGTTAAACCACGTTATGTAGCATGCCATACCGATGGAAGCTCCCTTAGTCCCTGCTGTAACATACAAACGGAACCTCTCCTAGTCTCCAGAGTAAATTATTAGATTCAAAGCCAGCTTGAATTGCATTCGCCGTGCACTCGCATGCCTTGGTGCAAAGATGCCACCATATAGAATAACAGACTGAATTTCGCCTTATTTTGTCAATCTATTGCTACGATCAGGTGAGGAAGGAGTCAAATGGCTCCCCTCTTTCCCCTCTCCTCATTTGACTGCAATAGGTTTCTTTCTGAAGAGGATATACTTGCCAATTCAGTGAGTACTTAAATGTTTATGTGCTGTGATCATAAAAGAACCAATTGGACAGGTTTTCTTGAGTTTAACAAAGAAAGCTTTATTATGCTTAAACCAATCCAAGTGAAATAATAAGATACGCTCTGACTTTCACAACTCGCACACACACATGCACACACACACTTAAAGATCACAGACACACAGTTTGTAGTTTGGTGACTCGGTTGGCTGCATGCTGAATTCGGTGGCCTTGAGACTATTCTTTGCTGGTCCCAATACTTCTGATTTAAAGATATAGATGGCTAATTTGGCTGTTCTCCCGGAGGCGGTAGTGGTGGTGAATTCTTTTAAGAAGTCTCTGTCTGCAGCAGGAGCATATCTGGATGGTCATGGTCAGCAAACAGGGTTCAAAGCTTGCAAGGTGGTTTAGAGAGAGAGGAAGGCAGGAGGGACCCCACTTGGGTCTTCTCTCTTCAGTGTCTCAGTTGCTTGTTCTCCGACTGCCGAGAAAGCAGAAGTTTAAAACACAGTGGGTCTGTCACATGACCAGAAACCATTGATTCAAACGTGGCCATCACTAGTGTATTCTCGCTTGCAACTTTAATCAGTTCATGCCTGGGAATCCCCTCTCACAGCAAAGATCCTATTGTTCAAGTGGTTGGGTTTAAGGCATTCCTATTATTGCTTAATGAATTCATGTCTGGAGAACCCCTCTCGGCTAGGGTCCAATTGGCCAAGCAATTAGGATTAATGGTTTGCCTCCACCAGTTGAATAATTCAGGTGATTGTCTTGATGCCATGTTAATGGGGACAGGATATGTGATTCATTCACATTCCCCAAGTCATTGTCCTTGATGGATCTTTGCAGACATGCTGTCTCCATCTCAATGGATTGGAATGGACAGTGATGCAAATTGGGGTGGCCATCTTTAGCTGCAAGCTCAAGTCATCTTTAGTCTCTGGGTTTAAAAAGTCTGTTCTTAAAAGTTCAATTCAAGTTTCCAGTCGGTGGATTAAAAATCATTATTTGACATAAAGCATGTTTTCATGACACTATGAGGGCCTAAGAAACCACATTACCACCCAAACTACAGCCAGGAAATGAAATGTAAATAGAAGGAAACCAAGGAACCTTTACATACTTGGAAAAATAATAAATTGGAATATACAATCCTTGAGAAAGATTAACAGGAAAAGGCTTAAGTGGCAAATACAAAATGTAATGTCCTAAGTATGTTTAGAAAATTACATTAGATACCTGAACACCAATTTTACGTATCTTCACTCTTGGCACACAGCCAAAATCAGAGGGGCAGACCCTGGGGAAATTGTGGACACATGGGGCTGGATTCTTCCGATGGAGGAGGAGGTGGGTTTGGAGGTGGGTGTGGTGGTAATTTCTTATTACTGCCTGGTGTGCTGCTCTACTGCCATGTACACATCTCTTACCTATTTTTATGGAGGCAGCTTCTTGGGGGGGGGTAATGGCTACCCAAATGCCAGCAGTGGGTAGCCAATTAGGCTGATTAAAGTGCCAGTTGAAGGTACTGTTGATATGCTGTCTGGAGGGCTGGCAACCTCCCATAGCAGGCTGGAGTGGGGTCAGAGGTGTATCTTGCAAAGCAGCCCAGTATGGATTTGCTGGATGGTGAGGGCTGCAATTACAGGCACAGGCCATCCTGTGAAGGGGCTCCCCCTCAGCAATGATGGCCTGGCAGCTGTGGTCACATTTTATTTTGTTGAATATTCAATTTTTCAGAGGGCACCTCCATGTTGAGGCACCCTCGTGGTTCCGAACCTGCCTGAATGGGGCTGCCAAGTCTTCAGAGCTGCCAGCCCTCTGATTTGGCCTATAGCATCGAGAGCCCACTCACCATCCTTAATAGGCCGAATCCCGGAAAAAGTGGCTGAGCTGGTCTCACTGCCATTTGGTCTCGATATCTGCATCCCAAAACCTGTGGTAAAAAAAATAGCCCATGACTTTCAAACGTTAAACAGGGTCCTTGCCTGCAATTATGGAAGGCGCGTTCCTGGCAAGCTGGCTGCACACATCATGAGGGTTACCCTCAGACACTTCCTTGTGATTCCATATCTGAAACAGTTCAAATATTGTTACTAATCTAAATTAGAGGGATCTCAGTGGTTGGAGCCTTGTTAGCTAAATCTTGGCAAATAATTTCACCAACGTAGCTATTAGCTTGACCAATAAAAACTAAAGTTAAGAAATGCACCAGACAGTAACTGGGCCAGACAGCGATTATTTTAGACTGATCTACCATCCCGCTGCTTCTGTGACGAGCAAAATATTTAATGTTATGGAAGTAATAACAATTTCAGGATTTCATAAGTGAAATGGTGAGGTGTCACACCACCATAGAACTCTAACACACGGTGACTCAGTATGTTGGGGCTATGTATCCAATTCTACTCCAGTGCATAATCTCCTGCATTTTATGGCAAGCAACTGAAGGACTTTGCGACACCTGAACATAGACTCCAACAACGCACCAGATGATGCTTATCCATGTGTCCTTAGAGAACACAGAGGTTTCCAGAGTAAACTGAGCAGTATACATGACTCCTGATGGAATATACATGATGTCCTGCCTCCAAGAGCTGCTGCCCAATCAGAGGGCTGGCAGCTCTTCAGTGCCAACATTGCCACCTGAAGCAGTGGGCATTGGCTGGGACTGCACCAGCACTTAGATCAGCCACAGTGGAGGTGGCCCTGGACTGCAAGTAAGTGGGGTTGGGGCTCACTGAGGCCAATCAAGCAAGCCTTGGTGAGAGGCTGAGTTCATCATGAGGGCAAGGAGTCGTCCATGGGCCATGGAGTCCCTGACCAAGAGACCACCCTCTAAGTCTGCAGGGAGGCTGCGCTGCATCACTTCCATTAATTGGCCACTTAAGGGCCTCAAGGGGTCAAAGGGTGAGTAAGCTGCCTGCCACCTATCCCACCATTGGTAAAGTACCAGCGGAGGTGGCTAAGTGATGGGCATGGTGTCCGCCGCCATCCCACTCAATTTTATGCAACTCCCCCCACCACCTCTCAGCCCATTCCTGGAGGTGGTGGGGGATGGTTTGCTGCAGTCAGAGTTGGTGCAGAGGACATTCCAGTGGGCCTCCATAGCATCCAAAAGACGCTTGAGGGACACGTTGCTGAACCTGGGGTCTACCGTCTTCTTCAGTTTCAGGGCCATGTGCAGGTGCGCGCCCAACATGCTCGAATGTAAAACAGCGAGCGATGACGTTGGGTGAGTGTCCCAATGTTACCGTGCACTCGCGCCATATTTCACTTGGCGAGTGCGAGCAGGAGTCTGAGCCGTGCCTGCCATCAATTATGAGGCCAGTTAAGGCCATTAAAAAGACAATTAAGCTGAATTTCATATTGTCCGTGCGATTTCACGCTTGTTCCATGGGCAAAACTGGCAGACGGGCTGCTAACACTTTCAAAAACCTCATCCAAAGGCAGGATAAAAATGGCCAGCCACATTGCCAGTATGAGTAGTGAGGAGTTTTGGAGATAGTTTGCTGCTGGTTGCTTATTGGTACTTGGCAGCTTCCTCTCTGGTTGGGGCTTCATTCTTAGCATTTCCAGGCCTCATTTCAGGACTTATTGGTGTCCGCAAGGCCCCTGGAGGATTCAGACCAGGTGAACCCTTCCAGATATCAGACAGCCTTCCCTTACCCTAGGAATAGGTCTCCGCTGGAGGCACCTCCTCTGAGGAGGAAGAGATGGGCAGAAGGGAGAGAAGGCCAGGTGTCCCAGTGCAGCCTCCAGGGGAGGGACATGTGGGAGGTGAGGCACAGGCATAAGGGGCGCATGGCCAGCAGGAAGTCCAAGGTGGAAGGGGACGCAGAAGATGCCACTATCCTGCTGCCAGGGTTTACAGGCGGCGATGCAGCTACCTCAATATGCCTGAGGTGCAATGTTGAAGGAGGCTCCATCTCTCAAGGGAGACTGTGACCTCCATGTGTCAGAGGATCAGCTCTGAGATCAGCTCTGACTGTGTGAACACCCCATGCCAGTTGCTCTGAGGTCACATTGGCCCTTAACTTCTATGCCTCTGGCCCTTTCCAGGAGTCAGTGGGGCATCTGTGTGGGGTCTCCCATTCAGCTGTCCACAGTTGTGTCAAGCCAGTGACAGAAGCTCTGTTCAGACAGGTACTGACCTTTATTCTTTACCGTACAGATGAGGCCAGCCAGGCTGAGCGAGCCAGAGGCTTTGCAGTGATTGCTGAGTTCATCCGTGTCCAGGGTGCCATCGACTGCACACATGTGGCCATCAAGGTGCCAGCGGGTCAGCCGGGTGCCTTCGTCAACAGGAAGGGATTCGACTCCATGAACGTTCAGATAGTGTGTGACCACAGGATGCATATTCTGCTAGTCTGTGCAAGGTACCCTGGCAGCTCCCATGATGCTTACATCCTGAAACACTCCCAGATGCCGAGGCTCTTAGTGCTCCACTGCTGGGTGACAAGGGCTATCTGTTGAAGAGGTGGCTCATGATGCCTCTCCATCACCCAAGAACAGAGGCAGAGCAGTGTTACAGTGCGAGTCATGCCTCCACAAGGGTGGTGGTAGGGAGGGCCATAGGTCTTCTCAAGATGCGCTTCCGATGCCTGGACTGTTCAGGGGGTACACTACAATACCCTCCAGAGCGGGTGTCACTGATAGTGGTTGCATGCTGCACTCTCTGCGATCTGGCACAGGCAAGGGGGGACCCATTGGAGGAAGAGGATCTTGAGGCAGCTCCACGGGCCACAGAGGATGAATCCGGTAGTGAGTCAGAAGAGGAGCACGGTGAGGAGAATGCTGAGGGCATGGAGGCAGACCTCGGTAACCTCCAGGGAGGCAGGGACAGTAGAGATGCCTTGATCCAACGCTCCTTCAGCTAGGCTACCA
The DNA here is from genome assembly GCF_964194155.1 of Cetorhinus maximus. Classification (NCBI taxonomy): domain Eukaryota; kingdom Metazoa; phylum Chordata; class Chondrichthyes; order Lamniformes; family Cetorhinidae; genus Cetorhinus; species Cetorhinus maximus. The sequence continues at coordinate 47,902,205 of NC_135890.1, read as the reverse complement.
AAGATCAGCTTCCATCTCATGTCAGGGCTGCCACCTCCATCCACGATATCTGAAAAGACCCTTTCATTTGCACCCAAAGTCCACCCAATGCCTGTGTAATAAAGTATCGAGCCACTCACATCCAGCATGACATACTAGCGTACCCTGCACCGGAAAGAAAAAAGGTGAAGCATTCTCAGGCCATCAGAACCAAAGCAAATTTAATGTTATTGTCACGTTGAAAGCATAATGACACTACCATTACTGGTGTTGATGTCCACACCAGCAGACATATAAACCAAACATAAATGAACAGAAATCACCCATGAACTGTCCCTCTTGTGCTCATGGTGCTTTTAACCTACGTTTACAAGTGCTACGTCTTGGTGCCCCCCCACCCCTTCAATCTCGCTGGCACCGGCGTTGGAGACAGCCTGCTGACTCTGCTATATTGTTGGCCTCGCCGGTCATCCTCTCACTAGTGAAGCCTGTGCTGGCCCCGCCTGGGAGAGTGCGGCCAGTGCCACAGCCGGCATCTCCCCTGTCGCCACCACCTCATCAGATGCCATGGTCACTGGCAGAGGGGCGGAGGAGCTGTTGCTGTCATCCAGAGTGCCCTGAGAAGAGCCCGTAGAGACGACAAGCAACTCGTGTGCCAACGTGAGGTCGCTCTGGACCTCCCTGTTCACCATTGATGGATGGGCACCTAGTTGGGATACTGAGTGCCTCATCTATCTCCCACACCGGCACTGACCACCTGAGGTCATTGCCTGTCTGAGGGTTTGCAGGTCCGAGCACAACCCCTGGAACCCCTGATTCTGTCCTTGGAGCTGCCTCTCCATGAGCGTTGCCACTCTCTCAATGGAGGAGGCAGTGCACTTGGCCATGAGGGTCAACACAGTGCTTATGCTCTGCATGGACAGTTCCACAACGGAGACCATAGCACACATTCCCTCATGTATCTCCACCAGATCGTCAACATCCCGCTGGACATCCAGCATCTGCCACCTAACGGATGACTCCAGAGGCTCATCATCTGCCTTCGACTGAGCATCGTCCTGGTCCCCAACAGTCCTCCTGACTGCCAGTGCCCTGGCACTCTCTGCTACTGCCTGCACCTCAAGCAAGTGTGAAGTGCCCTCACTAATGTACATCAACATCCTAGCTGCCGATCTAACGCCCACCGAGGTGCTGGTATCTGCGCTGGTGCCTGCTTCAGAGAGCGGGTGTGACGCAGATACAAGTGAAGCCCAGTGGCCGTCTGGCGTCAGGGGTGTCCCTTTGGGGTCCAGAGAACGGGTGCATGCTGGCGAATCTAAAAGGGAGAACAAGGACATGTCATTAGTTAAAGTCACTGTGAATGCCAGGTACCCTGGTGAGACAATGGAGATCTGCATTATGGTGCCGTCGTCTTTCAATGATCAGTGGGGCTCTAGTTTTGAGGCTCCCATCAATGAAGAGACTACATTAGAATGGTTACAGAATCCAAAATGCTCACCTCCGCTCTCCTCACCCGGTTATGCATGGACCATGCCAGCTCCCCAGCCCAAGGGCTTCCTGCTCGAACCTGGTGAGCAGCAGCAGGTTGGGCGGGCTTCTGCCTGTCCATGACCTCTCCAATTGGTTATGGATTGTCTTCTCCTCTCTCTACCTGCAGCGCCATTGTAGCCTGACCAACCCCAGCTGAGGGGCATCTTGCAGGGCACATCCGAGTTGTGGCTCTCAAGCCACAAGGCACTCAGACCAAGCAGCCAGGGCTCACCCCCTTGTCCAGCTTCGGCATTACTGACAGTTGGCACTCAGACTCTAGCACCCCTGAGCTCCATGAAGGGATGGCCACACCTTAACACTTTTGCACACTGACCCATGCCAACATGGTACTCACCCTTCCTGAGCACAGCAGGTCTTTGGACCTCTTCCGGCACAGCACCCATGTGTGCCGCACCACATCATGGCTGCCAACCAGTGCTGCCATCTCCTCACATGCCTTCTTTGTGAGCTACGGTGGCCTCCTCCTCCCAACTCTGGGGGCAAGGGTGTCCCTCCTGGCAGCCACCTCCTCCAGGAGGACCATGAGGCACCCATCTGAAAAGTGGGGGGGCCCGAATGCCCACCCAACCTGCCCTCCCGTCTGCTGTGTCCAGCCGCACTCAACTCCATCACTTGAATATTGGCAACGCAGAGGAGATGTTCTTATGTGGCAGCCTTCCAGGGGCTGCCTGTGCCGTTTTTAAACTGGCCGTTAGATTGCCATCGAACCGGGTGGCCAATAGGCACCCACTCCCACTGGCCCCGTCCCAACCAGTGAGAAGCTGCGTTTCACGCTGGGTGGTGCTTAATTGGCCCGCCAGCGTAAAATCGCGGTCGGCGGCCGATTACAGGCAGTGTGCCGTTTCCAGGCCATTCCCAGGTTCGCCGACTGCGCCCGCCCACTGACCTCAAAATTCTGCCCCTGGAAGCACTGAGATGTGCGCTTGCGGCTGGATTTTAAACATGGCGCCTCGTGTGATGTGGCAGCGGGATGATGGTGGGTGGGTGGAAATGATGTGTTTCCAGGAGTGCATAAATTATGTGGTGGGTTTGGCAATATATGGCATGAAAACCTGCCATGATGGCCAAAGGGTAAAACATTGTTTTACCCGCCCGCTACCACAACAAGTGAAAACCTGGGATGATTCTGACCATTGTTACTCCTGTGGAATCTCCCTAATTTTGTGGACTTCTCTTCCTGTTTTGGATATTCCTGTTTGATTTGTGCTGTATTCCTTTCTCTGTGGAACAATTTAGTATGTATTTCCATGAAATTCTGAAGCTGATGGAATTTTTATATTTCATTCACTTGCAAGCTTGCCAAAGGACAAATCATCATATTGACATACGCTTTCAACACAATCTGTGAAACAGTCGAGTTCTTGGATATTTTTTTCATGTGTTGAAGACATTCCAGCATCAATAAGCTACAAGGAATGGTCACAGATGTTACTGTTTCTCATTATGGGGAAAATGCTGCTGCATCATTCCAGCCCCCTCCATTGGCAGCACAGAACGCTGTCTCTGCCTTGGGACTAGTAGAAATTGGATGCACAGCTGACGGATGACACTGGAAGCAGATCCTGCAAGATCATCAGCATCATCAAAGGCTTCATCAATGCAATTCCAGCCATCAATCTCACAATGTATTTTTTTTAACACTGAGCTTGCTTTGTAGCAGTAAGAGGATAGGTGTTTGGCATGGGCTCAGTTGAACTAATGGCCTATAAGAAAACAAACAGAACAGTTCCCATTGAGTGATGAAAGCCCTGAGCCAGGGAATTATTGAGGGTGCAAGCAAGAAGTCTATGGAAGCAGCAATTACTTTTAGAATTGCTTCTTGACATGTTAATGCCACAAAATGCATTACAGGCATAAGGGATGGGCTTGATGGTAAGAAATAATAATAGAACATAACAGTAAATGTAGAATTTTTTAGCATATTGGTGCATTTCCACATCCTTTTGATGATTCTTTTTAGTTGGTGGTTTGCAAGCACCCTTTCTCTGAAAGAATATACTGTATATTTAAATAATGGTTACTTGTGAGTATTGAAGAGGGTCAATAAACTGCCTCATTAATTTTGGAGATGGCTTGACAATATTTTTACTGGAAACAATCTTTGATCATTTCCTGCTTAATTTCATGTGCTTTTGCTAACTGGTTGTCCTGTGCCATCTCCTCTCTCTCTTGGGCTCCCTCGTCATGCTGGGGGATTGATGGGCTACACCTTCTCCCTCTTCATCTCCTACAGGTGGAAGGATTAATCTCTTCCTCAATACAAAATTATTTAGCATATAGTATGCTGGTATGATTATTGAAACCCTGTTGGGTGTACTGTCAGGTTCCTCCAAAACCATCCAGACAACAAAAGTGGGCCTTCAGAATGTTGATGGTCTGAAGATGTAGATTGCTGACAAATCTTCGTTGAATCTGTCGTTGTTGCTTGTTGTAATGTGAGTTCTTTAGATGTCTCAATGATGAGATCTTGAGATGTGTACATTTAAACATAAACTCTTTATTGTTAGCCTTTAACTATTAACCAGGTTACTGTCATGCAGTCTGGTTCCAGAGTCCTGCTCTGTCAGTTTATTACCATGTGACTCTATACATCATACTGTGGATCTCCAGTCCCATGTTAACCCTTGCTCTACCGAGTACCTTTACATTACAGTAGCATGCAGTCATATACAACATCATACAATGATTCCCCCTTTCTTCTCCAAAGAAAACTTTTCTCCTTTCCAATGGAGTATTACAATACAATATTTACTTGCTATCCCTGTTCCCCCATCTCAAGTCTCTGACTTCATAAATTCAGCTGGTCTTGAGGCTTGACAGTTCTTCTACACCTCAGTCTGTCATGTTTGGAGGAATGATATTAATACTCTTTGTTCCTGGTACTTGGTTATCTCCATTTGATTTGTTTTTGGTGCTCCTTTGAGTTGCGTTTCTCTTTATTAACAACTCATCTGCTTTTTCCAGACACTGTGGGTTTGTCCGTTCCTTCCGCGGGGAATGTGCACTCCATTCATTCCTAGAGTGGACTCGAATTTTCTTTTTCCGTGGTGTCCACCATGTTCTTGCTGGATGTATGTTTCTCACAAATGGAACCTTCCTTTCTACTTGTTTCACAATTTCAGCCAAACATTTGTTTGCTGTTTTATTTTCAAATCCTTTTGCAAACTTATGAAGCTTCCATTCAGCTGAGCTTTTTCTTCTTCTAGTGTCTTATGCTGCAGTGTTGGATTTACGTTTTCCGATCTCATTCCTGTCTTTCCTTTTTCTGTCTGCAACAGAACTTTGTCCTTGTCTTTCGTTGTGGTTTCAATGTTGGCCAGACCTCTCTCTGGCAAAGTCTTAACTTGTTTCAGTTTTGTAATTGTGCGACTCAAGGTTCCATTATTCGCTCACAGCTTTGGAAAGTTCTACGGCTTTTCCTTTCAATGCCTCTTTGTTTTCATTCGACTGCTTCTTCAGCTTTTCAGTCTGTTTCTTGTAGCTTTCGGCTTCCTCCTGGATTATTGAACATTGCTGAGTCTTCTCTGTCAACTGGTTCTTCAGTTTGTTCAGAGTGATGTTAAATACATTTTGCTTTTCTTTGGAATGCTCCAGAGAAATAAACTTTGACCTGAGGGATTCTTGTAGCACATGAAGATCTTTCAACAGGCTTTCCTTTTCTTGGCAGAGCTCGCTTGCTTCATCTTGAACTTTCCTGTAATTCAGTAGAGTCTCTTTGAGTTTCTTCTGCCGTGCTTCCATTCTGCTGTTTAAGACAGTCTTCATTCCTTCATGTTGCTGAATGGTTACACATTCCTTTTGCATTTGATCTTGAAGGACAATCAATTGTTCTTTCAACTGTTGATTTTTTTGTTGACCTCTTGACAACTGACTCTGGGCTTCAGTGCATCATTTCATTGCTACTGATAATTCCAATGCAGCTTTGTCTGAAGTAATATTCAATATCCTTTTTAGCTCCTCAAGCTGTTTCATGGCTACATATTGATTCTTCATGGAATCTTTCAGGGTTGCAACTTCTTTTCTGCCTGCTGTTTTGCCTGGCTGTACATCTGGTCGAACTTTCCCAACTCTTGTTTTGATTTGCCAACTGTGGTATTGAGGGTCATTATTTCCTCCTGATAGCTTTGCATCGCCTCTAAAATTTGTTTATTCAAATCTCAAATAGCTTGGTTCTTTGAAAACTTCAGTTTATTGTGCATTTTCAAAGGTATATACTAAGCTTGAATCTTGAACATCAAACCTTCCAGTTCAGCTCTGATGTGAACATTTTCTTGTAGAACAGCTTCATTTACTTTTTGTATGTTTTGTTTCTTTTGAGTTACCTCAGATAGCTTTTCTTCATTCACAACCATCTGCTCGCTCCACACTGCTATCTGTATCTCTCGCTCTGGGTCTTTTGATTCCCTCTCGCTGGGGTTTTCTGTTGCCCTCTCTCTGGGGTCACTTGTTGTCCTCGGCAGAGTCGCCCTCTCTTTTGAGGTCTCTTCTAATTTTCTCTCCATGGCTGTTTTCTTTTCTTATAATTACAGCCTTAAATTGTTGTTACCGCTTTTAAGAGCTGTCAGCACAATAATTGTATTCTTACTCAGGCAGTCTCTGCAGCTAGTCAGTTTCTTTTATTGAGAGTTTCCCATGTTTTTCTGCTTTTGGCAGGCTCGCTGGCGATCGTAGCCCTTCTTTGTTTAAACTTTTTAAACTTTCAAGGTAGGAGAATTTCTTTTCTGGATGATTCTTTCCTTTTTCCTCTTACTTCTGCAGGTCCTATTTTTTGAACTCTGCACTTTGGGAGACTGCTCAGCTATTTGGCGATTGCCTCTTTCTTTAAACTTAAAGCTACAGCACTTTTCTCCTTTGCACTGCCTGCCCTTTGTTTTTTTTTAGGTAACTTTATTTTAGCAGCTTCTTCTTTACTCTGCAGGTTTTCTTCTTAAACTTTTAACTCTGCCAGGCAACCTTTACAGTTTTTTTAAACCTTTGCCTAGGATTGTCTGGCCCTGGCGTAGCAGGACCCACTGTGGGAGATTCGAAGGCTCAGCCAAAAGTCCATTGACTTTTGGTGGGACTGGATGATCCCGATGGTGGGCTAGGCTGGGAAATCCCTCCCTTTGTTTTTTACTTCTGGCTCTCTTTCAGCTGCATTCTGGATGCTGAGCCCTTGGGTCTGCCAGCTATTCTAAAATATTAAATACAACTACTTTTTTGTATTTTTGCTCACCATCTTCTGACTTGTGTCCCTCAGGTTCTTGCAATTTTCTGTAATGGACTTCCACTCACTCTGGTGCATTCCTCACTTGCAAGTCTGTAGTGAAGCATCTTCAACTTTTTCTTCAACTTTTCTTCTTAGGTGCACATCTCTCTAGTGCTTTTAGTGTTTCATACCTTGGGATACTGTTCTGGGTTCATGAATTTAGTGGCCACCTTTCATATCACTGCGGATCACCATGTTGGATTATGGTACTATCTCTTATATGATATCTTGTAGAAGCTCCCACTGCTGCCAGCCATGTTGTAATATAGTGCACGGTGATGTCTCAATGATGAGATCTTGAGACTTGTATATTTAAATATGAACCCTTTATTGTTAACCTTTAACCATTTACAGATCCCAGGTTACTGTCATGCATGGTGCTGCTACTTGCATGCAGACTGATTCTAGAGTGTTCTTTCTAGACTGTTCTCTCAGTCTATTACCATGTGACTCTATACATTATACTGTGAATGGTGCTACTATCCAGTCCCACATTAGCCCTTGCTCTGCTGAGCACCTTTGCATCACAGTGGCATGCAGGCACATACAACACACAACAGTGTCTGTCCTCAGATAATGCTGTGATGTTATTAGCCATGATTAGAGTAGGTAACCCTATTCCTATGTTTCAATTATCCCGTTCTTACTCAAAATGCAAGTGTCTTTGATTGTGACAGGACCAAAGAATTTCAAGGATACCATGTGCAGAATATACATGGCATCACTTAACATCTACACTTACACAAAATGTAACTCTTTATAGTTGAATAAATTAGATGTATTCAGATTTAATGTCACATGAGTAGCATTAGTGACACTCCGGACTTGGAAGGATACAAACATTTGTTAAAATTTGTTTGCTCTCCTTCTCTGCTCTGGTGAATCCATGGAGGAGGAAATGAAATTTGATGCTTCCCTGAACATGACATCCAACATCGGTTTAATGAGGTACACTGCCGATTCACTTATAGGGTTTGGGTCACCTGAGGCTGCCTGGAATTATCCAGGCTGCATTAAAATCCGAGCTGTTGTTATCTTTACGGCCACAGTGTCCCTGGTAGAAAGAGCCTGCACATCCTGTGCCAACTTCCTTGCTGCATCCAGTCTTCTCCCACATTGCCTGTTGGAAAAATCCAGAGATGATCCTGACAAAAGTGTCTGTGGATTAGGTGTTACCTGTGTATATGAAGCCCGACTCTAGCTTCCATTCTATCCCCTTTTGTGTCTGTTTACTTCATCAAAATGCAGAAACTATAGAATTCCAAGAGAAATTCCTATCTCCTTAGCTTCCCGAGTGCAGTCCCTCATTTAACAATTTATGTCCAACTTCTTGGCAACCTTTTCTTCTACATCCTAAGCTGTCAGTATTACAAAGGCCATAACCTGTTATCAGTTCATTATGACAACTTTCTGAGCAATTATTATGTCCTACTTTCCTCTCTTGGAATTTCCACTAACATATTATTCCCATTTAATTTGTTTCCTTCTAGATTTGACTTTTCCTTCTGGCTGATCAGTTACTTATTGAATCCAATTCCACTGTGGTGGAACAGCATTACCAGAAAAACTGCAGCAGTTCAAGATGAAGATATCATCAACTTCTCAGGGCAGTAATAGGTGTGACCTTGCCAGGTCTTTAGCTTCAAAGACCTGAAGTGACTTCACTAGTGAATCCAATGCTAGTCTTTTACCCTGTAAAATACTTCTATATTTTTCTATCTCATAGGTTCATCATTTGAGCTCTGAGGTCTCAAAACTGTTTCATTCAAATCCCTGATTACACATTTATCGCAGCTATTCCCACCTACTCCGTTATACGCTAACACACCACAGCAAACACATTTCATAGACCCAGTTTTTCACAAGAACCTGTTCAAATTTCTACCATTGAGTATCCTAAAATCAAGACTGGAACTCAATGAAAACTCCCTTCTATTACTGGAGATTAGAAAATTATAATGTACACTTATGACGAGTAATTAGTCCTGTTTTGTGTCCCTAGTTTATTCTCCTCTGACTTTTCATTGGCTATACTTTCATCCATGCATTTAACATTTGTCCTTTTAAATTTCCTTCTCCTCAAGGCTGTCCTGCTGCCGCCTTGCTAATCTCAAGTGGGGCCAGTACAGATCTCCAACATTATTGGCAACAGATCACTTCAATTGGGTTTAAATAATGACAGCCCCTGATGGGAGTTTGCAAAGCAGTGATTTTATTTGGTTGGACAACCTTTGTGCTGCTTCTTTACTCGTGGATAATGTTGGATTGCGTGTGGTGATTAGAAGCGGATATGAGAGATGTCCAGCGCTGAAAGGCTTCAGTTTGCCAACACATCATCAGGAGCTGTCTCCTGATACTGTCTGCTTTCAGTTATGGGGACTTCTTACTTGTATTTGGTTCATCAGGGGTTAATTTTTTGAATATAACCCTGGGAATGGGGAACCTAACTCTCATATTGCGAGGTTGTGGGTCATGATTTCCCACTCCCAGTGTAAGATAACCTTAATATTTACTCTCATCTCTGAGCCAGAAGATTGTGGGTTCATGTCCCATTCCAAAGACTTGAGTACAAAATTTAGGCTGCCACTTTAGTGCAGGGAGCACTACACCGTGAGAGATGCTGCTTTTTCGATGAGACATCAAACAGAAGCCCACATCTGTCCTAAAGAAGAGCAGGAAGGTTCTCTCTAACGTCCTGGCCAATATTTATCCATCAACTAGTATCACTAAAATATCATATTATCTGATCATTGTCGCATTCTTATTGGTGGGTCCTTGCTGTCTACATATTGACTGCCAAGTTTCCAATATGGCAAAGTACACTTGAAAAGTACTTCATTGGCTCTACTGCGCAGTAGGGTGAGCCAAGATTATGAAAGGTGCTGTATAAATGTTTTCTTTCTAAACCACTGATGTTTTCTGAATTTCCCTTACTCATTGGTTATAGTGGACATTCTTTGGTCCAGTATTAAATACACAACTACACTCTTATACCTAGGGAAAATCATACAGCTGCCCCCAATACTGGAAACCCAGGACTAAAGGCAAGAAAGTATATTGATAATTAGCAACTGGCCTTCCATTCAACACAGATTAACTTTTTCAGGAATGAACATTTCACCTTTTTACTTATAAAAGAATTTAGAGGCAAAGGATTTAAAAAGAAAACAGTTTCTTTGTAGAAATCTGCCTTTATTGTTCTAGTGATTCTTTTTCTCAGATCACTTTTGTGCTTATTTTAATTCATTTTCTTTGTAAGATCTCCTTCTTTATCCCAATGTGAGATAAACTCACCCTTTTTCGTAATCAAGTTAGTTTGACACTTTTAGTCTTACTTAAACTAAGGCAATTATTCACCATTGGTGCAGTGGTTAGTGCTGTTGCCTCACAGCTGTCGGGACTTGGGTTTGATTCTGACCTCGGGTGTCCGTCTGTGTGGAGTTTGCATGCTCTCCCTGTGTCTGTGTAGGTTTCTGTTGGATGCTCCACTTTCCCCCTGCTGTCCAAAACCATGCTGGTTAGGTGGATTGGCTACAGTTAAATTGTCCTTAGTCTGTGTGTATGAGTGTATGCCCTATGTTGACCTGATGCCCTGTCCTGGGTGTACCCTGCCTAGCACCCATTGCCTGTCTGACTCCCTGTGGCTCTGAATTCTGGGTAAGTGAGTGAGTGAGCTATTCACCATCAATATACTTGACTGATCACTAATTCCTGATTGCCTGACTGGAGCAGGCATCAAGACAACATTGAGTTCAACAAAAAAAATAGCATGAATATGATATGGCATTAAATTTGCAACACAATCTTTGTGATTGTTCCTAAAGTCAGGATAATGCATGGTTGCAGAAGAAATTAAACCGCTCATTGCAGCAGGTTATGAAGTGCTCTTCTTCTTGAGTTCTCCGCCAGAAGGCAGTTCCTTCGTGATTATTCACAAAACCACGGCAAAATATTTTACTACAGATAGGACCAAGAGGCAGGCCCCAAGTCTACCTCAGACAGGGATCAAACTCTGATATTAATCTGATCCACGTGGTAGCTGTCTAGCCAACTGAGCTAACCAGCCCCACTTATAAAATGGTAAGAAACAGAAATCTGGGAGTTATGTTTTCACCAGGGTGGAAGATAATATTGTTACTTCAATGAAAATTTGAGACCATTGTGATGTGACTGAGTTTGCCTGTTCCTGGTAATATAATAGGGCTATTCCAAAAATACCCCAAAGAATTGTTGCACATGTACAATAAATGGAAAGATACATGGCATGCATATCCCACACTGCTGGATTATTTGCGAAATGCCCGGAATATTTAATTTTTCAAAGGAATATCTATTCCTGTCTTTTTTTCATTAATTCTGTGAATGAAATGAATTCATGGAACTGGCAGCCACGCAGATCAGAAAATTGAAGGGACACAACCCAGGCTTTTTTGTTCAAATGATCAGAAAATGATGACAGCTTGGCTGTGATTTCCCAGAGTGCATACTTGGTGGGTGAAGCTCTCCAGCATTTGTAAAATCAGCCTTTTTTTTATGCATAGCAGTTGCTTTCCATTTCCCTATCTTTATGTTAAATATAAGCACTTTGGGACATATCGGTCCAATTGCCTGTATCATTCATGGTCTTACAATAATGGGATGAACGGACAGGCATATGGACAACAGCAAACTTTGTGCCGCCTGCTAATTTAAATGAGTGTAGTGCTCAGCCTCTGTTTGAGCAGGGGGTGCAAAATCATGAGAGGTTAGCATGAGTCAAAGCTAGCCTGCATGACTTAAAAAGCCAGTCTGCACCACATAAAGTGGGGGGAGATGTGTGTTGAGGTTGGTGCTGGAAATAATTCTATAACTGATCCTGACTTGGGAAAAACAGAAGAATGGTACAACATGGCAGAGGGCGGAATCGTCCCAGATTTGCATTATGTGCAGTAGTGGGCAAGAGAAGCAAAGTTTTGCCCACTGGCTGCAATGGCGGTTTCTCACGCCATATCGTCCCAATCCCACCGCATTAATTATGCATACCCGGAACACGGGGGCAGGCTCTCATTCACTGCCATGCCATTACCATGCTCCTTCATCAAGCTGGGTGCCATATTTAAAATGGAGCTGCAGGCACACCTCTGTGCTTCCAGCCCATGACTGCTGCAAAGAAGACATGCCCCCTGGTTTAATGATGCATCCCTTGAGTGCCTTTTGGATGCAGTGGAGGCCTGCTGTGATGTCCTCTATGCTCTGGCCGCAGGGTGGGCAGCAGCATTAATAATCCAGCACGGGAGGCAGTGGCAGTAGTGGTCAGTGCCAACGCCCTGCAAAAGAGGACAGCCACCCAGTGCCGCAACAGGATGAATGATCTCATCTGTTCCGCCAGGGTAAGTCACTCTTCTCATCGCTCTCAACTCACACACTCTCAAACCCATCACCCATCCACAGGGATCTCATACTTCAAGGGACAACACCACTAACTCTCACAGACACCCTCACATCTCCATCAGGCTCATACCCTCTGGAGCTCGCGTCCTCATCCCGTCCATCTCTACACTCACCACACAAACATTCCACACAGTGCATGTGTGCTGCTCACACTCTTCCCCATCTGTTTTCATGCAGAAGAAGCCTGCTCACATCAACAGGGAGAGGTCCCAGAAGGCAGGCGGTGGGGGGAGGTGGGGGGGGGTGGTGGTTGGCAGCGGAGCGGCCCATATTAGGCCCCTCACTCACTTTGAGGAGTGTGCCATCGTGCTGACTGGTGAGGACATGGACCGTGCCTGCTGTGACGGTGAGGGTGGCAGTGAACACCCGCGTAAGGATCCTGCACCACATCATCCCTCTCCCAACGCAAATGCGAGTGCTCTGTCTCCTGCTTTTGACTCTGCTGCCATGTACTAATTATCTCTACTTTGGTTCACAAGGAGCTCTGCCAAGCAGCTGACCCCCTCAGCCAACCATTCCCTCAGCTCCATCCATGTCCTCACCTCCAGCCAAGAGGACACCTCCTCCATTGAAGAGCTGGAAATAAGCAGCCTGGAAAACTCTCCAAAAGCACAGAGACAGATACCTCGGTGGGACCTAGATCTAGAGCAGGCTCGGGTTCACAATCTGGTGGTCACCACAAGGACACGTGTCCGCAGCAGGAGGAGGCAGGTTCAGCCGAGCTCCCCAGCACTCAGAGGACTTCTGGGCAAGAGGCATCTGTGAAGTCCGAGTCAGATGACGAAACTCTGGATGCAGGCTTCCAACTCATTGTGGAGAGTCAGCAGAAGGCAGGGGGACATCATGCAGGGCTGTTGGAAGCCCTCAACAGAGTGGCACGCGAGTCGGAGGAGTGCGTCTGCCTGCTCTCTGATGAAGTGGTACCCACATGTGTGCGTATGGAGGTCTCTATGGGGAGGATGGCGGATGCTATGGAGATCTTGGTCCAGCAGAACATGGAAATGTGCACAGACCTGCACTCCATTGTGGTAACCATGGGTGAGTTCCTGCAGTGGCAACGCGAGAGGGAAACGGGGCACCTCAACATCCTCCAATTTGCTTCTTCCCCTCAAGGAGTCAGGCCATGGCCTTGGGACCCAAAGGGAGGAAGAGCGGCAGCTGGACACCCCTGAGTCATCCACTTGGGAATCTCAGAGGCTGTGCTCTCCCTCCGAGTCCCCTTTGCCTGTGACCCCCTCAACCTCGTCCTCTGTCATCACTGAGAGAACAGCTGGCCCACAGGAGGGCAGCCAAAGCAAGCCGAGGCCCCTAAGGCCTCGGTTCTTCAAAGGACCCACGCTGAAGGCATCAGAGGCAACAGGGCCAACCATTGCACAGGCTGTCTACACCCCTGCTGTGGATGTCAGGGCAGAAACTAGAAATCTAAGGCGTTCAAAAGTTAAGAAATTCTAATCAAAGTTGGTTGCATGGGTGAACACATTTTGTCACTTTACAATCTGGAAATATATTTACTTTTAAATATATTTAAATAACTGAATAATGTGTAATGGTGTCTTTCAGCTTCATTTACAGGCTTCGTGAGTCCTCCCTCTGCATCCCCCGCCCCCCCACCACTAGCAGTTCAGCTGCACACAGTTGGCACACAAGTGATTCCGGAGGGAGAAATGTGTGTGGCAGGGCCTTCCACAGCCTCGTGCAACCACTTTGCCACACATGTGGATCCTTCACGTTTCGCACTCATCTCAATGTCCTGAGCATTTTCAATGCTGCCTGCTGGTGTTCACTTTCAGTTGACCATCTGAACTGACCTGCATCTCTGCCCGCCCACTGATCACACTCCCATGCAGCACTTGATCTTGCCCACCGCGACTTTTGTTTCACTTTCGATTTAGCCAGCATGGTAGTGCTACAGTCTTTCTTTCGCTCCCCCATCCTTTCCCCTCCCCCAGTCACCCATTTCCTTTCCCCATCACTGAAGACCCCCCTGGCATCCCCTCCATGACCTATCAGCCACAACCCTTTTCTTTCGGGAATGTCCAGGTGAACATGCACATTCGCTTCCTTCCCAAAAATCCCACCCCCATCCACATTAACCTCCCCAACCTCCTCCTTCCCACCCTCAGGGTTCGTGTCTGCCTCCGAGTCCCCGCCAACCACTCTCGCTGCCCCTTCTGCCGATACCATTGAACTCTTACCCTCCCACCCTAACACCGCACTCTGCTCTCGGTTATTCTCACCATTCCCTCATCCCCCACCCACCCTCAGTTCGCTCTCCAGGAGGAAGTTGTGGACTCATCAGAGCCCTCCCTTGCACGTTCACCTGGACATTCCCCTCCAGACTTCTTCCTTCCTCCCGGGATTCAGACTTTCCTCTCTCTTTCACAAGAGAAGGTGGCGTGTAACCTGGAGACAGCAAGGGCTAACAAGCAGGGGACAGGCATTTGGCTGCATTTCCCTCCCCTGATGGAGGAAACAGTAGGTGCCACTGTTAGATCAGCCATGACTCAGGCTGTGGCTGGGCGCTGGGCTGAAAACGTCAAAGATGACAGTATCCTCACACTTAATCCTACTTTTCACATCTCAATACTGCCTCATTTCCCAATCTCTTCCGATTTATAAGTTACAGATGATATAGACATGCACTTGGTTTCCTCCCCTTGTGCTTATCCTCGTGCATTTCTCCTTTCAGATACCTCAGAGCTGCAACTTGATCAGTCAGTTGTGGAAGAGCAAGAGGTAGGAAAGCAGGGTATCAGTAACAAAAAAAGAAATTCCATCACTCACTCTCCCAATCACGGCCACCAGCTCAGATACTGACAGTGCACATGCCTTGGAGGACAGCTTAGAGATGGGATATGGATGTGGTGAGCTGCCAAGCTTGAGTGGCTAGAGACAGTGAAGGGAGAAAGGCTAGCGCAAGTGCCAGCATGCTGGGGTGGGCAGGGGTCCAGGTTGATATGAGTTCTACTTAGGAGGACTTAGTTGAGGACTTCAATGGGGCAACCTACAGAGGAAGACTGATGGGTCTACACACAAAATACACATCAAAGACCTGCCAGAAGGCCTATGGACAATGTCAAGGAATATCAGGAGTTCAGCACCTGCTTGGTACAGGTCTTTGTGCAAAGCTTGAAGCCTATGCTTTCCTTCAGGGAAGTGATAGCCAAGGCCATTAACACACTTGCAGATTCAACCGTGATGAAGGATCTGATGGCTGATGTTACAGCATAAGCAGAAGCCATCTAATGCCTAGGAGCTGCAGTGGAAGTTCAGACTGAAGTCATGCAAGCTCAGCTTGCAACCACACAAATTCAGACTCTGCCACCATAGCTGTGGATATTAGTCCTCAAAGAGGCTTACGGAGTGTAAGAAGAGTGCAACAGACTGTCCTCCAACAATTTACTAGGATGGCTGAGGTACTGCCCAAGCAGGGTGGCAGTAGCTCTGTGGAGTATGACCCTGCTGTCTTCTCTCAGGATGACAACAGTCATTCGCCTGCTACTGCCTCTGCCAGTGACCTTGCTGTTGCCTGTCAGCCAGTGCAGTCTGAAGCTGGGCTTTTTAGAAGTAATCTTACAAGGTCATCTACAGTCTTCATTACTGAAAATCAGCAGCCTTCTGTTTCATTGTGTTGTTGGGGTCTAGACAGGTAGTTTTGGCATCTGTCTATTCTCCCAAAGCATGTGGATTGAGTCTATAGTTTCTTAAAATCATTACTCTTTATTTACAGCAAGTATTCATACAGTTGGACCTTTGCATGAGGCTGGAGCTTCTCCTCCTTCCAGATCTCGCTTACTTCTCAGTCACGTGATCTGACATCATTATTACATCAGCATCATGTATGCTTCTGATGTTAACCCTTTACTCTACATCTCCCCCCAAGTCTTTATCCCTATCATATTTACATCCTCCTACATCTCCCCCCAAAGTCTGACTTCACAGGGTTAGTCTCTTGACCAATCTCCCTGATCTCGTTCTGATCTCCTTTTGAGATTGAGGATATTCTGTATTCTCCCTTCTTTTTCAGTGTGCATCTCTGTAGAGCTTGTGCTAAGTCTCTCTTCTTCAGAATCTGAGTAGTTAGCCCAAGTTTCTATTGGCTTTCTTGCCAAGGATATTAAAGTGCTGCAGTTTCTCCTTTTGATATCCTGATCTGTCTCAATTCTGTATAATCTTGGCTGTGGAATGTTTTCAATGATTGTGCTTTGCTCTGATGGTCTCAGACCCATACTCTCTCCCCGGGCTTCAGCACTGGTAACTCATGTGCTCTATGCCTGCGATAAAAGTTCCAAGCCTGGTTGCTTCTCTGTTCTCCCTCATGCTGTTTTAACCTCTCGTGGTCACTCGTAGGGTATTGGGTTTGAGTTTTTGTTCGAGAGACAGAAATGGTCTTCTCAATCTCCTAGCCACTAGTAACCCTGATGGTACAAAACCATTTTGTAGTGGTGAGGTTTGATAACTCAGAAGAGCTAGGTTAAGGTCTTTGTTTCTCTTCAATTAATCTTTGATGGTTTGTACCCCGCTCTGCTTCTCCATTCGCTTGAGGATAGTGAGGTGAACTGGTTACATGAAAGAAGCATATTTGTTTGCAAAATTGTGTAATAACTCATTAGCAAATTGCAGCCCATTGTTGGACACTATGATGTCTGGGATGCCATGTATTGCATAAATTCTCTCGAGGGATTGGGTAGCTGCTCCTGTTGTGATACAATGCAATCTGTTTACTTCAATGACAATAGGGAAGGTTTTCCCCCTAAATTCAAATAGTGCATTCCAGGCGCTCCCATGAATTTGATGAAAAAGTAGGTCAAGGCATTGCCATGGGGAATGAACCAATCACAGTCAACCTGTCTGGTTTGAATTTAAACAAAAGCTTGGCAGTTAATTGTTCCCTGGTTCATTCTCATGACAAAGTCTTTATTAATCAGAGTCCACTTGCCGACCACTCAGCACCCTCTTCTCATGCAATATAATTTGTTATTCTCTTTGAGATTTAGTATTCTTGCAAATCTGTCCTGACGAGTGCAAGACGAAAAGTAATAGCATGTCTCTTTCTTCAGCAATATTCAAGTTCTTTAATACAAAGCAACTACCTGTACAATGGCAGCAAGAGCCAGTAGAAATCAATCGGTAACTAACTTATAAGCTGTTGATGATCCCTTTTAATAGTGTTGGAGGGAGGTCTTTCTTGCTGTTGAATGCCTGTTCAGATGTGTGACATTGAAAGACAGTGATGTCTTTGAACTCCAAAATGGCAGTGCTGGCATCAAATCAATGTTACAGACTGATTGATGCTATAATCTGTATACCCTGGATACTTGTGGCAGATGCTTCTTGCATGCGCTAAGAGCCTCACCAAGAAGCCATCCATTATGACTGGCATGAGAAGTGTGCATGCACACTGCAGACGCCATTTTGAAGGTAAACCAGCACTCAAAGCAACAAAAAGAGGTACGTTAGAGCTCAAATTCATGGCTTTTGCATTAATATTGCACTTTTCACATCCTCAAGACATCACAAAGTCTTTTGCAGTCAATTAATTACTTTTGGAATGTAGCCATCGTTGTAATCTGGGAAACATGGGAACTAATTTGTGCAGAAGATCCCACTAATAGCAAATGATAAATTACCAGATTATCTGTTTTAATGAAGTTGGTTGAGGGATAAATGTTGGCCAGGGACATGCACCTCTGATCTTCTTCAAATAGTGCTACAGGATCCCTTATGTCCATCTGACATGGCCTCAATTTGTAGTCATGTTTAGATCAAACAGTGGAATAAAGCTGAAGCAAATGCACATTCATTACAACTGGTGTCATTAGTTTATGGTGACTTAATAAATCAAATTCAGTTTTGGCTACGTGGGAGGGGTGAGATTCTACAATAGAGTATGGTGGGGGTGGGGTCCCTGGCTCCTCCACAACACGTTTGGTGAGAGTGCCTAGGATACCCCTTGAACAACAGTGCAAATGTCATTTGAACTATTTCTCTGAGCAGTTCCTCCACCAGAGTTACAACAGATATGCGGAAGAACCCCCCGCCCCCGCCCCCAACAGGAAATCACTTGAGGGGTTTTTAAGTGTTGTTTTGGAGAATATATTCTGTCATACTCCACAATGTTCCCATGAAAATAGAAAATCCTCTGCCTATAATACACTAAAATGTTGTTAACGGCTTATCAAGGGCTGAGTAAAATTCTGTTTCTTGTGAGTGCTTTCTCTCACTCTGTTTTGGGGGCCACACTCCATTCACTTTTCTGTGACAACCAGTTGCCTTGCCAACTGTGTTATAATTATACATGGTACTTCCCGTGGCATTTCCCTTATTTAAGTACAAAAAACAGTAAGAGACTGCCTCAGGGCGTGTGTGCACTAGAGTGTAAAGGGCACAGTTTTCATGCTTTTCCCACCAGTGGGAGCCTTCTTCACCTTCCTCCCAAAATAATCCATGAGTATTTTTATAAGTTGATGCTGGGAGTAAAGGACTAAATGGTTCTCATGCCGTTATGCAAATGACAAATGGGAAAGAAAGGAATGGCCACATGGATAAATACCATGATTGGATAAATTACTGGGAAAGAACCATGCAAGAGGCTTACAGGTTTATTGCATGTCCATAGTCGAGAAGCTCCTTGGAGCCGGCCCCACTCTACCAGCCTTACTTTATTGCAAGTCACTGAGAATATTTGGTGGTGTGTAAAATCAGCATTTCACCCCATCCCACACTGAAAGACTTAAGTCAAAGATAGCCTTATCCCATTAAACGAAATTTCAGCTGCACTTCCAGTAAAGCAGGCCCCAGGAATTTTCTGCCCGCATTTTGCAGGGCAAAATGTATGATTGAGCACCGCCAGCATGGAGATTCGCACGATGAGAGTGCAGTGCAGGTCAGCACACTATGTTCACAGTCCGCATGATTTGCCGTCCATTAAAATCAAACATTGGAAATTCATACGCTGCATTCTACATCCAAAGTGATATGCATTCCCATTGAACGAAGCAAGGAAATGGGAGTGCTAATTCAAAAAATTCATCATGGCACAACATACATCACTCTTCAAGGCCTGGAGAGTTCCCACATGACTTCTACCCAGAAAGCAGTGGAATCTGGGCAGGATGAAATAAAATAGTGCAAAAGACTGGAATTTTAAACGCAAGTAAGCTCTACCTACAAACGCTTTGTGCTCGAGTATCTGTGGTCTTTTAAGCTGTTTCAAAAGTTCACATTAATTTATTATTATTATTTTAAGACCTGCCCTGGGTATGTAAGGCCTATAACCTGCAGTTAATTGAAACCAATTAAGAAGGCAGGCCAAGAGCATTAAATCAGTCAACTGAAGAACAGCTCATTTCCTTGCCATCTCACCCTTCATTGTAATACTGGAGGATGCCCTGCTGCAATCACTAATAAATTACATTTGATTATGCTGCTTGAGTACACTGGTTCATGCGCAGTCTGTCGTTCGGGCTTATGTTAACAGGTTTGAACTGAAACTTGAGTATGACTTCACCACAGCAAAATCGGCACAGTATCTAGTGCATTCTGGGCACTCTTTCCTGATTGCTTCCCTAGCTGAAATTCCATACCTATTAGATTAGACTTGAAAGAAGGCTGGGAACTTTAACTAACAAGAAAAATGCAATCAGAAACGGGTTACCAAATGTTGGATGAAGACTGTGTTAGTGAAGGCAAACTTTATCCAAACAGTACAAATCAGAAGATCTGTGTTGAATTAAAGGACATTCAATGTATGGCACTAGTCATGCTATAGTTGGTCTAAGTAATCCAGGGACAAAGAGGGGGAAAAAAATCAGCCAGGGTTACTGTGGTAATTGTGGTTTTACCTGATGTGTAGTATACCTTTAAGATGTTACAAAGGAAGATCACATGATCTTAGTATCCAATAGTAGAGTAGCATGCAGTACCTCAGTAGTTAGTAGTGTAGAGATAGAGTTTGAAATGTAAGCACATGTTTATTTGCTGCAGAATACCTTCATAAATAAACTAAGAGTTTTCACCTAAGAAGTGTCTGCTGATCAGCTCTATCAATAGCACCAACTCGGTCACAACTCAAAACAAGCATGCAATGAGGATCCACAGGATCAAACAAACTGGCGACAACGATATACCAAGTTTAGCAGAAGAAATCAAGAGAAACGAAATTGGTACTATACCTCGCACAGTAATTGTAAGTAGAAGTTCCTTTCAAATTGTCTGAGTAATTCCCTCACAGAATGCCGCAATTTGGAAGAATTGATCCTTTCGATCCAGCAATGGACGATAGGTCTCACCATGTTCAATGTTTCACGTTATTTTTCCAAGCGAACGAGATTATGGGGGAAGAGAAGAGGTGGTGATCTTCTTAGGTACATGTGGGAATAAAACCTATGGCTTGATTCGAAGTTTGACAGTACCCAGTGCCCTAGATTCGAAAAATTTTGATGAATTGGTGGACCTTGTGAAGGGCTATTATCAACCAAAGCCCTCAGTAATGACGCAAAGGTTTGAGTTTAACTTGAGAAATAGAGCCCCGGTTGAGACAGTTGCATGCGATATGGCAAGTCTGAAGTAATTAATGGAGTATTGTGAGTTTGGTATGTCCCTAAACGACATGCTTAGAGATTGTTTACTGTGCGGTGTGAATGAGGACATGATTCAAAAGCGATTGTTATCTGAAACAAATTTGGATTTCAAGAAGGTACTAGGGATTGCACTGGCAATGGAAAGCACAGTAAGAGATTCAAAAGCAAAATGGCACAGTCCCCCACATTGAGCGGGAAGCCCCAGCCATAAAGGGTGTGAAAATGCAAGACTTTGCTGAGAAACAGGAAACAGCCACCACCCCCCCACCCCTCGTCACGCCCCCTCCCCCGCCCCACTAGCAGGAAAATGAGAAAAAATGATTTAGCAGTGAAAGCAAGGAATAATTTCAATAGAGGTGGAAACAAGCAGTCTTTTAATGATTGGCAGTTCAAAAGAATAGAATGATTTTATTGACATAGAAATGGACACACAATGAGACAGTGCAAGGAAAGAGTCAAGCACACTTTTAAACAAAAGAAAAAACCCAGTGAGATCTACAATATAAAAGAGCTTGAAGCATTCAGATGTTTACTCATTTTGAAGGTTGGAATGATAGAACCAATATATGTGACAGTGAAAGTGAATGGCAGACCAGTTCGAATGGAAGTGGACACGGGAGCTTCCACTGCAATAATTGGGGAACGTACCTTCAGATATCTGAATAATGGGGAACATCAATTAAATTTAGAAGAAACAACTGCCCAAGTAAAAATATACATGGGTGAAAACATCCAATTCAAAGACATAAGTCGAGTAACTGTCCATTATGGAAGCCAATCAGTAAGGCTACCAGTGTTGGTATTGAGAGGCAGAGGACCAAGCCTTCTAGGGCAAAATAGGCTAAGAGAAATCAACCTTGAGTGGCCACTGAGATTCCAAAAGGAAGCAGGAAGCATCTCTGCTTTGGAAAAGGTTATGTAAAGACTCAACAACCTGAAAAACAGCAGGCTGTCTTAAGTCAAATAATGGAAGAATAGCAGAAGGAACTCGAAGAAACCATGCTTAGGGACAGAGTTTGAGATGAGGTAAGCAACTTCCGAAAGGAAAAAGAAAACTTATTGAAAGACCTTCACACAATACAAGATTCCCTTAGGTCTAAGTTTGTACCTCTGGAAAAGTATGAAAGAGAAACAGAAAGAATTCAGCACTTCTCTGAATAAACTGAAGGATGAGTTGGCAGAGAAGACACAACAATGCTTAATTTTCCAAGGGGCAGCAAACAAATACAAAAAAGAGATGGAAGAGCTGAAGAATCAGCTACATGAAGTCAAAGGGGCTTTGGAAGGAAAAGTCACAGAATTTTCTAAGAAGCAGACATATGATGAAATTTTGGGAGACTCAACCACTGAGTTCCCTCAAATCGGACTTGCATCTGAGAGTAGTCTGCTCTACATTGAAGCTGAAAAGAAGGGCGAGATTACAGTCAGCGCTTGAAAGAAGAAGGCACGTAGAAAGAAGGCACAGAGACACAAATAAGGCTTTAATCCTGGCAGCATACGAATATACTTTCACACATAGGCCTAGCAGTCAAATCGCAAACCTCGATGCACTTAGTCGTTTGCCTTACAAGAAAATGATGAGAAAGTCCCAGTTCCACAGGAACTTGTTTTATTGCTAAATTTCTTAGATTCCTCACTGATCTGCGCTCGACAAATCAGAGACTGGACAAGTAGGGACCCAGTCCTGTCTCAAGTACGAGAACAAGTGCTGCATGGTTGGTCACAAGAGCTTGTATCTGATGAAATGAAGCCGTACTTCAACAAAAGACATGAAATAACCAGTGGATGGCATCTTATTGTGGGGAGCACAAGTGATAGTACCTCAAAAGGGAAGAGAGCCATTGTTAATTGAACCACACAGCGCACATCCAGGAATAGCCCGAATATGGACCATATATAAGACCATAGCTTGCAGCTACCAATGGTGGGCTGGGATGGATAGAGAAATAGAGAGTTTAGTGAAGAATTGTGTGCAACATCAGCAACTGCAAAAGTTACGTTCAACAGCTCTTGGGAGTGCCAGGAAGTCCATGGGTGTGGTTACACATTGATTATGTGAGACCTTTCATGGGAACAATGTTTCTGCTCATTGTTGGTGCCCACTCAAAATGAATGGACATATATGAGGTGAAGTCACCAACGCCTTCTGTTATAATTGTGAGGTTCCGTCAAAGTTTTGCCATTAACGGACCACCAGAAGTGATTGTTTATGATAACGGCACGGCATTTACGAGTGCTGAGTTTCAGCGGTTTATCAGCCTCAACGGTATCACTTGTAAATACTTCACCGTACCACCCTTCCTCAAATGGACTGGCTGAAAGGGCGGTTTAAACATTCAAGGCAGGCATGAATAACTAACTGAAGATTCCTTGGCAACCAAGCTAGCATGCTTTCTTTTCCATTATAGGACCACCCCTCACACAATAACAGGTGTCACACCTGCGGAATTATTGATGAAACGCCATCTCAGGATGAGATCGAGCTTAATAATGCCGAATTTAGAGGGGTGAGGTGGGAAGGAGTCAGGGAAGTCAGAAAACTAGACACGGCTGGCATAGTCGTGAGAGGAAATTTAACATGGGGGAAACGGTAAACGTGAAGAACTTTGGAGAAGGTCCAAAGTGGTTACTGGGTGAAATAATTGCAGTGGCTGGACCTCTATCTTACCACATGGAGGTGGGAGGCCAAGTCATACGGAGATATGTGGATAATCTAGGGAAGAGAGAAACAATGCACCAAGAAATGGTTCACGATCAGGTCAGCATTTCCTGTTGCGAAAACTCAACCCAGTGCAGGCATATCTGATGTTCCTTCAAGAGTGGAGGATACAGATCTGCAGGTGCCCACCGAAGCACCTGATGTTCAGACAACTCCAGAAAAGGAGGTTCTTGACAAAGCATCTGAAGTTGTAGAGCTGAGATGTTCAACACACGTAAGGAAACCACCTGAAAGACTGAATTTGCAAATTACTTATCAGTGTAAATATTTTGCTATTTTGAGAAAATTGTAATTGTAAATATAAAATGTATTTTTGAGTAAAGGGGGAGGGATATGGTAATTATGATTTTATCTGATGTGTAATATACCTTTAAGAAGAATATTATAAGAGAAGATCACATGATCTTAATATCCAATAGTAGAGTAGCGTGGGTTACCTCAGTACTTAGTAGTGTAGAGATGGAGTTTGAAGTGTAAGCACATGTTTAGTTGCTGCTGAGTACCTTTGCAAATAAACTAAGAGTTTTCAACTAAGAAGTGTCTGCTGATCGACTCTATCAACAGAACTAACTCGGTCACCACTCACAACAAGGGTGCTACGAGGATCAACAGGATCCAACAGTTACCATTCCTGATTGCTCTCCGGTTACCCAATTAGAATTGGGTATCTAGAGAGATCGGAAGAGCACAAGTCCAGGCTTGTCTGCAATGTTCACCTACTCCCCACCAACATAATTCAAAATCTTTCCATCACTGATTTGCTTAGCTCATATGAATAAAATCTCCATGGCTGAGGTACGTGAGGGATCATTGAGACACAGTCAGTATTTTCAGTACAGGATATAAAAAATAAGAAGAGTATAAAAGCACTGATGGACATTACAGATCAGAAATTTTATTTTCCTGTAAAGTCATGTAATTAAATATTTCACTTACGCACAATAGCTGTATATTGGTAGTTGCATATAGGTAAGTGAATATGGCAGCCAATTTCTGCATGGATCCCACATAAATGTTTTGATATTCTGTGTTTTGGTGACGTTAGTTGAAAAAGATATGTTGGCTTTTCACAGGGGGCAGAATTTTGCCGTCGGTGAGCAGGGGGCGGGGCCCACTCACCGACGCATAAAATGATGCGCGGTTATGTTGGGCGGAACCCTCGACGTCATCCCGCCCCATTTAAATTTTCAGGAAGGCGGGGGCGCAGCAAAATCAGCTGTGTGCCCGCCGACCTGTCAGTGGCCAATTAAAGGACCTGCCCGTCCAACCTTAAGGTTGGCTGGCAGGCCAGGAGCCCCAGCGGCAAATAGAAAAAACATGAAACCTCATCCACCGGCGGGATGAGGTTTCATGTAAGGTTTGAAAAAATTTAATAAACTTATTATGTAAATTATGAACATGTCACATGAGGGGAACATGTTAAGGAAATTGCTTTTTTCTATTTTTAATACTTTTTAAAGTGTCAGCGATCTCCCTAAGGCAACACTTAGCCTCAGGGAGATGTGCGCTCTTTCGGTGCGCATGTGCGAAAGAGCACGCTCTTGCTTTTGGGGAATCCCACCCCCCACCTCCTGCCCGCACAGGAAGCACATAGTGCTTCCTGCTGGATGTCACACTGAACGGGTCTTAATGGGCCCGGCCACGTAAAATGGCAGTGCTCCCCGCCCGCCGGAGATTGGGTCGGGCCCGCCCGCCCAACAGGCAGAAAATTCGGCCCAGGGTCTTCAATTAATGTAACTGTGATAACCTAATCAGGGATGGATTTGGATCTGTCAGCTGGCTATGCCAATCCTGTCAAAAGGGGCACTAATCTGAGTTGATTCATCAGTGACAATCTTTGAGGATCCAATTCTGAAAAGAAAATTGAAGATCATGAATGGATAATTTGACTTGGGAAACTCTGGTAGACTGAACCTTTAAAGATGATTTCAAAGAGTCAAATCTGCCTTCTCTCTTTCCAACATGACAAATCTCCTGTGTATTTTTGACTTTTTTTTTTGTTATTTTGTTTTGGACCTGTATAGATCATTCAGCTTGTGATGATGATGACAGTGTGAGGGTGCTGGGGTTGCACAGGTGAAACAACTTCACAAGTCAATACTTGTTGACTTGTTAGGAAGTTTTCATACCTGGCTAATCACTTCACATCTGAATCAAAAAGAATGTTCCTGTACAATATTTCTGACCTTTATCTAGCTATGCAATCTACAGCCAGGATAGTCACTTACATATCGGATGAATAATTGTTTACACCAGCAACTTGCATTTCTTTTCTACCCTAAGTGCCTACCACTCAATAGAAAGTCATTGAGAGTATTATCCACATAATTAACATATAATACGCTTGGAAGAACTATTTGGCAAATGACTAGCAGATCCGAGGGTTAGTGTCTGATTTTCAAGTGTTTTCATGTTATTTGTTAACAGAAATACCAACCCTCAAGGGAACCTGGAATTGAAAGCTAGTCTCAGTAATGGTCCATGAACCTCACATCAATTGTTGTAAAAACCCATCAGGTTCACTATGTCCTTTGGAGAAGGAAATCTGACCTCCTTACCTGATCTGTAACTCCAGGCCCAAAGCAATGTGGCAAACCCTTAACTGCCCTCTGAAATTCCCCTTGCAAGTCACTCAGTTGTACTACACCACTACAGAAAAGCCAAAGCAGAATAAAACTGGAGGGACCACCTCTGCTGGGTATGACAATAGCATTCCCAGGCCTGTGGACCCTGCAAAATCCTCCTAACTAACAATTAGAGCCTTGTGTCAAACTTGGGTCAGCTGTCCCAC
The DNA here is from genome assembly GCF_964194155.1 of Cetorhinus maximus. Taxonomy (NCBI): domain Eukaryota; kingdom Metazoa; phylum Chordata; class Chondrichthyes; order Lamniformes; family Cetorhinidae; genus Cetorhinus; species Cetorhinus maximus. The sequence continues at coordinate 47,875,905 of NC_135890.1, read as the reverse complement.
AGACCAGTCAAGCAAAAACTTGACATGGTCATACTCACAGAATCATATATTAAAGCAAATGCCTGGGCAGGAGCGAGACTGATGTCCCAGGGTGAATATTTGCTAGAGAGGTTGAGGGGGGTTTAAACTAAAATGGCAGGGGGATGGGAACCTATGCAAGGGGTCAGAGGAGGGGGAATCAAGGACAAGAACAAAAGACAGAAAGGGGAATAAGAAAAGTGATAGGCAGAGAAATCAAGGGCAAAAATCAAGCAGGCCTTCAGTGAAAAATAGTGGGAACAGGACAAGTAATGTTAAAAAGACAAGCCTTAAAGCTTTGTGCCTTAACGCAAGGAGCATTCGCAATAAAGTGGATGAATTAACCGTGCAAATAGATCTAAACAGGTATGATATAGTCAGGATTACGGAGACATGGCTGCAGGGTGACCAGTGATTTGAACTGAACATCCAGGAGTATTCAGTATTTAGGAAGGACAGACAAAAAGGAAATGGCAGTGGAGTTGCATTGCTGGTTAAAGAGGAAATTAACGCAATAATGAGGAAAGAAATTAGCTCTGACGATGTGGCATCTGTATGGGTAGAGCTGAGAAACACTAAGGGGCAAAAACGATGTTGGGAATGGTATTAAACTAGAAATTAGAGATGCATGCAATAAAGGAACATCTGTAATTATGGGTGACTTTAATCTGCATATAGATTGGGCAAATCAAATTAGTAACAATACCATAGAGGAGGAGTGTATGCGGGATGATTTTCTGGACCAATACATTGAGGAACCAACTACAGAACAGGCCATCCTAGATTGGGTATTGTGTAATGAGAAAGGAATAATTGGCAATCTAGTTGTGCGAGGCTCCTTGGGGATGAGCGACCATAATATGATAGAATTCTTCATCAAGATGGAGAGTGAGGTAGTTAATTCTGAGACTCAGGTCCTGAATATTAATAAAGGAAACTACGATGGCATGAGGTGCGAGTTGGCTATGATGGATTGGGAAACGTCACTTAGAGGGATGATGGTGGATAGGCAATGGCAAACGTTCAAAGAGCATTTGGGTGAACTGCAATAATTGTTTATTCCTGTCTGGCGCCAAAGTAAAATAGGAAAGGTGGCCAAACCATGGTTTACAAGGGAAATTAGAGATAGTATTAGATCCAAGGAAGAGGCATACAAATTGGCCTGAAGGAACAACAGACCTGAGGATTGGGAGCACTTTAGAATTCAGCAAAGGAGGACCAAGGGTTTGATTAAGAAGGGGAAAATAGAGTACGAGAGCAAGCTTGCAGGGAACATAAAAACTGACTGTAAAAGTTTCTATCAGTATGTGAAGAGAAAAACATTGGTGAAGACAAACGTAGGTCCCTTACAGTCTGAAACAGGGGAATTTATAATGGGGAACAAAGAAATGGCTGACCAACTAAATACATACTTTGGTTCTATCTACACAAAGGAGGACACAAATAACATACCAGATATGTTGGGGAACACAGGGCTTAGTGAGAGGGAGGAACTGAAAGAAATCAGTATTAGTAGGGAAATGGTGTTGGGGAATTTGATGGGATTGAAGGCTGATAAATCCCCAGGGCCTGATAATCTACATCCCAGAGTACTTAAGGAAGCGGCCCTAGAAATAGTGGATGCATTGGTGGTCATCTTCTGAGATTCTATAGACTCTGGAACAGTTCCTACAGGTTGGAGGGTAGCTAATGTAACCCCACTATTTAAAAACGGATGTAGAGAGAAAACAGGGAATTATAGACCAGTTAGCCTGATGTCTGTGGTGGGGAAAATTCTAGAGTCCATTATAAAAGATTTAATAGCTGAGCACTTGGAAAACAGTGGCAGAATCGGTCAGAGTCAGCATAGATTTACGAAAGGGAAATTGTGCTTGACAAATCTACTGGAATTTTTTGAAAATGAAACTCGTAGAGTTGATGAGGGGGAGCCAGTGGATGTGGTTTATTTGGACTTTCAGAAGGCTTTCGACAAAGTCCCACATAAGAGATTAGCATGTAAAATTAAAGTGCATGAGATTGGGGGTAGTGTATTGAGATGGATAGAAAACTGGTTGGCAGACAAGAAACAAAGAGTAGGAATAAACGGGTCTTTTTCCGAACGGCAGACAGTGACTAGTGGAGTACAGCAGGGGTCGGTGCTGGAACCCCAGCTGTTCGCAATATATATTAATGATTTAGATGAGGGAACCAAATGTAATATCTCCAAATTTGCAGATGACACAAAGCTGGGTTGGAGGGTGAGCTGTGAGGAGGATGCAGAGATGCTTCAGTGTGGTTTGGACAAGCTGAGTGAGTGGGAAAATGCATGGCAGATGCAGTATAATGTGGATAAATGTGAGGTTATCCACTTTGGTAGCAAAAACAGGAAGGCAGATTATTATCCGAATGGCTATAAATTGAGAGAGGGGAATGTGCAACGAGACCTGGGTGTCCTCATACACCAGTTTCTGAAGGTAAGCATGCAGGTGCAGCAGATGGTAAAGAAGGCAGATGGTATGTTGGCTTTCATAGCGAGAGGAGTCGAGTACAGGAGCAGGGATGTCTTGCTGCAATTCTACAGGGCCTTGGTGAGACCACACCTGGAATATTGTGTGCAGTTTTGTCCTCCTTACCTGAGGAAGGATGTTCTTGCTATAGAGGGAATGCAGTGAAGGTTTACCAGACTGATTGCTGGAATGGCGGGACTGACATATGAGGAGAGGCTGAGGATTATATTCGCAGGAGTTCAAAAGAATGAGGGGGGATCTCATAGAAACCTATAAAATTCTAACAGGACTAGACAGGGTAGATGCAGGAAGGATTTTCCCGATGGTGGGGGAGTCCAGAACCAGGGGTCACAGTCTGAGGATACGGGTAGACCATTTAGGATTGAGATGAGGAGAAATTTCTTCACCCAGGGAGTGGTAAGCCTGTGGAATTCGCTACCACAGAAAGTAGTTGAGGCCAAAACATTGTATGTTTTCAAGAAGGAGTAGGTATAGCTTTTGGGGTGAAAGGGATCAAAGGATATGGGGAGAAAGCGGGAGCAGGCTATTGAGTTGGATGATCAGCCATCATTATAATGAATGGCGGAGCAGGCTCGAAGGGCAGAATGGCCTACTCCTGCACCTATTTTCTATGTTTCTATGTTTCTAAGATACCACCATCACAGTCCTTCAGGTATATCCTGTCTCACTGACAGGTCCGACTGAGCAGAGGTGGCAGCACAGTGGTATACAGTCAGGGGGAGTTGCCCTGCGAGTACTCAGCATTGACTCCAGACCCCATGAAGCTTCAGGTCATCAGGTCAAAAATGGCAAAGGAAACCCCCTACTGATTAATACCTACTACCCTCCCTTAGCTGATGAATCAGTACTCCTCCATGTTGAACACCACCTGGAGGAAGCAATGAGGGTGGCAAGTGTATGTATGGAATGTACTCTGGGTGGGGGACTTCAATGTTCATCACCAGAGTGGCTTGGTAGTACCACTACTGACCATGCTGGCCAAGTTCTGAAGGACATATCTGGCAGACTGGGCCAGCAGCAGATGGTGAGAGAACCAACAAGGGGGAAAACGTACTTGAGCTTGTCCTCACCAATCTACTGCCACAGATGCATTTGTCCACGACAGTGTAGCTAGGATTTGCCTTCACACCGAATATACACTTCATTGTGGTACTACCACTGTGCTACATGGGATAGCTTCAGAACAGATCTAGCAACTCAAATTTGGGCATCCATGAAATGCTGTGGGCCATCAATAGCCACAGAATTACATTCAGTCATAATCTGTAACCTCATAGTCCAACATATCACCCATCTGACCATTACCATCAAGCCAAAGAATCAACCCTGGTTCAATGAAGAGTGCAGGAGGGCATGCCAGGAGCAGCACCAGGCATACCTAAAAAGGTGTTAACCTGGTGAAGCTACAACATGAGGTAGACAGAGCTAAGCGATCCCACAATCAATGGATCTGATTTATGACCTGAGGTCCTGCCATATTCAGTCATGAATGGTGGTGGACAATTAAGCAATTAACAGGAGGCGGCTCCACAAATATCCCCATGCTCAATATGGGGGAGTCCAGCAAATCAGTGCAAAAGACAAAGCTGAAGCACTTGCAACCATCTTCGGCCAGAAGTGCCGAGTGGATGATCCATCTCGGTCTCCTCCTGAGATCTCAGCATCACAGATGCCAGTCTTCAGCCAATTCAATTCACTCCACGTGATATCAAGAAATGGCTGAAGGGACTGGATACTGCATGTGAGCCCTGACAACATCTTGGCAATATTACTGAAGACTTGCGCTAAAGAACTAGCCATACCCCAAGCCAAGCTGTCCCAATACAGCTATACCACTGGCATCTACCCAGTAATGTGGAAAATTGCTCAGGCGTGTTCTGTCTACAAAAAGCAGGACAAATCCAATCAGGCCAATTACCGCCCCATCAGTCTACTCTCAATCATCAGCAAAGTGTCATTGACAGTGCTAATCAAGCAGCACTACACAGCAATAACCTTCTCACTGATAATCAGTTTGTGTTCCATCAGGGCCACTCAGCTCCTCACCTCATTACAGCCTTGTTCCAAACATGGACAAAAGAACTGAAATCAAGGGGGGAGGTGGGAGTGACTACCCTTGACATCAAGGCAGCATTTGACTGAGTGTGGCATCAAGGAGCCCTGGCAAAATTGAAGTCAATGAAAATCAGGAGGGGAAGCTCTCTGCTGGTTGGTGTCATACCTAGCATAAAGGAAGATGGTTGTGGCTATTGGAGGCCAATCATCTTATTCCCAGAACATCGCTACAGGAGTTCCTCAGAGTTGTGTGTCCTAGACCTAACCATCTTCAGCTGCCGCATCAATGACCTTCGTTCCATCATGAGGTCAGAAGTGGGGATGTTTGTTAATTATTGCACACAGTTCAGTACCATTCACAATGCCTTGGATACTGACGCAGTCCATGCAAATATGAGCAAGACCTGGACAACATTCAGGCTTGGACTGATAAGTGACAAGTAACATCTGCGCTATGCAAGTGCCAGGTAATGACTATCTCCAACAACAGAGCATCCAACCACCTTCCCTTGACATTCAATTAATATCATTGTCAACATCCTGGAGGTCACCATTGACCAGAAACTGAACTGGACCAGCCATATAAACACTGTGGCTACAAGAGCAGGTCAGAGGCTGGAAATTCTGAGGTGAGTGCCTCATCTTCTGTCTCCCTAAAGCTTATACATAAGGCACAATCAGGAATGTGATGGAATATTCTCCACTTGCCTGGATGAATGCAGCTCCAGCAATACTGAAGAAGCACAGCACCATCCAGGACAAATCAGCCTGCTTGAATGGCCCCACTGACTAACTTAAACATTCACTCCCTCCACTACCGATGCACAATGGCAGCAGTGTGCACTATATATCAGGTGCACCTCACAGGTGCACCTGATATATAGTACACACTGCTGCCATTCGCAGCAACTCACCAAGGCTCCTTCGAGAGCACCATTCAAACCCAAGGCTTTTATCACCTTCAAGGACAAGGACAGCAGATGCATGGACTTCCCCCTCCAGGCACACATCATTTTGACTTGGAAATATATCGCCGTTCCTTCACTGTCATGGGATCAAAACCCTGGAACTCCCTAACAGTACTGTGGGTGTACATGCACCAGGTGGTCTGCAGTTGTTCAAAAAGGCAGTTCATGATCACCTTCTCAAAGGCAATTAGGGATGGGCAATAAATACTGGCTTTGCCAGTGATGCCCATATCCCATGAAAGAATTTTTAAAAATATCAGTCTGTTGCTCTTCTTTCTGGCTAATACATTTAATCAGTGTCACCTATAGCAACTTCAAATCCATTGAACAATGATTTAATGCTTTCAAGGGATCTAGCGTATCTTAAGAAATAATCTTTAGCAAATTAAACATTATTAAACAAAACTAGGACTCATGAGATTGGGGTAATATGTTAGCATGGATTGAGGATTGGTGAATGGACAGAAAACAAAGAGCAGGGACAAATGGGGTATTTACAGGTTGGCAGGCTGTAAATATTGGGGCACAAAGATCAATAATTGGGCCTCCGCTATTTATATTCTATATTAATCACTCAGATGAAGGAAATGATTGTAAAGTAACTAGTAAGGAGGATGCAGAGGGCTATAAACAGTTTGGGCAAACAAAGTAAGGGCACAGCTGCTGGAATACAATGTGGCAAATGTTGTTATCCACTTGGGTAGGAAAAATTAAAAAGCGGAATATATTTTGAATATTGAGAGATGGGGAAATGCTTGCATTTAGAGACCTGGGTTTCCTTGTACATGAATCACAGAAAGATAACATGCAGGTATAGCAAGCAATTAGGAAGACAAATGATATGATCGCTTTCTTTATAAAGGGGTAGGAGCATAAGAGTAAAGAAGTCTTACAAAAATTATACAGCGCATTGGCAAGGCCACACCTGGAGTACCGTGTGCAGTTTAGGTCTCCTGATCTAAGGAAGGGCATGCTTGCCCTACATTGTTTGCAATTAAGGTTCACTGGACCGATTCCAGGAATGAGGGGATTGTTTTATGTGGAGAGATTGAGTAGACTAGGCCTGTATTCCCAGGAGTTTTTGAAAAAAAGAAAAATTATCTAATTGAAACTTATAAAACTCTTAAAAGGGCTTGACAGGGTAGAAGCTGACAAACTGGAGTAGGCAATTTGACCCATTGAGCCTGCTCCAACATTCAATAAGATCTTTCCACACTATCCCCATATCCCTTAATTCTCTTAGTACTCAAGACAGGGTGGATGCTGACAAAATATATCCCTTAGCTGGCCAATCCAGAACACAGAGTCTCAGATTTAGAATTAAGGGTGGCCATTTAAGACTAAGATTAGGACAAATCTCTTCACTCAAAGGGTAGTGAATCTTTGAAATTCTCTCCCCCAGAGAGCTGTGGATGCTCAGTCATTGAATATATTCAAGATTGTGGTTGATAGATATTTGAGTACTAAGAGAAGTAAGGGAAATAGGGATAGTGTGGAAAGGTAGAGCTGAGGTAACCATGATCTTTTGAATGTTAGAGCAGGCTCAAAGGGTCAAATTGCCTACTCCAGTTTCTATTTCTTTTGTTCTTATGTTGTCATGAAGATGTTCACATCATTTCCACCGATTGATTATCTCCTAATTTTGCTTATAATGTCTTAAATATATGTGGCATGACTAATTTCCTGAAGCCACAACACTCCAATCAATAGATTCATGAGGGGTATTACAGCAACTTCTGGCATTCGCACACCTGCGCAGTTAAACGTGGAAATTCAGAAATTGCTGTCAGTGATTCCCTGCTCCTCCACAGGGTGCGCTATTAAAGCTCTTGCAGATGGAAATCAATTAGAATCCCTGTATTGATGTGAACTTTTACTTTTTACACAATTATTCTCACCGTAAAAATCTTTGAAAAAGCCATGCCTTGTTGAATATATAACTGGGGCTTTAATGGCATTCTAAGTCATAATTACTTCTACACAACCTCCTTGGTCCTGAAACTACTTTTATATTTGTGGAATGTCAAATCTGTCCATTCAATGAGTACAATTCCAGAGATTAAAAAAATATATAAATTATATATTTTTTTATTATATTTCACCTCAATCCTGTATATATATCCCAATTTTTATCTTGCTTTCTGTAAAAATAAGTAAGTCAATGATAAAACCTGCTAGTTACTTCCTGGTTTGCTGAAAGAATTTTTCACTGTGATTGGCTATTTAGCCTGCTTGATAGGATCACTGTTGCTGATCACCAGAGATCCCGAGATGGGACCAGAATGAAATTGATGTTGTGAAAGGTCAGATCTATGCCACAGAACTTGTTAGGTTTTTGTGGACAACTTTCTTCCAGGTCAGTAGTAAGCACCTTTACTTTGCTGCTGATCGTTACTTTCATTGCCTTCACCCATGCTTTAAATCACTCAGTCATGGTAAAGTGTAGTAGCCTCTTTTCTTTTATTCATTCACGAGATGTGGGCATCGCTGGCTAAGCCAGCATTTAGTGCCCATCCCTTATTGCCCTTGAGAAGGTGGTGGTGAGCTGCCTTCTTAAACTGTTGCAGTCCACCTTGTGTGAGTACACCCACAGTGCTGTTAGGGAGGGAGTTCCAGGATTTTGACCCAGCGACAGTGAAGGAAAAGTGATATATTTCCAAGTCAGGATGGTGAGTGGCTTGGAGGGAAACTTCCAGGTGGTGGTGTAACCATGTGTCTGCTGCCCTTGTCCTTCTAGGTGGTAGCGGTCGTGAAAGGTGCTGTCTAAGGAGCCTGTGTTCCTGCAGTCCATCTTGTAGATGGTACACACTGCTGCTACTGTGCGTTGGTGGAGGGAGTGAATGTTTGTGGATGGGGTGCCAATCAAGTGGGCTGCTTTGTCCTGGGTGGTGTCAAGCTTCTTGAGAGTTGTTGGAGCTGCATTCATCTAGGCAAGTAGAGAGTATTCCATCACACTCCTGACTTGTACCTTGTAGATGGTGGAGTCAGGAGGCAAGTTATTTGCCACAGGATTCCTAGCCTCTGACCTGCTCTTGTAGCCACAATATTTATATGGCTAGTCCAGTTCAGTGTCTGGTAGATGGTAACCCCCAGAATGTTGAGAGTGGGAGATTCAGCAATGGTAATGTCATTGAATGTCAAGGGGAGATGGTTGGATTCTCTCTTGTTGGAGATGGTCATTGCCTGGCATTTGTGTGGCACAAATGTTACTTGCCACTTGTCAGCCATATGCATTCCATGGATTTTTCGTATGTCTTCCATATGCAGGCAATGTATTAGCATTAATTGAGGTTTCCATTCAACACAAAGCCTGCTCTCTTCAATAGCCAAGGCAATATGGGTGTTTAAAGACCAGCTGTGCAGTTTATATATTAATTTGGTACAGGTCATTTTCAAACATTCTCACCCAGCCTTTTAAAAAAATGTTTCAATTCACATGATCATTAGAAAAAAATAAACGGTTGGGCTACATTCACAGAAATTCAATACACTGCATGTGTTCACTGAAACAAAGCAGAAAACAAGTTACTTGAACAATACACATTTTATTCTGTCAATTAGTGTATAATACACAACATTTTCTAATTTCTACAAGGCTGGCTAGCACTCCACCTGGTGGATGAACAGGTATAGCAGCATTTTGATTATCAGACTTTAAATGGTGCAAGACATTTAGAAAGAAGTAATACATAGTAGTTTTGTTTAAAGTAGAAAAAGTTTGAGATTCAAAACACTTGCTAAGTGAATAAAGCCACAAGATTCCACAGGTTTAGAACAAACAAAAATAAGTTTAAGATAAAACAATTTACAATATCAATATATATCTGAGGTACACGTGAATTAAACGGGCAAATTGTGGTTGAACACACCACACTACAGAATAAATGACAGATGTGACCAAACCCAATTCCATGGATTTCTCAACAACCCACCCAGACGTCTGTCACATTGTGAGCCAACCAATCTCACTGAAACTTGATCTTTCTCAAGAAGGTTTCCAATCTCCACATTTGAAGATTGCACCTTGGAATTCTCTCCAAAATCATTCCCATTCGAATGGCTTCAACAATGGCCCATCTCACAGGTTTTCAATTGCGCCTTCCAAGTTTCTTTTCCCCTGGCTTTTCGAGTACACTCAAACGTCACCTTCCAAGCACAATTTCAGATCTTCAGCCATGCCAACCAAAACACCACTGCTCCGAAGGGGTACCTTTGCCCAATAGCCTGCAGCATGGAGTCACCAACCTTTGGCTACCTTCTCAGATCTTCAGGGCTTCTCTCGTGCCCTCTTTGCTTAAAGTAGCTCTCTCTTTAATTTGGAGCCTATTTCTCTGTTCTTTTCTTCTAACTTAATGGGACCTACTCCTGTCTCCTATCTTTGTCCCTTACCTGGGACTTCATTTTGGTACCTCTCCCTGTACCCTTCCCTGGCTTGGGACTTCTCCCTGTCCCCCTCCCATGTCCTGCTTCCTGGAACACTCACAGCAATAATGCTCTGTTACAGGTCATCTGTCCTGTCTTTGCACGCCGTTCTTCTTTCTCTGTTCTACGCAGATATGTAGGGCCTCGGCCTGAAGAACAAAAAGATAACTGAACTGCACACATGCAGCCGGTTCCCAGTCAGCGCATGCATGTGAAGGCCTGGGGTTCATCAACAAGAGGAGATCCTGACCTCCGAACTTCAGACCAAGGTAAGTACAGGTTTCTTAACAAACTTCAGCGTTCCATTCAAGAGTGGCAAAACATAAAATTATTCCAATTTGATTTTAAACATGACAAGGAAATGTTGCTGTTAAAAAGAATGTTAATAGAGCATTATATTATGGAAGAAAGGGCTGGTGAAAATATTATAGTAAACCAAGATAGTCCAGCAAATCTTTCCGGGTCATTAAAAACTAACCTAACCTTGGAGCTGTGAACTCCTTTGATTCTTTCTGCACAGAAGCTCAGTTAATCAAACATTTTTCTTCTTAAATATTTATCCTTCAGGTGTGGACAATACTGAAAAGTTCACATTACTAGACTGGTTTGTCCAGAGAAGGAGGTCTTTTTCGTGAGACAATTGTACAACTGAGTGACTTGCTAGGTTGAACTCAAAGGGCATTAAGCATCAACCATGCAGCGCCAACTAGCTACATGCAGTCCAGGCTAGATATGTGACAGGTTCCCTTCCCTGGAGAATGTGAGGTCCCTAAGTGAGATTCTTTAATAGCTTTAAGAGCTTGTGTTCATATTGTTGTCTAGTTTCACCAATATTGCAAATTAATTTAATGAGGTGCAGCTTTTATTGGTAGGAGGAATAACTGGTAGGCCAGCTCCTTGGTCGATAAGATTCTAAATAAGGCAGAGGAGCAAAAGGTTCAAGGAATACATATTAACGAATCATTAAAACAATGCAGGTTGATAAGGCCATTAAAGCTGTAAACCAAGCACTAGGGTTCATTTCTAGAGGAATAGAGTTGAAAAGCAGAGACGTTATAATTACTTGTATAGAGTGGTAGCACAGACTGACTATGAAAAGAATGCAGCATTAACAGTGCTAAAATCAGGAATTTGGTACAAATGGGAATTCGGTGCAGAGGAGGAAGAAAGTGTTATGTTCTTTTTAAAACCTCCAATACTTGCAGTGGTTCCTGTAAGCTTAAGGCAGTAAGTTTTTAACATTTTTGTCCACTACTTAGTGCAAGTTAATGTGCAAAAAAAGAAAAAAACCTTACAAACCAAAACTTGATACGAGTAATATAAATCACCTAGACTGAGACATGGCAGAAGAGGGTGTGTGTCTGGGCTGCAGTATGTGGGAGTTTGTGAACAGCGGGACTGTCCTGAGCAAACATGCCTGCAGTAGATCTCTCCGTCCCAGACACTAAGCTGGAGCGTGAGTTGATCCTCTGCGCAGAGTATGAGGAACCCAGGTGAGATAGAGACTGAGGGAGCACAGAACCTGATCCTATCCAACAGGTTCAATGTAATTGCTACCTGTGAGGATAAGGATAAAGACTGTCAGAAGGACAGCCATAATGCAGACCATGGCACTTTGGAGCAGTAGGCTGTCCAAAGCAGGGAGAAGGACAGAGAAGCCTCATGTGGTAGCTTTAGGGATTCAGTAATAAGGGGGTCAGATAACATCAAGAGCTCTGCATGGTTTGTTGTCGACCTCCTGCCAGGGTAAGAAATATCTTGAACTGGCTTGAAAGGATATTGGAGAATGAAGGGGAGGATCCAGTTGTTATAGCCCATGTTTAGACCAACAACATTCGAAAGAGTAGGCAAGAGGTCCTGTTGAGAGTGTGCCTGGAATTAGGAGCTAAAATGAAGGACAGGACCTCAAGGGTTATCAGCCCTGAATTGGTTTCTGAGCCACATGCAAATTGGCATAGGGATAAGCAGATTAGCAAGGTCAACACATGGCTGAAGGAGTGGTGTGGGAAAAAGGGGTTCCATTTCAAGGGTCATTGGCATTAGTACTAGGACAGATAGGAACTGTATCATTGGGATGGGCTTCATCTGAACCAGGTTGGGACCAGAATCCTACTGGAAAGGGTAAATAGGGCAGTGACAAGAACTTTAAAAGAGGAAAGTAGTTGGGGGGAGATGGAAAAGGTAGATTCAATAATAACAAACCAACAAAAAAGGGAAGAGAACAGAACAACAGTCAGAAATTACACTTTAGGTACTACAGGTAAAGGGAAAACTAAAAGATGTAAAAGGATCAAACCAGGAAACAGAAATAGGAAATGTATGAAGTTGAAAGAATGAGTAAAACAGTTCAGCAGAGCTGTTAGGGTGCAGCAGGGTTAAAGGTGTGTGGCCCAAATAAACATTTTTTTTTTATATGAGCATAAAGTATAAGAAACAAATTCAATAAATTGCAGGCAAAACTTGAAAATGGAGGGTATATGGTAGCCATTACTGAAATATGGCTACAAGATGGACATGAATGGGAACTATATAGGCCAGGTTATAGGATCTACAGGGAGGACAGTGAAAGTATTGGAGGTAGAGAAGTTGCCTTAGTGATTAAGGATGAAATCAATTCAATGGTGGGAGGTAAGCAGACATTGGAGATTATGAGAGTAGAATTAAGAAATAAAAAAGACTTAAGACTCTAGCAGGAGTTTTGTTTTGGTCCCCTGTTAGCAGCTGTGAAGTAGTAACTCATATCAATGCTAAGATTAGACAAGCATTTGTAAAAGGCAGAGGTGAAATAAGCTTTTGACTTTCATATAGATTGCGATAAGCAGACTGGCATGTCAGAAAGGTAATGAATTTCTTGTGTGTGTCTGGGATAGTTTTCTGCAGCATAAAAACTAGGGGCAGGAGTAGGCCATTCACCCCCTCGAGCCTGCTTTGCCGTTTGATAAGACCATGGCTGATCTGATTGTGGCCTCAACTCCACTTTCCTATATACCCTCTATACCATTTGACTCCCTTGTCAATCATGAATCTATCTAACTCAGCCATAAAAATATTCAATCACCCTGGCTCCACTGCTCTCTGGGGAAGAGAATTCCACAGACCAATGACCCTCAGAAAAATTTCTCCTCATCTCCATCTTAAATGGCAAGACTACTTCAACGCAATGAGACAGATACAATCCACAGTAAACTGGGCAAGTTTGTTATTGGGTAAAACAATAGAAGATGCATGGGAGGTGTTTAAAAAATAATTCAATGTAATATAAAACAAATTTATATCTCTGAAGAACAAGTGTTCCACTTGTTCAAAAAGACAGTCATAGACAACAAAAGAAGTAAGGAAAGACATGAGACTAAAAGAAAAAACATCCAAAAATGCAAAAAATAGCAGAGATCCTGGCAAATGGTCAAGATACAAAGAGCAGCAAAGGATGACAAAGCAAATAGTAAGAATTACAGAAAGGGAGCATTGAAAAGACACTTGTAAGGGATATTAAAATCAACACAAAAAACTTATAATTACATTAAGGAAAAAAGAAGAGGGTGGTCAGAAGAAATGTTGGTCCCTTGAAAACTGGTGACTGATGTTGTCAATAAAAATAAAGAAATGGCAGACATTATGAATAATTATTTTGCACCAGTAGGGGAAGATGACACAGCATGCTAAACCTCTCAAAGAGACTTTTATTGAATCAGGGATCAACATACGAATATACAAATTAGGAGCGAGAGTAGGCCACTTGGCCCCTCGAGCCTGCTCCGCCATCCAATAAGATTATGGTTGATCTGAATGTAACCTCAACTCCACATTCCTGCCTACCCCTGGTAACCTTTCACCCCCTTGTTAATCAAGAATCTATCTAGCTCTGCCTTAAAAATATTTAAAGGCTCTGCTTCCACCGCCTTTTGAGGAGGAGGGTCCCAAAGACTCACAGCCCTCAGAGAAAAGATTTCTCATCTCTGTTAACATAAACAAAATAACTGGAAAGGATAGATTAATAGCACTAAAAAGTAACAAATCCCAGAACCAGATGGTTTACATCCCAGGATCTAAAAGAAGTAGGAGAGAACATTGGTTATAATCAGAGCATCTGCAAAGTTCTCTTGATTCGAGAACTGTTCATTTAGATTGGAAGGTTGAACTTGTCACTCTGCTTTTTAAGAAAGGTGAGAGGGGGAAACAAAAGAATAATAGACACTAAGCTTAACATTTGCTGCTGGGAAATTGTTAGGGTCTATAATTAAGAATGGGGTGACTGAACACCTTGAAGAAAAAGGTGTAGGTCATTCATGCCTGAGGAATTTGATTTAGCTTTTTTTGAAACGGTGACAAAAGAGCAGGGAATTGCCTATGGATGTTATTTTTTTTAAGGACTTCGACATTTGATAACGTCGCCCACAAGGGATGATGGTTAAAGTTGAAACTCATGGAATTGAAGACAAATTATTGACCTAGTTAGAAAATTGGCTCAATGGTAGGAGACAAAGAGTAGGGATAATGGGCAGATGCTCGAATTGACAGGATTTGACTAGTAGTTTCCCGCAAAGACCTATATTGGGCCCTCAACTATTCACAGCATTGATTAACAACTTAAGACGGTGGGATAGAAAGCTGCGTATTCAAGTTTGCTAATGACACGGGCCTAAATTTTCCGTTAGGCGGGTGGGCGGAGCTGAAGCTGTCGCAGGCGGCCGTGATCGGGCTGTGTCGCCATTTTGCACGGGCGGGCCAATTAAGGCCCACCCAGCGCATTTCCCACTCCCATGGAGAGTGGGAGTCTTAAATTTGCAGTGAGCATGCACAGACAGCCAGGTCCAATGGCAACCCAGCAGCCTGTTTAAAAAAAGGCCAGGCAGCCTCCTGTAGGCTGTTCACCATGGCCAGCTACAGGTGGCACCTCAGGGGATCTGCACAGCAGGCCAATGTAGAGGGAAGGCCAGGGGAGGAGGGCAGGCTGCAGGATGTGGGCCAGGAGCAGGGCAGGCTGCAGGGTAGGCCAGCGGGGATCCAATGTGCCCCTCGCCTTTCCGATGACTGCCTTGCTGCCCTTGTGGAGGAGGTGGCAGCATGGCGGGGGGTGCTGTTTCCTCAGGATGGGAGGAGGAGGGTCCCCCCCCAACATGACGAAGCGTGCCTAGGAGGAGGTGGCGGAGGTGGTGAGCTCCCGGGACGTGGTGCGCCAAACCTGATCCAGTGCCGTAAGCGGTTCAATGATTTGTTCCGCTCTGGAAGGCTGAGTACCATGTTGGCCTTGGGCATTTAACCCAGCAGGTAGCCTTAGTCTTTGAGGGCCCTCCCCCCCACGTCTTAGAGTCGTGGCTGCATTGACTCATGTTGGGCATTTGTCGCACGCTGTGTGGTCAAGCAGATAGTGACCATGCTTACATCAGCCTTAGTGGTTAATGAGAAGGTGGGTTCTCTCCGCACCATGTGTTGGTCTTAGTCGCACTTGAGTAGTCTGAGGGCAACCTGCAGGAGATGCAGCTAGGCACATACTCAGAACTCCAACACGTCCTATTCACGGTGATGAGATGGTGGAAGAGGAGCATCAGGTGCCATGGCCAACAGCCATCTGGTGGCCTCAGCGCCACACCTAGTTGCACCTCCTTGCCATGGGAGCCAAGACCGCGTGTTTCTGAAAGTGATGGAGGCAGAATGTGTCCAAGGCGGCCATTGGAGGGGGTGGGGGGACAGGGGCGGGGTTGGGAGCAGCCGTACTATATTTGGGTGACCGATCGCCAGTAGCATGGACAGGAGGCACTAGAGGCCTCAGATGGGCCACTGTGGTTGGGGTGCGGCGTATGTGTGCAGAGTACATGAGCGATCAGCCCCACTAAATGGTCTTCTCTGTTCGGTAGGAGAAAAATCCACATCATGCACATGAACGTTCGCGCACTGGAGGTGGCCAGGCCCAGCTCATCATCCTGAGCCGTTTTGAACAGGAGGCCCTGGAGCTAGAAACGGGCCATGTGCCCAGGTCCACAAGTGTCGGTGAGGCTGGGGTGGAGCGGCCAGGTATTTGAGGCCCACAGTCCCACCCTCTCTGTCTTCTCACCATCCAAAACACTGATGATTGTTGCAATCGCTAATGCAACAACACTGCTCATTCATAGACTGATAGAGTCAGACATGTGGGTCACAGACAAAGGCCCGTCGGCCCTTTGAAGATGCGCGTGTCTAGCACCTTCCAAAGTCACCTTATCCCATTTCTGACCACTATCCTCATGGCTTTATATGCCATGGCATCGCTGCTGCACATCCAAATACTTATTACATCTTAGGAGGGCTTGAGCCTCCACCACCCTTTCAGCCAGTGCGTCCCACATTACTCTGTCCAAAAGTTCCTCATCACCTCACCCGTCAACCTCATGCCCCTTACCTTAAATAAATGCCACCAGGTTAGTCATCCCTCCACCAAGGGGAAATGTTGCTTTCTGTCCACCCAATCTATGCCCCTCATAATGGTATGAAGCTCAATAATGTCACCCATCAATCTCCTGTGCTCCACGGCAAATTTTACCAGTGTACGCAATGTTTCCTCATAACTCCAACTCTCCAGGCCAGCATGCATCCTGGTCATGAACCTCTGCACTCTCTCCACTCCAATCACATCCCTCCCATGAAGCACTGATCACAACTGAACGCAGAAGTGGAGCTGTGGCCTCGACAGTGTTTTCTGCAGTTGCAACATGTCCTCCCTGTTCCTATATTCTATTCCTCGGCTAATAAAGGCAAGTCTGGCTTTTACCTTGTTAAACACCTTATGTTCCTGTCCCGCTACCTTAACGGGCCTGTTGACATGCTCAGCAAGGTCCCTCTAATTGTCCTTATTTTCCACGGTCCTACCACTTCTCGTGTATTCCCGTACCTTGTTTGTCCTGCCCAAGTGCATCACCTCACACTTATTCACATAACATTCCATGTGGCATACCTTAGGCCATCTGACCAGCCCGTTTGTATCCGCCTGCAATATTTGGCCTCCTCCTGACTATTTCCCACCCCACCAATGGAAGGTTGAGCGCATTATGAGCCTGGGGGGAAAGGGATGAATTGTGTCACTGTGTGCACGTTAACTGATCCACTGTCCTTGTTGTTAATTTCAGCATCATCAGAGCCTGGCCGCCATGAGGAAGTGCAGATGCCCCCTCTCACACCTGAGGGGCCTGAACTGTCAACTGCGTCACACCATTTCAGCGAGGCAGGCATCAGCGCAGAGACTACCACATCGGTGGGAATTGTTACATCAGCTAGTGTCTTGGGACATTCCTAGTAGCCATGGAATTTATGTGGCTTTCCAATTGAGCTTATGGTCAATGGTGAGCTCCTCAGGATGTTGATGGGGGGGGATTTAGTCATGGTAATGTCTTTGAACATTAAGAGTCTATGGTTAGACTCTCTTTTGTAAGGTGGTCATTGCCTGGCACTTGTGTGACACAAGTTACTTCCCACTTATCTACCCAAACTTCAGTTTTACCAGGGCACCTTGGTATCACGCTCTATGTTGAGGGTAGTCACTCACTTCAACTCAGAATGAGGAGAAACTTTTCAATGACAGAACAGTCAGTAACCAAAGGATACAGACTTAAAATAGTTAGCAAAAGAAGCAAAGGCAACATGAGGAAAAATAACTACACAAGTGTGTTAAAAGCAGATTCATAGTAACTTTTGAAAGAAAATTGGATAAAAACTTGAAAAGTACTCGCAAGACTATGAGGAAAGAGCAGGAGAGTGGAGCAAATTGAACAGCTCTTTCAAAGAGCTGACACTGGCACGATGGGCTGAATGACCTCCTCCTGTGCTGTATCATTTTACGCTATGTTCTGGGTCTTTTCGGTTCTTACTTTTGAATCAATCAAAACAAATTGTGATGCTAAATTATTGCTGACAAAAGTGAATGAAAAATTATGAATCTAAAAATGAAAGTTGTTATGCACAGGAAATGCATGCTATATGCAAGATTTATGTTTTGGGTATGTAGATCGGTAGATGCAATAAAAGAAGATAATTTCTATCTTACAGAATTCTCAAGGTGAAGAGAAGTTTACCTATTAGGATCTGCATTATATATAAAGGTATAGTCGTGAAATAAAACTGTGGGGGGAAATGGTTAATTGTTCAATACAGCACAAAGGTTACACACCAACAAAACCACTGCTTGTGATCTCCCTCCATGTGGGAGCTTTCTTATCCATAACTCGGCAAGATTGGAATGCAGTCTAATAGACTTGTTTCTGGTCATACCAGGCATGCCTTCCCCAAACTTTCTTTGGAATCTTCAGAATGAGCATCATCAAAACTGATTCGACAGTTTAACTCTTTGGAAATAGACAACTAGCAGGCTAAAGCCAGTCTGTTACCACTCCAGATCAATCAGCACTCAGGTATGTTTCATGATGATTGTGAATTCCTGAGTACTGGTATTTTGGGAACTTAATCTATCAACACTGATATGTTAGAGCCAGGGCCAATCCTCAATCAGTGACGCAAATCACTTTAACTTGGTTTGCGATATATCTGATTAACAAGTCTAAAGCTCCAGGTGTACTATGGAGGTCCAGGTCTACAGTGAAGAGAGTCTTTCCACATCATTGGTGACAAATTAATTAAACATGCTATCTGACCAGGATTACATAGTTCAATTTTGTACTTTAGCTTTATACCGACTGTTGGGAATTGTATAGGTTTAACTACTGCATTAAAGCAGATCTGGTGATTTTTTAATTATTTCTTTCAATTTGCACAAGGATTTTAGCTTTGACATTGTTTTTGTTAACACCATTATCCTTTTCTTGACTGCTGTGGGGATTGCTCACCAGTCTGTACAAAACAAATCTCTGTACTTTGATACAATCAGAGGACACCATTTTACAGACGGTAATGATATCAGTTTCAATATGAGGATTGATTTTCCAATTAAATAATGTTACATTCAGACTAGAGAGTCAATTTGCAGGATGGAGTTGATGAACTAGCTGTGAGCTGATGAATATTGCTAATGAATTTGGTATGATTTGGTAAGGCATTTGTCGATTGTGTTGGTTAATGTGAAATGTACCTTTTGCTTTAGTTTGTATCAGTTGCCCGTTAATTAATGTTTGATCTATGTTTATTTTAGTTTGTTACAGTAAAGGTCTTAAAAAGTGAAATCTTGTCCTTCAGTTTCTTTCCATTGGCATAGTGAGGATTTCTTTCTTTTAAAAAGTTATTGGTCTCTATGAGGATCATAACACTAACCACCCTCACTAAATAACTTTCTCCTAAAGTCTTTATTGAAGCTATTAATGGCTCTTGTATCTATGACCCTTAGGGTAGACTTAGAGAAGATGAATCTAAAACTATTGTACTCTTCATAATTTTAAAGATCTTCAGTTAATTCACCCCTCTATCTTTCCTAGAGGAAATAATATCAACCTGATCAGTCATTCCTGATAGTCAGAACCTCTCAGTTCCAGTATCATCCTTGCAAATCTTTTTAGTTTTTCTTCAGTGCTTCTATATCCTTTTTGTAATACAGAGACTAGAATTCTACACAGTACTCCAAGTGTGGTCTTACCAAGATTATAGGTCATAAGAACAGGAGGTCATTTAGCCCTTTGATCCTGTTCTGCCATTTCAATAAATCATGGCTGATCTGCAAACTAACTCTATATACCCATCGTTGCTACATATTCCTTGATACTTTTGGATAACAATCTATCAATCTCCATTTTAAATTTAACAATTGATCTAGCATCAATTGCTACCACCCGTTGCATGAAGAAGTGTTTCTTAATTTTACTCCGAGAGGTCTGGCTCTAATTTTTAAACTCTGCCCCCGGTCATGGACTTCCCCTTAAGGTAAATGTTGATCAAATCACCCCCTTAACCTTCTAAATTTAAGGAGATACAACCCTAGTTTGTTTCATTTCAGGCCTGCATTCCATTAGACTTTTTAAAAAAACTCATCCCTGGGCAGGATATATGAGGGCTCAGTGGGGTTGTCAATGTGTTCTGTGAAGTATTTATTGCAGAAAGTGTTTTAAACTTGCCTGTGTAATCTGTAGCAGTTCGGAACAAATTCCAGCAGCTTTCTGTGTCTTTTGAACCTTCAGGTCAGCACTCTGCAGACAGTAATCTTTATCGGGCCTGCAGCTTTTCGGAGGTCTCCATTTAGCCTGGGTATAGATTCTGACATCTCCACTGGAGGCAGCTCCTCTGAGGAGGAAGAGGGGGCTAGAATAAGGAGGAGGCCAGGAGTGGACAATAAGCCTCCAGGGGAGCCACCTTTGGGAGTACAGGTGCGGGCACAAGGGGCGCAGGGCCAAGAGGTAGTCCAAGGTGCAAGGGACCGCAGAAGATGCCACTATCCTGCTGCCAGGGTATACAGGCAGAGAAGCAGCTACCTCAATACGACTGAGGTGCAGTGCCAAAGGAGGCTCCGACTGTCATGGGAGACAGTCAACTATATCTGTTAGATGATTGGCCCTGAGATCTCTCCTAACTGTGTGGGCGGACACCCCATGCCAGCAGTCTGAAGGTCACAGTTGCCCTCAACTTCTATGCCTCTGGCTCCTTCCAGGGCTCGGTGGGTGATCTTTGCGGTGTCTCCCAATCAGCTGTCCACACTGTCAAGCAGGTCACAGATGCTCTGTTCAGACGTGCATTGACCTTCATCCACTTCCACTGCAACCAGGCAAGCCAGGCACAGTGAGTCAGAGGCTTCGCGGCCATTGCTGACTTCCCCAGAGTCCAGGGTGCTATAGACTGTACACATGTGGCCAACAAGGCGCCAGCAGGTGAGCCCGGTGCCTTCGTCAACAGGAAGGGATTCCACTCCACAAACGTGCAGATAGTGTGTGATCACAGGATGCAGATTCTACAAGTCTGTGCAAGGTACTCAGGCAGCTCCCACGATGCCTACATCCTCAGACACTCCCTGGTGCCGGGGCTCTTCAGTGCTCCGGCTCGGCTTGATGGATGGCTGCTGGGTGACAAGGGCTATCCCTCAGAAGGTGGCTCATGACGCCTCTCCGCCATCCAAGAACAGAAGCTGAGCAGCACTACAATAGGAGCCACGGCTCCATAAAGGGATGTGGTGGAGAGGCATCGGTCTTCTCAAGATGCGCTTCCAATGTCTCGACCACTCGGGGTGCACTCCAGTATGCCCCAGATTGTGTCTCTGTGATAGTGGTAGTATGCTGCGCTCTGCACAATCTTGCGCTGGAAAGGGGGGGTACGCAGTGGATGCGGCTGCACACGATGAGTCCAGCAGTGGTTCGAAGGATGAGGAAGCACAGGGCAATTATGAGGGGCTGCACGCTGACCCAAACCTACACCAAGGAGGCAGGGTCACCCGGGAGACTTTAATCCAATGAACCTTTAGCTAGCTCCACACAAATGGATCTGCAGGACCAGCATTTCCTGGCACATCCATAAGCAGCACCTAAGTGCTACATCTTCCACTTCATCAGCTGCAACTAAGGGCTTAGTACATAAACCTCAATGTCCACTCAAACACTCATATGTCTGTGAGACATATAAATGCAGCACAAAGGAGCCACCCTCAGCCATGATGACAAGTGGATTTTATTTTCATCCATCATATGTTGCAACAAAATTAATTCCTAACATTATTACAATGTTAGAAAATATAAATTCCCTAATCTAGGGCCAACACAAAAGCACCAGTGAGAAACCCATAGTGTGTCTAAGGTGCCTTATGCTTTTGTTTATGGGTGCTACGTCAAGGTGCCGCCCCATCGCTCGGAGTAGCATCTGAGACAGCCTGCTGACTCTGCTGTCCTGTAGGCCTCGATGACCTTGGCGGACGTGCTCTGGCCCGTGGAGCCACCTGGGAGGGAGCTGCCAGTTCCACAGCTGGAATTTCCCCAGTCGTTGCAGCCTCAATGGATGCAGCGGTCACTAGCAGAGGGGTGGAGGAGCTGCCGCCCTCATCCGGAGCACTCGCAGAGACGACAGCCAGCTGCGCCGTGAGGTCGCTACGGACCTCCCTGCTCACCGTAGATGGATGGGCACCAAGCTGGGACAATTGGTGCCCAGACCATCTCCCACACTGGCACTGACCAGCTATGGCCACTGGCGCAGTGAGGGCTTGCAGGTCCGTACCCCCAGGAGAAGCTGGTTATTCTGCTTGAAGCCTCTCTCCCGCCACATTACTTTCGCGTTCCCGAGAAACACGCCATTTCCATGGCGACGGGCTTTCGTTTGCCCACCAGGCCATCGCCACTTCATTGTGCCAGGCACCACATTTAAAGTACAGCCACACTCAGTGCTTCCAGTGCAGCATGGCCCTGGAAGGCAAGACAACTGCAGGGCTCGAGCACCTTTTGGATGCCCTGGAGGCCCGCTGTGATGTCCTCTACCCCCACTTTGGCCACAGGAAGGGCAGCTACATTACCACTCCAACTTGGTAGGTGATGACAGTGGTGATTAGTGCCAATGTCGCACAGAAGCGGTTGGCCATCCAATACAGATAGAGGATGAATGATCTCATCCGTGCAGCCAGGGTATGGCAGCCATCTCACCACTTTAAACTCTCATACTCAAGCCCATTACACATTCACTGGCATCTCACTCACTGCCAGCTCAAGGGTCATCAACACCCATTCTCTCACACATACTTTCACATGTTCATCTGGCCTCATCTCCTCTGGAGACTGCCTCCTCAGCCCTCACTATCATGAAGCCACTTGCACAGATCAACATATGCTCCCCACACACACCTTGGGATACCTTCTCCATTACAACTCTCATCCTGCAGCCTCTTCCCTTCCGTGAAGCCATTTCTGCCCCTTCCCCCAGCTATTCCTTGCCTTGCAGCCATTGAAAAGCCACCCACATATGGCTGATCTGGTAGCTAGAGACCTACCCGTGAGCCCTCCTAAAAATGATGTGATGCTGTCTGTGAAGCCTGGTGACTGCGAATGCTGATCGAAGCAAGATAGGCAAAAAACCTTGCAGTCCCGAGCAAAGTGCACACCTTATATATGCGGTTGTGAAACACATTGATGTGATAGGCTGACGATCCAGTGGGGTGAGGAGGGGATGAGTCTGGCAGGCTGACCTTATAATGATATGCTGATGTATTACAACGAGGCTCCCGACGTCAGAAGGCGGGGAATGCGGCCTGCCATTGACAGACCAGAGCAGACGATCGCAAACTGGTTTCATGACATCACAAAACTGATTTTTGGCCTTCACCATGTTGTCAGCTCACGCCACCGAATACATGCGACACTGGCAGGCACAGCAAATCCCAGCCATTATGAATTTCTAGCCATCTTTCTGATAAAAATGCATACTGCAGACATTTCAAAAAATAGAAATAAGAACATGATTTTTTTCAATATCTTGTACTAAAGCAGTAAACAAATCAGAAAATAGCTAGAAACGGGAGTAAGCTATACAGCCTGCTCTGCCTTTCAAAATCATGGTTGATCTTTGATCTTGATTCTACTTTCCCACCTGATCTCCATATCCCTTGATTCCTCTAGAGCCCAAACATATCTATCTTAGCCATGCTCAATGATTGAGCATCCATAACCCTCTGGGGTAGAGAATTGCAAAGATACATAACCCTCAGAAATTCCTCCTCATCTCATATCAAGGATAAATGTAACAAATTGTAACCAAAAAAAAAGGATAAATTTGGGAATTCCAGTACTGCATCATGCTCAAGAAAGCGCAGATCAGAACACTGCCAGGCTTCTCATTGAGGAATAATGGATGGTTGAGTTGAGTGGTTAATCTCCAGTAATTAAATTTATTTTCAGGGCTATCAATAAATTTGCCCAAATTTTTTTTTAATGTACTTTTTCTGGGCATCCAAACATTCAATTTATAACAGTTATGCAAAAGGCTTAGTCAGTGAACACAGTATTATATAGCAAATAGAATGACATAAAATACAATTGCACATTTCATTACATGAACTGCCACATTGTAATAACTATTTTGATGCTATTCTCAGACGTCAAAAGGTAGGTAACCATCTACAACATTTTCATATGCAGCACTTACAAATGTAATAAATAACAAAGTAATAATTTAAGTAGCATACACAGATTGAGATTTTACATATAGTATCCACAGAATATACTGAAGGTAAATACCAATGGAGACCTGAAGTAAACTGAATGGTTCTGATAATACTGCTAAAAAAATACAGATCAACCAAATGGGAAGACTGAAATACTGTCTTATACTTGCACTGTTCAAATGGCATGTTTTTATTCATTCTCAGGAGGTAGATAACCTGGCAACAATGATATTTATCGTTCTTGCCTAACTGCCCTTAATGGGCATTCTTAAGCAAATGTAGTCCGTGCAGCATAGCTGCTGGTTTTATTCATACTTTTTGCAGCAATTAGGTTCAACTGAATGGCTAGCTAAGCCATTTCAAAAGGCAATTACATATGGACACAGCCAGGTAAGAATGGCACATTTCCTTCCCTAAAAGACATGTGAACCAGTTGGGTTTTTAAACAGCAATCCAACAGTTCTAATGGTCACTTCTACTGATAGTCAGATTTTTGTTTAAAGCAAATTCAAATTCTCAAACTCCCATGGTGGGATTTGAACCCTCATTCACTGGGTTATTAGTCCATTACATAACATAGGTTAACCATTCAATTTTGTTTTACTTTTGTTCAGTAGACATGTGGACAGTAAAAAGTGAAACAGCAATGAACAGCGCAATGTAGAGCTTGAATGTCCATGATATCATTCAATTGAGTACAATACCAGGGTTCCATCTCTCTCCATCGGTGATTAGGAGTACACCATACAACAAAAATAGTATGATACACTTTCATATGCTACCTACTGGCTTGCTCTTCATTCTTCATGGGATGAACTCTGCACTTACCCCTCTGTCCCAAAAGAACTTGCTGGGGTATAGTTCAGTGGGCATGGGTTGTCTTCCAGTACTTCATCTAAGTAATGTGATCCAATGGTCTTGCATCAAGTGCATGTGAATTCAAGACAATTTAAACATGGGTTGCTGGATGGCAAAATCGAGGATGTGGGTGAGGCAGAATCTTAACTAAAAATTCCTCTTCTTAACCTAGAGATACTGGGGCCAATTGTAATACCTCCAACATTACCTGTATAAAAAACAAAAAATGCTGGAAAAAACTCAGGTCTGATAGTATATGTGGAAAGAAAGACAGAGCTAACGCTTCGAGTCCATATGACTATTCTTATGAGTCATGAGGACTTGAAACGTTAACGGTCTTTCTCTCCACAGATGTTGTCAGGTCTGTGGAGATTTTCCAGGGGTTTTTTGTTTGTTTCAGATTTCCAGCACCCGCAATATTTTGCCATTATCACAATCAAGATGAGTCAACTCAGTACAAATCAAGCAACAACTCCAAGGGATAACCTGGTCTGTACAGCTGAGCACCTCATGGGCTAAACTTAACTGAGCCATGGGTAGAGGCAATGCTAGGGAAACATAGGAGGTATGAACACTTGATCTTTAAGTTTTCACATTTGACAGTAATAATGCAATACAGTAAAGAAAAATGCTATTTTTCTATTTCTAATCATCTGAAAAGTTACATAAACCTTAAAAAATGCCTACGGTTTCATAACACCAAAACAAGTTGGTAATGTAAACTCCAAAATGTAAAATTCCATGGTGGTATTTATCCTGCAGGCTACAGTACAGGAGCATTCTCCTACACTTCAAGGTGTTATTTACCCCAGGTTTCTACAGCACCAACCTCTGAGTATTCCCCATTCAATTTGCATATTGTAAATAATATTCTGCATTTGTTTTTCCAATGAATTTCCATTGATGCTGTTGGAATCGATCAGATCACAGATACTTCAAATAGCAATAAATATATGGTTACGATCTCAAAAGGCAACATCTCTATTAAGGATTCTCCAATTTCTCCAATAAATAATTGAGGCATACAGCTGTGTATCGGACTCGAGTCATTTCTTCAGGGAAGTCTAAAATGTTCAGTCACTTTCAGGATACCTAGAGGATTTGCAAATCTTTGCTGATTACTTATTATCCTATTAGTTCTCACTTTGTTTTAATTAGACTATTTGGGCTTTATTAAGACAGGAAGACCTGATAATCTTTTCCAGGAAAAAATTTCTAGGAAAACAGTCATTTTAGTATGTATAGTTTTAAATTATGTTGATAATAAATAACATAAGGATTTTTGGGAAGTGAATGGCACCATGGGTTAAAGCACTGATTTTACACTTGTTGGACATGAGCCAGGATTTT
Source organism: Cetorhinus maximus (assembly GCF_964194155.1). Lineage (NCBI taxonomy): Eukaryota > Metazoa > Chordata > Chondrichthyes > Lamniformes > Cetorhinidae > Cetorhinus > Cetorhinus maximus. The sequence continues at coordinate 47,849,692 of NC_135890.1, read as the reverse complement.
GTCAGGCCAATGGGGTGCCTCCCATCAGTCAGAGAACCAAACAGCCCTCATCAATTCCGTGGCGGAGGTCCAGTGGAATAAAGTGCCTTTTCAGCACTTAGTTTGCTGCAGTCAGACCTTCTCTGCAACTGAGGTCCCATCCAACAAAAAGCTACCTGTCAGTTAGAAGCCAGCAGCTCCTCATGGCACCAATGCTAGTAGGAGCGGTGGCTGCTGGCGATAATGCACCCCTCAAGGCCCAGGATCGTGCACAGGCCCCAAGTCACAGGGTGAGTGAAGGTAGGATGTGGGTCATGGGGTGGGGAGGCGGGGGGGGGGGGGGGGGGGGAAAGAGAGAAAAGAGAGTCGAAGACAAGGTCAGGGGGTGGCTGTCAGCTGCCACCCATGACTGATACTGGGCACAGAGTGTGAAGGGCCTTCCGCCAGAAAGCTGCAGGCAAACCCAACAAGTCATCACTAAATTGCAGTGGACCCAGAGATAATGGGTGTTAATTGACTCATTAATGAGCATAATCGATAACCTGCCACCGCTGGCTGGGAATATCACACTGGTACCTTCTCCCCAATTATGTCGGAGGGCAGGTTTTCCAGCTGTCGGGAGACTTTGCGACAAGCTGCATAAAGTCCAGCTCATGGTCTCAAATCCAGCACAGATTCATGGAACTTTAAAAAATAAATCCTCTATCTGCTGGCTTTATGGGTTTCAAGTAAGTTTGGACTAACATTGTTCCAATCTCAGGTACCAAAATCCCTCAGCATGATGACCACAAATGAAGGATGGAGGCTTGAAGTCCTAGTCCACAGAAAGGTACCTTTTGCAGTTCCTAACTAAAGTAGCAGGCCTCTCCAAGGACAAATTACAAATTTCTTACAACTTAAATCACAACTTAAATTACAAATTATAATTAACATCTCTTTAACTTAACCTTGTCATAACTATTTTTACTAGAAGCATCCTTCATACAGTGCTAAAACTATCTTCTAGTATATGAAGAGATACACAGTTTCAGCTTTAAATTAGCCTTAAGACATTAGTGCAAAAGCAGCAAATAAAGTTCAACATACTTCACCAGTGCCAAACCTTAGATATGCTCACAAACTGCAGCAAATCTACACAGCATTCCAAACAAAATAAATTTCCCCTCCAAATTTCTTTTCCCCCAAATGGTTTCTAATTATACTTCTCCAAAGTCATACATTGAGTGTTAATTGGCACATGTGGGTTAATTGACATTCTTTCCTGGAACTGATGCTTTGCCCTGATCCTCCACCTTTTTGATAGCTGCCTGGATGGCCTCCTGATCACCTAAAAATTCATGTTGTCTAACTGGGTGAAGGTTCGCATCCAGTTCCAAAAGTACTGGCACTCCAGTAGGCAGAGTCACATTAACTATTTCATCATCTGCGATACCTGAAAAAAAATACAAGAGTTAATTAGAAGTAGAAACTTAAAGACCGACAGAGTATCCTGAGGATTTCCATGATGAGGCAAGTTTGCGAATATTGGGTTACTATAAGGAAACCTTTACAAAGCTCTACAATACAGATATGTACACTAGGTAACTATAGTACCAAAAAAGGCAGTCAAATGATCCAATTGATCCTATTTTTAGTAGCACCTCAAAAGAATTTGGCACTGAAAAATCTCTATTGGTCTTTGCATGATTCATGTTTGCAGTTAAGAGCAATTGCTCCAATAATGATCTGCTGTTTGAAAACACTATCAATCCAACTTGAATACACTAAGAAAAACCTTAACAGTCACATGATTTAATTGTTCTGATATTTATACTAATGTTCACAATCAAAAATGAACCATATAATCCTGTCTCACTAGGTAAAGTTTTTTTTGTGATACATTTTTATTTTGTGCAATGTGATACAATTTATACTTAAATGCTAATAACACCTTGCATGTGGATAGCACCTTTAGCATAGTAAAACATTCTAAAGGTGCATCCACAAAATTTGACACTGAGCTACATAGAAGATATTAGGACACCTGGCCAAAAGCTGGTCAAAGAGGCAGGTTTTAAGAGGAACATCTTAAAAGGAGGCGAGAGAGACAGAGAGGTTTGAGGAGGGAAGTTCAGAATTTAGGGACGAGGCACAGCTATGAATGGTGAAGTATTTAAATTAGGGGATACACAAGAGGCCAGAACTGGAAGAGGGTAGCCATCTCAGAACTGTAGGGCTGGAAGGGGTTAAAGAAATAGGGATGGGCTAGACCTTGGAGGGACCTGAAAACAAGGTTGAGAATTTTCAAATTAATTTGTTGCTGGATTGGGAGCCAACATTGGTCAGTGAACACAGGGGCAACAGGTGAAGAGAGCTTGGTGCAAGTTAGGATAGCAGCAGAGTTTTGGATGAGCTTGAGTTTATGGAGGGTGGAAAATGGGTTGCTGGCTGGGACAGCACTGGAACAATCAAAACTAAGGATAATAAAAGGCATGGATGAGGGCTTTAACTGGTGAGCCAAAGCAGGGACAGAATCAGCTGATGTTAGAGATGGAAGTAGGCGGTCTATGCGGATGCTCAGATATGCAGTCGGAAGCTCATTTGGACCTCAAATAACAAAGTTGTAACAATGTGCTTCAGCCTCACAGTTGTCAGTGAGAAGGATGGAGTCAGTGGCTAGGCAAGAGTTTGTGGCAGGTCCGTACACAATAGTTTTGGTTTTCACATTGAAAATGTAACTACCTACCCTTTAATGGAGAAAAGCATATTTGAAAGGTTGTTAATTTACAGTAATCTGGCCAAGATTAGAAACCCTGGTTAAACCTTGAGTGCCCAACCATTTTGTTTCCACTAGTTCTATAGTTTTTTTTTTATTCATTCATGCCATGTGGGCTTCGCTGGCTAGGCCAGCATTCATTGTCCATCCCTATTTGCCCTTCAGAAGGTGGTGTGAGCTGCCTTCTTGAACTGCTGCAATCCATGTGGTGTAGGTACACCCAGTGCTGTTCGAAAGGGAGTTCCAGGATTTTGACCTAGCAACAGTGAAGGAACAGCTAGTGATATATTCCCAAGTCAGGATGGTGAGTGACTTGGAGAGGAACTTCCAGGTGGTAGTGTTCCCATCTATCTGCTGCCCTTGTCCTTCTAGATTGAGAATTTGGAAGGTGCTGTCTAAGAAACCTTGGTGAATTCCTGCACTGCATCTTGTAGGTGGTGCACACTGCTGCTACTGTGCATCAGTGGTGGAGGGGGTGAATGTTTGTGGATGTGGTGCCAATCAAGTGGGCTGCTTTGTCCAGGTTGGTATCAAGCTTCTTGTGTTGTGGACGCTGCACTCATCCAGGCAAATGGGGAGTATTCCATCACACTCCTGACTTGTGCCTTGTAGATAGTGGCCAGGCTTTGGGGAGTAAGGGCCTGCTGCTCTTGTAGCCACAGTATTTATATGGCTAGTCCAGTTCAGTTTCTGGTCAATGGTAAGCCCCAGGATGTTGATAATGGGGGATTCAGTGATGGTAATGCCAGTGTACATCAAAGGACGATGGTTAGATTCTCTCTTGTTGGAGGTGGTCATTGCCTGGCACTTGTGTGGAACAAATATTGCTTGCCACTTGTCAGCCCAAGCCTGGATATTGTCCAGGTCTTGCTGCATTTGGACATGAACTACTTCAGTATCTGAGGAGTTGCGAATGGTGAACATTCTGCAATCATCAGCGAACATCCCCACTTCTGACCTTATGATGGAAGGAAGGTCATTGATGAAGCAGCTGAAGCTGGTTGGGCCTCGGACACCACCCTGAGGAACTCCTGCAGTGATGTGCTGGAGCTGAGTTGACTGACCTCCAACAACCACAACCATCTTATAGTTGCACATTATGCAGCCTTAACAGCAACATAATCAAACTGTAGATACCAACACACCTTGGTGTTAAGGATTTATCCAGTATTAAGAACAGCTCTTTGAAAAGTTCAGACAGGACAAACACACAAGATATAGAACTGCAAATAAAGCTGGGTTATCCAATCTTCGAGACTGATTGCAAGAGCAGTTAAACTATTATTTACAGTGCTATAAACTGAGATATAAAACATTAAAGTTAGAAAGTAACTGTCAAATTATGCTGCTACACTTTTATAAATTGAAAAAATACTGAACATTGATGTATTGTACAAGCCAGATTTTTCCACAGAAAGGTTTCCAGCAGTTAGATGAGGAAATCAGGTTGTTGCTGACTGAGTTGCCCTGCTCCTCCAGGATGTCTATGATAATTGAATCCTGTTGAGTTAGGGTTTGTCCATTCCAGGGCAAGCATTTTTTTTTTTAAATATATATATCAGTAGGACAACAAACCTTAATTAATGCCAAACAACCTCTCTGGCACTCAAAAACTTTTACAAGTCTTACCCTTTCAAATGTTAACTGTTGGCGATTTAGAAAATAAAATTTAAAACATTTTGCCTTTCGACTCTTTTCCGATCTATTTCACTTTCTGTAACTGATTTGCCATTGAATTAAATATTCAAACTGATACCTTTGTTTAGATAGGACTTCTTAATAATGATTCTTCAATCTGATGTGGTTAATGAAATACACAACTTCTTGTCCTGTTCAGAGATCCCTTGTAGAGGGTGCTGCACCATTTTGGCTCTCATTGACAGTAAGTGCTCGTGAAAAATCCCATGGAAAGACTGTGGACAAGGGGAATTCACTTGTCACTCAGCCCAAAATTTGACCCTTTGAAACTTAAGAATGAGAATTTTTCCCACAATTTTATTTTAAACCTGATGCTATTCTCATCTATTCTACTCATACCTAGCATCAGCCTCAGAGGTGTCCCAGAGCTGGACAAACTTAAAAAAGGTACAACATATATAATGACTCCCAGAGCAAGCAAATTAGGGCACAGAATTTAACCAACTAATTTCTGTTCATAAATCTGATGAAGGCATGCAAGAAAGTGTTTTAAATTAAGAAAATTGGTCCCTTTTATTCATGTGCTCATTTGATTCTTTAAAGTCAATTAGAAAACAATTCCTTAAAATGGCAATAGACATTTTTTTAGCCTTCAAAATATATATATAAACTGGACACCAGAAAAGGTTGAAAAATTATGTGGTGAACTTCAGAGGAATGCCTATCCACCAATCATAGATGCCTTTAATGCCAAATTTTATACTAACACTTCATCAGTGTCAAGCCTGCCAGAACAAGCCAACTATCACAAAACCATATAATGGCTTTTAAGCAAAATAACAATTTAATCACATGCACTTGATTAAATATAAAATACTAGCCTTTGAAAGAAAGGTTTAAATTCCAAAACCTGATGCTGCTCTACAAAACATGCTATATATGGTATAGCACTTTGTTGCCACAACCCCCCATGCCCCAGGATTATTAAAAACCTCCAGTGATGGGATGAATAAACATTAAAACTACAACAAATAATCAAGGTACTTAAAATATTGGTTGCACCAATATATGTCTCTCTCTCCAAACACCTAGGCTGTTCATAAATATAAAGCAAAGTATATAATTCAGAAAAAAAGGTACTGTAAGTTTAACATGTTGCAAAATACCAGAGATTAACAATAATAACTGTCTACTGTGCAGAACAGAACAGAAAGGTGAAAAGAGATTGAAAAATGAATGCAATGACAGCAAGTAGGTATGAGTTTCATTTCCAGCAAAGAGGGAGGAAAGAAATTAAAGTGCTCTAGTTAGAAGCACACTGACTATGGAAACCAATTTTGAGAAGTAGAGAGGTTGCAATGACTGAAAAATACAGTGTTTGAGGCTAGCGTAGAGTCAACATTCTATATGATGCAAAGAGCTTGACACCGATGAAAGTGTAAAAACAGAAGCTGGGTAACAGTCTCTAGGAAGATAATGGGTATCAGCTAAAAAAACGGTGATCTATAAGAAATGACATGCATTCAGTAGCAAAATACACTATAACAAGAATGTTATAGGCAGTACACTTAGTGTGGCTGAAGTCAAATGGTTTCTGAAGATCGAATGTTTTATGGATCACCAGATTGTCAATACTTGCAGCCTTTAAAGAGGCTGAACTATAAGTATTTGTGGAACACAAACATCAAAAAAAGCTACCTAGCTGCCTGTCAACACAATGGACAATCCATTTCCAATTTTTAAGGAAGTGTAATCCCTAGCAGACTGTTTTAAGCGCTACCCAATCTTCCGTAAAGCATTTGATAAAGTTCCTTAAGAGAGGTATTTAGTTAAAAGTCAAAACCGTGTGGATTCAGATTAAATCTTACATATTTAAGAAACTGGCTAAAGGGTAGAACATGGATAGTTATTAGGAGTTACATAAGGGTGGGGTAAGGATTTAAGAATGGGATGTCCAAAGTTCTAAGAACAAAAAAGCAATACAGCACCTGCCTGTGGCTGAAAGTTGAAACATCAAACAAAGTGCTATTTTCTCATGTTTCCCTTTGCTCCTTAAAGCACTGGCTGATGGTGGGGTACCTTCTTTTTAGGCAATCCCTCTGGACCAAGGTCCACTTGCTCCCACTCAGATTTTGATGGATTCTGAGATGGCTGAAAGTCTGTTGTGTCTGCCCTGGTGGTGGTGGGGAGTGGTCAGCGGGGTGATGTGTGTATTTAGATGGGAGCTAGATTATTTTGTTAATCAGTCTCTATTGCCATTTGATGCAAATATTTTAGTACTTTAATCCCATCATCATTGTCAAAATCTATTAGCTATTGGGAGAAAATTGTAAAGAGAGGCTGACACCAAGGTGGCTGTTTTATGTATCAAAACAAAAATTGTGGGAAAAATCCAGCAGGTCTGACAGCATCTGTGGAAAGGAAGACAGAGTTAATGTTTCGAGTCCGTATGACTCTTCATCAGAACTAAAGAGAAATAGAAATGTGGTGAAATATAAGCTGTTTAAGGGTAGTTGGACAGGTGAAGCTGAATAGAGGGCCAGTGATAGGTGGAGGCAAAGGATAGATTGCCAAAGATGTCATAAACAAAAAGGTCAAAGGGCTGTTGACGGTGGTGATATTAGCTAAAGGATGTGCTAATGGCGACATTAAGGGTAGAAAGCAGGATGAGCAAGTGACAGGTGGCCCTAGTAGGGGTGGGTATCGAAATAGGCCAAAAGTTGGGGATAAAACAATATGGAAATAAATTGTAAAGATAATAGAAATGGGTCTGTTGAACTCAATGTTAAGTCCAGAAGGCTGTAAAGTGCCTAATCGGAAGATGGAGGTGCTGTTCCTCCAGTTTGTGTTGAGCTTCGCTGGAACAATGCAGCAGGCCAAGGACGGATGTGTGAGCATGAGAGCAGGGTGGAGTGTTGAAATGGCAAGCGGCAGGAAGTTCTGGGTCATACGGCGGACAGACCGAGACCCATGGTGACTTGGGCAATTTGTGCTATACTTACCCTGGTTTTTACACGGATTTACTTTAGAGCTTTTCATAGCGTAGCAGGTATAAAACCAGCGAAACTCTAAATAATCAGCTGCAGTGTCAAAACGCTCCAGCGGCCCTGGCAATGTTCACTACTGCACCCCTCCCCCCACCTCTGACAAAGTTCACCCCCATCCCAGCAATGTTTAAGCCCCCCCCACCAAAGCAATGTTTAAGCCCTTTCTCCACCCCCCCCGCCAGCAAAGTTTAAGCGCCCCCACCCCCCCCCCCACCTGATAGTGTTCAGCCTCCCCTGCAACCGACTCAGCTTCCGGAATCCCTGGTTTCTGTCTGGCCAGTCGGGGAGGGGGCGGGGAGAGACAACAGAGCAAGGAGAACACCGTCAGGGGTGAGAGTGCGGGTAAGCATTGTTGGAGAGGCGAATACACTCAGTGTGGGAGTGTGACAGAGTGGGGATGAACACTGTTGAGCACGGTGAACATAGGAACATAGAAATAGGAGGAATAGGTAATTCAGCCCTTCAAGCATGCTCCACCATTCAATGTGATCATGACTGATTCACAATCTCAATGCCAGACTCCCGCTCTCTCCCTATACCACTTGATGCCTTTAGAGTCCAAAAATCTATTTCCTTCTTAAATATATTCAGTGACTTGGCCTCCACAGCCTTCTGTGGTAGAGAATTCCACAGGCTTACCACCCTCAGTGAAGAAGTTTCTCCTCATCTCAGTCCTAAATGGTCTATCCCATATCCTGAGACTGTGACCCCTTGTTCTAGACAGAAAATATCATCCCTGCATCCAATCTGTCCATCCCTGTCTGGATGTTATATGTTTGTGAAATCTCCTCTCATTCTTCTAAACTTCAGTGAATACAGGCCTAGTCGGCTCAATCTCTCCTCATACGACAATCGTGCCATCCCAGGAATCAGTCTGGTGAACCTTCGCTGCACTCCCTCTACGGCAAATATATCCTCTCTTAGGTAAGGAGACCAAAGCTGCACACAATACTCCAGGTGTGGTCTCAAGGCCCTGTACAGCTGCAGTAAGGCATCCTTGCTCGTGTACTCAAGTCCTCTTGCAATGAAGGCCAACATACCATTTGCCTTCTTAACTGCTTGCTGCGCCTGCATGCTTGCTTTCAGTGATTGGTGTATGAAGACACCCAGGTCCCTTTGTACACCAACATTTCCCAATCTATCAACAGTTAAATAATACTCTGCCATGCTGATTTTCCTACCGAAGTGGATAACTTCACATTTACCCAAGTTATACTGCATCTGCCATGTATTTGCCACTTACTCAACCTGTCTAAATCATCTTAAAGCCTCTTAACATCCTCCTCATCATTCACATTCCCACCAAGTTTTGTGTTGTCAGCAAGCTTGGAAATATTACATTTGGTTCCCTCATCTAAATCATTGATATATATTGTGAATAACTAGGGCCCAAGCACTGATCCCTGTGGGATCCCTAGTCACTGCTTGCCACTCTGAAAAAGGCCCACGTATTCCTACTGTTTCCTGTCTGCTAACCAATTCTCAATCCATGCCAATATATTACCCTCAATCCCATGTGTTTTAATTTTACACACTAACCTCTTATGTGGGACTTTATCAAAATCTTTCTGAAAATCCAAATACACCACATCCACTGGTTCTCCCTTATCCATTCTGCTAGTTACATCTTCAAAAAAAGAAACTCCAGCAGGTTTGTCAAACATGATTTCCCTTTCATAAATCCATGTTGACTTTGTGTAATTCTGTTGACTTTGTGTAATTCTGTTGATATTTTCTAAGTGTTCTGTTATCACCTTTATACAGGCTCTAGCATTTTCCCTACTACTGACATTAGGCTATTCAGTCTGTAATTCGCTGTTTTCTTCCTCCCCTTTTTTTTTTTAAATAGTGGGGTTACATTTGCCACCCTCCAATCTGCTGGGACTGTTCCAGAATCTACAGATATTTGGAAGATGACAACCAACGCATCCACTCTTTCCATGGCCACCTCCTTTAGCACCCTGGGATGTAGATTATCGGGCCCTGGGGATCTATTGGCTTTCAGTCCCACTGTTTCAGTAATACTAATTTCCTTCAACTCCTCCTTCTCACTGGACCCTTGGTTCCCTAGCATTTCTGGGGAGTTTTGTGTCTTCCTCCGTGAGGACAGAACTAAAGCTGTTGTTTAATTGCTTTGCCATCTCCTTGTTCTCGATTACAAATTCTCCTGTTTTGGACTGCAAGGGACCTACATTTGTCTTCACTAATTTTTTTCTTTTTACATACTTATAGAAGTTTTAACAGTCCACTTATATGTTCCTTGCAAGTTTACTCTCATACTCTATTTTTCCAATCTTAATCAACCTCTGGGTCCTCCTTTGCTGAATTCTGAACTGTTCCCAATCTTACTTTTTCTAGCAACTGTATATGACTCCTCTTTGGATCTAATATCTTTATTTTCTTTTGTTAGCCATAGTTGGGCCACTTTTCCTGTTGTGTTTTGGTGCCAGTAAGGAATATATAACTGTTGCAATGCATACAGTCGTTCCTCAAATATTAGCCATTGTCTATCCACCATCATACCTTTTAATGATGTTCCCCAATCTATCTTAGCCAACTCATGCAACATACCTTCGTAGTTTGTCAAGATTTAGGACCCTAATTTCAGATTGGACTACTTCACTTCCCATCCGAATGAAGAATGCTATCATGTTATGGAAACTGTTCCCTAAAGGGACCCCGCACAATTAAACCTCTCATTGCACAATACCAAATCTAGGATAGCCTGTTCCCTAGTCAGTTCCTCGACAATGGTCTAAAAAAATTCTCGTACATATTCCAGGAATTCATCCGCCACAGTATTATTGCTAATTTGGTTTGCACAGTCTGCATGTAGATCAAAGTCACCCATGATTACTGTAGCACTTGTTACATGCATCTCTAATTTCCTGTTTAAAACTGTCCCCTACCTTATCACTACTGTTTGGAGGCCTATAGACAACTCCAACTAAAGTTTTCCACCCCATGTTGCTGCTTAGCTCCAGCCAGATTGACTCTACCTCTAGATTTTCTGAGCCAGTATCCTCTCTCACTATCGCACTGATTTCATCCTTAACTAACAATGCCACCCCACCTCCTTTTCCTTTTGGTCTGTCTGCCCCAAATATCAAGTACCCTTGGATATTCAGATCCCAGTATTGGTCACCCTGTAGCCATGTCTCCGTAATCGCAATCATATCGTTTCCATTTACATCTATTTGCACTGTTGATTTGTCTACCTTATTGTGAATGCTCCATGTATTCAGATATATTGCCTTTAGAGACTTGTCCTTTTACACATTTTTTTGTACTATGCTAGGAAGGGGGTTAGCACTGTCACTGGGATGAGACTAAGCAGTTTTGAATGTTGACAGCTTAATTTAAAACAATGTAAGTCAATGAACCAAAGGCAGACCTTAAAAGGGCATGTCTTCAGTTCATAATGAGAAAAGGGGGGCATGGTTGTGCTGGAATTACATGTGACAGTTTGCCTCTTGATTCTGTTCTTCCTTGCATCCCTGCTGGAGCTGGCATCAGAAGGTGCAAAGACTCCAGTGTAAAATGGTAAGTGGTAAGTGGGCAGTTTAAATCACAGTCAGTGTCGGATGCACCCTCTGACACTGACCAGAAGATGTGGGCCAATATGTCCTGCCATCTTCAAAGTCCAGGTCTCTAGGTTCCTGCTCATTCTTTAGATCTGTGCCATTAAGTATATGCTACATCTCCGTCTCTTCTGCTAAAATGCACTACCTCACACTTCTCCGTATTAAATTCCTTTTGTCACTGTCTGCACATTCTGCCAACCAAATCGGTCACATTGGAGTTGATTAGTATCATTTTCACGGTCTCGCTACAAACTCCACTCCCAAGTCCATCCCACTCCCTGGCAACTTACGAGGCTGAACCTGACTTTTCACAACCTTGGTTTCATATTTGGCCCAATGATTAACTTCTAACTGCATATGCATACCACCACTAAGATTGCCTATTTCCACCCGCATAACATCATCCAACTTCGACCTGCCTCAGCTTCTGAAACTCTCTTGATTCCTTTGATTTAACAGTTAACTGTACTGGTCAGCCTCTCACATGCAACCTCTGGTAAACTTGTGGTGAGTCAAAACTCTGTGTCCTAGTCCTGTTCACCCACCACCACTTGATCATTGACCTACACTGGCCAACAGTGAAGCAGCACCTCAATTTTAAAATTCTCAAACTGGTTTTCAAATTACTCCATGGCCTTTACTGTTCCTATCTTCTATAAGTCTCTTCTAGCTCTACAAACGTTCAAGATATCTGGGCTCCTCCAATTCTGGCCTCCTGATTTTAGTTGCTCCACCAATAGTGGCTATGCCTTCTGCTGTCAAGGCCATAGGTTCCTGGTGGTTCAGAGCAAAGAAATTTTAGCTGTATGGTGGCCAGTTCAATTACTTTGACAGCTGGAGGAGTTTGCAGACTATGCAAATACTCTATCAGCCTCTAGTGGCAGAAATTGGATACTGCGCTTCCACAACTTTGGCAAAGAGCCAAAGAGAGTTCTCTACATATATAAAAACAAAAAAAACTGTGGATGCTGGAAATCTAGAACAAAAACAGGGACACCCTAGGTTGTCCCTACAACCTCCCCCCCACCACCTTAAACCAACTTATATTTCACCCCTCTCCTATTTTTACTTAGTTCTGTTGAAGGGTCATGAGGACTCGAAACGTCAACTTTGTTCTTCTCCGCCGATGCTGCCAGACCTGCTGAGTTTTTCCAGGTATTAGAGTTCTCTACATTATACAGGCCTTGTTCTACAGCTCAGGTGTGAGATTTTCATTCCTAACTTTGTGCTTTATTAAACTACTTGGAGTATACAATATTTCACATACAAAACACCAAAAAAAAAGTTCAGAATAACGTAGCAATCTTTTCACATCGTTGGCACATCCATATTTCCTTACTGACTGTACAAAAGACAAACAAAAAAAAACTTAGGATATTTTAATCTTAGACTAAATATTCGAATCCCAGACTTTAACATAAACTAAATTTAAATACTGCAAATCAGAAACCTCATTCTGCTAGTCAACTTGTTTACACTGAATTAATCAACATGCTTCAGGGTAAGAACACAAGAAATAGGAGGAGTAGACCATATGGCCCATCGAGTCTGCTCCACCATTCAATACATTCATGGCTGATCGTGGGCTTCAACTTCATTTTCCTGCCTGCTCCCCATGCCCCTCAATTCCCCAAGAGACCAGAAAGCTTTCTAATCCAGTCTTAAATGTATTCAACAATGGGATATCCACAACCCTCCGGGGTAGAGAATTCCAATGATTCACAACCCTTTGAGTGAAGAAATTTCTCCTCATCTCAGTCCTAAGTCAATCATTGGCCCCTTATCCTGAGACTGTGCCCCCGTTTTAGACTTCCCAACCAGCAGAAACAATTTACCCTATAAGCCTCTTCAGAATCTTGTACATTTCAATGAAATTGCTTCTCATTCTTCTAAACTCCAGAGAATATAGACCAAGTTTACTCAGCTTTTCATCATAGGATAGCTCCCTCATCACTGGAATCGATATAGTGAACCTTCACTGTACCACCTCCAATGCAAGTATATCTTTTCTTAAATGTGGAGACCAAAACTGCACAGTACTCCAGATGTGGTCTCACCAAAACTATGTACAATTGCACAAATGGTCAGCAGTAACTATTCCTTGTTTTCATATGTTTATTGATTCATAATACACAAACATAAAACAATAAGATCAGCAGATGCTGCAATCCTCATTTAGCTGTACAAACTTTGGAAACTTAAACGAAAACTATAGGAGAACAGGTCAGACTGATAGAACAAAGGGAGAAAATGATAAAGGTTTTTTATGCTTGGTGGTGGGTAAATGGACTTTCAAAAGGTGTTTGATAAAGTGCAACATAATAGATTTGTTTGCAAAATTGAAGTCGATGGGATTAGAAGCAGCAGAGGCAGCATAGATATGAAATTATCTAAGGAACAGAAAGCAGACAGTAGTGGTGAACAGTTGCTTTTCAGGCTGGAGGGATGTATACTGTGGTTGCCCATAGGGGTCTCTTAGGACCATTAGTTTTTTGAATAACATTAATAATCTGCACTTGGGTCTAGAGGGCATAGTTTCAAAGATTGCACAGACACAAAGCTTGGAAATGTAATAAGCTTGAGGAAGATAGTAACAGCATCAGGAGGACATATACTTCTGCCCATTATATCTGTCTATCAGATGAAAGAAGATGCAGAGAAACAATAATTGGGGACAAAAACTAACAGCCACTTGGATAAATGCGAAGTAAATGATGGAAGGGGTCATCAACAGTGCAATCAAAATCTGCTCACTGATACTCAGTTTGGATTCCCCCAGGGAAATTCAGCTCCTGGCCTCATTGCAGTCCTGGTGAGCTGAACTTTAAGAGGTGAGGTGAGAGTGACTGCCCTTGACATCAAGGTAGTATCTGACTGAGTGTGGCATCAAGGAGCCCTAGCGAAACTGGAGTCAATGGGAATCAGAGGGAAAAACATTCTGCTGGTTGGAGTCATACCTAGTACAAAGGAAGATGGTTGTGGTTGTTGGAGGTCAATCATCTCAGCTCCAGGATGTCTCTGTTCCTCAGGGTAGTGTTCTAGGCCTAACTGTCTTCAGCTGCTTCATCAATGACCTTCCTTCCATCATAAAGGTCAGAAGTTGGGATGTTCGCCAATGATTGTACAATGTTAAGCACCATTCGCGGCTCCTCAGATACTGAAGCAGTCCATGTTTAAATGCAGCAAGACTTGGACAATATCCAGGCTTGAGCTGACAGGTGACAAGTAACATTCGCACCACACAAGTGCCAGGCAATGAACATTTTCAACAAGAGAGAACCTAACCATCACACCTTGACATACAATGGCATTACCATCACTGAATCCCCCACTATCAACATTTTGGGGGTTATCATTGACCAGAAACTGAACTGGACTATCCATATAAATACTGTGGCTACAAGAGCAGGTCAGAGGCTGGGAATCCTGTGGCAAGTAACTCACCACCTGACTCCCCTAGGCCTGTCCACCATCTACAAGGCACACGTCAGGAGTGTGATGGAATACTCCCTACTTGCCTGGATGAGTGCAGCTCCAACAACACACAAGCAGCTTGATGCCATCCAGGACAAAGCAGCCCGCTTGACTGGCACCCCATCCACAAATGTTCAGTCCCTCCACCACCGACATACAGTGGCAGCAGTGTGTACCATCTACAAGATGCACTGCAGGAATTCACCAAGGCTCCTTAAACAGTACCTTCCAAACCCACGACCATTACTATCTAGAAGGACAAGGACAGCAGATAGGTGGAAACACCACCATCTGGAATTTCCCCTCCAAACCACTCACCACCTTGACTTGGAAATATATCACCGTTCCTTCAATGTCACTGGGTCAAAATCCTGGAACTCCCTTCCTAACAGCACTGTTGGTGTGCCTACACCACATGGACTGCAGCAGTTCAAGGAGGCAGCTCATCACCACCTTCTCAAGGTCAGTAAATGCTAACTTAGCCAGCAAAGCCCACATCTCTTGAATTAATAAAAAAGAAAAGCTAGCAGATTTATTCAGGGCAAATAACTTGCTCCAGTTTTTTGATGAGGTAACAGAGAAGGTTGATGAGGGTCATGCAGTTGATGCAGTGCACGTGGGCTTCCAAAAGGCGGTGAAGTGTCACATAACAGGGTTGTCAGCAAAGTTAAAGCCCATGGACTAAAAGGCAGTAGCAGCATGGATACGAATTGGCTCAGCGACAAGAAACAGAGAGTAGTGGTGAATTTTTTTTGGATTGGAGGAAGGTATATAGTGGAGTTCCCTGGGGTTGCTATTAGGACCACTGCTTTTCTTCATCTATATTAATGACCTAAACTTTGGCATACAGGACACAATTTCAAAATTTGCAGATAACAAAACTTGGAAGCATTGTGAATGCTGAAGACGATAGTGATAAGACTTCAAGAGGATTTAGACAGGCCGGTGGAAAGTTCAGACAAGTGGCAGGTGAAATTTAATGCACAGAAGTGTGAAGTTATTTATTTTGGTAGGAGGAATAATGTAAAATAAAGCGTACAACTCTGAAGTGGGTGTAGGAGCAGAAGGACCTTGGGGCATTTATGCACAAATTATTGAAGGTGACAGGGCAAGTTAAGTAAGTAGTGTCATGAAGGTATTAATGTACATAATGTTATTGGAAATTTTAATTGGACTTGTAGTAGGGTCTGTCTGTGTGAGAATGTGTGTGTCATAATTAGATTAAAGCCGGTTAGTCTGGGTACTTTGATGTATAGTAGTTTTGAGATGTAAACAGTAAGGTAGAGGGCACATTTGCATTTTGTTGAATAAACCATTAAAAGACTGGGGGTGAAATCTTGCACCCAGCTAGGAGACGCCAAGCAATACGTTTATATTACTAATAAAATTGGTACTATGAAAGGGGTTTTATTGTTAGAAGAGGTGGAGTTCAAAGGGCCTGATGATACAATGAGAATTTACATTCAAAGGGAAGGCCAGGTACATAGAGAAAAAAAAGAGTTGTGTGAGAGTCAGTGGCATATACGATCTAAGCCTGTAAACCTACCACTGTCTGCGAAGGAACAAATTGAAAGGGACTTCATTTTGAAATTTTTAAGATAAAATGTGCTTCGTCTGGTATCTGTTTAAGTCTATGGTTTATTGTTGCCTTGGGGAAGATTTTAGGAGTGATTAATTTGGGGATTTGTTTAAAAGTTATTATGGTAGTAATTTGTAGACATGTGCATGTTTAAATTCGTTAAATTAATAAATGTTTAATTTAATTTACATTAAAAAAACCATCTTGAGGCTTGGTTTTTATTCCCAAATTCAGAGCTCATCTCAAACATACCAATTGAAAAGGTCTGATAGCATCGGTGGAGAGAAAGACAGAGTTAACCTTTCAAGTCCGTATAACTCTTCAGAGCCTGAAGAGTCATACGAACTCAAAACTTTAACTCTGTCTTTCTCTCCACAGTATTGTCAGACTTGGAGTTTTTCCAGCATTTTTTGTTTTTGTTTCAGATTTCCAGCAGCCACAGTATTTTGCCTTTATACCAATTGAAAATATAGGTTATGACAGTTGTTTAAAATTTCCCTCTGGGATTTTAAATAACTCAGCCTTTACCAACTGTTGTGTCATAACAGTAGTTAATAAGACATTTAGGATCCTGGGCTTTACGATCTGGTTAGAGTCATAGAGGTCTACAGCACAGAAATAGGCCCTTCGGCCCATTGAGTCTGCGCCGGTCAAACAAGTACCTAACTATTCTAATCCCATTTTCCAGCACTAGGCCCATAGCCTTGTATGCCATGGCTACACAAGTGCACATCCAAATACTTCTTAAATGTTATGATGGTATCTGTCTCTACCACTCTTTCAGGCAGTGAGTTCCAGATTCCCACCACCCTCTAGGTGAGCAAATTCTTCCTCACATCCCCTTTAAACCTCCTGCCCCTTAACTTAAATCTATGCCCCCTGGTTATTGCTCCCTCCACCAAGGAGGGAAGTTCCTTCCTGTCTATCCTATCTATGCCCCTCAATTTTATACACCTCAAGCATGTCCCCCCTCAATCCTCTCTGCTCCAGGGAAAATAATCCTGGTCTATCCAATCTCTCCTCATAACAAACTCTCCAGCCCAGGCAACATCCTGGTAGATCTCCTCTGCACCCCCTCTCTAGTGCCATCACATCCTTCCTATAATGCGGATTCCAGAACTGCACGCAATACTCTAGCTGTGGCCTAACCAACGTTTTATACAGTTCCAGCATAACCTCCCTTTTATATTCTATGCCTTGGCTACTAAAGGCAAGTATCCCATATGCCTTCTTAACCACCTCATCTACCTGTCCCGCTACCTTAAGGGGATGGTGGACATGCACACCAAGGCCCCTCTGATCCTCAGTACTTCCCAGGGTCCTACCATTCATCGTGTATTCCCGTGCCTCGTTTGTCCTGCCGAAGTGCATCACCTCACACTCATCCAGATTAAATTACATTTGCCACTGATCAGCCCATCTGACTAACCTGTCTATATCCTCCTGTAATCTAAGACTATCCTTCTCACTATTTACTACCCCACCAATCTTCGTGTCATCCGCAAACTTACTGATCAACCCTCCTACATTCAAGCCTAAATCGTTTATATAAGGCACAAACAGCAAGGGACCCAACACCGATCCCTGTGGAACGCCAATGGGCACAGGCATCCAGTCACAAAAACACCCCTCGACCATCACCCTCTGCTTCCTGCCACTCAGCCAATTCTGGATCCAATTTGCCAAATTCCCTTGGATCCCAAGGGCTCTTCCCTTCATTATCAGTCTCCCATGCGGGACCTTATCAAAAGCATTGAAGTCCAAGTAGACAACGTCAAATGCATTGCCCTCATCTACTCACCTGGTCACCTCTTCGAAAAATTCAATCAAATTGGTCAGACATGACCTCCCCTTAACAAAACCATGCTGACTGTCCTTGATTAATCCCTGCCTCTCCAAGTGTAGATTAATTCTGCCCCTCAGAATTGCTTCTAATCGTTTCCCTACCACTGAGGTTAGATTGACTGGCCTGTAGTTCCCTGGATTATCCCTTCTTGAATAATGGTACAACATTGGATGTCCTCCAGTCCCCTGGCACCTCTCCTGTGGCCAGGGAGGTATTGAAAATTATTGCCAGTGCCTTTGCTATCTCCTCCCTTGCCTCACTCAGCAGCCTGGGATACATTTCATCCGGGCCTGGAGATCAATCTACTTTTAAGCCTGCCAGACCACTTAGAACCTCCTCTCTTTCTATACTAATTTCTTCAATTATATCACAGTCTTTCTGCCTGGATTTCCATACCCATGTCATCCCTCTCACTTGTGAACATCGACACAAAGTACTCATTTAGAACCCTATCCAAGTCTTCTGGCTCCACACATAAATTACCAGTGTGGTCCTTAATGGGCCCTACTCTTTCCCTAATTATCCTCTTATTCTTAATGTACTTGTAAAATAACTTTGGATTTTCCTTTATTTTACCTGCCAATATTTTTTCATGCCCCCCTTTTGTTCTCCTAATTTTCTTTAAGTTCCCCCCTACACATTCTATACTCCTCTTGGGCTTCTGCTGTTTTGAGCCCTTGGTATCTGCCATAAGCCTCCCTTTTTCTCTTTATCCAATCCTATATATATCCATCAACATCCAGGATTCCCTGGATTTGTTGGTCCCACCCTTTGTTTTTACTAGAATATGTTGGCCCTCTACTCTCCCTATTTCCTTCTTGGAGTCCCACTGCTGACACAGGTTTACCTAAAAGTAGCTGGTCCCAGTCCACTCTGGCCAAATCATATCTGATCCTATTAAAAATTGGCCTTCCCCCAATTTATAACTGATTTCTGGCCCATCCTTGTCCTTTTCCATAACAACTTTGAATCTAACGGAGTTATGATCACTATCCGCAAAATGCTCCCCCACTGATACTTCTACCGCTTGCCTGGCTTCATTCCCTAAAATTAATTCCAGGACCTTCTACATACTGGCTTAAAAAGCTCCCCTGGATGCATTTCAAGAATTCAGCTCCCTCTAAACCTATCACGCTATGACTAAACGTTGGGAAAGTTGAAATCCCCCACTATTACTATTTTTACACTTCTCTGAAATTTGCCTACATATCTGCTCTTATATTTCTGACTGTTTGGGGGCCTACAGTACACTCCCAGCAATGTGATTGCTCCTTTTTTGTTTAAGTTCTACCCATATGGCTTCATTTGAGGAGCCTAAGATGTTATCCCTCCTTACTGCTGTAATAGATTCCTTGATCAATATTGTGATATCCCCTCCTCTTTTACTTCCTTCCCTGTCTCGCCTGAAGACTATATCCTGGAATATTGAGCTGCCAATCCTGCCCCTCTCACAACCATAGGGACCTTTAATATTTAAAAGAGAAATCTGAACACCTCTTTTGAAACGAAGAGAACTATGCAACAAGATTTAACTTTTTAAAAAAAACAAAACACAAACTTTAGTATATATAAAAGAATTAAACAAAACAAGCAGTCTTGACACTTAGCAATATGTACTCATGTTTACTTCTTACTTCCCCCAAGAATTCTCTTATAAGACACAATCTTAAATTGATCAATCTTTCTTCAGAAGGGACCACCCATCAGAATGCCAGAGTCCTCGGGAGAATTCTCTTCAGCCTATTCTCAGAGGTAAAACTTTCATTACCTCTTGACTGTGAATGACTCAGTCCCTGGTTACTTTCAGTACTTCCAAGCTAATCTGCTTGTTCCTTTAACAAAAGACTCTGTAGGGACCACTGTAGATTTTCACACTAGCAAATCTTCCAGCTTCCGTTCCCTCACAAAATCTAAACTGAGATTACGCCTCACCCACATTCCATGCAGTGAAAGAAGATATTTTGTTCACTCTGCTTACAATGCAGATCTAGCTAACTGCCAATTACTTTGGCTATCTTCTCTGAGCTGCAAATCTTCTGGAGGTCCAAACTGCAACTAACCCTCTCAGCAAACACTCAAATTGAAAGCAGAGAACCTTCCTAAGCTCCAGCTATCTCCATAACAACATAGCTTGCTCTGGGATATCATCAAACTGACCTTTAGATTAATTATCCCTCATTTACAATCTCTTTTTTGATCTGATGAAGTAATCAGTTTTACAACCCTTCAGGTTTCACTGATTACTTTTAAACAAATCTAGCTTGAACTCCACAAACAAAAAACATCTCTCTGGATTGCCATTATTTCAGGGATTGCAGGCATCAGGTCTCCAGTTCTTTAGCTAAGTAAGCCCATCTGCTATTTTATAACTCTTCTATTCTGACTTTAATTAAACAAACATGGTCACATTCTGATCTGCCATTTCTTAAGTTATTTTGGCAATCTCTAAAGCTCCATATTTTACTTATCTTACCTTCACAATTTTAATCTCCTCAGAACTAAGAATTACCTCTAAAATATTAACATGAACCATGAACTAGATATCCACAACAAAAGGGGCATAGAATATAATAGCAAGGAAGTTATGGTGATCTTATATAAAACTCTGGTTCAGCCTCGATTAGAATAATGTGTCCAATTCTGAGCACCACATTTTAAGAAGGACGTGAAGGCATTAGAGAAGTGCAGTGAAGATTTACAAGAATGGTTCCAGGGATATGGAATTTCAGCTATGTGAGTAGTTTCGAGAGGCTGAGGCTGTTCCTGTTGGCAGAAGGGTGAAGAACTAGAGGACATCAATTTAAGGTGATTAGCAAAAGCAGCAATGGTGACAAGAGGGAAAAACTTCTCTTATGCAGCACATGGTTAGGATTTGAAATGCTCTGACAGTGCAATGGAGGTAGATTCAATCAAGGCGTTCAAAAGAGAATTGGATAATTGTCTGATGCGAAAAAATTTGTAGGGTGATGAGAAAAAAAGGGAATGGGACTAGGCAAGTTGCACTTGTAGAAAGCTGGCAAGGGCATGACAGGCCAAATGGCATCCTTCTGTGCCATAACCATTCTGTGAAAAATGAAGTGATGCATTTTGAAAACAAGACTGAAGAAAGGCAATATAAATGACATCATTTTAAAGATAAAGACCTGCAATTATATAGCACCCTGTATGAACACCAGATGGCTTAAACCGCTTTACAGCCAATGAAGCACTCTTCTGAAATGTAGTCACTGTTTAATATAGAATTTACGCAGAGCAAACTCCCACAAATAACAATGTGTCAATGACACGATAAACTGTTTTTGCGGTGTTGATTGAGGGATGAATATTGGCCAGGGATAAGTCCCCTGCGTTGACAAAATGCCATGAGATCCTTTGCATCTACTCAAGCAGGCAGATGGGTGTTTGGTTTAACAACTTATCCAGAAGATATGGAAGCAAATTCAAAAGTAACATTCAAAATGAAATTGGATATATACTCAAAGGAAAAATTTGCAGGGCTATTGGGAAATAGTATGGAGGCCGGACTATCCAGAAAGCTTGTTCAAAGAGCACAATGGGCTGATTGCATTCCTTCTGTGTAATATCCTTTAATTCCATGTCATAGAATCATTAAGAATCTCTATCTCAAAGTGTAACGTACTTTTATATAGTACCTTTAACTAACAAGGTTTTTTAAAAATTTTACAGAATAAGTGATGAGCACTGAAAAGGAATTAAGAGGCATTAGGGGAGGTGACCAAACATACTGGTGAAGGAAGATTCTGAAGATGAGACAGGATAAAACAGTTTAGAAAATTTGTATAGTTAACTGTTTTTTGAAAAAAAAAGTAAATGTTTTCTTAAACATCTATTAATATTTGAAGAAAACTGATTTAATGACTTTACCCATAGGTTTTGGGGTCAATTTTTTTCTTCCTGACTTGTGAAATACAATCTGAAAAATATCAGTTTTAAATGGGTAATAAAATTAACTGTAATGAACCTTAAGTGTGGCCAAGGAGAAAGACTTTAGAGTCAATACACTGAAGCACAATCAGCCAGTGGGGCCTGATCGGATATGTAGGACAGATGAGCTGCAGAGTTCTGAATGGGTTGGTTTGTATGGGGATTCCGATAACGGGAGGGTTGGCAGCCTGAAGGTTATAACTTACAGACAAAAGATAATGGTTTCAGAGCAGAGAGTGACGGGGATGGACAAACAATTTCTAGAGATGGAAGTAAGCTGCCTTGGTCACAGATTATACATGCAGTTTGAAAGTTGGGGGTTAACAAAATGCCAAAGTTGCCTATCTTTGAGGTCAGTCCATATCATGCTGTAGGTTTGTCCACAACTAATTCTTCCTTTACATTTTTTCACATAGTGATCCAACCTGACCAATCTCAACAGCAGCATAACATATCCTTGCTGAAGGCACCAGATCAATAAGTTCTTGAAGAAATTGCCCTAACTATTCCCCATTTTTCTCTCAATGGGTGGGACAGAATCTGCAGCAAGGACCCTCCCGAAGATAGCAAGTATCTCATCAAGCACCCTATCCGTGTCTGGAACTACCACCATTTCCAAGGTTGACTGAATACACTCGATACAACAAGTTTGGAGTACTGAACAATCTGAATGTATGCTGCACAATCTCCAAAGAACATAACCTTTTAAAAGTTAGGCTCCAGAGATTGCGATCCCTGGCCTCTTCACCTATTGAAGGAACTGATCTCTGCCCTTTGAGAGATGCCTCCCCTTTATTCTTCATCTCCCTCTGCTACTGCTCACTGTGCTCAATGCATCAATGTGTGCTCTTCCTTCTACATTCCTTAGGGTGGATAGCTTTATGCTGCTGCCTACCTGAATGAGATACACTGATAGGGTGCTTGATGAGATACTTGCAGTCTTCTGGAGGGTCCTTGCTGCAGATTCTGCCCCATCCATTGATGGAAAAATAGAAACAGAGGAATGTCTTCAAGAATTTATTGATCTGGTGCTTTCAGCAAAGAGACGTAGTGTTGCTGTTGCGATTAATTAGGTTAGATCGTTGTGTGGGGGAAATATGGGAAGGATCAATTGTGAACAAACCTTGAACTGGCATGGGCAGAACTCAAAGATAGGTAATGTTGGTATTCTGTT
Organism: Cetorhinus maximus; assembly: GCF_964194155.1. Taxonomy (NCBI): domain Eukaryota; kingdom Metazoa; phylum Chordata; class Chondrichthyes; order Lamniformes; family Cetorhinidae; genus Cetorhinus; species Cetorhinus maximus. Next base: position 47,826,671 of record NC_135890.1, on the reverse strand, counting down.
TAACACCAAGTTTCAAACCACATCTTTCAGCTCATTTGGTCAAAACATAAATATAGGCTCCTGTAAAATTACTCCACCTTGGTAGTGAAGTTATTAGGAGGGGCTAGCTGGAGCTAGAAATACATTACGTTGCTGCCTCTATAGTTAGTGACACATCCACACTAATCTAACCTGCTCCATTATTTATGGTTATCTTTAATTCCTTTCTAAAGCTTAATGTTTCAATGTTTGCTCTCTCGCTCCCTTCAATACTCTAGTATGCTTCTGTTTCCTCCAATACCAATTAAAACTTGAACAGAACCCTCAGTCTTATGATTCACACAACTGACATCTGACGTGTTTTTTTTGTAAAAATTCTTTGATGGAATGTGAGCATTGCTGGCTAGGCCAGCATTTGTTGCTCATCCCTAATTGCCCTTGAGAAGGTGGTGGTGAGCTACCTTCTTGAATCTCTGCAGTCCATCTGGTATAGGTACATCTACATTGCTTTTAGGGATTTCCAAGATTTTGACCCAGTGACAGTGAAGGAACAGCAATATGGTTCCATGTCAGGATGGAAACTTTCAGGTGGTGGTGTTCCCATGCATCTTGCTGTCCTTGTCCTTCTATGTGGTAAAGGCCATGGGTTTGGAAGGTGCTGTTGAAGGAACCTTGGTGAGTTGCTGCAGTACACCTTGTAGATGGTACACACTGCTGCCACTGTGCATTGGTGGTGAAGGGAGTGAATGTTTATGGTGGTGGATGGGGTGGCGATCAATGATACTGGCCAGGCAAATGCTGGTGGGTATAAAAGGGTAAAAGACTGAAGATGTTGGAAATGCCCAGCAAGGTTGTCAGTGCATAATGGTACATATTGTTACACAATATTATGTAATGGCACATAATAAAAAGGTGCAATAATGCACAGTATAGCAGAATGCCACATTGTCAGGTTTAGTGCCTCATCATTTCCTCAGGATGCTCTGAAATGTTTTGTAACCAATGCAAGATTTTGAAGTTATTTAAATAAATGTAGCAATGTATGCAAATTACATCACATTTGAATCACCAGATAATCTGCTTTCAAGTGATATTGTTTGTTGAATAAGTTGGGCCAAGATTCAGGAAAATCCACTGCTCCTATAATGCTATGGGTTCTTTTAATGTCCACCTAATGCCCACCAACCAAATCTTGGTTTAATAACTTCTGATATTCTAGACAAAGTGCAGTCTGTGGTCAAATCCATTTTGAGGCCTGAATCTACAACTTTAAGACTCAAGCAGAAACAATGCTGCCAATGTAGCAGTATTGACAATCAGCTTACAGTTTTAAAAAACATTACAAGATGCAAAATGTTGTAAAAAAATGCTTGTTCAAAAAAAAAGCATTGCAGTTCCCTCACTAACGAGTGGAAGGTTAGATTTATGAGGCTCATCCCATACCAACAGGTTAACTGCAGTCACTCCCACAGTCTCGCACACAGCAATCTATTAATAAAGTAAGGCGTTGCAAATATGGTTTTGGATGTTCTGCCATTTCTAAATGTCACAAAGTTCATTTCACTCGCTCTGTAATACAAGCTGTATGGCATATCCAAAAGTTAAGGTTGTTTGCACAATGTATACTTTAACAGATGAGTTTAGGGCAGCATATTTTAAGATACAGGATTCCAGCATTTATAAACTAGAAAATGAATTGTGCAGTAAGCTGCACATCACAAAAATATCCAACCCTAATTTTTGCTGATTTAGTTGGTCTCCAGTATAGCAGCAGCGCTGCAATTGGTCTCAGTGTCCCCACCCAACCATGAAAAAAATTCAGAAATGATCCAGTGACCCTAGAGGACCGTACATGTTCAGCACTGGTAGACTCAAACTTAGCCCGGTAACTAATGGGTGCAACAAGCTGCTAGGTTTACACTGGAGAAAAGACCATGCGGGCAAGATGTGGCATTGTGTTCTGATATTCAGGAGGGAAAGCATTTGGGAGAGGTGCACATTTGGGTTTTGATTTTCACTCCAGTGAACCACATAACATTGATTGATCCATTTTAATGAGCCTCCTCCCACCACTCTTTATCTAACCCGATCAGCATAACCTTTTACTTTCTCTCATTCTTAACTAGCTTCCCCTTAAATGCATCTTATGCTAGTCTCCTCAACTACTCCTTGTGCGAGTCCCATATTCACACCACTCCGGGTAAAAAAAAAAGTTTCTTCTGAATTCCATAATTAGATTTATTAGTGACTATCTTATATTTATGGGTTTAGTGCTGGTATTCACAAGTGGAAATCTCTTCTCTACTTCCACCTTATTAAACCCATTCATAAACATAAAGGTCACCCCTCAGCCATCTCTTTCTAGAGAATAGCCCGGGCCGGTTTGATCATTTACGATAGATATAACCTCCCAGATCTTTTATCATTCTTGTAAATCTTATTCCTCCAGTTTCCTTACTGTTTTTTAATTAATATAGAGATCAGAACTGCACACACCACTTCAAATGTGCTCTAACCAATGGGCCGTACAACATTAATAGCTTCTATACTTTTCAATTCTATCCCTCTGGAAATGAACTCCAGTACTTTTTTGCTTTTTAATGGCCTTAACATACAGTTGCTACTTTTAGTGATTTGTGCATTTGGAACCCTAGATCTCTCTGTTCCTATCTGTCCGACTTAGACACTTAAAAGATAGAAAAGTATCTCAGGTGGGTGGTGCAAAATGGGCGTGATCAGATAGTTAATTGAATATCAGGTATTGAATATAATGGGCGGCTGATCCGAAAGAGCCTGTTTTCTACCTTCGCTGGAGGTGAATTTCTACCCCTTATTTTCGAAGCAGTATGTTCTACCTATCAAAATGCACTACCTCACATTTATCTATCTGGAAATTAAATTGCCAATAACACATCCATTCTGCAAGTTTATTAATGTCTTGTATTTTGTCACAGCCCACAATTTGGAGTCAGACAAAGCTTTTTAATTATGCTTCTGATCTCAAATTATGAATAAATGCTTAGCAACAATGGCCACAGCACTGATCCTTGTGGAACACTAGTTCCCACCTTTAGACAATCTAAGTAGCCACCATGAATCCCTACTCTTCCCACATTTTGCAGCCAACTTGCTATCCATTCTGCAACTTGATCCAACTCCACATGCTCTGTGTTTATTACTCGGTACTTTATTGAAGGTTTTCTAAAAAAATCTAAATATATTACACCCATTATATTACCTTTGTCTACTCTTACTTCTTCAAAGAATTCAATAAGATTGGTCAAGCATGACCTTCCCTTTTGAAATCCATGATGATTACTTTGTCATGTTTTCAGTTTCTAGATATTTGTCTCTACACATTTGAGTGAATATTCCTTGATCTTTCCTGGAAAAACTTTAGGAATGCAAAATTTCAGATTTCATTCTTGAATACCCTGGCACAGATGCTCCCAACTGGTTCAAAGTGTGTTCAATTATAATTTGCTGATTTTATGAACAGGTAGGCACTGGAACAATCAAACGTGAGAAATGTAAGCAGGTAAACTTTGAACAAATATAACCAATCCGCAACGCCTAGTCCAGAGAATCTATCAGTAAAGAGGGGCAAGTTGTACTAATCAAAACATCCAAACTAATTTTTGAAAGAATTTTCAGCCACCATTTGCTTGCCTTCAGCTTTCTACACACTTTTTTTCCCCCTGAAGACAACTGGGCCTTCACAACTTAAAGCCAAGTCACTGTAGATATAGGGAAACTTCCAGCAGCAACGGTGCTCTTATAGCTTATTTAGACCACCTTCCTCAGAGTACCTGAACAATGGTAACTAATATCAATGCAGTCCAGCTCATTAAAGCCTCTGAACAATTGACCAGGGTGTTGCTATATAAACATACCTTTACTGGCTTTATCATGGAGATAGAATTTTCCAAATTACACAGTAAGGATAATCACCTACCTAATTCATATCCTCTCTTGTCCCTGCACTCCTCTTCAAGCTAGACAAGTTGTGAAACAAAAACAGAATTACCTGGAAAAACTCAGCAGGTCTGGCAGCATTGGTGGAGAAGAAACTGATTTCTTCTCCACCGATGCTGCCAGACCTGCTGAGTTTTTCCAGGTAATTCTGTTTTTGTTTTGGATTTCCAGCATCCGCAGTAGCTTTTAGCTTTTTGTTTTTAGCTCTAGTTGTGAAAGGATCACCCATCCACTCTTTCTCAAGTAGTATGTCCTTCATACCAAAAAGACCCAGTTGAAATGAAGGTCAGGAATTTGCCTATATCCATCTCAACAGTCCATGGCAAAACACAGCATACATTATGGCACTTTTAAAATCATGATGCAAGGAAATAAAAATATATCTTTTTACAAATATATTATATTACCTTCCAGATGCTTGAGCAGAGCCCTGGCACTGTTTCCATGTGCAGATATTAGAATGCATTTCCCCTTTTTCACTTCCGGCACAATTACATCATTCCAATAAGGCAGCAATCTGTCAAGAACCTCCTTCAAACTCTCAGCTTTGGGTAGTTTGTCTTTTACAACATCACAACAATTGTATCTTCGATCATTGTAAATTTCATAGTAGTGCGAATGCGATTCATCAATAGGAGGAGGAGTGATATCATAACTTCTTCTCCAAAGCTTAACTTTTACTTCTCCATGAATTGCGGCCAACTCTGCCCGGTTAAGACCTATTAATGCTCCATAATGGCGCTCATTAAGTCGCCATGAGCTCTCAGTTTGTACCCATTCTTGCCCCATCTCATGCAAAACTTGCCATGCAGTTTCAATGGATCGACTCAAAATAGACGTAAACACAAGATCAAATTCAAATCCTGCTTCTTTTAGGATCTTTCCACATGTTTGGGCTTCTTTTATACCATTGGGAGTCAAACGCTGATCAACCCAGCTGCAGAATCGGTTTTCTTTGTTCCATTCACCTTCGCCGTGCCTCAGCAACACCAGCTTGAATGACATACTGACCTAAGTGTAGTTAAATTGTGTTCACAGCTTCAAAGGCTTCTGAAAGACAAAATAAATTATTTGTTGAGCATTACATAGAAATGTAATCAAGGCAGACTGGATGCATAGGCACTTAATAAATTCAAAGGGCAGAAAATTATTAAAAGCACAATTAAGATTAAGATACTTAAAGAGAGAAGCATGAGCCACATGGTTATCAAACATCTGATCAAAACTACACTACTAATGGCAGTCCCTCAGAGAGATGCTTGCCATGGAGTCCCCAGAGTAGAGAGAAACAGAGAAAAAGGGGTTACACCATGGTGAAGCGGCGCTTGTTATTGTGGTCAAATGCATTCTTCCCAGCTGTTGAGGTCAAAGCCAATCATCTTCAAGTAGACTTTCAGGGTATTTTTGAAATGTTTCCACTGGCCACCCTGTGATCTTTGGCCAGTTGCAAGCTGGGAGTTGAAAGCGCAGTTCAGAAGGCGAATATACTTTATCAGTTTGTTATTTTAGATCAGGTTAAATGAAGTGGCAAAGAAAAAAAAAAGGACAAAGCACATGCTGCTACCAATTTATCTAATGTCACACTTGCTATCAGGGAACAAAGCCAAACAACCCACATTCACAGAATGTAATGCAGTAAAACCTAAAAAGCAAATGTTCAAATCAACCGACCTCAGCAGAAACAGCAGAATTAGAAAGTAACGTGTTTAAAGAGAAGCATGATGTTTATGGACAATTCCTGTTCATATACATGATAACAAAAGGTAGCAAAGTCAATGATCTGAAGATTAACTCAATATAAAATGTTTCAAACTTTATGGATACCTGTAAGTCTTTAGGGAGGAACAAAGCTATTTTCTAACAAATAAAGATTAAGCCTTCTTCAGTTATGTACATGGCAGCCAATTATTTTCAAATCAAGGTCAACAGTTATTCAAATCCAAGAAGTCTTGATCACAATTTCTAGGGATATTTAATGAGTTGTAACTGTTCGAATCTTTTCAAAAGTTGCTTCATATTCTCAAGAGAATAATTAATTCAAGCCAGTTTCAACGACTGCAGTGGTTAATTTTCAAAGAGCTAGATGGATTTATATCTAGAGTCAGAGTCATTATAGCACAGAATGAGCCTCCCGTGTCCATGCCAGCTCTCTGTCAAGTATTTCAATTAGTATAATTCCCACACTCTATCCCTGCAAAGTCTATTTCCCCCAAGTGCACATCCAATTTCCTTTTGAAATCATTAATTGTCTCCACTTCCACCATCCTCAAAAGGCAGAGTTCCAGGTTATTACCACTTGCTTATATATTCACTTGTTCACTAATTTAAAATTTTTAATGAATTTATTTAAAGTGAGTGTGAAGCTTTGATGATCTATTACTTACTGAAGACAAGAGAGACACTCAGGATTATCCCAGTAGCTAAAAATAGATAAATTGTTCTGTTCTCATATACAATCCAACACCAAAGCTTGAATTTTGGTAAAGATGGGGAGGATCCCTGGCTTAGCCAAAATGGTGCCGGAGACCCAATCCTTAAGTTCCTCCCAGACCCACTATTTCTGTTGGGAGTGGTTCACAGAGACAGCCCAACTTGTGGATTTTACACTTTTCAGGACAAAGTCTAAACTTACCAGAGTTCTTTGGAGAGGTAGGGTACCTTTCTGAATAGGTCCAGAGACCACTTTGGGAGAGGTCAGGTACCCTCTGGAAGAGATCAAGAGCCTTTTGGGATTGTTAAACATAGATATGAATGTGCACAAAAAGTGGATAAACTCATTGGAACCGTCAAGGAATTTAAATCCCCTGACCTTTAAATGTTAAAAAAAAAAAATTGCAGTTTAACAAGACATCAGTGCTTGTATTTCACTCTGTTGGCAGAAACCCGAGGGCTATTAGTGTAAGGTTAGTGCTACATGACTGATTTCACAACCTATTATCATCACATTTGGGTGCTTGTTAGTTCAGAGTTTGATTGACAACTACAAGTGCTTCTAAAGTCTTTGATGTAGGGCTATAAACATAAACACTTGTTTTTATAAAGGATTAAGCATTTGAATGAAATGTTTTATTTTTATAAGGGATTGCATAGTTGAAGGAATGTGAATGTAGTGAATGGGTTTTATGAATGAGAGTGTTTTTTTTTTAAGTCTGCAATAGACACTTAGAAGTTAATTTTAGGTCATCTCAGCATAGATCGAGCCCTGTCCATGGTGGATACTGGGGGAGTTGGCATGGAGGGTGTAAGTGCAAAGGGTGGTGGTTGGGGAGCATGGCATTAAGTTGACATAGGGGCTATGAAGGGCCATGGGGTAGGTAGAGGGACATAGTTTGGCGTGTAGGCATGAGAGGCCATGGGGAGTGGGTACAGGGGTAGAGATTGGCATGGAACATATGGGGCCATGTGGGGGCATGAAATGACATGGCAATGGATGTGGCATGGGGGAAATGAGGGCTAGAGATATTTTGTTTTTTTTTATAGCTGGGATGAAGTCTCCAAGCACTGAGCCTCTGCACCCGAAAGCCCCTTGTGGCTGCTTCCGAACTCTTTCTCAGAGCAGTCGGCCTGACTCCCATTAACACCCACCCCTGGAATGAAAATTACACCACCCAGGGCAATTTCATCCGAGTCAGATTTGTGGGGTTGCAGATTTTCCTGATTTGGGAGTGAAACTTCAGGCTCAAGTCTTGCTCACTCATTGTTCCTTCCTCACTGACCTACACTGGTTCCTGATCCCCAGTCCCTCAAATTCAAATCTCTTCATGGCCTTGCTATCTCTAATCTCCTCTAGCCCATTAACTACCTCTCCAATCCCAAATACTCAATTTCTCTCTCCCTGTAATTCCTCCCTCCCTACACACCCACTAAACCCTTCTGCATCTTCCTCTTCACTTTAAGATAATCTTTAATACAAAGGCCAGAAAATTTAGAGCAAGGGAAGAAAACACCCCAGCAAGGAAAAAACAGTCTCCTTATATTTGCTGCCACAATAGAAAACTGAAAAATAAATCACTTTCAAATTCATACCTCCTCCAATACCACATCTCATTTTCATTGCAAAAAGCAGATAACGTTGGCCCACATTCAGACAGTTATGCCAGACTGCATTTAGTGTATGTAATATACATACATAACTGCCTGTTACTATAAGCTTCCTATCCAGTGCTACTTATAATTCGTGCATATATCACATCAATTTGAAAGACATAATAATCAACAAATGTTAGGCACTTTTTGGAACAAGCTAATTTATTAAGCAGATTTATGAAAATAGTTATTTATAGAAGCAAGCAGTATGGGAGAGATACTAAGCTGTTCACATTCAACTCAGAAGTTAATCAGACAAATAAGGCTAATAACCTGGTTTAGATTTTAAAAAGACTTAAATTTACCAACAGATATATCCAATTGGAATCGTTACATTCTCTAAGTTAGCTATTCTTACCTGGAAAACTGCATTCTGAACAGCTTGAGCTAGACAAGATAGCGAACGAACTCTGGGCACTGGCCTTTAACCAACCATATCAATTGCACAGGAGAGGTCATGATGCAGCCATGTCTCAAATTCCTACTTACACTAGTGCTATAATTTCATCTGCAGCAGGAAATTAATATTCCTTTTTTTCAAATCAGTGTCATAAAGATCAAGCCCTGTAATTTTCTTCTGTAAAATAAGTTCAGCTCTGCAAGCTCTGGAATTATTACGCTCCTGTTCTCCAATGCTCAAAACACCAATGTACTTAAGGTAGAATACCTAAAATACTCCAAATCCAGTCTCACAAGTTATCAATTCAGGGGCAGCTAGTAATCAAAATGCCCGTATGATGGATCCTAGTGGTTGATTATCTTGCTTATTAGCTTCAAATGACTTCACTTTGAACCTTCAGAGTCTACATCTCAATCACTGAAGTATCAAGCAAATTTCACCAAGTATGTGCTGAAACTGGTTCATTCTTTATGGCAGAAACTATTTTTCAAGACAATTTATTTAGGGACTTGTATGTGCCCAAAGAAACAAAAACTGCTATTTCTAAACAAAAGGCTGACACCAGTTAGCTTAATGTAGTTAACATTGTTAAACTTCAGAAACAAAACTTTCTGGTAATGTCTAAAAGACACCCTTCTGAAAAAAAGTTATAATTAATGAAGATAACTTTAAAAATCAGCTAAGGCAGCATTTTCAGAAGACTAATCACTGTGAAAATAGCTCTCATTTCTATCCTCAGCCATGAACAATTTTCAATTTTGATGGTCTGCTCTAACGGATCAATTTGTTCCCAAGTGTTACTGAATCACTGGTAAGAGGCCAACAGGATGGATATTTCATTGCCAATATGGAATACTTCAAAAATGTTAAGGTCATAGAAATAGGTCAAGGATGTCAAATGAGGGAGGAATTTTACCATATATACCCTCATATAAGGCAACTCACCTACAAGATGATGCATTCCAAATCTCCTGCTCCCACCATGATAGTATTACAAAATTTCATTGACATCGAAAAAAAACGGTAGCAAAGGTCAAAACCAGAAACAACTTATTAACCAATATTGCCTGGTCTACGTGAGCACAGCTGCCACAACATTCCAGACCTCAGCACTTGTCCTAGCATACTCCACAGCAGAGTACTGTGCACCTGTCTGGCACAGGTCATCACACATACATTTTGTTGACACTCAACTGAATGCAACAATGCATGTCATAACTGGAACTGTCCACTCAACACCCCTCCCCTGGCTTCCTGTCCTCACAAACATCACTCCCCCAGATATCAGCTGACTGTTGGAAACCCACAAGCTAGTTGAAAACATCCATGATGCAGCTCACTTACCACTCTCCAATGATATATATGTTCAATGCATCTACTACCCGCCTTCTATCTCAGCGCCCCATAAAGAGTAATCTCCCTGAGCAAAGTCTACCAGCAGACATCTTTAGGACCAAGGAATGGGAAACATGGGAAGTCATTAATAAGTTGACTGTGACAAACCCCACCTGTTGAATGGCAGGCTTTGATCTACCATGGTGGGAGTGGTCCTTGCTAAATGAGTTCAGGACAAGTCAGGGTCTCTGTGCAGCCAACCTCCACTGTTGGGGCCTCACTATAAACCCCTTCTGCAATTGTGGAGACACACAAACAATGCTGCACATTATCAAGGAGTGTCCCCTCTACAGGCTAAGTGGCGGACAAATCACCTTATATTCAGCTAATGAGGCAATTGCTTGGCTCCGGGGATTTGCATTCGCTAAATAACAAAAATAGTTGACATTTTTGACTTTGCATCTACTGGTGTCAACAAACACATGCCTTTTCTTCCTAATGTCAGCAATTCTTATCTGTTCATAAAATGCTTTGGTCTGATAGCCCTCTCCAATTTACTTTTACCTGCCATGGATTTTAAATTTCCTCTCCATGCATTCATTCTGCCTGTGGAAGAGTTACTGTTTAAATATCACAGCACTGGAAGAGTGGCAAGGAGCGAGAGGAGGCAACAATAGCTGATACAAATGCATCATGATAGCACTGTTAGCCATTTTAATAAAATTGCTTCACTTGGAAGGTAACCCAAGGATCGAAAAAAATTCTAACAGCAGCATTAATTTCTAGTTTAAATTTGGTCAGCCTTGATAAAGCAGAAACATAGGATATGTAGCATAGAAACAGGCCATTTGGCTCAAGTCCATGGTGGCATTTATACTCCACTAGGGTCTCCTTTCATCTTTCCTCATCTAAATCTATCACTGTAACCCTCTACTCACTTCTCCCTTATATACTTGTCTAGCTTCCCCTTTAATACATCTATTTATTTGCTTTAACCAAGTCTTTTGCTCATGATTAATATACATAATAAAATGCCTTTGCGTTACCATTGGCCAGAACCCGAACTGGACCAGCCATATAAACAATGACTACAAGATCAGGTCGGATGCTGAGAATTCTGCAGAAAGTAACTCACCTCCTGACTCCCCAAAGTCTGTCCACCATCTACAAGTACAAATCAGGAGTGTGATGGAATATTCTCCAATTGCCTGGAGGAGTGCAGCTCCAACAACACTCAAGAAGCTCATCCAGGATAAAGCAGCCAACTTGATTGGCACCCCACCCACCACTGACTCACAGTGGCAGCAGTGTGTTCCATCTACAAGGTGCACTGTAGCAACTCACCAAGGCTCCTTAGGCAGCAGCTTCCAAAACCATAACCTCTACCATTTAGAAAAATAAGGACAGCAGGTGCATGGGAACACCACCGCCTGCAAGTTCCCCTCCAAGCCACACACCATCCTGACTTGGAACCATATCGCCATTCCTACACTGTCGCTGGGTTAAAATCCTGGAACTCCCTCCCTAACAGCACTGTGGGTTTTCCTATACCACATGGACTACAGCAGTTGAAGAAGGCAGCTCACCACCACGTCAAGGGCAATTAGGGATGGCAATAAAAATGCTGGCCTAGTCAGCAACACCTACTTCCCACCATTTAGTTGGTGGGAATTTCCACTAACAGATATTAGACAGGCAATGCGAGTTTAGAGACGAGTGGTGGTGATGACAGAGGTGCTGCTCATCCAGCTCTAATCACATCAGTGTATAAATGGAAACTAAATTGTGTTTTCAGATAATGTCACTGACAGTCAGCATGTTGATGAGAAATATGAGGGGGCCAAACATGGACCCTGGGTGGGACACAAGACGTAACAGTGTGGGAGCTAGGGTTATCTTTCCATTGCAGGAAGATCCTAGAGAACAGTTTTGGAAGACAAGAGCAGGACCTGATAGTGCTTTATGTGGTCCAGTCAGATCTGGCAGTGAATGGCTAAACCAGTTGTCTGCTATATCCATTCAAGTCTGTGACCCTTGGACTTAAGGGAGCAGAGATGAGAGTCATACCAGGGGAATGGTTGTAGAGAGAGATAGCAGTGTTTTAATGTGGACAAAGACAAAGCTGGAGAGGAGAGTGTAGCTGAACAGACTGGTAGCTGCAGAAATGTTGTGGTGAAAGGGAGTGGGAGGAGAAAGGAGGATGTGTGTGGAGAGAATGGTCAGAGTTGGCCTAATCTGTGATTTACCAAATAGGAGTATCAAGGCCAAGGGGGTTGCTGTGAAAATGCACTGGGGAATTTTTGTGGAGGAAGAGATTAAAGAAGGAAAGGAGGACAGTGAACTCAAAAGAGAGAGAACGATGAATTGAAATAAAGATTGAAATTACCGAGGATGAGAAGACATCCAATGCAAAGGTGGAGAGGGGAAAGCAATGAATATATCAGTGAGAATATTTTTATGATACTTGGGTAAGTGGCAGAGAATGAGGATTTTAAATGAGAGCTGCATGGGGTAGAACAAGGTGAGATGCTCAGAGGAGAAAGAAGTCACAGAAAGGCAGGGGACATACCAAATCACAACTTGGTCTCAGGGCCAGGAAATCAGTTAACACCAACAAGTTATCTATTTGGACAATCGATCTACATTATTTTTAATGCTTTGGCTGATTAATCTAAACAAAAAAAAAGTACAAAGGGCAAACTACAAGAACTGTGCTATTTTGTCAGGAATCTTCTAAAACATACTGCATTTATGAAACAAATATAATTATACTGGTGAAATTTGAGGCAGATTTTACTTAGATTAATTTTACTTTACACCAATACATATCAATGCATTGAAACAGACAACAGATTCATGTGGCTACAAAATTTGTCTGGCGCACTTTGGGATGTATTTTCTGCATTAAAAGTGCTAAAAATATAAAGATCTTGAATCATACAAGTTAAATTCAAGCACTGTAATTTGGACTGTGGAAATTTATGTGGGAAATGTTTGTTTGTGGTTTCTTTCATTCAAAATTAAGCAGCATTCCCTCTAACCATTACAGCTTAATCTTCATTATTTCACTGTAGGATAAACCTCAAACTGGCAAAACACATGGGCCCAGACTTGTAGTTTTGAATTATCAATAGTCAAACTAATCTTTCAGATTCAATAAATACTACAAATAATAATGAACATTAAAATGATCACCAACACCATTAAACTAGATTTCCCAATATTGGGATGAAAAGTATTTAATTATTGATCAATTTAGTGCATAAAATTGAAGCTACCTTATGGTAATATGCAAGTTACAAGGTAAACCACTGTTCCAATTTTTTTTATTGCAAGAAGCTCCTTGAGATAGTTTTATGTCAAAATTTTGACTAAAAAGGCAGAGTTGCAATTATCTAACACCTGATCACATCCCAAATGTCTCAAAAGAAACACCACACAATTCATTAAATGCAGTGAGCTATTTGGACAAATGAAACAGCCAAAGACAGACACAAGATAAATTAACACAGATTACACAAAAGCTAAAACTAAACACTTAACAGTTTGGTTCCTGAGTTCAAGTACCAAATATTCCACTGAGCCACTTGAGATGGATCTAAGAGCCCATAATCACTTATCCCCATTGTTGTGTTTGCCTTCCTTATCTTGGGCTTGTTAAATGATCCTGAACGCGCATCAATAACTATTTGGAGATCACTTTAGGATGGCTAATCCATGCTTTAAAAATAAAATTAAAGCTCAGCCTAAGTAGTGTTTCTTCCTTATTCTCTTGAATTACAGTGCAATAGAACTCCATGGGCACAGCAAAGCTCCTAGCATTTCATCCAAGGATGTGGACACGTTTGTGCTACAATCAAGTCTTATCCTGTACTTCCATTTAAAGGCACGAAGTCATGTGTACTTTTTGATCAAAGTAAACCTACCAATATAAATGCAGAAAATCAGAAATAGATTTATTAAAAATAATTGTTGACCAGCCGAAACCCACTATTTTATGCCTTCTCTCCAAAACTACTTACGTAGCCACTGATGAACCATGATTTCCCAGGGTAGCCGAAGAGCACGACTGACTTTGGGAAAACGCACATTGGCACACCAGTATCCATTTTCCTGATCAGCTCCTAAATGTTTTCACAACATCTCCACTATTCAAATTTCAGTGTCAGTTTCAACCCCTTCCCAGCTTTAGAACGCCATTCACAAATATTAAAATGTGTCAGTACTGTTGAGTTACAGAAACTTGGGAATAGTAATGGAATGTGGTGATTCTCCTCCCCCCAAACCCAACTTTCCACAATATTACACGAGACCATATTTTCTTGGGAAAAAAAAATTACCTCAATGATAAACACCATTATTAATGTGCAACAAAAATAAAAATAGCTGGAAAAACTCAGGTTTGATAGCATCTGCGGAGAGGAATACAGTAACGTTTAGAGTCCATGCTGTCAGGCCTGCTGAGTTTTTCCAGCTATTTTTATTTTTGTTTCAGGTTTCCAGCATCCGCAGTATTTTGCTTTTATCTTAATTATTAATGTGCAAATCAGCCAGCAAATTTTGGAAAGGAAGAGATACTCAGTGTTGCAAATAGTCACAAGTTGCTGGCCAACGAGAGCCGACCAGGACTTAACCTTCATGACTTTCACCAAGCTGTTGCATTTTCACATTAAGTAAACCTACTGCAAAAGTTGTCTTGTAAGTGACAGAAAATAACAATTAATTATAATGACTACCAACTAACCCTCTAGACCAAAAGGTGAACAATTATAAGGGTGAAGGCTTGATGCATTCAATTCATGAATTGTTTTAAATTTTAAAAATGCAAAAATTTTAACTCAACATTTTTTTCTCACGTTTCCTTTCGGTCTGCCTCGTTTGAGGCTGCACTGTTTAAACCTAGAAAAAGGTACATCAAAATACAATAAGCCATTAATTTGAATGCAAACAGTAAAACGTTCAAAATTTCCGTACTTTGTATTTATACAAACGATGGCACAAAAGTTGCAAACACTGTTTTAATTTGTAAAGGCATAAAAATTACAACAGCAGGGCTGCTATTTGGCACAATTCTCCACTACTATCCCGTCCAATTTCATTTTCCTGTATACTATTTTATCCTCAAATAATTATCCAGGGATATTGGAACCTATGCCTCACAAGTACTTTCCAATAATTCTGAGAAAGGAGGTCCCTGTTTAATGTGAAATTGTTAAATGTAGGGAAGATATTGGCTATGATATTAGAGTCTCTATTGCTGCCAATCTTCCTGGCTTTGCAGCTGACTGCTCATTCTGGACAGAACCGCAAAGAGCCGGCCCTTTACTCGGTCCCCCTCACTGGGAATGTCTGATACCCCAAGTTAAGAGACTCGATTTAATGAACAATCTTTTTCTCTTTTTTCTCTCTCTCTCCCCCCGGCCGCTGCCGCTGCCGCTGCCACTCACCCCCGTCGTTCCGGCACTTCCTCTTGTGAGCGGCCAAAGGCCTCTTATTACTCCCACCAGGCCCGCCGTATCCCAGCAACAGGCACTGACCAATCACAGGACGGCGCTCTTCCAGCGGGCCGCAGGCGGTCCAATAAAAGCGCGGATAACAAACAGGTGTCCCTTCCTGATTGGCCAGGTAGGTAGCCTGATTGCGGGGAAAGGAGATTGATGCACAGCAGCAATCGCTGGAAATATCGAGCAGGTCAGGCAGTTTCCATGGAGAGGGACACAGTTTGAATCAGATCAAAACAGTCCAACATTTTCAAATCCCAGTAAAAATCAGTACTACCGGCACCAGTAATACCGGAGTTCCATTTTAAGATACACAAGACCAGTTCGGACAAGTTTTACTGGTATCCTTCATGTCCAAGTTTTAACTGTTTTTTCCTTTTGTGCAGAGGGAAACAGTTTGAATCAGATTTTGATCGGGGATGGTTGTGCTTTCACCTAAGCTCTAGAATTCGCTGCCTAAATGTCTCCGCTTCTTTAAGGTGCCCGTTAAAACCTATACTTCTGACCAAACTTTTCCATACCTTAGGTGGCTTGGTGTCAAATTTAGTTGTAACATTCCAGCAAAGTGCCTTGGGACATTTTATAATGTTAAAGGCATTATAGAAATCCGAGTAAATAAAAGCAAAATACTGCAGATGCTGGAGATATGAAATAGAAACAGAAAGTGCTGGAATCTTGCAGCATCTGGAGAGGTAGAAATCCAAGTTACTGTTGATGTTGATACATGAACAGGAAATCCTAGAAATGTACAGCAAGCCTGTCAGCATTAAGAGAACATGTTGATTGGTTTACCAACTTTTCTCTTTGTCCGTTGCTCACAGATGTGTGTGTTTCCAGTGATTTTTGTTTTAATTTCTGGATTGCCAACATTTGCAGTTTTTGCTTTATTTGAAGGAGGAACATGATATTGTGATCCAAGTGTGCAAAGCTTGAAGAAATACATGAGGGACAGCAGTCATGAACAGATCCAAGTTGAACGCAGCTGATGGGATCATTCGTATTGGCCACTTGCATCTCTTCCTGGGGAAGGAGCATGTCATTTCAGCTGGTACGCTTGAGGCCTTTGATGACTGTTGGGCATAGATTAATGATATGATTTAATAAATTTCCGGTTTTATTTATAATTTGGTATATTGTTTAAAAAGGGACATTTAATTAGATAAATTTGTATTAGATTTATGGCACAGTCAATCTAACTTGCAATTAAAAAGTGAGAACATACAACTCAGAAGCAACTATTCATTCACCTCAAATGCCTTAATTTCATTGTTAAATTCTCCACTACTTCCTGCCATTTATTTGAACTTTAATACAAAAGCAAAATACTGCAGATGCTTAAAATTTGAAAGCCCCATCTTTTATTTCTTTACTTGTCCCATTAATATCCCATTTTGCCTTTCACCATCATCCTTTTTATCATTTAATCTCCCCTGCCTTCCATCCTATTATGGACCTGAGTGTCAGTTGTGGCTCAGTCAGTAGCACACTTGCTTCTGAGTCATAAAGTTTTGGGTTCAAGGCCCATTCCTGGACTTGAGCACAAAAATCAAAGCTGCCATTCCAGTAGTACTGTGATAATGTTGCATTTTAAAAAATTATTCTTTCATGGGATGTGGGCATCGCTGGCTAGGCCAGCATTTATTGTCCATCCCTAATTGCCCTTGAGAAGGTGGTGGTGAGCCACCTTCTTGAACCGTTACAGTCCATGCGGTGTACGAGGGTATATTGGAAGGGTGTATTTCAGGTGAGATATTAAACTGGTTCAATGAAGAGTGCAGGAGGGTATGCCAGGAGCAGCACCAGGCATACCTAAAAATGAGGCCTCAACCTGGTGAAGCTATAACACAGAACTACTTGCCTGCCAAACAGCATAAGCAGCAAATGATAGGCAGAGCTAAGCAGTCCCACAACCAATGGCTCAGATCTAAGCTCTGCAGTTCTGCCACATCCAGTCATGAATGGTGGTAGATAATTAAACAACTCACTGGAGGAGGAGGCTCCACAAATATCCCCATCCTCAGTGATGGGGGAGCCCTTCACATCAGTGCAAAAGATAAGGCTGAAGCATTTGTTACAATCTTCAGCCAGAAGTGCCAAGTGGATGATCCATCTTGGCCTCATCCGGAGGTTCCCAGCATCACAGATGCCAGTCTTCAGCCAAATCAATTCACCAAGAAACGGCTGAAGGCATTGGATAGTGAAAAGGCTTTAGGCCATGACAATATTCCGGCAATAGTACTGAAGACGTGCTCCAGAACTTGCCCCTAGCCACCCGGCAATGTGGAAAGGTGCCCAGGTATGTCCTGTACACAAAAAGCATGTCAAATCCAACCCTGCTAATTACCACCCCATCAGTCTACTCTCGATCATCATTAAAGTAATGGAAGGGGTCATCAACTACTATCAAGTGGCACTTGCTTAGCCATAACCAGCTCTCTGACACCCAGTTTGGGTTCCGTCAGGGCCACTCAGCTCTTGACCTCATTACAGCCTTGGTTCAAACATGGACAAAAGAGCTGAATTCCTGAGGTGAGCTGAGAGTGATATCAAGGCCGCATTTGACCAAGTGTGGCATTAAGGAATCCTAGCAAAACTGGAGCCAATGGGAATCAGGGGAAAACTCTCCGCTGGCTGGAGTCATACCTAACACAAAGGAAGATGGTTGTGGTGATTGGAGGTCAGTCATCTCAGCTGCAGCACTACACTGCAGGAGTTCCTCAGCCCAACAATCTTCAGCTACTTTATCAATGACCTTCCTTCCATCGTAAGGTCAGAAGTGGGATGTTCACTGATGATTACACAATGTTCAGCACCATTCACGACTCCTCAGATACTGAAGCAGTCCACGTTCAAATGCAGCAAGACCCAGACAATATCCAGGCTTGGGCTGTGAAGTGACAAGTAACATTTGCACAACTGTCAGGCAATGACCATCTTCAGCAAGAGAGAATCTAACCATCACCCCTTGATGTTCAATGGCATTACCATCACTGAATCCCCCACTATCAACATCCTGGGGATTACCATTGAACAGAAACTGAACTGGACTAGCCATATAAATACTGTGGCTACAAGAGCAGGTCAGACACTAGGAATCGTGTGACAAGTAACTCACCTGACTCCCAGGAGCCTGTCCACCATCTACAAGGCCCAAGTCAGGAGTGTGATGGAATACTCTCCACTTGCCTAGATGAGTGCAGCTCCCACAACACTCAAGAAGCTTGACTGTCCAAGACAAAGCAGCCCACTTGATTGGCACCACATCCACAAACGTTCATTCCCTCCACCACTGACACACAGTAGCAGCACTGTGTACCATTTACAAGATGCAGTGCAGGAATTCACCAAGGCTCCTTAGACAGCACCTTGCAATCACACGACCACTGCCATCTAGAAGGATAAGGGCAGCAGATAGATGGGAACACCACCAATCTGGAAGTTCCCCTCCAAGTCACTCACGATCCTGACTTGGAAATATATCACCGTTCCTTCACTGTTACTGGGTTAAAATCCTGGAACTCCCTACCTAACAGCACTGTGGGTGTACCTACACCACATGGACTGCAGCAGTTCAAAAATTCAGCTCACCTCCACCGTCTCAATAGCAACTAGGGATGGGCAATAATTGATGGCTGAGCCAGCGAAGCCCACATCCCGTGAATGAATATTAAAAAAAGGTGGATGTAATAGATCCTATTGCGCTATTTTGAAGAGGTTATCTTCAAAATCCTGGCAAATATTAATCCCTCAATCAACATCACAAAAACAGATTATCTGGTCATTATCACATAGCTGTTAGTGGGAGATTATTGTGCACTAATTGGTCGCTGAGTCTCCTACATTACAACGGTGACTGCATTTCAAAAAGTACTTAATTTCTGTAAGGTGCTTTGAGACATCCAGTGGTCATGAAAAGTGCTATATAGATGTATCTTGCTTTCTTTCCCTTTTATTCTCCCTTTCCCTGCCTCTGTTCTTGCTTAACAATTGTTGCATCTTTATTTCCAGTTCTGATGAAAGGGAATGACCTGAAGAGCTAACTTTTTTTTATTCTTACGTGGGATGTGAGCATCACTGGCAAGGGCAGCTTTTGTTGCCCATCCTTAATTGCCTTGAGAAGGTGGTGGTGAACTACCTTCTTGAACTGCTCTAGTCCATCTAGTGTAAGTACACCCACTGAGCTCTTAGGAAGAGAACAACATGCAAGTTGGATGCAGTGGAGGGGTCAAAAGAAGTGATGGTGTTGAGGTGGAGCAATGTTTCATCAGCATGCACGTGGAACCAGATCTGTTTTTGGATGATATTACCAAGCGATAGCATGCCGGTGAGAAAGAGATGGGGCAAGGATAGATCCTTTGGGTACTCTAGAGCTAACATTGTGGGAGCGGGAAGAGAAGCTATTGCAGTAATTCTCTGGCTATGACTGGCTTAGTGATGAAGAATTCCCTGAGCGCCCTCAAACTTGGTGTTGAAGGGAGGGTAGAGGAGACTTAAGAAGATGGTTTGCAGTAGAGAAAAGAAGCCAGGGATTATCTTTGTATTCTAGAAATAGTGAGCAGTTTTGGCAAAGGAGAACAACTCCCACTGTGCTTTACGTGTCCCAACCAGATCTAGCGATGAATGGTTAAATCAGCTGTCTGCAATAAGCATGCAAGTCTGCATCCATTGGAATTAAGGGAGCAGAAATGAGAGCCATACCAGGGCAATGATCAGGGTTAGAGAGTAATGGTTTTAATGGGGACTAGGGCATTAAGGATGCTGGTGAGGGAGTGGTTGAGCACATCATTAGCTGCAGAAGTATTATAATGATCGGAGAACCGAGGCTAGATAGTTGGGAATTTGAAAATGCCATTGTAAGTGACCTGACTGAGAGTTCTTCCAGGGGCAGACAAAGAAAGAGGTGGGATTGGGAGGGGAGAGGTGACGTAAGTGGAAAAGGATAGAAGGAGGTGCTAAGAGATGACTGTGCATGATTGCCTCGCTACTGCCATTATATTAAATGAAGATGGGAGAGCAGTGAACTCAGGAGAGAGGACACGCTGAGTTGAGATGGAGGTTGAAATCACAATGGTTGAGAAGTCACTCAGTTCAGAGGCTGCGGGAGAAAAGTAGAGAAGATATCTCAGTGAGAAACCTGTCTTGCACTTGGACATGCGGTAGAGAACAAGGACTTCGAAGGAGAGTTGAGAGGGATGAAAAGTTAAGTTACTCACAGGAGGAGAAGGGGGCAAGCCAAGGTGTACTTTATGATAAGTGCCACACCATCACCACCACGCTCTGGACAGACCAAGCGGTGGAAGTTGGAGCCAGGTTAGGAGGCTTAATTATGGGGAAAGGTGCCATCCCACATCAGCCAAGTTTCTGTCAAAATTATCCACAATAACTGCTTGGATGACAAAGAACTTGTGAACGGTCATTCTGTTATGTGTATTATCACATTATTGTACCTTCTTAATGTTTCTCCCTTTCTGTTTACTTCTCCCGAAGGCAGTGATCTCTTCACCACTACCTTGATAGTATCATGAGGCATCAAATCCTGGAAAAACCACAACTTTTTTCAGCTCAACATTAACAAGACAGAAAGAATGGAATAAAATTACATTATGTAACACCTTTCACATCCCAGGGCATCCCAGAACAATTCATAATGAATTAATTACTTTTTGAAGTTAGTCATTGTTATTGTGTAGGGAAACAGCAGCATATTTGCATATCTGGCGATGAATGACCCAGCTAGGGTTGCACAACTGTAAAGTGGGTAAATTACCAGTTAAGCAAGTGTCGCGAAAACATGCTTTATGTCAAATAATGATTTTTTTAATCCACTGGCTGGAAACCTGAATTAAACATTTTAAAACGGAGACTAAAGGTAACTTGAGCTTGCAGCCAAAGATGCCTACCTAATTTGCATTACTGTATCTTCCTAATTCCAAACCATTGAGATGGAAACACCATGTCTGCAAAGACTCTTCAAGGACAATGACCAGGGGAATATAAGTGAACCACATATTCTGTCCCCCTTAGCAAAGCATCCAAGCAATCACCTGAAGTATTCAACTGATGAGGATGAACTATTAAACCCAATCACCTGAACAATTGGACCCTGTCTGAGAAGGGGGATTCCCAGAGTGGAACTGATTAAGTTACAGGGGGGAATACCGTAGTAACGACCATGTTTAAATTACTGGTCAGTTGGAGAGAGTTGGTCCTGTGACAAGTACACCCCTTTGTGTGTTTTAAGCGCGTTTTCTCAGCAGTACAGCACAAGCAGCCGAGACAATGAAGGAAGACGACCCGAGTGGGATCTCTCCTTCCTCTCTCTCTCTCCACCCAAACTGCAAGCTTTTGAGTCTGTTTACTGATTGTAACTATCCGAGACAGAAATTTCTTCAAATTACTCAATCCAACACTACTGCCTGCAGAAGATCAAATTATCTATCTAGATCTTTAAATTTCCATGACGCCGGAAGCAACAGCACCACCGAATCCAGCCTGAAACCACTCAAGTCACTAACCTCCACCAACTGTTTACCCCATTAATTTTCTCTGGACTCTAATGTGTGTGTGTGTGTGTGTGTGCGTGCGCATGTCGTGCATGTTTTATTAATTTACTTAGGCCAGGTTAAGTATAATAAAAGCTATCTTCTTTGTTAAAACTCAAGAAAACCTGTCTGCTTGTGTCTTTTATGATCATTGTTTAACTGTTTACACACTTTCACTGAATTGGCAAGCACATCCTTTTCAAAAAATCCATTGCGGTCAAATGAGGAGAGAGAAAAGATGGAAAACCACCTGACCCCTCCGTACCTGAACATAACACTAGTCTTTGTTGCACAAGGCTTGATTTTTCCAATGCTATGCTGGCCTCCCAAATACTATCTAGGGAATTCTATCTAGGGAAGTCTATTTCAAGTACCAGCTTGGCTCACTGGTAGCATTCTTGCCTCTGAGTTGGTTTATAGACTCACGCCAGGACTTAAGCACATGATTGACACTGATACTAATATGGTAGTGAGAGAGTTCTACATTGCTGGAAATGCCACTTTTTAAATGTGATATATAGACTCATAGGCGTTTACCGCACAGAAGGAGGCCATTCGGCCCATCGTATCTTGCGATAGATAACAAAGATCTGACTACACTAATCCCATTTTCCAGCACAGCACAGGCTATGGCAACGCAAGCGAATATCTAAATACTTCTTAAATGTTACGAGAGTTTCTGATTCAACCATCCTTTCAGGCAGTGAGCTCCAGACTCCCACTACCCTCTGGGTGAAAATATTTCCCCTCAACTCCCCTCTTAGCTTTCTGCCTCTTACCTTAAATCTATTCCTCCTGGTTATTAACACCCCTGCTAATGGAAAAAATGCCTTCCTATCCACCCTATCTATGCCCCTCATAATCTGATACACCTCTATTAGGTCGGCTCTCAACCTTCACTGCTCCAAGGAAAACAACCCCAGCCTATCCAATATTTCCTCATTGCTCAGACCCTCCAGCATATGCAGCATCCTGGTAAATCTCCTCTGCACCCTTTCCAGTGCAATCACATCCTTCCTATAATGTGGTGACCAGAACTGCACGCAATACTCCAGTTGTGGCCTAACCAGCGGTTTATACAGTTCCAGCATAACCTCCCTGGTCTTGTATTCTTTGCCTCGGCTAATAAAGGCAAGTATCCAATATGTCTTCTTAGCCAACTTACCTACCTGCCCTGCTACCTTCAGGGATCTGTGGATATGCACACCAAGGTCCCACTGATCTTCAGTACTTTCCAGGGTCCTGACATCCATAGTGTAATCCATTGCCTTTTTCGCCCTCCCCAAGTGCATTACCTCACACTTTTCCGGGTTGAATTCCATTTGCCACTGCTCTGCCCACCTGACCAGTCCATTGATATCCTCCTGCAGTTTACGGCTATCCTCCTCATTTTTTACCACCCTACCAATTTTCCTGTCATCTGCTAACTTCTTGATCATACCCCCTACATTTTAAGTCCAAATCATTTATGTACACCATAAACAGAAAGGGCCCCAGCACCGAGCCCTGCGGAACCTCACTGGAAACAGACTTCCAGTCACAGAAACATCCCTCTATCATCGCCCTCTGTTTCCTGCCTCTTTTGGATCCAACATGCTACTTTGCCTTGGATCCCATGGGCTCTTACTTTCTTGACCAGTCTGCCATGAGGGACCTTATCAAAAGCCTTGTTAAAATCCATGTAGATCACATCAAATGCAGTACCCTCATCAACACTCCTGGTTACTTCCTCAAAAAATTCAATCAAATTTGTTAAACATGACCCCTTAACAAATCCATGCTGACTATCCCTGATTAATCCGTGTCTCTCCAAGTGCAGATATGTTTTGTACCTCAGAATTCTTTCTAGTAACTTCCCACCGCCGAGGTTATACTGACTGACCTGTAATTTCCCAGTCTATCCCTCTCTCCCTTTTTTAATAATGTGATAATGTTAGCAGTCCTCCAGTCCTCTGGCACCTCACCTGTGGCCAGAGAGGATTTGAAAATTACTGCTAGGGCCCCTGATATCTCTTCCCTTGCCTCCTTCAACAGCCTGGGATACATCTCATCCCGGCCTGTCGATTTATTCACTTTTAAGGCCGCTAAACCCGCTGGTACTTCCGCTCTATGTTAATTTCCTCTATTATTTCACAGTCCTCCACCCTGATGTCTATACCTGCATCATCCTTTTCCGTTGTGAAGACCGACACAAAGTATTTACTGAGGACTGCACCCATGTCTTCCGTGTCTACACCAGATTACCTTATGGTCCCTAATTGGCCCTACTCTTTTCCTAGTTATTCTCTTGCTCCTTATATATTTTTAAAAACCCTTTGGGTTTTCCTTTATTCTACCTACCAATGCTTTCTCATGCACTCTCTTAACTTTCCTAATTTCCTTTTTAAGATCCCCCCTGCACTTTTTATACTCCTCTTGGGACTCTGCCATATTGAGCCCTCGGTATCTGCCATAAGCTCTTTTTTTTCATAATCCTAACCTTTATGGCCCTTGACATCCAGGGTTCTCCGGACTTGGTCCCCCCTGCCCTTTGTCTTTATGGGAACATATTTGCCCTGTACTCTTGCTATTTCCTCCTTGAATGCCTCCCACTGCTCTGATACAGTTTTATCTGCAAGTAGCTGCTCCCAGTCCACTTGGGCCAAATCGTTTCTCATCTTAGTAAAATTAGCCTTTCTCCAGTTTAGAACTTTTAATTCCGGCCCAACCTTATCCTTTTCCATAACTATCCTAGTCTAACTGAGTTATCGGCACTATCTCCAAAATGCTCCCCTACTAATATGCCTTCCACCTGCCTGGGCTCATTTCCGAGTATTAGGTACAGAACTGCCACCTCCCTTGTTGGGCTTTCTACGTACTGGCTAAAAAAGGTCTCCTGGATGCAACTTAAGAATTTTGTTCCCTCCCTACCTTGCATATTAAAACTATCCCAGTTAATATTTGGTTAGTTAGAATCCCCTACTATTATTGCCTTATTATTCTTACACTTCTCTGAAATTTGATTACATATTTGATCCTCTGTCCCTCCCTGACTGTTTGGGGGCCTAAAGTACACACCCAATAGCATGTTTGCCCCTTTTGTGTTTTTACTTCTACCCATATGGCCTCATTTGATAATCCTTCCAGGATATCATCCCTCCTCACTGCTATTATTGATTCCTTGATCAATATTGCAATGCCCCCCCTCCTCTTCTATCCCCCTCTCTATCTCGTCTGAATACCCTATAACCAGGAATGTTGAGCTGCCAATCCTGCCTTTCTTTTGGTCAAGTCTCGGTCACTCCCATGTGTCTGTCTGTGCCCTCAGCTCGTTTGTCTTATCCCTTAGGCTCCTTTGCATTAAAATATATTCCATTTAGCCTTGCTAAACTTACTTCTTTCTTATCTAGCCTATGTTTCCTCTGCCTTTCAGTGTTTACTAGTGTTGTAACTTCTAATTCCATCTCAGCTTCTCTCCCCTCTGAACTACTTTTCAGAATTCCATCCTCCTGCCAATTTACTTTAAATCTGCCCCAACTGCATTAGCGAACTTCCCTGTGAGGATGTTGATCCTGTTCCTTTTCAGATGTAACCCGTCCAACTTGTCCCACTTCCATTAGAAATGGTCCCAGTGCCCCAGGAATCTAAAGCCCTCCCTCCTGTGCCACCTCTCCAGCCACACAATCATCTGCTCTATCCTTCTGTTCCTATACTCACTACAGTGTGGCACCAGGAGTAATCCAGAGGTTACCTTTGAAGTCCCGCTTTTCAATTTCCTACCTAACTCCCTAAAGTCTGCTTGCAGGACCTCATTTCTCTTTCTCCTTATGTCATTGGTCCCAACATGGACCACGACCTCTGGCTGTTTACCCTTCCCCTTCAGAATGCCCTGCAGCTGTTCCGTGACATCCTTGACCCTGGCACCCAGGAGGCAACATACCATCCTGGAGTCACATCTACGGCTGCAGAAACGCCTCTCCACTCCCCTCGCTAATGAATCTCCTACCACTCTTGCCCTTCCACGCTTCTTCCTCTCCCCCTGAGCAGCTGGACTATTCACGGTGCCATGGCCTTGGCTCTAGTTGGCCTCCACAGATGGCCTCCCAAGCTGAAAAACCGTTTGCAAGTGAGTTACACTCGAGGGATTCCCTCACTACCTGACTGGTCCCCTTCTTCTGTCTGGCTGTCACCCATTCCCTCTCTGCTTGCACTTCCTTAAGCTGTGGAGTGACCATGTCCTGAAGCATGCTATCCACGAACCTCTCAGCCTCATGAATGCACCGTAGTGCTCCCAGCTGCTGCTCATGCTCCAAAACCCGGAGCTCGTGTTGCTCCAGGCAGAGGCACCTCCTGCACACATGGTCATGGAGACCGTCAGGAGTGTCTAGGATTTCCCACACAGCACTGGATGTGCAAATCATAGGACTGAGCTCCCCAGACATAACTAAGTAGAATATGGACCTTTGCTTTTATTTTACCCTTACTTCTATTTGAGTATAGACTAAATGCTAGATCCTCTAGGTGCTGTTGACTGCCTGACCCAGGGTTCTCCTATCGCACTCTCCACTAGGTGCTGTGGTCTGCCTGTCCCAGGGTCCTCCTCTCACACTGTTCTCGAGGAGAAGGCCCTATCCACATGATTTGGAGGATATGAAAGATCTCTTGACAATTTTTGAACAGCAGCTGGGAATTTTCTGGAAAGCCTGTCCAACATTCCTCCTTTAGCAACATCACAAAAATCGATAATCTGGTCATGATTCTAACCCAGGAAATGGGTCGGGGTTATGATGAAGTCAGGATAGCGATCCCATCCAATACTTTTCTGGCAGCAAACCCATCCCGGAGGAGTATCCAAGGCATTCAAGTGGCCTATCATGATAGCCATATACCAAAAATATTTTTACAGTAAAATGTGATAGTGAGCATAGAAACCAGAGAAGGCCATTCAGTCCTTTGAACTTGTTTCACCATTTAATTCGATTATGGTCAATGTTTCCTGCAAGATCTGGCATTTGCTTTAATTTAGTCGTAAGACTTAGGTCAATTACAATTACAGACTAAGTGGGAGAGTTGATCAAAAAGGGACTTCCATCTCAGACTAGTTACAGAACCACATGTGTATGAGGGTATTTTCACAAGCTTCACAGACCTTAAGTTTTCCACAATAAGTGCAAAATTGTGATACTTAGCAAAGGGCTGTGGTCGGTAGTTGCATTCACGATGGAACACCAATCCTTAACCTTGGGTTGACTGGGCACCTTGTCTCTTAATTGAAGTTTATCTTCTGTCTTTTCTTCTTGACGATGATGTGTGCTTTGTGTCTTACAAATCCTTACCTTATACACTTTTCCCAGCATGGATCTGTGCCATATTAGGTAAAACTCCATTTCTGTTCATCTGGTTGGTTAGCCATTATCTAACTGCCCTTCCATGATGTTCCCTTGAGCTTGGTTTAGGTCATTGTCATTCTCATTCAGGGGGGCTCCAGATTTGTGCTTCTCTGGCTGTTCATTCATCAACAATAACCACCTAACAAAACTAATATGCACTTGTCCTGTTTCATAGCTATTTGACGAGACATGTTTACAGTCTGATGAAGAGTCATACGGACTCGAAACATTAACTCTGTCTTTCTCTCCACAGATGCTGTCAGACCTGCTGAGTTTTTCCAGCAATTGTTGTTTTTGTTTCAGATTTCCAGCATTCGCAGTATTTGGCTTTTATCTTAATGTTTACAGTCTTTATTGGTTAAGAGGCTAACAGCCTCCCTGGGGTTATCCACAATCTAACAACTTTTAAACAAAGGATCTTTACATGGTCTGACTCCATCCTTTCACGATTCTTGACATGTCATGATTTGTAGCGAACTGTAGCCAACATTCAACTGAGCTTATCCATCATGCTTTTGTGGTTATGCTACAGATAGAATACAATTTTAACCAATATACTTAAGAATATGACAACTAAGTCCTAACAGTATTATAATAAACTCAATCCTACATCCCTGTAGGCTGTGCAACAGCACAGCAACCTGAAAGTCCCCATGAAGGCTCAAGCCGCCCCCTCTTGATGTGATATTGCTTTAAGAGAATATGCAAATATTGTATGTGTCATCATAGAACCAGGATGTAAATAAATGTGATGCAGGGGGTGGTGGTTGCTGAACTGAGCTGTAATTTGTGTGTATGTAAGTTCTCGTCTTCAAATAGAAGAACCAACTTTATCGTTCGCCAATCCTGCATGTGTGATTGGTGAGTTTGTGTAAAGAAAGCAAGAAATGCGAAATCTTTAAGCCTCTGCACGTTCCCAGCTATCCAAAAATTTTAAGGTGCCATGTACTTAAATAAATCACCCGTGCCCTCTTAAAAAAAGTTAGAGGGAATGTTGATATTGGCTGATTTTTATCTATTTACTCACCTTGGTTCCTATCTCTTAATAGCTGTTGCCTGACAAAAATCAATCCCAGTTTTAAAATTTTCAATCCATTTAGTCGCAACAGTTTTTTTGGAACAGCAACTTCCAGATTTCGACTACTCTTTGTGTGAAGTCGTGCTTCCTGACATCATCCCTGATTATATCCCCTTGATTTAGACTCCCCTCCCAGAGGGGACAGTTTCTCCTATCAACTGTTAACAAGTCCTGTAATCATCTTAAACACCTCAATAAGACTTACCCTTAATCTTCAATACTCAAGGGTCTAGTCTATTTTACCTGTTCTTTAATTTAACCCTTTTAGACCCAGTATCAATTTGATGAATCTGCACTGCACCCCCACCAAGGCCTATATAATCTTCCTTATTTGCAATGTGTAGAACTGAATGCAGTACTACAAATGGGGTCTAACCAGAGCTTTTACTATTACAAAGTACAATTCTAGCATAACAGGACAGTGAATCCTGGTCTCTTGGTTCTGTGATTTGATGAAGGAATGCTATAATATTAAAGCACAACAATCAGATAGACACAAAACTTTTAATATCATAAGATTATCAGATAATTACAGATGGGTAGGGCCCTTCAGCTCATGGTTCATCCATTTAGAATAACCCTAAAGTCCAACCATTGCAGTATTCAATTGGTTTTTAAGTGATTCCAAGTTTTTTGCCTCCATGACTCTATCTGCAAATCTATTCCATCAAACCACCAATCCTTAAAGGGACTGCCGAAGGCCACAACCAAAAGGTAAGTTTAAAAAAAAACTTACTGAATAAGGATCCAATGTGCAGGAGTACATATTCAAACCAAAGGCCAAAAAGATGTTTTTTT
Organism: Cetorhinus maximus; assembly: GCF_964194155.1. Classification (NCBI taxonomy): domain Eukaryota; kingdom Metazoa; phylum Chordata; class Chondrichthyes; order Lamniformes; family Cetorhinidae; genus Cetorhinus; species Cetorhinus maximus. The sequence continues at coordinate 47,797,608 of NC_135890.1, read as the reverse complement.
TCATGAAGAAAGAATTGCAGACAGCAAATTTGCATCTTACTAGTTTGAAACTTTTGTGTTTGTCCAATTTAATTTAAAATGATTTCCCATGTTTACCTTTCTACACTATTTGGTCTCTTAAACACTTCAATAAGCCACTTCACCACCTTTCAAGACTGAAAAGTTGAATCTCTCCAGCTCATCCTTTAAACTCATAGCTTTAACACCAAGATCCAGCCTTGTTGCTCTTTGCTGCATTGCTTCCAAAAAATGAATATCTCCCTGACCAGGACTAGGCACAGTATTCAAGGTATGACCTGACCAGAACATTTTGGTCTAGAAATCTGATGTTTTTGTATGCTTCTTACAGGTGTAAAACAGATACTAAAACTTCCAATATGACAAGTACTATATGCGAGCATATCCTGCACGAGAAGTGCGCCATCTCCACATTGGTATTGGTATCAAAAGTACTGTCCAGGGCCCTCACCTGAAACAGGCATTACACCCAGTGCACATGCAAACAAAAGAGTTTTCACCTTTCTAATGCCTTGTTTATTTAATTGGTTTGCCCTGAAATCAACTGCCAAGTTGGTGGCATCCAGGAAAAGCAGGTCCTTTTTTTAAATACAAGCAGAAAATGCTGGAAAAACTCAGCAGGTCTGGCAGCAACTATGGAGAGAAAAACAGAGTTAACCGAGTCCAATATGACTTCTTCAGAACTGCCACCCACTGCTCACTACTTCCCCCATTTGTTGCCTCAGCTTCCCTTCAAATCGTGCTTATAAGCTCCCTTTACCAATAGCTACCTGAACCTCCTCTGGATTGTGCCTTCCCTCCCTCTCCCAATCTGCTCATGGTCATCCTCTCCCCCTCCCCCTCCTAGTCACTGCCTCTCCAAAATACCCCTCTTCTCACAGTCAAGCCCCCCTCCCAGTTGTCCTTTTCTGGTCAGCCCTCTACCCAGCTTGTGCTCCCCACCCTGCTGCAAGGCCTAGCTGTGTGTCAAGCAGCTGACAGAAATTCAAATGGCCTCCATTGGTGAGCTGTAGATGCTTGTTCAGGATCCTCAAGCAGCTTGCCAGTCTAATATAAATGCCAACAGGTGGGCATTGGGCCTATCTATCACCTGGGGAAGATCACCAAATAGGATGAATTTCTAGGTCTATATAGTTTGATTATGAGTTTCTGTGACATATTTTACGGTTGTTTTATAGATAAAGTGGAGGAGGAGATATGACAACTTTCCTGACACTCCCTCCTCTTCATTCACCTTATATCTACTAATTGCCATGATACAAAGAAAGATAGTTCTTGCCTACAAGATAATCTCTGTCTGCTCACCTTATGCCCTTGTTAACTACCTAATGACCTCTTGGTGTACACTCTTACATTTATAACTCAGCTTAACACATAATTACATGGACTTGCAAATCACAAAATGTGCAACGAGTCAATTCAATGTATATCTATAGCATTATTTAAATAAAGGTTTTTCTTAAAAATAAGTCAAAATGATATCTATTATATTTACACATTTATTAGAACTGAGCAATTATATATTTTAAAAATAAATATTGGACAGTTGCCATTATTGAGATCATGACAATCCAACAACAACATTTATCTTTTACAGCTGATTTCTGAATCATCATACTAAAATATCACCAATATATAGATTGTAAATTAAGTGCAAACTGTGGGCCTTTGAAATATTTTACAAACATTTGAATTTCTTCCAAGAAACCAAAGCAATTGTTTACTCTGTAGCAATTATGTCCTTTGCGATCTGAGTCACACTCTATCAATAAATTTTAGAACATTACCAGGATGTATTTTTTAAAACTGTGAATTAAGTAGAATTCTTTGGTTCTGTTACTTTCTCTAGATTTACTTTAGTACAATTCTCAATGCTACTTGAGTTATTTTCTAGGAAAGGAAAATATGTACTTATATTAAAAGTTGAAAAGTTCTTTGTGCTGAAGGAATTAATATCATCTGTTTTCCATCTTCATCATCGTTTTCATAAACTTGTACACAGAAGACTCATCCAGCAACTGTTCTTATTGAACATACCATGCAGCCTTGTAAATGAGGCTTCTCTTAGTTTGAATCCCGTCTTTCAGATAAACTTTCCTATTACGGAGCACGTAACATCCACTTTCCAAAATTATCTTTAATTAATTGACCTTTTTTGAGATTGATTGTGATAAATTGTGAATGACAACTGAGTGATTTCCAAGCTTTCGTCAGCAGACCTGGAATAAATATTAAGGAACCAATTACTGTTTGCCAGCAAAACTTGGCGTCGTTGCAGGTTCAAGAAATACAGCTGCAATCCATATATAGATGCTGTGAGTGGAGAAAGATATTTTTAGGTTAGTGTAGGGCTTGACAAAAAAGGCTGTGGCATTATTTGCAAAATGTTTGCAGGTGTGGTGCGATTCATTTCAATATTTTTGCTGAAAGTGACCATTTTTAGTAGGATTTAGCTATCTGTAGAATACTACATTTTAGTTAATGCTTTTGAATAGGTCTGTTAGTACTTTTACACTAGCTGAATTAAGAATAATAATCAATGCAATAACATTCAAAGCAGACCTGCAATCTGCTCCCCGTAGATTGCCCCCAGGTGGTGAATTATGAAATGCACCCGTTATTTGTTGTTCAAAGGAATTGAGGCCATATGAACTCATTTGAGTTTCCAGTTTCTTACTGAGCAAATATACATATATGGAAAATAGTGATAACAAACTGAATAAATTCCACCAAGGAGTATATTACTTTTTCTCTCATTAAAGAAAAATTTGTACCAATATATAAATCTAATGTGACTATATTGGAACATACTGATGTTTCTATATCTGAAATTACATCTGTGGAAATAACAGAATTATGATGTAAAGTAAACCACGCACTGTAAATTAGATTATATTTAGGCTTATAAATTGAAATGTGGCAATGCCTGAACAAAAATGTGGAAGGAGCATCTTCTTCTATTGGGATGAGATTTTAGGGTAACATCTTGAAAATGAGCCTCATCTACCGCATCCTCTTCAATGTTAAGATGGGACTTTGACATCCCAATTTGTTAAATGGGGAGGGAACAATGTTATACAATGAGATTTATATTAACATGCTGTTCACAATTAAAAGAATTATAAGACAGGCACAGTGCAGAACTCCAGTCTTTGACATTGTGATTGCCTGGGCCCCCTGCTAAATGTGGTCTGATTGCGGCATCCCAGAGAGGCCACGGCAGATCAACTTTCCAGCCACCCTGCACCTAGTTACATTAAACAGAAATATTACAAAAAGTACCTCAGCATGAAGAAAATGATGTATTCACCAATTCTGAATCAAGATATTTTAATGCTTCAAAATATGATTCCTGCTAGTGGCAACCTAACCCATTAGCCTAGCTACTCCATGTGAAGTAACCCAACCAAAGAAAATCATGAGTTGCATTTCTGTAGCCAAGACAATGGGACTGTAGGAAAACAGCAAAAGCCCAGTACAATTACCACTTAACACAGCCAACCACCTAGAGCCATGTCAACCCACCCTACAATGTACACACCCTATCATATTGTAACGTGTGTATGTTATGCCATGAAAGCATTCTGTACCTATGGCACAAATGCGAAAACAATATTCAAAAGTTCATTGCGGTTTTTCAGGTCACTTCAAATAATTTCAGACATTAGGCCTGAATTTTGATTAAATCTCCTCCTTTAGTAAGAAGCATTTGCTATGGGGAAAGAGCAGGGGGATTGGGATTTACTCAATAAGAACCAGCCCACAGGGATGATGAGATAAATGGCCTCCTGTGTTGTGTGATTCTATGATTACAAAGAACTCAAAAGTGAACATGAAACATTTGTACTAAGACCCTTGGGGGTGTGTTTACATAGCAGTTATGTTACTGGACTAATAATCAGGAGAATGAGTTCAGATCTGACACTCGTTGCTGGGGAATTTTGAATTGAGCTGATTAAATAAATCTGAAATAAAAAGTTAGCATTAGTAATAGTGACCTTGGAACTATTGCAATGTCATATAAAAAAAATCTAGTTCACTAATGTCCTCTAAATCTGCCGCCCTTACCAAGTAAAGCCTATATGTGACTCCAGCCCACAACAATGTAATTGACTTTTAACTGCATTCAATTGTTTAAGTATGGGCAATAAATGCCCACCTTGCCAGTGATGCCCACCTTGCCAGTGATGCCCAAATCAAATGAGTTAAAAGAAAGAGAATGTATAGTTATTTCATGTTCACTCATTCAAGCAGATGTTTTAGGCTTGCATAGTCAGTTGGGCCAAAGAGGTCTAATGTGATGTGATATTCCAGGATGTGTTTCTAGGTTGAACGAGCATTAACTTATGTGAAGCTGGGGAAAAGGATTAGGAAATCCACTTTCTCTTAACATTGTGCTTTCCCAGAGTGTCCAAACATGTGCCTTCATTTCTCCTATTCTAGTACTGCTCTTGGGTGTAACCAGGGGGAACCAGCATTGAGAGAGGTGGTTGAATACTCCTTTGCTATAAAAGTTATAGATTGAGGTGGCTCTCCTCTCATGACAGCTTGGTCCTGGGAAGAAGCCACTATTGTCTATATCCCTGAAGTGTTTGCCCAGGCAGTCTAGTGTCATCTGCATGGTGTGCTGAGGGGGAAGACCTCTTCCCAGCCTGGATGCCCAGCCTGAGTTTCTGTCCTGAGTAACAGCAGCTTTATGCCTCATCACCATTCTACTAAATGTTCTGTACCAGTGTTCACCGATCAGCAGCCTAGCTGGTGTAAGGGTAGCTATCAGAACCTGAAAGCCCTTTGATGCAGCAGCCTGCAAGTGAGATCCCAGTGTTTGAAACCCAGTGCGAAGAATCTTTTAGATTTGTCTCCCACTGCCACCAGGGCATCAGCCTGTGATTCCAATGAGGTAGAGTCACCATCTGATCACTGACTGCTTCTCAGATGGGTGACTATTGCAGATTCGTGTAGCTACCATAATCTTCATCAGCGCCCATGATGAAGAAAAAATTCCATGATGCCACCACAATTGAATGTAGCTGACTTCAAAGTCATATCTGTCAGTTGCTGCACATCTTTGGAAACTGAGCTCAGAGCGTTTACATAGATGTGATGTCTTATACTGTGCCTATATTTCAAAAATGCTTGTTGGTTGTAAGTCACTTTGGGACATTCTGAGGTATATGAGAGGCACTAAAGAAATCCAAATTTATCAACCCTTTCCTCACAAAACCCATCCCTGACCCTGCTTGCAAGTTACCGTCTCATCTCCAAACTCCTTGAATGTGTTGCTGCCTCTAAATCCATGCCCATCTTTCCTGCAATTCCGTGGTTGAATCTATTCAATCAAGTTTCTGCATCCCACCCCTCCCCCAACAGTACTAAAACAGCCTTATCAAAGTCACAAATGACATTTTATGTGATGGCAACTGTAGTAAACTATCCTTCCTCATTCTCAAACTACCTGCAGCCCTCAACACAGTTGACAATACTATCCTCCTCCAACATCTCTCCTCCCTCATCCAGCTGGTAGGGACTGCCCTTACCATTATCATTTTCCCCTTTTGCGTGATTGCTCTACTTGAAACGAAGGTCTGAGCAAGAATGAACCCTTTAGGATTGGGGAGATAGAAAAAGGCGTGCAAGAATCTGGTTGTTTGATCATGTCGTAGATAATGACAATAACAACTGTCTAGGTGATCCCCCACTAACCTTCAGCCTGCACTGCCCCACCAATCTCACCTCTCCAGCATGGTCTGTTCCTTGTGAAGAGTGAGCTCCCTAAGGTCAGAATGAAATACTTTACGTTAATACATTTAACTTGCCTTTTTCCTTCAAATACCTGCTGTGTATTTTCAAGCTTCTGCTTTTGCTTCACCTAAAGGAATTTTCTTTAATTACATGGAGGCTGAAAAGAATTGGCTGTTTCCTGGATGCATACCTGTTACTGAGGAGCAGCTACTGTATCAAATATCTTCTTTCTCCCTTCCATCCCAGACTTTGCTTCTACATTCTTACGCCAGTCATGGACTTCAACTGGTTCCTTTGAATAGAATGGAATATATATTAAATCAAATTTCATCATAAGATGAAGCATGACCATGTCATATGGTTTCTTTAGCTTTATGTACTGGTTGTTGAATGTATATATTTAATATTCTGGAACATCAGAAGATAGATTAAGATTGCCAAAAAAACATTTGCTACAACATCTGAAGTATGAGTTACTTCCTTGGGCACATTTTTCAGTTCTGCTGTAGAGTTCCACCTTGGAATTGATAAGTATAAACCAAGAATATTAAATACTTAAGAAACTTGATGGTGGGATTTTCTCCTCAGTGCACTAAGTGCGGTGACGGGCGTGAAAAATTGGCATTTTACCCACCAGCCGCAATGGCAGGTTTTGGCGCAATATCGTCCGCTTCACACCTCATTGAATATGTACGCACAGGAAACACGCCGGATTGCTGGCAGGCAGCCAGTGCTTTGCCCGCTCCGCCTTGAGTTCACCACTTCCTCACCCTGGGCACCATATTTAAAGTGCAGCCATGCACAGTGTTCTCAGTGTCTGCAGCCCAGGACTGCTCCACTGAAGACATGGCCCCGAAAGCCAAGAACATGGCAGCCCCCAAATTCAGTCACTAGAATGCCTTTTGGACATAGTCAAGGCCCACCATAATGTCCTCTACCTCAGCTCTGGCTGCAGGAGGTCCAGCAAGCTCACCAAACCAGCTTGGCAGGCGGTGGCAGAGGTGGTCAGTGCCAACACTGCACAGAAGAGGTCAGGCACCCAGTGCAGAAAGAGGATGAATGATCTCATCTGTGCCAACAGGGTAAGTCAACCATCTCATCACTCTCAACTCACAAGCCCATCACACATTCACTGACACCTCACTCACTGCCAGGTGAAGGGGCATCACCATCCACTCACACAACCCCTCACATCTCCATCTAGACTTATCTCCTCTGGAGATCGCATCCACATTTGGTCCTCGGCTCCCCTCACCGCCCACACATGCCAGGCATCATCTGCCCTGGCATGTATCTTGCTCACACTCTCTCCATCCGTCTTTATGCAGGAGAAGATCACACACAGTCACAGGGAGAGGTCCCAGACCAGGTGTGGGGGAGTGCCAGATCTCAAGGTCCCCTCTCAATTCGAAAACCGAGCATTGAGCTGACTGGAAAGTTTGTGGACTATGCCTGTGGCGACTGTGAGGTCGGTGGCAAATACACACATGAGGATCCTGCACCAGCTCATTCCTCAGACAACCATACTGTGAGTGCATTGTCCTGTTTTAGAGTCACCTGCAATGCACTAATTATTTCTACTTTCTTTCATAGGAACCTCAGCCAAGCGCCTGGCGCCTCAACCAGCTAGGCCCTTAGCTCGAACCCCGTCCTCACCTCGGATGAAGATCTGAGGACACCACAGCAGTAAACCCGTCACAGCGCTCGCCCACACCCTCCACCGGTGCAGAGATACGCATCTAGGTGGGACCTAGTTCTAGAGCAGGCTCTGGGTCACAACCTGGTGAGCACAGGACACAATCTGGTCCACAGCAGGCGGGGAGGCAAAGGCATCCAAGGTCGCCAGCACTCAGAAGGCTGCTGGAGGCTATGATTCTGCTGAGTCTGAGTCAGATGACGAGCCATCAAACTTGGTCCTAAATCAGCTGATGAAGCTGCAGCGACAGTCATGAAAACGTGAGGAAGCGATGTTAGGTGCATTCCTCAGATTTCAACAGATGGAGGAGTCCATCTGTGTTTAGTCGGAGGTGACAGCGCCAGCATGCCAACGCACAGAGGTCAACACTGGCAAGATGGAGGCCACCATGGAGACCTTGGTCCAGGACATCCTTCCTGCACTCCATTGCTGTAGTCATTAGTAGCATCCATCAGTGGCCACGTGAGAGGGAGGCGGGGGCACCTCGATCTCACTCCAGTTGCCCCTTCTCCTCAAGGAGTCAATCAGGGGAGGAGGACCAGCAGATGGACATCCCTGGGCCAGCCACCCAGGTGACTCCAGGAGTGTCCAGGTGATCCCAATCCCCTCTTCCTGTGACCCCACACATGACATCTCTGTGAGCTTGAGGGATTAGCTCCTCCCTTTGGTGAGCCTCCATCACAATCTTCTCCTTCTTCTCTGCTGCCTCTATGCGATTATGCAGGCAGCAATAGGCAGGCTCCATCTTCCTGATGGTTTCCTCTCTGCCGCATCAATAAGAAACAGACTTGAGTCAGCATCAGCCTGCAAAGGTCGTATTTCTGTCAATGACTCGTCAAGGGCTTTGTTCCAGTGTCAGAAACTAGTCGCCCCAAAAATCCAGGCTAGCGCATGGTTCGTTTCAAGGTGCGCCTCACTCTTCCCCCCCACCCACCACCGCCGCCAACTTTACATGACCAACTGCTATGAGATTGCTTTGGCCAGGCACTTGGATGTGTTGCTTTCAGCCCAGGCGCTTGATCCTCATTCACTACACTCGAATGCCACACACATTCTTTGGAATACACATGAGGGAAAATGTTTAGTCAAGAACTGAGATTATTTGAGGGACGCCTGAGGCTTCTCTTCTGTGAAGCTGCTAATGCCGCAATTGTAACATGCACCTGAAGCTTGTCCAGTCATCCAAGTGCACTGGAGTGCGTTACCACTCTGGGGATTCTCCATACTGTGAACACAGGGCTAATACAGGGAGATCAACTAGTGCCACTTTGCAGGATTAATTTTACATGAAAACACATAGTAGCTTCAGTTTCCCGATTCCTTACATTGTCATTGAAAGGCTTCTAACATGTCTCAACTGTTCCTCTCTCCTCAGTTGGGTGCCCCTTTAATCGTGCCCCCCCCCTCACCACAAAGTGCATGCACCTGCCTTCTAGTCAGCTCTCAGAGCCCTCACCAGTAGAGTACCTTCTCATTTTAATCTTGTACTGCGCCATTGCTGCAAGTTGGAAGATGGTAGTGCTGAGGTCTCACTAGCAAACCAACTTGGACCCTCCCTGTACGAGTGTGAAAAATCCTCCCTCCCTCCAAGAACCTCTCAATCCTCCCCCTGTATTCCTTGATCCCATCATGATTGTGGTGGATATCCCTTTGTTACCTCCGGAACATGGTGAGGTAGATATGCATATGCCCCATGTGGACCTCACTCCTCCTGCCCACCTTGAGGGCACTTACACAGTCTGACATATACCCCCCCCTTTCGACATCCTTGAATTACCCTACAATACCTATTCCCCATCTAAAGATGGGGCAGATGCCTCCCCTGACTGAGTGTGCCATCTGCGGCCCAGTAGGATGCCAGAAACCGCCCCCCCCCCCCCCCGGACCAATGCACATGATGTTACAACAACGCCCTGGGCACAATATCCTGGGCACGACTGAGACTGGACTGACGTGTCCTCCCCCTGCCTGGAGCGGGACAAGGACAGTCTTTGCAAGCTCAGCATTGAAGCAGTACTTCATTAGGCAATCCTCCCATTCTGGCCCAAAATTGCTTATGTCATTTTGTAACTGACTGTCCCCATGCTGGCGCTGAGAACACTGCCCCACTGCCGTGCCCCCCTCCCCTCACAGTCATGTGTCTGAGTGCAACCTTCCTCACTCTTATCCCCCAGTAGAGTCCTTGCCCGGCAGCCCCTTCCCTTGCCCCAGGCCCGTTTCCCCCCTTCTCCAGTGGAGGCCTTACCCTGCAGCACATCAAAAGCCACCCGCACCTTACTTCTGGTCGGCAGGTAGAGACTTACCTCTGACGGCCCCCTGAAAGCGATGTGATGCTGCCTGCGAAGCCTGGCGCTGAATCGGAGTTGTTGTGCGCATTGTGTGATGTAAGGTAGACGAATGAACCTCAAAGTCACGAGCGAAATGCAAGTCGCCAGGTGCACATTGGTTATATACCATTGTGAAACATGTCAGTCTAATTGGAGCCGCTGTGCCCTCTTGATCCAGCATGGGGGGATGATTCCGGTGAGCAGCCCTTCTAATGAGATGTAAATATATTAAAATGACGTTTCCAACGTGCCACGGTGGGAATTGCAACCCACCATTGACAGCCGGAGTGGATGATCCCGGACTGCTTTTAAGATGACAGTAAACTGATTTTTCCGATGTCGCGATATTTTCCGCTCCAGCCACGGTGGGTCCAGGAAATCCCACCAGGTATTTCCTAAGATAGAAGATGCCCAGAAATTCCATTCCATGACATTTGTGAAAAATGAATGATATAAAATGTATGATCAAATAAGAGTTTCTACTTTTCATAGTTTCAATGAAAAATACATTGGTTAATTGGTTGCAAAACAATTCTATGAAAGAAATATGAGAACACTAGGGGCATAATTGTCCCAGGTTTGCACTAAGTGCGGTAGCGGGCAGGGTAACCCCGCCCACTACCGCACTTAGTGCAAATCTGGGACAACTCTGCCCCTAATGTCCTCTTGGCTGGAGGTAAGGACCTGGATGGAGCTGAGGGACTGGCTGGCTGAGGGTGTTGGTCTCTTGGTAGAGCTCCCTGTGAATCAAAGTGGAGATAAGTAGTGCATAAAACGTTTTACCCGCAATGACAGCTTTTCATGCTGTATTGTCCCAAACCCACCGCATTAATTATGCATTCTCGGGAAACACGCCATTCCGATGGCAAGCATTTGACTGCCGTGCCATCACCTCGCCGCTTCATCGTGCTGGGCATCACATTTAAGGTGCAGCTGTGTGGACACATCTCAGTGCTTCCACCCCACGACTGCTGCACTGAAGACAGGATGGCCCCAAAAGGCAAAAAGACTGCAGCGCCCCGCTTCAATGACACGTCCCTTGAGCGCATTTTGAACGCTAAGGAGACCCGCCGTGATGTCCTCTAACCCCACTCTGGCCACAGGATGGATGGGCAGCTGCATCACCAATCCAGCATGGAAGGTGGTGGCAGCAGCGGTCAGTGTCAATGACCTGCAAAAGACAGTCACCCAGTGCCGCTACAGGATGAATGGTCTCATCCGTTCCACCAGAGTAACTCACTCTTCTCATCACTCTCAACTCACGCACTCACAAATCCATCACACATCCATAGGGATTTCACATCTCAAGGCACAACACCACTAATTCTCACACGCACCCTCACATCTCCATCAGGGTTATACCCTGTTGAGCTCATGTCCTCGTTCCGTCCATGGCTCCACTCACCACATAAACATTCCACGCAGTGCCATGTGTCCTGCTCACACTCTCTCCATCTGTTTCCATGCAGGAGAAGCCTGCTCACATCAGCAGGAAGAGGTCCCAGACTGGGGGTGGAGTGGCCCACATTAGACCCCTCACTCACTTTGAGGAGTATGCTATCGCGCTGACTGGTGAGGACATGGACCGTGCCTGCGGTGACAGTGAGGTCAGCAGCAAACACCCTCGGTGAGGATCCTGCACCACATCATCCCTCTCTCAACGCAAATGTGAGTGCTCTGTCTCCTCCTCTTGACTCTGCTACCATGCACTAATTATCTCTATTTTGCTCTGCCAAGCGACCGACGCCTTCAGCCAGCCAATTCCTCAGCTCCATCCAGGTCCTCACCTCCAGCCAAGAGGACACCTCCTCCACAGAAGAGCTAGAAATAAGCAGCCAGGAAGACCCATCACAGCACTTACCCATACCCTGCGCTAGCACAGAGACGCATGCCTCGGTGGGATCTAGAGCAGACTCAGGTTCACAATCTGGTGGTCACCACACAGACACATGTCCGCAGCAGCAGGAGGCAGGTTTGAGAGAGCTCCCTGGCACTCGGAGGGCTACTGGAGATCAGGGACCTGTGAGGTCCGAGTCAGATGACGAGCCTCTGGATTTGGCCTTCCAACTCATCCTGGAGAGTCAGCAGATTGCGCGGGACCATCACGCAGAGCTGTTGGAATCCCTCAACAGAGTGGCACGTGAGTCGGAGGAGTGTGTCTGCCTGCTCTCCGATGAAGTGGTGCCCACATGTGGATATATGGAGGTCTCCATGGGGAGGATGGCAGACGCCATGGAGACCCTGGTCCAACAGAATGGGGAGATGTGCGCAGACCTGTACTCCATCGCAGGAGCCATGGGTGAGTTCCTGCAGTGGTAACACGAGAGAGAAACGGGGCACCTCGACGTCTCTCCAGGTCCTCCTTCCCCTCAAAGAGTCAGGCCAGGGCCCTCAGACATCTGAAGATTTAAGGAGTGGCAGCTGGACACCCTGGGAATCTCAGAGGCTATTCTCTCCCTCCGAGTCCCCTTTGCCTGTGAGCTGCTCACACTCGTCCTCTGTCAACACTGAGGGAGCAGCTGGCCAATGAGTGATTCTAGAGAGAGAAGTGTGTTTGTGGCAGAGCCTTTCGGAGCCTATGCAAGCTCTCTCTCTCATGCATGTGGACCATTCATGTATCAGACTCACCTTAATGTCCTGAGCATTTTCAATGCTGCCTGCTGCATTGTTTTCAGTTGCCCATCTGAGCTGACCTGCATTTCTGTCCACCCAATGATCACACTCCTGTGCAGCACCTGATCTTGCCCACCATGACTGTCATTTTACTTTCGATTTGGACACCAATGGTGTGGATTTGTTTTTTCATCAGCTCCCCCATCTTTTCCCCTCCCCCAGTCACCCATTTCCTTTCCCCCATCACGGTTGACCCCCCTGGCATCACCTTCCACCTTCCCTCCGTAACCTGCCAGCCACAACCCTTCCTACAGGGATGTCCAGGTGAATGTACACATTCCTTTCCTTCTTGAAAACCCCACCCCATCCACATTCACCTTCCCGACCTCCTCCTTCCCACCCCTAGGGTCCATGTCTGCCTCCGAGGCCCCAACAACTGCCCTTGCAGTCCCTTCTATCGCTACCGTTGAACCCTCACCCTACCGCCTCACTTTGCCCTCAGTCATCTCACCATTCCCTCTTCGCATGCCCACCCTCAATTCGCTCCCCAGGAGGCAGTCATGGACTCATCAGAGCCCTCCCTTGCACGTTCACCTGGACGTCCCCCCACTCCGGACCCCTTCCCCCCCCTTGAACCCCTCCCACTGTTGGAACCATTGCCCCCCACCCCCCTCTCCCACACCACCTCCCCCCCTCCCTCCCCCTGGACACCCCTCCCTCCTCCTTGGTCCTCCGCCCCCATCACTTGGTCCTCCCTCCCGGACTCCAGCCCCGCTTAGTCCTCCCCCCTTTCTGTCTCCTGCAGACATCCTTACTTCTTCCCCCAGCCTTACATCTTCCTCCACCCTTAGTCCTTCCCACTCCCCAACTCCTTGCTCCACCCATACTTTTTCCTCCTGCCTTATTCCCTCCCCTCTCTGCACTCCTTCCTCCCCATGGACTCCCTCCCCTCTATGCACTCCTCACCACTGAACTCCTTCTCTTACAACTGCCTCCCATTTTATACCTACCTCCCCAGTTGCTGTCTTCTCCCATTACCCCCTCCTCCCCCCATACTCCTTCCCGCCCCAACCTCCCCCGACACCTTCATTCCCCCCTCCCAACCTCACACCATCCTGACACCTCTTCCTCTCTCAGTTGATCCTAGACCTTCCTCTTCCATCCCTCAGTACATCTACTGAGTGAACTAATACCCAGGATACAAGAATACTTGCGGCTTCTTCAACAGACTCAACCTGCAACAGAGTTCCTAGGACCAAGGCCAGGAATTCTGCCAGACAAAGCCACCGAAAAGAACCTCCCTTGACCATTGATTCTGGACTCTGGACTCATGCAAAACTGTAATTCTTATTTTTATCGTAGTCTTTGCTCTGAACCCCTTTCTTTCCCTTATCCTTCTTTTATTCTATGAATGCAAAAGGAGCGGACATTGCAAAACCCCTTCCATGTTTTTTGTGTGTGTGTAAAATGAACTACCCCTCTTACCTTACCTTATCTTGAGTTTACTGTGGGGTTATTAGTAGAGGATTAGATAACTCCAAAACTGTAGGGTTGAGGAAAATACATTACCACTTATAAAGGGGGAAATCAAAAATCGAAAAACACCTTTTTGTTTACGGTCAGGTAGTGAGTGGAAAAATCAGTGCTGTTTAAATTAATCCCCCTCCTGTCCATAACACATCACAGACTTTGCTCTACATTTATCCTCACTCTCTATTTCTCCGTACCTGGTCAGATTTTAAGAGATTCAGTAATGGGAGGTCTGAAATGTAATTTCTGCTTGTGTATTTTCTATTGGCAATAAGGTTAAATTCGATTTAAACTTAATAACCAAGAGGGCCAAGGAACAGCAGTAAATGCATGTCCACATCAAGACCTGTGATAATATTTGCGTAACTGTCAGTGTTCTTACTTTGAGTAGGATGAGGAGAAAAGACAAAAAGAGATGCAGCAGAAAGAAATGAGATAAAGCCAGAAATTGAAGAGATAGAGGGCTGAATTTTGAGGCCTCCTGCCCAGAGGAAATAGATGGTAATGCTATGAAAATGGTGTAGAATAACTTCTACCCCATTCCCAGGATCATCCTGACCAGCTCCATTTTGCTGGGACAAAAACAGAATTACCTGGAAAAACTCAGCAGGTCTGGCAGCATCAGCGGAGAAGAAAAGAGTTGACGTTTCGAGTCCTCATGACCCTTCAGCAGAACTGAGTTAAGTTAGGAGAGGGGTGAAATATAAGCTGGTTTAAGGTCGGTGGGGGGAGAGAGAAATTGGCGGGTGGGGGGTGGTTGTAGGGGCAAGCAAGCAGTGATAGAAGCAGATAATCAAAAGATGTCACAGACAAGGGAACAGGGAGGTGTTAAAGGTGGTGATATTATCTAAGAGAATGTGCTAATTAAGAATGGATGGCAGGACACTCAAGGTACAGCTCTAGTGGGGGTGGGGTGGAAAGACTGACAGGGTATTATAGTTATAGATTTAAAAATAATGGAAATAGGTGGGAAAAGAAAAATCTATATAAATTATTGGAAAAAACAAAAGGAAGGGGGAAGAAACGGAAATGGGGGTGGGGATAGGGGAGGGAGTTTAAGATCTAAAGTTGTTGAATTCAATATTCAGCCCAGAAGGCTGTAAAGTGCCTAGTCGGAAGATGAGGTGCTGTTCTTCCAGTTTGCGTTGGGCTTCACTGGAACAATGCAGCAAGCCAAGGACAGACATGTGGGCAAGAGAGCAGGGTGGAGTGTTAAAATGGCAAGCGACAGGGAGGTTTGGGTCTTTCTTGCGGACAGACTGCAGGTGTTCTGCAAAGCGGTTGCCCAGTTTGCGTTTGGTCTCTCCAATGTAGAGGAGACCGCATTGGGAGCAACGAATGCAGTAGACTAAGTTAGAGGAAATGCAAGTGAAATGCTGCTTTACTTGAAAGGAGTGTTTGGGCCCTTGGACGGTGAGGAGAGAGGAAGTGAAGGGGCAGGTGTTGCATCTTCTGCGTGGGCATGGGGAGGTGCCATAGGTGGGGGTTGAGGAGTAGGGGGTGATGGAGGAGTGGACCAGGGTGTCCCGGAGGAAACGATCCCTACGGGATGCCGCCAGGGGGGGTGAAGGGAAGATGTGTTTGGTGGTGGCATCATGCTGGAGTTGGCAGAAATGGCGGAGGATGATCCTTTGAATGCGGAGGCTGGTGGGGTGATAAGTGAGGACAAAGGGGACCCTATCATGTTTCTGGGAGGGAGGAGAAGGTGTGAGGGCGGATGCATGGGAGATGGGCCGGACACGGTTGAGGGCCCTGTCAACGACCGTGGGTGGAAAACCTCGGTTAAGGAAGAAGGAGGACATGTCAGAGGAACTGTTTTTGAAGGTAGCAGAACAGATGCGACGGAGGCAAAGGAACCGAGAGAATGGGATGGAGTCCTTACAGGAAGCAGGGTGTGAGGAGCTGTAGTCGAGGTAGCTGTGGGAGTTGGTAGGCTTGTAATGGATATTGGTGGACAGTCTATCATCAGAAATTGAGACAGAGAGGTCAAGGAAGGGAAGGGAAGTGTCAGTGGGGTCCACCTAATAGGCAGCCAGAGTGGCTGCCTGAAGACATGACACAGTTAATTGATATGTTTAAATAGGAGCCCTGAGTCATCAACAGAACTCCATTACAAATTTAGGCTAGAACTGGATGGAATGTGTGCCTTGCTCACGCTGCCCCCTATCAACTGGCATCTGGGCCGAAGAGGAGCCAGCAGGTACGTTTACATTTATTCTTGTGAGGTAGGAGAAGCAGGATCTCTCCCCTTAAGCTCCACAGCTTAAGCTCCAAAGTCAGTCTAGGCTGTTGCCACTTGGGCCTGGACGCTTGTCTGACCTTAGAGACTGCAACACCCCTCCAACACCATGGACTTACCTTCTTCTAGCCTGTCAGCTGGGCAGGCTGTCTCATACTGCAGGGCCCCAGAACCAGTCAGCTGGCTGCCCCAGGGTGCTCAAATTCCACCTGCAGTCCTCTAGCCCGATGCTAACCTGAGGGCAAGCCCTCAGAGTAGACAGGGCCTCCTGCTGGGACTATTGCCCAACTGGCCTAAATTCCACTTGAGGAAAATCCAGCCCACATGGAGGAAAAGGGCTGATAGAGGAAGCACAAAGAATGAAAACAATTCAAATAGTGAAAAGGATAGAGAAATGAGATGAAACAAGAAATGACTTGGAGGAAGAAAAAAAAAATAGGTGTAGACAGGAACGCAAAAGGAGGAGAAAGGAAATAGTGAAGAGAGAATATAGAATCTATCAGCACTGGATGCTCGTATGCTTCCTTTCTGCCATTCAGAACAACACTTTTTCTATGATATTGACCTGTAAACAAGATATGTAAAGCAGACCACAGAGTACAGGAGTTTCATCAATAAGTTTGGCAATATATCCAGAGCAATATTTTTCTAAAACTGCAACTATAAAATGGAGATAAGAATTCACTTTTAGTATGAACTGAAACTGAATGTCCAAAACAATCTAAAGTGAAATATTTGTAATTAAACATAAGATAACCAAAGCTATTGATAATTATTAGCAGTGCGTGATGTTTATAGCAGCTCCATACCTTTTCCTCTTCCTTTCTCACTGATTTTAGGTTTGATCTCAAATCCAGGGAAGTTTTACAAGTGGTTTCCGCTAGAGCACCCAGCATTTCATCAGCAGATACTCTGACTCGACGTAGGGTGGGACGTTTGAATTTACCTTTGAGATCTAAGACCTTCTGGTTTAAGCTTTCGATCTAAATATAATAGAATATATTGTTATCCATACTCTTCGATCTGACCCTCAAGAATTTACAGCTCCAGTTTTCTTCAGTGAAAAGAGATCTTATTGACTCACCTCTTTGGCATTCTTGGACACTTTAATTTCAACATCATAGCGCTCTGCATCAACGTTATCAATCTTCTGATGGAACTGTTTGCAGATATTCTGGAATATTTCAAAATACCATGATCAGGATGGCCAGAGGACAGATGCTAAATTGTTTCTTTTTTGGCCCATTCTTTGCATTCCCTTTGTGGGAGTCATTTTCACCTTCACTGCCAGATTAAATGAAAATCCATGGGTTATATGATGAAAGGGTAACCTGCTATGCCATATAACCATATCAAGTGATGAGGGTGAAAATTATCCCCATTATGTCATTTCTCAGCAAACCTATCCTCAAGGTTCCAATAAGGCCACAGCCAAATGAACAATATAGGTTGGCTATCCTATTCATTTTGCCCTTCCTCTTTATTGATGGCAAAGGATTCTATCCTCAAATTTCTCTGCCCTCCCTCACCACTCCAACCTGGCGGTTGAGCCAATCAGCCAGGTGGAGATCAAGAACTCATTATGCAAGGAACCATAACCACCAACCTGCATTTTATCACCCTATAGTGCACAGCACAGTATAATTTGTACAGTATATCATTACAATTACTTCAGTGCAGGGAGAGTACCTCAAATCCATTTACCTGAAAACCAGTGATATCCAAAGACTGGTCAATTTTATAATGTTCTATGCATCAATTTTAATTGAGTAAAATTAAAAAAAAACTAACCCTGACAATTCAGCTAGGTGCTGCATTAGTGTGATGTGGCTCCAGACTGGTTATTGGCTTCGCCACTTTGTGTGCTGCTCTATCCCACACTCCAAGCAAACTGTGACCCCACCCAACCTGGCTTGACCTGAACTGCGCATGGCCCAAACCGACTGACCCCAAATCTAGCAATATCTAAAATCTGATACGGCATAATTCCTGAGGATGCCAGATTTGAGGTACTGTCCCTGTATAACTTACCACCGTCCATTCCTCGCTCTTCTTGGTAATTCTCAAGCAATGACCCTTTCTTATGAATTCATCAATTTTTCACTGGTTATCTTCTTAAAAACTTTCATAATTTTGGAAATTTCACTAAACTCCTCATTATTTTCTCAGTTCTAGTGAAAAGCCAAAATCTTTTAAGCTTTTCTCCACAGCTATAATCTCTTTTCCTGCTTTTATTCCAGTGAAGTTTTGTTATATTTTTATATTCATTTACAGGATGTGGGCATTGTTGGCTAGGCCAGCATTTATTGCCCATCCCTAATTGCCCTTGAGAAAGTCGTGGTGAGCTGACTTTTTGAACCACTGCAGTCCACTACTATACTCCTTCCATGGCTCTAATATCCTTCCTATAATAATGGGGTCCCCAAAACTCTATATAATATTCCAACTCTATGATAGTTTGTGACTTGTACGAATTCAACCCAAATTGTACCCAAAAAAACCAAAGTACCATTTGCCTTTTTAGGCCTTATTCTTCCTGCTGTCCAACCGTTAAAGACTTTTGTTTCTACAATATTAGGCTTTACTGTGTTAAATACTTACCATTGAGCCAATTATTTCTTCACTGTTCTTTTTCCCCAAAATGCATGACTTAGACCTTTTTTCCCATTGAACAGCCCCTGACTTCTCTGCTAACTTGTCAAAGTTCTCCTACAATTTCCTCTATGCTTCCTCACAGTTTCCCATAACTCTTAATTTGGTATTATTATCAAATTTCAATTTAGCTTCTCTTGTGATCATGTCCAAGTTATTTCTATACATGGAAAACAAAGAACTCCCAGCACCATTCCCTAGTGCGCATCATGACCCATATTCCCCAGAAGTATAAATGATCTTTCAGCAGCTGAAGAACTAGGGCTAGGTAGTACAATTGTACGGTTTCTACTACAAACCTAACAATTCCAATTGAAATATTCAATATCTATTTTTGATTTAAAAAGCAGAATTTCTTGCAAATTACACAATTTGCTATATCAGTTCGTCAGGTGGAGATCTCTATCATGCTAAAAATTCAGAGATAATTCGGATCCTTAAGTCAACCACATCCATAAGCAATGCTGTAATCGTTGGAATGCATTTTACTAGACATAGACACTGTCCCTCAAATTATCAATCAAATTTCACAGTAAAAACTGAGGGTGCTGGAAATATACTGTGTGCTAATCAATATGTCAAATGTAGCTTAAATATTTTGGATATAGCCCATCATTAGTGATTCTGATTCTAAGAATTACATTTTAAATGTTAAAATTGCAGGCTGCTGCACTATTAAAGGTGTGTAATTCAGAGGGCTAAATATCAAAAACCTGGATTTTCACTAGCTCTGAACATTTTCATATATTGGTTAGGTCATCTGCAGGAAGGATGAGTTTCAATGGAAGTGCTTCTCATGAAGTCAGTCAGGAGAGGGAGGGAGGAGCTCTGTAAGGACCACAGCAGCGGCAGGAGATTGCCAAGACATTCAGTGCCAACTCGATGGCCTCATGCACATCAGTGCAATGATGTTAAAGTCTGACAACCTCATTAGGTCTGGCAAAGTAAGTCAAGCCATTTGCACCTTCCAAGGATGCACTTAAACATGATGGTAACTTACAATCGCCTTGTCTGAAAGGAAATTGAGCTGGAGAGGGAAACAAGCGGCCAAGCAGCCAGCAGGAGTAAAATAAACAAAACGTCCAGAAATTAAGGAGAAATAATGATCTGGTAAATCTCCAAAACATTTGTACATGGGTCTTTGGATTTATTTTCATCACTTCCTCAGTTTGTAGAAACCCTGGATCTCCATTATATATGCTGAATGCAAATGAAGTAGTAATAATAGGAAATGGAAGTCATCATGTTGTTAAGTCTCATTTAAATACGCCGATCCATTTTAGAGCAACTGCTTCCAAAGTCCATTGGTAATGGCAGCAGAAAATTGTGCAGGCGCTAAAGTGGGCAGTATTGGTAGAAAAGTCTAAATTTAAAATGTCTATATTCACTAAGTTCCGAGTCCCACACTACCTGCAAGCCATTTAATCTTAGGTGATTTTAGAGTAACTGACTCCTGAAGATTCCCATTCCATTCAACATTTTCACAAGTTTGTATTCATTACAACCAGTCCACAATTTACCTGGAGTTCTTGAACTGAAAGACTTGATGTGTTAAATTGTGGCACACACTCATTAAGCATACGATTTTTTTCGTTATCTCTCTCGCTCTTTTCTTTTTCCAGTTGCTTGCTTGCATTTACAAGCATCAAACTCTACACATAAAATACAAATGGGCATGTTGAAAAAAATTTCTGAAATCCCAAAGCTTTACGTTCTCGTTCTTAGTACCAACTATAGATAGAAGGGTTTTGTCTTTAGGGAAGTTGATTCCTAAAAATATTGTGACTTTTTGTTTGATTTACCACCAGGCAGTAAATGACAGGTCAGCCATTAAAATTACTTTGAGAACCACTAACAGTTGTTTTCAAAGTCCATTATAAATTTAATATGGTCATAAGTATATAGCACTGATGAACTAAGATCACATACTCAGCCAATTATTTGGGGGCAGATCCAATTACTTTCAGATTATGTGCTCTGCCACACAATTGTCTTGATAAGCTGAGACAGTTTGTGTACTGGAAACTACTGTTTCTGGTGTGAATGGGAGATTCTGCCTCCAGTTTTCAGAGGTAGCATGCCAATTGATATCACTGGGGCCATGTTACCTGATGCATTCACTACTGGATTATGGTAGGTGTGGGTGGAGGGCCATGGATACCAGGAGGAGTGGAAGGGAGTGAGAGGAAGTAAATAAAAGGGAGGAGAAGCGAGGGAAATACATGATGAGGAGAATGAATGGAAAGTATGGCCTGGGAAGGGGAGAACACAAAATGTATGGCAAGGGGAAAAAGGCAGAATGATTGTAAGGGGAGGAGGGGCAGAATACATGACAAAGGGAAAAATGGATGGGACTGGGAGGTGAATTGGAAGGGGAAAGGGGGGAATGGATGGTACTAAAATGGAGAGTGTTTGGAATAATGGAGGAGTGCATAATAGAGATGGTGGGAGATTGGATAACAATGAGAGGGAGTGTGATGAGGAAATGAAGAGAAAGGGGCAATGAGAGACATAGGATAGGGAGGCAAATGGGTGGCTATGGAGGAATAGCAGAAATGGGTGATATTGAAGGGAAGAGAGAATGATGCAGAAGCTAGAAGCTATGCTTTGAGGAGGAAAAAGAAAGAATATTGAGTGAGGATTTAATCTTCCAGGTGGAAAGCAGGTGAAAGACACCAGCCTGGGAGTCACATTGAGAGGCCTGATCTATTGTAACAGTCAGATATCGTGAACATTTCTGGATTACTGCCTAAACCCTCAGAAATGGGTGTAAAGAGGCAGCTGGAAAGGCTGCACAGGCGAGGGCAATCCAGGATGATAGATGCACAAACTTTCCTTATAGATCACTTAAGAAGCTTTCCAGTTCCTCTTGGCTCCATAAAGATAAGTTTTGTACTTATCACTTGGAGCTCCCAAGTGCTCCCAGAGGTTTTGCTGGTCAGTGTGTACATGGCAAATTCACCATAAACAATAAACTGTCATTAAAACTGTCCTCGGCCCCAATATGCATATCTTCATCAGGTGCCCACTTAAGCATCTAAAGCATCCAATATTAAAATGGAAGGAAACAGGCAGCATCAGAGTGGCAAGAAGTTCCACGGAGTTTAACTAACATTCCATCTAGACAGATGGAATTAAATGTAAATTGGGAGAGAATGGAGATTAACAGCATTAACTGAGTGGGAGTTGGAAGGGAAATTGCCTATTTGCATTAACTAATATAGAATGAAGAGGACCAGCATAACACTGGAGGGAAGGAGAGTACCAGATTAAATAGGGGAAAATGGAAGAAAACAAGCAAAATTTAAACAAATTGGAAGGGAAGTAGAACTGGAAAAGTTGAAGACGAGTGTTTTTGGTGAAAGGGCAGAGAATTGGATGAGGTGCGGTGTCTTTCTGAATTGACTCAGAAGAGGATAGAGTGCCTTTGTGAATTAGTAGAGGTTCTGTAGAGCCTGTTTGTTCAACACTGAGTGCTATTTTAGCTTCAAAATGGCATCCATGGCACACGTGCACACTTGTCATGTAACTCATGCCAAATACCATTTTGGTGAGTGCATTCATGCACGCATAGGGAGCATCTACTAGAAGTGTGCCAAGTTGGCAGATTATGATGTCAATCAATGTCTTAACGCTGATTTTATGCCAACGTTTTTATTTTGGAGCTCAAAGCTTCAGCTAATGCCCTCTCATGACCTTGTCCAGTTGAACATGCTTCCAGCAGCTTTTTAAAGGGATCATCAAATACCTTCAAGGTATTGATGATTGATTTCTACTGGTGGCTGCTGTAACTGTAAAAAAAAAGTGTTTAATGGTTACTAAAGTTATTTAAAGTTGCTAAAGTCCACAGAGCATAACAAGCTGCTGGAGGGAGAGAAGGATTCTCAACAGGAGGTCATATCCACCCAGGTTGTTCAGGGAACAATTCTCCAATCTGAGCATGAGTATAGAACAGTTTGTATGCCCTCATTGAAATTTGCCACCTCAGAGCAGGGCCAGGAAAGCACTGCCAGTGACTGCGAAGGTGACTGTGGTGATGAATTTTTTGTGTGTTGGACTCCTTCCAGGCTGGAGCTGATGATATTTGTAACATCTCGCAGTTTGCAATCCAGTGTTGTGTAGGGGAGGGCACGAGACTCTTTATTCCAAGAGAGCTGAATATATTTCATTCTTTCTTGCCAGAGAGCAGCAAGCAGAACAAGAACACGACTTTGTGAGGATTTCCATGGCGTAGGGTGTTAATGACCGCATGCATGTCACTTTCCAGGCACCTCATGCCAACTCTGAGATGTATTGCAAACCAAAACAATTCCGCTCCCTCTCCGTCCAGATGGTGTGATACAGGTTTTCAATTCTGTCCTTCTAGAAATAAAATCTAGTGCTTAATTTGCTTTTTTTAAATAGCCTTGCTAACCTGTGGCACAACTTCTAATGATTTGTGTATTTTTACGCTGAGCTCCTTTTGTTCCTCTACCCCAACAAGACTTGTACCTTCCAAGTGATATGTGATAAGCTATAAAATGTTGCAAAGATCTCCAGCACCAGCCTGAAAGGAGTCTGCGCATAAAAGTTCATGTCCACAGTCACAGCTACTGACAGTGTCGTTCTCACTCCTATTCTGAAGTTGCAGTTGCAGCTTTAGCCGGTGGCCGAGTTCAGTGAGGATGTCCTTACCAAAGTGCAGACACCTGACACACTGTTCTTCACTGAGGTTCTAATAGGAGGGTTGCTCTCTGGGCAAATGTGGCCTCTTGCTGAGGGCTGTCCTCCCTTTTTCAATAATTTGTCCTGCTCTGCATGGCCTCTGTTATTCTACAAGAATGCTGTGTTCTAATGGGAAAGGTTACTAGCACATCCATTTCTGAGAGCAACTGGTTTTTGCAGAGTTCTCAAAGTCAGCAAAAACGTCTTTCAGCATTTTCCACACCACTCCTGTAGACATTTGCAACTTTAAACAACTATGCAAAGAATCAAACACTTGTAAAGTCAATACAATAGCCCCCCAAAAAATCAAACAACAAGTAATCTGTAAAGAATCAATAGTCTCTTTAAAGAATGGTCTCTCTGAAGAAGAGTCATATGGACTTGAAATGTTAACTCTGTTTCACTCTCCACAGATGCTGTCAGACCTGCTGAATTTTCCCAGCATTTTCTGTTTTTATTTCAGATTTCCAGCATCTGCAGTATTTTACTTTTGTCTTTTTAAATAGTGCTGGTGGGGAAGAGGGGATTCCATCCTGCTGCTGAATGCATGTTCAGTTGTGCGAGGTCAAGAGAGGGTGTTAGCTCAAGTATTGAGCTCCAAAATGACTCTATGACATTGAACCAGCATTGTAAGCTGATTGATCTCATGATCTGCCAGTTGTACATATTTCTGGCAATCATTCACTGCACAAGTCATTGCCCTCAACAATATGGCCACTGACTTAACTCACCCCAAACGTATGCATGCACACCATTTTGGTCCTAAACAACAGGCGCTATTGATCCCAATTTCACGGCTTCACAAGTTGTCATGTTCCGTCACCTTCTTTGGAGCTGTTGGTCTGCTTTTGCCAGTTCTCTGCATTGTTATGTTTGGATACAGGCTGTTATGTGCCAAAAGTATGATACGATATTCATACAGATGGGGTAATTGTTTGTAAACAAACTGTCTAAGCCCTGTAACTGCAACTTTTGTCTATTAATGGAACAATAATCTAACCTGGCTTTCATCCATTGCCTGCAAGGTGACTGCTTTACAGTTACATTAAATAATGTGGCGATAATTCCCATAGTTATCTCATGTTATAAAACCGAAATTAAAAGCTTCTGGAATTTTTTACAGACAATATTGAGTGTTGCTACAGTTTAAATACCAACTGACTGATGCAATGTCTGTCTTGTCAGGAATTCAAATGAGTGTGAGAAGTATTCTTTTGGGTGGGCTATCTATTTCTGTGCTGTATAGAATGGCTTTAAAATGAATTTATCGAGGAATCGCAGTAACTGTGTCAAATTCTTACCTTAAGATGTATTCTACGTGCAATCGTGACTTTGGATTTTCTTGGCTTTTATGATAAAAGAATTATTATTATTTAAACAGACATAAACAAGATGGTGTAAATAAATAAATCAAAAGTAAATCTGATGGAAAAGCTTCCAAGTCCCTAAACAGCAGTATAAATTGCAGGGCCACAGAGCAATTATATTTTGACCAAGTGCACAAGCTGTTCAAGAAAAGAAACTGCTTTATGAAATGAAAAGACTTTGGCAATTTGATTAGTCAACCGACAAATATGTTCAAAGGCCCTAAATCAAAATTATATGGCTTTATTTCCTGTGTGTGTGTTTTCAGTATGAAGCCTTGCCTTCTGAGTCCTTATAGAAACCTTGCGCATGCAACCAATAACTTTTCATGTCATAAATAGGAAACTGACTGGGCACATGAGATTTCCTGATATGTACTGTTGGTGCCCTATTGTGGCAGGTAATTTCTCCTTAAACATTCAGTGGGATTGGGTGACAATTTTCTCCCTCATTCTACACTACGTTCTGCATTCACTGTACAAAGATTCCTCTCTTTGCCACTTTTAAGTAAAATAACAGCATAGCAACAATTCAATTCTTAGTGATACAAAACAACAGCCTAAGGCCTTCACTAGAGAGTGAAAACCTTTTCAAAGGCAGGAGGTCTACCACTGGTGTCACCTGTGGTTCAGTGATAACACTGTTATCATTTTTCACTCTATTTGAGCCCATAATCCAAGCTGGTGATGCAGTGCAGTATAGTGTGAGTGCTGCACTGTCTGAGCTGCCATCTCTTGGAATGGATGCTAAACCATAGTAGCTTCGTCTGTCCTTTTAATTCAATGTAAAAGATTTCATACCGATCTTTTGAGAAGAGCAAGAGAATTTTCCCTGTTGTTCTGGCGAATATTTATCCCTCAACCAATGTTACTAAAATGGATTATCTGGCTAGTATCATATTGCTCTTTGTGGTACCTTGCTGTGTGGAAATTGGCCACCATGTTTTTTGCATTACAATGGTGACTATACTTCTAATAACTATTTAATTGGCTGTAAAGTGCTTCAGGATGTCGTGAAATTCTGAAAAGTGCTGCATAAATGCAAGTTATGCTAACATGCACCGGGGGGTAAATTGATAATCTCAATCAGAGTAGCCAACAAGATGGTTGCTTTTGGAAAATATAAATTTGCACTGCTTCCTGAGTGAGGCTGGAGCTTAGAACATGTGAAAATAGTGGATATTTGGCCAATTATTTATTTCAAAGGCAATGTATCATGCTGTTAATTCTAAAGGAGGTTACCAAAATCACAATTGAAACTCATTACAAATGTCTGCCTACCACTCAAGGCAAGACTCTGGAATATCAGTCAACTAATCCCATGTTAATCAATCATGGCCAGTTTCATGGGCCCTGGGTTTAACAGCCTACACCTGGTAAATACCTAGTGGAAGGGCAGGTAAAAGATGGGTGCCAACAATCCCCATCAACTCTGTTTCTTTCTTGCCATGTCTCCATATTAACCCACTCTTTTGAGCAAACAAGCAGGAAAACCACAGGAAGGAAGTGGGGCCCTGATTTAAGTATGCAGATTGGGTCTGATGATGTCATCCAATCTGCAATATTAAGCAGAGGCCTGTGCAAGGGATTGGGGGAAGAGCAGTGTTGGTTCCTCCATCAGGCAAGGCCCAGTTTTTCTTGTGGAATGGGGAAGGGAAATTCTCCTCTGGGGATCATGAAGAAGATATGAGCTTTCCTTGAACTGGGTAAGCCTATCTCTCCAAACACTCGATGAACCCCCCCCGCCCCACCAATCATGGCTCTGTTCACAGCCTGCCTCTACGTCTCAACCCAATCGTGGCACTTGTTACTATTCGATTATTCTGTTTGTTGAAGTGTCCAGCGTATCAACGTTCTTTGGAATAATCAGAACCAGCAAACAATTTTCCAATTACAGACTCACCAATGATCTATACAAAGTTAGAATATTTGTTTTGGCTTGTAAATAACCTGGGTGAAAATGTTGCTGCGAGTATGACATTTGTTTTACTCACATTAACAACCTGAGGGAAATACACTCCGTAGTGTGCCTATGTTAAATTGCTCCTATTCGAATGATCATTATTTTACATTTATCTACACAATTAAAAAAAGCAAGATTGAAATCTGCCTGCTATTTCCTCGCACACCTGATTGTTCATATATTTTTGCATGTTCTCAATTTTCCTGACCACAGTCAGTTGAGAAATAGGGCTAAATTTTCTGCTTTTTAACTGTAAATAGGCAGAACTCTAGACCTAGCCTGTTGTGGTGAGGCGATTTTATTACATCACTGCCATTCTCCACATTGTGTATGTTTAAAATGAACAGAAGATCCACAGCAAACGTTTTGGAATTCCATTAGTCCCCGCTCTCTAGCCAGAGCTTTTCCAAATTATCATCATGATCTTGTGTTTTCTATTTTGAAGCCTGTTTTCAGTCCAGTTACATAACCTTACTGTGCCAAATTATTTACAATGTCCTGGCCATCACTTATCCCTCAGCCAACATCTAAAACAGATTATTTCATTATTTATTTCATTGCTATTTGTGGGATTTGCTGTGTGTTAATTGGCTGCTGCATTTTCTACATCACAATAACAACATTTTTTTTCTTTCCACGCTCCTTTTAAGTATCACGGTGAGAACTTAATAGAACACCCTTGAATATTTGAACACTGGACAGCTCTCATCCGTATATTTAGCTACCTACTCAAAACATTTTAGTCAATTTGTGAGGTCTGGCCTATCTTTTGTAAAGCACCTAATAATCTCTGTTAGATCATGAAAGATTACATTGGCCCAAATCTTCCAATCAGGATTGGAATTCCTATTTTCGACCCTGATCAAATAAAGAAATATGCGCTTATCTTCCTCCAATATTTCTGGTCAATCTTCCGATGGAGGATCCTTCCAAACTCCCTCAGCACAGGAACCCTCAGAGACACCAGTGAAGGGGAGCTGTGCAGAAGTTCATCCCCTTTTTACAGCACTAGCTGCCATATTCTGGTAAGAGTTTAAATGTCCCAAAGCTTCTTTGAAGAGCTACAGAGAGAAGGTAAGTGTGTGAGGAGGTAGGGTAGGTGAGGTAAGTGGGGTAGGGTGGCAGGTTGGTAGGTTCGTAGGTAGGTAGAGTGGCAGGTGGGTAGAGTGGTAGGGTGGCAGATGGGTAGTATGACATGAGGGCAGGGTGATTGGGAGGTAGGTGGGAAGGATTGTAGGTGGGTAGGTGGGTGAGATGGTAGCATGGAGGGTGGGTAGGGTGGCAGCTGGGTGAGGTAGATGGGATGGGTAGGGTGGTAGGTGGGTGAGTTGGTAGGTGGGCTGTGGGGTAATTGGGTTGTGTCAGAAGGGGTTGTCAGGTTTGGGGCCAGTCAGGTGTCAGTTGCTCATCAGATTGGGTCGGGGGGTAATTGGAGAGTCAAGGGGGAGTTGGATGATGGGGTTGAATCAGATCGGGTCAAGGAGTGATTGGGGAGAGGAGTTGGGTGGTGTGGTCAGGTCAGGTGATGGGGAGTTGGGGTGCAGGGGGGAGTCGGGTGGTTAGGGGATAGCCGGGGATGGGGGGTGTGGGGTGGGGGGTTGTCGGGCAGGTAGTCGGGGGTGTCAAGGGGATCAGTGTGATTGATTGGGGTGGTGGGTCAGTTCTGTAGTTACCCAGGAGTTAGACTAAGATGTTTTTGTCTTACTTACCTGGATAGTTACCCAGAAAATGTGAGTCCAAACTGTCCGAAGTCTCCTACTCTAACTCAGAGTTGGTGACTTTTTCAGAGGGCCCAGGGAGCAGGGGATTACCCATTGGAAGTTCAAACTTCCAAGGCAGTTCCCATGGAGTCAGTACGTTGGAACTTCCGAGGGGTCCCACAGCACATCTTCCGGAGTAAGTCCAGTCTCCAACTACCTGGAGATCGAAAGATCTGTGCCAATGTGTACAATTTTACTAAGCATTTTCCCCATCATTGATGTTAAACAAACTAGCTTCTAACTTTCATATAATCTTATCCACTAGTTCTCAGGTATAATTTGTGATGACCTTTGACTCATAAGCAGTACAGTAAGAAAAAATGTTATTTCTTTAAAATATCTGTGGAATCTGTAATTGTTTTTAAAAATGCTCGGGAAAGGACTTTGAATTTGCATCATTTATTAAGGGGTCAATCGAAATGCCCTTCTTTAAAAAGACATACTAGTCCATGTGACTTGGTGACCCTTGACCTGGAAGCTACCAACAGGAAGGAAGTTAGCACACGAAAGCTGTATGGCTAGCAAACACAAAGGAGAGTTGGAGGCAGAAGGCAATCAACACACAGAAGCAGGAGCTCTTGGAAGGGCTGTGTGAGTGTGCTTAAAAGGTCTAAAACCCGGAGATGATAAAGAGCTGGTCTTTTAATAGAAGTGGCCAAACATGAACCTGTGTGTTACTGGTTCGTCAGTTGAAAAGGAATTCTGGAAGAATTCTGGAAAACTATGCCATGAGGACTGTCATCATTCAAGGGAGAGAGGAGTCGTAGAAGTTTGCCTTGATGAAGATAATTGTGCCTGTGAAACTCTGGGTGAAAGCTGTTGTCAGATAGGACTCCTGGCCTATCCTGTGTGAATAAAGGACAGCACATTGTGAAACTGTGTAGCTATGTAATGCCATACATGCTGAAGGGGACTGTTTGTGTAAGATGTATCTTTGTTGTATTGACTATTTAAAATGAAATTTAGCATTTTATTTGAAGTATTATTTGCCTTCAATTCATATTTAATTTGCATCGGTTCTGATTAGTTTTAAAGTGAAATTTTGTTGGTAATTTCTTCAGTTGTTTGGTAAATTTGGCTATTTTGATTTATGGTTCCCCCACGGGGACTGTAACAAACTGTGGAACTGTTAAATTCATTGCCATTGTTTTACCTATTTTCTCATTTACAAAGGATTATATGGTATTGTTCATTTGGCCCAGGCATATGGTAGATACTTATTCCTCATTCTGATGATGTTACGGACATTTTGACAGGCATAAAATGACAAATCTGTTGTTGTACTCTTGCCGATTCATTTGTCAACATAATTTGTAATTTTGACCATACCAAATATTTCATTGACCTTGATACATGCTCTATATTAGAAGGAACTTCACTCTGTACCTAGCCCTTACTGTACCTAATCTAGCACTAAATAGTGCTGACATTGGGTGAAATAAGTGAAAAAGCACCCAAGGCCTAAAATTCCAGTGAGGTCCAAGAGCAAAGAGGGAGAAAATCACCCACTGATGCCCAGAATTTGGAGCAGGGGCTTGGTTCCACCAAAATTCTGCCCTTTTTTAATAGTCATTTTTCATTAGGGATGGAGAGGGTGATTCCTCCATCTTACTGCCCCCTTACACCAAATGAAGGGTTAGGGCATTTGGATGCCTTCTCCAGGAATTCCACCCAGCCTGTCCTCTACAATGCTGTGGCAGAACTCTTGCCAGTGGAGAGCTTGTGCAAATTCTGTTTTGGTCTTTTGAATGGCCCCAAAGCTATCACAGGCAAAGGAAAACAAAGAGGCTTATTATCTTTTGGCTGGAGACAGCGTTGCTTCCTTTGACATTTGAGGGTATTATTTTCCTTGAGCCTGGCAGGGTCTTGAGCACCTCAAATGGAGTAGATATGGTCTTATGTGCCTCATAAATGCAGATTGGATATCCACTGAAATACCCATGTAGATTCCTAGGTCCACCTTAGCTGTGCTAATAACCCCACCCCTACATTTTGAGAGAGGATTTGCAGCCTCATTCTTGGATGTATGGAGTTCCTACTCCACTGCACTGGCAGAAAGGGACCTCCCCCCAGAATTTCAAACGGTCATTTTTCCATTCTCTGCTTTTACAAGTGTGAAAAAACACCAATAAATTTTATTAAAGAATATATTAAGAATTTTTTTATTTACAGGTAACTATGAATCCAATTATTTGCAAAGCCTATCTGTAGTTTAGAGACAATTGGTTTATTTGAATTTATCATGTGCTTATCTCAATTGTTAAAACAATGTTCACAGAAAGGAATTGAAAGAAAACCAAAACTAACCTGTCCATTGCTACACAGAAGGGAAAAAGAAACCAGAAAACTTAATGTTAATATCATTTCTGAAATGAATGTATTTCAAAACTGTAATCTGCTTATAGAATTTAGAAAACTAAATTAATTTCAGTACTTACTTTCCTTCTGACATTTTGACCTGTACAATAACAAGAGTGTTTTGTGAAAATTATTCCAAATAATACATTTTTATTATTTTCCATCATTCACAGGAAATCCTGATCTAGCATACTGTATGCACATTCTATTATGTAAGTACAATTGTTGTGTCTTATTATAGGATTGCCAATTCCTGTATTTCTTTTCTTTTTGATTGAATGCGAAGTGTATCAGATGGTTTACATGTTAAATTTATTAAGAGTTTGCTAACACATGCCCATGAAAATAAAATAAAGCATATTTTTTGGCAGCCTACTGATTCTCAAGACCGAATCAAATGGTTATAGAATCAAGTATAACTCCAGGAATTGTGCATTTAATCTACAATTCAGATGAGGCATCAAACTGAAGCCTTGTCTGCTTGCTTGGGTGGAAGCAGCACAACTTGAAGATGAGCAATATTCTGGATTCTACCTCAGCCAACAGCAACCATAAAGGTTGTTTATGGCAATATGCTTCGTACAATTAGCTGCTAAGATTAACCTACATAACAATAGTGACTGCACTTCAAAAATAATTGGCTGTGAAATGCTTTGCAATGTCCTGAGGACATGATTGCATTTTATAGAAAGGCAAAATCATTCATGTATCAAATGCTGGTCATCACATTGCTGTGTCTTATTTATTGGCTCCACTGCTTCATTTTTTGAACACGGGGCAACATGGGGATGCAGCCCTAGTAGTCTAGGCCGCATTAGGCTTTTGGTGATCGAAGAAGCTTGTTGGCCTGCAAATGTTGATTAACCCTGATTTTAACTCAGGGTGATAATTGGGAGTGGGGAATCCAAAACAGGGAGTGGCCCCCACCCCAGAACATGCGCCCCAGGAAATTTTAAACTTCCGGGCCTCATTTACACACCCCAACAATGACTCCCAACCAGAATGACATCACCGCTGGTGGGCGGAAGTCAAAACTAAATGGGAGGTGGAGGTTCAGACCACTGCTCCGAACCCACATAAATGCTCCCTGTCAAGGTAAATAAGGAATTTGGGGTACATCAGAATATCCGTGATCAGGGCCGGGAGGATAGCCATTATCATCAGGGAGGAACAAGGTAGTCATAAGCAGCTGTATAAAAACATTTTAAGATCACAGTTACCTGGGCTTTCCTGGCAGGTTGAAGCCTTAAATTGGCAATGGTTAAAATAGCGCGCACATCCCAATGATACAATTGAAAATAAGTGCTCACTCCTCCAGATCAGGCACCCTGCTTGTGGCTGAACTCGGGCAAGCACAAAGGATGGTAGCGGAAACACATCATGAATGTGGGACAAAACTCTCCATTTTAACACTCCCACCTGCGCCATTGCTGCAAAGTAC
This sequence comes from Cetorhinus maximus, assembly GCF_964194155.1. NCBI lineage: Eukaryota > Metazoa > Chordata > Chondrichthyes > Lamniformes > Cetorhinidae > Cetorhinus > Cetorhinus maximus. The sequence goes on along the minus strand of NC_135890.1, from coordinate 47,765,201 downwards.
CCTATTGTTTCTGCTGTTCTCTTCTTCTAAGTCATAGTCAATGACATTAAGATGTTTATAATTGGCATAGTTGCTCCAGTAGAAAAATCCGTCTCTTTGGGACTTCAAATATTTCCATTTATATAATAATTTCAGCCTCTAGGAGCCAGGAAGGGTTAGTTATTTGCTTTTAAATGTTTATTACATTTGTGCTGAGTTAGGTTACAGCTTGAAATGTAATATTCCTGATGTGAGTTTCATGTTTATCACTCTTTTTCAGGGCCAAAGACAGCTTATAAGGTCACTAGCATCCTCAGATCCCTAATCTAAAACAGGAAAGCATGGATGCATGGAAAGGGAAACAATTTATTTTCAGTTTGTGGCAGCATAATATTTAAACCCATATAATAGCTTTACCAGTTTATGAGGGAAGTTAATAGCTTATTCCACAAAGTGAGAAAGTTATCATTTATTATGTTTCCAAGCTATTTTACATCTATAACTACATTCATTCAATTCTACATTCTAAACAAATCTAAATTAAAAATACAAGTAGATACATGTTTTAAATACATCAAACTTCAAAAATGAATTGTAGCTATCTTATATTTTACTTCGTAATTTGTTATATTTAATACCACATTAGTTAAAAATAAAAATTGGCATTATACAGGGTTGAAACTTGTTTCATCTTACAAGCTTCAGCAAATTCCTTTCACACAAGTGGATCTTACCTTGCTCCCTGTTGTGAAGACTAATGAAGAATTGTAATGTAGTGAGTGTTAAAGGGAGGTTGTGCATTTATTGTTGCTGTTTTTATTCTTGACTTTCCATGAGTGGTTGGTTAAAATAGCACCAGATGATTCACATTGCTTTGCCTTGACATTGCAGAACGTGATTTTCTCTTGTAGTAGTCCAGTGATTTGCCAATACCTGCCGTCATCTCTCAGGCACATTCCTTTTATAGACACAATTGTCTACTACATAGACACTGTAATTCACCATGTAACAATTTTGAAGTGGCTTTAAAATTGTCAGAGGGAACTGAACTTACTGAGTTAGGAAGGTGCTAGTATGACAACCTTTTAATTTGGTGAACTAATAAATGAGTAATTGTCTATTTGTTTGCCTGTAGAAATCAGTCATATCAACAGCTGTTTTGGTATCAAACAAATCCACTTACTCTAGTGAACAGGTGTGTCAATAGGTGAGCCAATGTAGAGTAAACCCTCCTCACTCTTCAGGTGATTCAGCACAGAAAACCCATACTCCGAATTAACATTGTAACCTCTTCACGAAATAGGACAAGATGTCTTTACAAATATGTTTTAATGATCCTGTTGTGACAAGGAGATTAAAATTAAAACCACGGGGCCTTTGGTAACATTTTCACAATTTTACCTTGAGAAAGACACTCATTGTTGCAGCCAAAACAGAAATAATGGGGGTAGCAAGTGTTGTGCCTGTTTGTTAGATAGAAAATTAGTGGTATGGCCTGCACCTAATCTGAGAAACCTTCAGCTCAAAAAAACTAAAATCTATCTGATTGATTTTAGTTAAGGATATAGGTACCTGCTGGATGGAGATGCAGATCAGGAAAATGTAACTAAAATGTGTGTAACTGACAGGTGTTTTTTATTCTTTCATGTGACTTGAGCACTGCTGGCATATACTTATGGCAAGGCCCATCCCTAATTGCCCTTAAGAAGGTGGTGGTGAGCCACCTTCTTGAACTGCTGTGATCCAGGTGGCATAGGTATATCCATTCACATTAAAACTGATAATCCCCTTTCTGTATATGGGACAGTGCAGCTACAGCTTCCATCTGCTGCCTCTTTTATAGTTTTGTACTTTGAGTAATGATTAATTCAGTAAGCCAGGGTAAACCTGTAGAATGTTCTCCCTGGGGGTGACAATGGATAGCGTTGGTTTATTCAAATTCAAATTCACTAGATTTTTTCAGAAATATTTTGGGACACTTGTGTTTAGGTAATTGGATAACACATGCTAAGTGTTTGGAAGGAACAGTGTCTTAGACCCATGGTTCCCAATGCTTTCCACTACTGGGGTTTTCCTCATCTTATATCCGGGTCTGTTGTAGACTAATTGATAAAGTTTAATTGTAACTCTTAGTCAACAACTCCCCTCTCATTTCTGTCATGTGACTATCAGTATGGTAGAAGGTGAAATAGATGGATCAGGATCTATTTCTGTCAAGCAATTTCTATGTTCTTACAATGCTGACTGCAAACGCAGAAGTATTCAGTGACATGAACAAATGTATTTCCACTTTATTTTCGATCGCGGTTTTATTTAGTGCCAATAATCTTTTTTGTCATTGCTCCTTACGTTTCCTATTATTTCTTATTCCTATCACTTGATGAAAGGTTATTGGTCTGAAATGTTAATTCAGTTTCTCCCTCCACAGATGCTGCCAGACTTACTGAGTATTTCTGGCATTTTCTGCTCTTATTTCAGATTTTCAGCATCTGTAGTATTTTGCTTTTGTTGTTTACTTCTGCTCGTTTGTGCATTCAGTGCATCCTAATGAGGTGCAGACTTATGAGTAAATGAGGTGCAGACTTACGAGTAAATGCTGTTGGTTCTACCCAGAATAAACAACGCAATGAAAAAAAAATACTCGGCAGCTTTTAATTTAAAACTAATGCAAATTGCTATTGAGTTTTGACCAATAGAAGCAACTTCTCATTTGAAACATGGATGTTTTAAGTGTTGGGGACTGTATTACTAAATGAGCTTAATTTTACTGAGTGCCAGCACTTGCCAGTAGTGGGAGTACCTTGGCCATTTTACTGCAGACCAATTAAGGAAGGCATGTGTGCTCCTGATACAGCCGGCCCAATCAGAGGGCTGACAGCTCTGAAGCCTCAGCAGTGCCACCAGGAAAAGCAGGTGTTGCCGAGGCAGCTTTGAGACCTCAAACCTCAGACAGGTAAGTAAATAAAAACTAAAACATTCAGGGGGGCGAGGGTCGGGAGTGGGGAGACGGTAAGCACCACCGGGGAGATCGGTGGGGCCCATGGAGGCTGCTTTCCCTGCCCGCGACCTCCTCTTTGGGGCATGGAACCTCCAGATCTGATGGCCCCGTGGGATGCTGCTCTGTTATGCTGGCAACCTCCCTCACAGTGGGGGAATCACCTCAACATCGGTAAAATGCCAGTAATTCCTTAAAGTGGCTCTTAATAGGGCCTTTAAGAATGCAAATTAGTTGCCTGCCTTCTCAAAGCAGGCAGCTGATCCACCTTACAGTCTGCCACTGGGAAAATTCCCTGGTGGTGAGACTGCATTGGGAGCTGTCCTGACACAGCTTCCCCTTATTCCTACCACCCAGGGGATGGTAAAATTCTGCCCAATGTCTCTGGTTCAGTGTATTCAGAGAGGGTTACTACATCCATGAGGCTTTAATCAGTGCTGAAGAGATGGCGATGATACCTATGTGGAAAAGCAAATCCAATTAATTCACATGGAAACTTCAGATACTAATCAGGGTCTCAACACTTCAGCTTGAAAACTCAAAATTTTGTAAAGCAGTGCTCAGGACAAACCAGGGAATACAAAGTTCATTCTGCTTCTTTGCAAATAAAAACAAAATCAGGTTCACAGTCATATAAATATGTCGCATATCTGCAGCTGCAAGGAATCCATCAGGAGATCCAGAGCTATGATAGTGTAAGGTTTAAGCATGTTAAAAGTCAGTGTGGGCTGTGTTCATAAGTGAAAGTGCTTCCTTGAAGATCTTGTCCCTTTTAAGATAAGTTTTTTCTTTATGAAATGAAAATTGATCTGCAGCTTTTTCATCATATTTACCAACCCATCAATGACAGGAGATAATAAAATGAAGCTCAGTGTCAATTTCTTGCACTATTTGAGAAGCTTTGCTCAGACACAAGCTATAATGGTTGTGGGAAATGGAAATATCACACTGCATTGGAGTGCTGTTCTCAGAATATGGCTTCTGGTGCATTACTGTGTAAAAGGACAAGATCTATAAGTACTAGTCCTGGGAGTGCTTGATGCTAATACTGCATATTAAAGATGAAAAATGTTCACTTTCCAAGGACCAATTTCCTTGACCTAAAAGAACACATAACTTTCATGGAAAAAAAAATCAAAAATAAATTAAATTTAGAAATTAATAAATTAAAATAATGCTATGTCACTTATATGCATTTCATCTGAATTATTTGTTAAGACAACATTGGGCCCTAAATTCATTAGATATACAGATGTAATTGAATATGCGAAACTCTAAAGGAGAGAATGGCATCTCTCCTCATCAGCAAGGATCTGCTTCCAAAACGATCCCAACGTTTTTGCTTCTATGATCTGACAGTTAGATATTTTTTTCACATTTTCCTTGACTGCAGAAGCTTCTCCTGTATGTATAATATCATATAAAATTCTGAAACCAGTGATAGTAACGAATTGAATAAAATACATACACGGCATTTTAACACCAAGTTTGAGTTATATGTCGATACAGATCGTATGACTAGAGAGACAATTATCAATATTCAAATTCCCAAGTGCAGATCGGTGAGCCGGTGGGTAGTTTGTTGTAAGTTCAAAATGCTGGCAGCAAATAATCAAAGTTGGCACTGATTTTAATGTTGCAATTGGTGTCCAGAGTAACATTGTGTGTTGGCTCTCATCTTCCAAAGGTCTTAGAAATGACAGCATCTGGCATGTGATATTCTGAAATGGTTCAACAAGGACTAAAGTTTTAGGAGTGAATCATAGCCTGGGAGTTCTTCCAAGGGATCAGCATTCACGTATTTGTTTAGGACATTAGCATTGTCCCAAAACTCATCCTAGTGTGCCTCAGAATTAAATGAGAATATTTTAAAAGCAATAGCTCAATTCCCAAAAGACTTACAAGATTTCAGACATGTCTCTGGAAGATTCTGGAGGTCTGCATGAATCGATAAGTTCAGGTTGACCATGGTTTAATTGTAACACCAAGTAAGAGAATAGTATTGTACGTAGTTACCCACACAAGATACCAACTCCATTTCTAATTATTAGGTTACTCACAGAATAAGCTCCACTTAATAATTAAATTCATCACTATTCTGTTATAAAGCCATCCATTTTGTCCAAGAGCAATGAAATAAAAAATCATAGACTCATCGACGCTTATAGCACAGAAAGAGGCCATTCGGCTCATCGTGTCCATGCCGGACAACAAAGATATGACTACACTAATCCCATTTTCCAGTGCTTGGCCCATTGCCCTGGAGGCTATGACAACGGAAGTGAATATCTAAAGACTTCTTAAATGTTACGTGGGTTTCTGACTCAACCACCCTTTTAGGCAGTGAGTTCCAGACTCCCACCGCCCTCTGGGTGAAAATATTTCTCCTCAACTCCCCTCTTAGCCTTCTACCTCTTATCTTAAACCTATGCCTTCTGGTTATTGACCCCTCTACTAATGGAAAAAATGCCTTCCTATCCACCCTATCTATGCCCCTCATAATCTTACATGCCTCTATCAGGCCCCCTCTCAACCTTCACTGCTCTAAGGAAAACAACCCCAGCCAATCCAATCTTTCCTCATAGCTCAGACCCTCCAGCCCAGGCAGCATCACGGTAAATCTCCTCTGCACCCTCTCCAGTGCAATCACATCTTTCCTATAATGTGGTGACCAGAACTGCACGCAATACTCCAGTTGCGGCCTAACCAGCGTTTTATACAGTTCCAGTTCCAGTTTTACTTGTCCATTTACAGTTACAGTTTTAGACAGTTCAACCACTCAATACTTACAAAGCTTAACAACCTTTCTGATGGGCTTGTGTTCTGTCATTGTGAAAACCTACTGTCATTGAGGAGAATAGAAAAATTCAGGGATTTTGGAACATGATCCAAGTTTCCCTCAGATCATGAAGAGGACAGAGAAAAGATCATTGTGCTAAATCAAAGAAGTAGATCACATGACTTAGAAAACCAGGTCAGTTTGACATCTATTTTACAGTTAACTATTACTTTGTGATGTAGACGACCACCTCATGAAGTGAATGTGGAATTAGTTGAGCATTCACAATGAAATGCGTGGATTCAGAATTGGAGAGGAGAGGAAGCAAAGGGACAGGTCCTTGATATTGAGGGAGAAAGGAGGTAAACATTGGGCTGAATTTTGCCGTTGACGAGCAGGGCGCAGGGCCCGCTCGCCGACGCGCATAATGACGCGGGGTGACGTCGGGGGGAACCCCCAACGTCATCCCGCCCCATTTAAATCTTCAGGATGGCGGGGGCACAGCAAAATCAGCTGCGGGCCCGCCGACCTGTCAATGGCCAATTGAGGCCATTGACAGGATCATTAAAATAATTAAAGGACCTGCCCGTCCAACCTTAAGGTTGGCGGGCAGGCCAGGAGCCCTGGCGGGGAATAGAAAAAACATGAAACCTCATCCACCGGCGGGATGGGGTTTCATGTAGGGATTTAAAAAGTTGAAGAAAGCTTTAATGAAATTTATTAACATGTCCCATCTTGTGTGACATTGAAACATGAGGGGGACATGTTAAGGATGTTTTTTTTTTCTCTATTTTTAATGTTTATACAACTGTCAACGATCTCCCTGAGACAGCACCTAGCCTCAGGGAAATGTGCGCCGTTTCGTGCGCATGCGCGAAAGAGCGCACTCTTGCCTTTGGGGAATTCCCCTCCCGCACAGGAAGTGCATAGCGCTTTCCGCCGGGCATCACGCTGGGCGGGCCTTAATTGGCCTGCCCCCTTAAAATGGCGGCGAGGCCCACTTCTCCAGCGGGGATCGGCTCCCCACCTGCTGGAGATTGGGTCGGGCCCGCTCACCCGGTAGGCAGACAATTCTGCCCATTGTGTGTGCAGCTGTTTGACAGGTTCTGTACACGGACCCAAACTAAATAGCCTATTTTTGTGGCTTTGTTTCTCTATTTTTACGACAAGTATTATTCACCAAATTTGGGAAGTGCAGATTGATTAGAACGGCGACACGCAGGCTCCTATCACTCTTTTCTTTGATGTGTGCTGGCTTTTAATATAGAGGCAACAGGTGTCAATCTTACCCTTCCAGTGACCAGCCAGAACACGCTCAGAATGCCAACTGGAAGAATAATGAGCACTCATATGTTTGTCTTTCAGCTCCTGTAGTGACTTTCAAGGCCATGTGCCCTTGCCCTGTGTGTTTATATTAGGAGCAACAGATGTAAGACTACTATTCATGACAGCTGCACACACAAGTGGCTTTAAAACAATGTTTAGCACCCTCTGTACCGAGATAGGTGCCATGATAATAAATCACCTCCTTTCCTAACTTAATGTTCTTTAGAATCTGATTTAATGTAAGAGTATACTGCATGGCTGGTCTGAAACGTGCAGAATATGAAGTGTAAGGGACAAGCTTTGTTCCTCAAGAGTATATTTTTATTGTTTTAGCAGAACAGACAACTTTTGCACAAAATTGAATAGACTTTGTAATATATTCATACTGCGTAGTTACATAATGACATTGAATGAATGTAGTAGGCTAGGATGAAAGAGTTAATCAGGGATCTTGCACCAGTCCTGATTGATTCACTGCTAAAGGTTGCCTACCAGGTCAATAATTCTGTAGCCGTGATCCATTTTAATGGGGAGTGGCAGTTTATCAATGTAGGATAGAATCCTGACAGGAACCCTTAGCAGAAGGAAGCTTTCTACTGCCAGGGAAGAAGTTGTGACAGTACAGCAGCAGACTGGCAAACTGACTCTTGAGTCCTTTGCAGAAGCTTCCAAATAGGTGAAGAGAATTGAGGTTTGATCATTGCATTAGACAGAAGTATAAACAAGGTACATTCTTGGAACATGAGGAGGGGGGAGAGATGTCCAAAAGTGCTGCCACGGGATCTCTCACTACCTCCCTCTTGATTTACCTTGAGCCCATTGGCAGTGGCAGCAGAAGGCAGGGAAACTGTATGCTTTCTGGGCCATGAATTCCCACTGCCATCTAGAAGCAGTGGCGTGGTGGAGGGTTGTCCTTATTTGTCGTAGGAGGGAGGGAAATTTAGAGCATTGTAGGTAAAGACAGGGATGCAGAGATCGGAACTTGTCTCTTTCATTCTTCATTTGTCTGAACTTGTTTATTTTTGTCTTCACATATCTGAATTTGACATTATTTTATTCCTCTCCCCCTTTTCCTCCCCTCCCTGTGCCTGAACTTTCTCACTCTCTCTCTCTCTCTCTCTCTCCCTTTCTCTATATGTCTGAATTCTTGCTTTCTTACTCCCCTACAAATCTAAACTTTCACTCTCTCTTCATCCCTTCTCATTGGTGAACACAAGAACCAGACCTGCAACAGAAATGCATAGACGATCAATCAACTCCCAGGAGGCAGTTGGCTCAGTTGAATATTTTAATGAGGCTGAGTGCCTCACTAGGTTTAACCCTGGTTGGCCAGCTCTCCTGTACCCTAAGTTTACCTGTAACCCACTCTCGCAATAGGTCAAGACCCCCACCCACCCAACCCAAGATCACACCACGCCCTGCCCATAGCCCCCAAGTCATGATCCCCCACCTTCCCAGCCTCTCTGATCTCCTCTACCCCCACCCACTCCCTAATCTTCCTGATTCCTCCCTCAGCTACAGCCTCCGATCTCCATTCCATCCCTGCTCACCCTCCCCCACCCTGCTCCCCCTACTCCCTGACTCTTCCAAACTCTCCTTGCACACTCCACTCCATTCCTAGCCTTTCCAATCTCGCCTAATATTTCCAATTTTTGTTCCCGCTTCTGTCCTTTCTGATCCTGAACCCTCCATCCTCTGCCTCCAATCTCCCCCCACCGCCTCCCGTTCACTGCTTCCAATCTCCCCATCTTGCCCCCTTCTCCCCTACCCCAACACCCAACCTCCCTCCACACCCCCAGCCTCTCGAACTCCTGTCTCTAGCCATTCTCCCTCATCTCCACTCCCTGGTGGCTGTCTGGCGCAGAATGCCTAACCGTCTGGCTCTCTTCAACGCAAAACAGTATTCCAACCTTGCATTCCCCACCTCCCCTTAAACCTGGCTCCCTCCCCTTATCCCTGTAAATGTCAGAGCCTTAAAGTAGCACTAAGCACTGTTGCAGAGATATTTCTACATATTTCTTGGCTTTTAAACCTCTACCCCAAACATATTGAAGAGTCTGCACACTTGATTTCTCAAGTACCAGTAAATAATTGCTCCCTTGGGATGCAAACACCAAATTATTACATAATTGTGCTAAGTAGTTTCATTTATTTGTCTACACTTTCCTCACTCCTTCTAGGAGATCTCTCGCTAACATTTTTCCCCAAATGCTTTCAGTTGCAATATGCGCCTCTCCCCTCTTCCAAGCCCCAACATACACCCTTGAAATAGCATAGATTTTGAACACTGTGGGTAAAACCATATAGATCAGCTTTTGTACATCTACCACAATACGGTTGAAAAATATGCATTGTATATCATGGTGTGTAACAAGTTTGCCCTTATTAACAGCAATTTATATAATTTAGGAATTAAATACCACAGGAGACCTGTGAGTGCAGAGATAAAGGGTGGAATTTTACAACAGCGGGCTTTTATGGTCCGGCCGAAGTCAATGGAGTTTAGAATGGCTCACTGCATTTTACGGCCCCATCCCCATCACGACGGGACCATGAAATTCCGGCCAAAGAAACATGATTAAAATCTATATGTTGTGTATACAATACAAAGTTTTTACTTAGTTCTTAGTTTTACTTAGAGTCATATGGACTCGAAACGTTAACTGTGCTCCTCTCCGCAGATGCTGCCAGACCTGCTGAGTTTTTCCAGGTATTTTTGTTTTTGTTTTGGATTTCCAGCATCCGCAGTTTTTTGCTTTTAACAAAGTTTTATATTGTTTAAGCTGAATTCTCTGCATATTTGGGTATTTTAAACAATTGCCTGACTGAGCCATTCTCCTGGATAGTTTACTTGACCCTTTATTTTCCATTGTAAGATAGTAAAATATTATATGGGAAATGACAGTTCTTTATCTGCTTGGACAAAGGAAGCGACTCCTGCAGGATTTGCCATGTGTGGAAGCATGTCTGCCAAGGCTGATTAGTGGGGATGTAAAGATGAATAAATGCTGTGCTTTTTCATTTCTTGATATTTGAATATTGGGAGTAACATTGGCAAAAATGAAAGGTAGGATACAGTTCATGAAAGGTAGCTTGTGCAGAGTTTGAGTGACACTTTGACTCTTTATAATACAGCCAGATTTGCACTAAGTGCATTAGCGGGAGGGAAAAAAAGATGTTTTACCCGCCAGTCGCAATGGCGGGTTTTCACCCCGTACCCTCCCATTCCCGGCGTGTCCTGACTCATTAATAATGCATTCACGGGAAACGCTCCAGATCGCTGGCGGGTGGGCTCAGATTTTCCCGCCACACCCTGACCTCAGCGCTTCCTCGCTCCGGGTGCCCTATTTAAAGTGCACCAGAGTGCAGCCTACTTCATGTCTCCAGACCAGGACAGCTCCAGACAACAGATGGCCCCGAATGCAAAGAAGTTGTCAGCCCGCAAATTTAGTGACACACACCCTCACATCTCCATCAGGCTCATAACCTCTGGAGCTCACCTCCTCACCCCATCCATGGCGCCGTTCACCACAGAAACATTCCACGCAGTGCTATGTGTCCTGCTCACACTCTCTCCATCTGTGTTCATGCAGGAGAAGCTGGCTCACAACAGCAGTAGAGGTCCCAGGGAGAGGGGATGAAGTGGCCCATGTTAGGCCCCTCACTCACTTTGAGGACTGTACCATCTTGCTGACTGGTGAGGACATGGACCGTGCCTGCAGCGATGGTGAGGTTGATGGTGATACCCCTGGGTCATCCACTCAGGAATCTTAGAGTCTGTCCGCTCCCTCCGAGTCCCCTTAGCCTGTGACCCCCCCAAACCCGTCTTCTGTCATTGCAGAGAGGGCAGCAGGCCCACAGGAGGACACCCAAAGCAAGCTGGGGCCCTCAAGGCCTCGCCTCTCCAGAGACATGCGCCAAAGTCATCAGAGGCAACAGGGCCAACTATTGCACGGACTGATTTTACCCCTGCTATGAATGTCAGGGCAGCACCTTGGAGAAGTGGTAGGCCCAGAGAAGTGAAGAAATTGGGATCACAAGTGGTTGCAAGGGTGAACACATTTTGTCGCTTTATAATCTGAAAATATATTCACTTTCACTGAATAGTGGGTATGTTGTCTTTCAGCTTCATTGACAAGCTTTGTGAGTCCTCCCACTGCGTCCCCTCACCCCACCCCTGCAATAGCAGTTCAGCTTCACGCAGCCAGACCACAAGTGATTCTGGAGGGAGAAGTTTGTATGTGGCAGAGCTTTTCAGAGCCTTTTGTAAGCACTCTCCCACGCACACAAAGCCTTCATCCATCAGACTCATCTCACTGTCTGGAGCATTTTCAATGCTGCCAGCTGAGGTTCTCTTTCAGTTGTCCATCTGAACCGACCTACATCTCCGCCCATTCACTGATTGCGCTCCCATGCAGCACCTGTGCCCTTCCAACACGAGGCTCCGCTCACTTTTGATTTCGGAAAATGTTTGTTGTCAAGTTTATCATCAGCTCCCCCATTCTTTCTCCTCCACTAGTCACCCATGTCCTTTCCCCCATCATTGTCAACCCCTTGGCATCACCTTCCACCTCCCCACTGTCACCTACCAACCAGAACCCTTTTCTTTCCAGGATGTGCAGGTGAATGTGCACATTCCCTACCTTCCTGAGAATCCCACCCCCAAGGTCCGTGTCTGACTCTGAGTCCCCATCAACCACCCTCGACATCCCTCCTACCGGTACCGGGGCACCCTCACCATCCCATCCTACCAGCTCCCTCTGTCCCCTCTCATACTCGCCATCCCCTCCTACTATGCCCACCCCCAGTTCGTTCCTCAGAAGGCCTTCATTGACTCCACCAACCCTTCCCTTGCATATTCACCTGGACATCCCACCCCCTTACACCCTCCTCTACCCTTACTCCCGCCTCCTGCCTGTCACCTTCCCCCTCCGAACTCCTTCCTCCCCAAAGCCACCTTCCTCTCTCCAAATTCCCTTCTCCCCCTGTACACCTTCTCCCCTCCAATCTCCCTCTTACCTTCCAGACACTTTCCCCCCTCTGAACTCTCCCCTCTCCCTGGACACCATCCCCCCTCCGATCCCCTTCACCCCTTCGAACTCCTACCCTTAAACATCCCTCCCTCCTTACACCTACCTCCCCACTTGCTGCATTCTTCCCTGTTACACCCTCCCCCCAGCATACTCCCTCCTCCCGGTTCCCAACCTCACCCCGCTAACACCTTCTTCCCCACCCCCCCCCACCCCCGGTACACCTTTCTCTCCCAGTCAAACCTAGACCTTCCTCTCCTTCCCCTCGCCGATCATCCGTATCAGCCCATGGCCTAGACCGTGATGTTCAGAAGCGGACCTGAAGGTGACCTGGATGGGGACCTCCTACCTTCCATGAGCTGCTTCATGGTGGAACCATGTCCATGAGAAACCACCCAGCATGCGATGCACAAGTTCCTCCAGGGTCCGGTCGCTGTAGGGCTCCAGCTTCTTCTTTTCCTCGGATGTCCACAATTTCAGCAAGGCTCTAATGTAAGCCCTGACTTCTGCACATTATGCTTGTCCAGACGTGCTCTAGGCCGGCCTGTTTCCCGCCTGGGTAACGGAAAATCTGGCGTGAGGGCATGATTCCAGTCAGGCCTTACTTTGCATTCCAACACCAGAATGCAATCAGGTTCACGCCGGCCTCCAGCGGAATTCGTGTTCCGCCATGGTGGACACCGTTGGATGATCCCGCTATGCTTTCAAGCCAACGTGAAACAGATTTCTGCCCTTCACGCTGAATTGTCCCCCCTGCCCACCATGATGCCTTATGCCAAAGGGGCCAGAAAATTCCGGCCTCAGTGTCATTTTCCTGGGAGCCCTGCATATCTTCCACTGGAGTTATGGCAGAAAACTGGAGAAATGCTTGCGGAACAATCGGATCCTCGGTGTCCAATGATGTTTGGTTCTGGAGCTGCGTTTTCCCTAAATCAAACTCCATATGGGCTGACACTGTCATAAAATGGCTCGCACATGGTAACAGTTAAGTTATTTCTTTGTCCATCTGGTGTAAGTCAACCAAGAAAGACTTCCTGGCACACTCTGCATACCTCTCAAGGGATTCAGGTTGATAAATGTAAACACATTGCGTGTGTTACTGCTATGTGTGTCTGAATGTAAAACACCTGCCATGACTAAAATAAACCAAATGCATGAGATATAAACAGGACTCTTCCAGTCTCTACCTAAAATGGTATAATTATATTTAGAACATTCCAAACCTATTCTGAAGTAACAAGAGGAGGAGGAGGAGAAGTGAGAGATTGAACATTAAAAGCCTTTTGAGGATTCTCATTTATTTCACTGGAAAGTCATGTATCTGTTCAAAAACTTGAAATGGCAAATTGAGAAGCTTGTGGTTCCTGACAATAATTAATGTTACAGGTTGGAAAGATGCCCAAGACAGGTTGAATACCTTTTTTCTTTATAACTACATTTGGAAATTAGTTTCAGCATCAACTGAAGCAATTGATTATTAAAGCTGCCACTGTAAATAAAAGCAAGAAACAAAATGAAAGATGGTGAAAAAAGGGTTCTGCACTCAGACCACTGTCCACAGATTAGTGTTCACTGATTTAGATGATGGATATGTACCAAACCAGCTCTTGTCAAATACCCTACTTACACTCATTGTAGAGGCTAGTAGATGAATAGCAGCCACTGTGGCACTGAAAGGCTCCAGGGATACACCAGATGCTCAAAGAAATAACAACTATTATCATGTACGAGCCATTTTTGACAATGTTGGTTCATCTGGAATTTAATTCACTGAAAATGCAGCTCCAGAACCAAACCTCATTAGACACCAAGGACCTACTGCTCCCCAAGCTTTTCTCGCATTCCCATGGAACTATAGTATGGCTTGCACCATTGAGTTCAGGAAAGGAGAGGGAATGAGAGGCAGAAATAAAGATGCAATTGGATTATTTCATTAAAAGGAAGAAGGTCTCCAAAAAAGGTTCATGTCGCTTGTGCCATTAGAACTAGATACATATAGGATAACATTCAAAAATTGTATCTATTCTCCCCTATTCTAATGAAAGATTGACAGTTTCGGGTCTCCCCTGCTGTGTTACCAATATCATTAAGATATCTGTGAGCAAGGATCATGTAGGATCCAGACTCAGATGTTAGTCAAAGCCAGGAAAGTTCAGCACCCAATCTGCTAAAATGTTTAACATCTCCTGGCAGGTAACCTGTGTTTTTATGATTTCTTTTTCTACATCAGTGTTGGCCTCTAATTTTAACAATAATTATTACTGTATCTGATGAAAATTATAGCTTTTCCTTGGTTTGGAAATGTATTGTTTGTATTGCAACAAATTAAATTCTTTCATGCTTGCTACAGGTATATTATGCTAGAATTAACTTTCTACCAATTTGCACCAATAACATTCACTTTGTTATTAGCATCTGATGGGAGATTTCTCGAATTTATCCCCCAGCAATAAGATATTGACCTGAATCTTGCTGGAGCATCGAGTTACTGATGGCAGGACCAGATGTGCGTGGGACGTCTACAGTAGGTGGGATGGCTGGCCAGGCGCAATCACGCAGCGGCCAGCCAATTGGATATTCATAGACAAGGTACCTGGCCAATCATGCGGCAGGACAGGCAGGAAGTTGACGACCCCACCTCGCAGCATTGAATGTGTGGGTACCATATTTAAAGACATTCATTCCCTGCAGTCCAGCACCATCAGTCTGGCTGTGTGAGTGGATGCCTTGAGACAAAAGCTGCTATTAGAATCTTCTGATCATCACCCCCAATCCCAAATAACCTCAGCTGCTGCTACCACCTGCTCATCTTCCCCCACTCTCATATGCTATTCTAGATATCTCAGAACAGACAACGAATGGCCGCAAGGTTTAGTGATGCCTCCTTGCAGGCTCTCCTCCAGTCCGTCCAGGAATGATGGGAGGTCATGTTTCCCAGTAATGGCAGCAAGCGGCCCTCTCTCCTGATCTGAGAATTTTTGACCAAAGGGGAGACCTATACTTAGCATCAGCCACATTCCGGTCTCCTCTCACCCCACTGTGGACATCTTCATCCTTGACCTGTTCTCTAGAGACCTCTTTGTGTTGTCGCAGTTATGTCCCTGGACACTCCCACATTGACCCTAGAGCTTGAAACCATCACCCTGCACCCTCCTTCAGTCACCTTTGACCTACTCTCCATCAGCCACGGCCCTCACTCCATCAGCCTTGACTCGCCCTCTTAGGACCTTATCATTGACCTTCCCTCTATAACCTTAGATCTCTTCACAATCATGCTTCACCTCCTATCTGTAGACATTGACTTTGTGTAGCCCAGCTTCCTCCCTCTGTCCCCCATGAACCCTTGTCGGTCCACCACAACCCTCAGTCAGCCAGGCCCTGATCTTCCTTGCACAGCCACCACCCAATCTCAATGCATCAATGCCTCCTTTCCTGTGGCCCAATTGCCCCCCATGAAAGAAAAGCAGCTCCTATTCAGTCCAAATTGACCAGGAAGACTACCTCACCTGCTGCACGCTATCTTTAGGCAATTGTGAATCTGAAGGCATGTGTTTCTCGTTCGCTGCAGAGTTAATTGCAAAGGTACCGTTAATCTGGCAAAATGGTGTTTTAATGAATGTGCATGACATGCTAATGCATTAACAAGCTCCCACCAAGTGCTGTTGGAAAGCTCGATCTGCCTTCAATCTGCTGCAACTTTAATTCGCTACTTTTATCCCACCGTCAGTAAGCTGACATTCCACCTCCTGCACAATTAAATGCGCCTGCCCGCTTTGTTTCCCACTGCCGGCAGCAGCACAAGATTCCAGCCATTGATTACAGCTTTTGGAACAAATAATTGAAGGCTGAACAGCGGATGTTTAAGAGATAAAAAGTTCAATAATAAAAACAAGGCAGGGACATTGCCCAGTTATAAGTAAATACTTTACTGTTCATTTTTGGTTACAAGACAGCAAGTCATTTTTGAACATAGCCTTGTCAAAATTTATCATTTAGTGCTGGATTCATTTAAGAAGTCTAATAGTGTAGATGGATCTCAGCAGGTGGTTGTGAACGTTAAAATCATTTATTAAAATATTTTATAATGTAAGGATGTGCCATGCTGAACACTGCAGGACTGCAAGTAAAGAAACCAGCGAACACTTTCTTTCTCTTTGCTTTCAGAGAAGTGGAAATGCCTCGCACGGATTATCTGTAGAAAAACACAAGTCAACGTTCAACATAAATATTCTCAGGTCTGAATTAAATTAAATCACATCTTTGATGTTATTGAATCCATAACATTTAACGTATTTTAAACCTGGTAACACTCACTGGTTAGCAGCATCAAACATCTTCTTTCTACCCTCCATGCCCGACTTGGCTTCCACGTTCTTACGCCAGTCGCTCACCTCAACATTACGTTCCTATGGAGAGTTTGAAAATGTCACAGGCTCAGAATAAAGATAATTGTTTAGAATCAGGATGAAGAAAATGTTTAAGATTGAGCAAAATTTTACGGGGCAGAAATTCATCTTGCATGGTGGTGCTAAGTTGGGCAATTTGGCATTGATTGCCTGTCATACTCCTCACCTGATCACCAGTTTTATTCAGATTGGATTCTTATGGCAACTCAGATTGAATAAAGCAGGTAAAGTTTTTGGAAGAAATACTGCAGACATGAAGTTATTTGGTCTAAAAAAAATCAATAATTGACTGAATCCAGCCTGTTAGTTTGCCATATTGGAAGCTTGGCAAAGCCACTTAAGACTTGTTTAAGGCATTCTCTGTTCAAAAGTGATCAAACTGCAGTAGGACCTAATTCCCACAAAAGAGAACAAGCCATTCCTATGTTTATCTGTTTATATATAATTCCCTGCTGAAATTGTAAGTTACAGTAAGACTTTCCAACATAATTACTGTAATTATTTAACTTCTACATTTATGTTGTTACAGGAGATCTATGCCTAAAGACTATCTAAAAGTAAAGATCTCAAGTAAACATCTAAATACTTTCATTGCAAGCATGAACAGAACTGTTGAAGCAGATGTCAAACATAATAAAATCCCAAGAAATAACCAAACTGGAAATACAGAAATGTGTGAGGTATTATTTGATTATTACCTTTTCTGTGTCATCCTTTTTGACTGACTTCAGGTTGGCTCGCAGATCCATAGATACTTTGTGCTTGGAACCCAACAAGGCACGCAACATAGCATCAGCAGAAACACGGACCCTACGCAAAGTGGGTCGCTTAAACTTCCCTCTAAGGTCAAGAATTTTCAGGGACAGATCATGAATCTGTTGGCAGAAAAATGCGTGTGAAATATTAAAGTTGATACTTCCATGGTATTATGATGAAAGGATGCAGAGATTAAAATATGTCAAATTTGTCATGTACCTCATAGCTGTTCTTGCCAGCTTTGAACTCAAAGTCGTACCTTTCTTCATCAACAATCTCAATTCTCTGATGAAGTTCTTTGCACAAATTCTGCAACAAGGATAGTTTAGTTCTGGTCAATATTTCCACATATGCCACCTCATCTAATCCTACCTATATTATGACATCCTGTAATCTTTAATATGTATATTTGTCAACCATTTGTCCAATTCCCTTTTAAAACATTCACTAATGAAGCATAACTCAGAGTGGACTTGCCTCTGTCAAAAATAGCCTAGGGGAATTTGAACTTCAACACTGGTTTGTGACAGAGAATTCCACTTTCTAACCATTCTCGCTGTGAAGAAACTTTTGGTTATATTGAAGTTGTTCCCTCTCGTCACTGTCTTATCAACCAGTAGAAACAATCTATCACCATTTGTCTTATCATGATTCTTCATCATCTTTAACGCATCCACTAAGCCTCCCCTCAATCTTCTCAGTTTCTTTCCATAACCATTTAATTCAACATTCTTACTCAAAGTAATGTTTATGTTCTTAATAATATCATAACAATCCCAGATTCATCTGTCAAAAATAGCACAGAATGAATTTTAACTTACCCCACCCAAGGGAACAGGAGGTAAAACCCAAGTAGTGCATTAATCGCCCGTTTCCCACCCAGCAGCCATCTTAACATGGCCATCTTGGGCAGTTAAGGGCTCATCTGATTTGGATAGGAACCTCATGGATAAATGTAAATTAGGGCCCTATGATATTAGGAGGCCGATATAATTTTGATTGCCTGAGTGGAGAGTCCAAAATAAACACTCCACTCAGTAAAACATGGAGGATACCCAGTTTAAAACTTATCTTTGTCCAGCATGGTGGAGCAGGGCCACGTGAAGAAAGTTTTGGTCAGTCTTGCCCAGGCATTCCCTCCTCATTATGATCCATGAGTCCTCCACAATTTACCTGTCTGCCTCTAGGTCGGTTTATTTTTAAAGATCCAAAGCCAGCAAGTTGTTTCTGGGCTCCTGGCTTTGTTGGACAACTTGTTAGTAGCACGTTATAAGACCCGGCCATTAAAATGGCCTGGGCCTCCCACTGGAACTGCCAAGCAGACAGCCTGAGTGCTCCACCACTTTCTGTCTAGGCATGAAAACTCCCCCTATAGTGTCAAAAACTGAGCTGATTGCACATTTGAAGGTCCAGGTAAAACACCCAGATCCAATAAATATTAAGCAAACTTAATATGCTGTAAGTGTTATGCATTTCTGCTTTAAATGGCAAATACAGTACAAAATACAGCCTCACTTGCAAGTCAGTAAGAGAAAGGCCACTGAAGTTGAGTGGAGGTACACGTTCTGCAAGGAATTTTTCCTTCTCCTCATTTCGTTCAGTTACTTCTTTTTCTAGGTCTTCTTTGGCTTTGCCCAGCATTAGAATCTGTGTGAATATTGTTAATAAGTCAAAACATTATAATAACTCACACCTAAACTTTTGAAAATATTGTCTGAATAATAAACTGGGAAAAACAAATTTATCTCACCTTAAGGTGGAGCTTGCGTGATGCTGAGATCTTACAACTTCTCTTTTATTGACAATAAAAGCAAATAAGAACAGATTATTTAAGTGCTGTTAAGCCTTTACCATCATTGGATAAATACATCTGATCATACATTCTCAATGAAGAGCCATACTTAAAGGAACTACAATCAAGATAGAACTACCTAGTATCGATTCTTCAATATATGTACTCCTTGCGGCTGTGAGTGCGTGTTTGGTGAATTTACCCCTGTGTCTCTATGACATAAGTACAAAATTGTGGACACACAAAATCATTCATACTTCCAACTTAGTGTTCGGAAAAAGTGGCCTGTGAAAGTATGAAAATATATAAAATATTTTCATTCACACCTATTTATGACCTGGTTAATGAGCTGACTTAACATTATTGATGCTGGATGTTAAAAATAGAAAGTCATTAACTTCCATAGAATTACATAGAATGTACAGCAGAGAAAGACATCTGTCAGCCAAACTGACCCATGCTCCACACAAGCCTCCTCTCACTCCTCTTTATCAGCATAACCTTTCATTTCTTTCTCCCTCATATGTTAATCTAGCCTCCCTTTAAAGGCATCTATGTTACTCACTTCAGTTACCTGCGGAGCAAGTTCCACATTCTAACTTTCTCCTTTGAAGTGAAGCAGCATTTCACTTACACTTCCTTCAACTTAGTCTACTGCATTCGTTGCTCCCAATGCGGTTTCCTTTACATTGGAGAGACCAAACGCAGACTGGGTGACCGCTTTGCAGAACACCTTCAGTCTGTCCGCAAGCATCACCCAGACCTCCCTGTCGCTTGTAATTTTAACACTCCACCCTGCTCTCTTGCCCACATGTCTGTCCTTGGCTTACTGTATTGTTCTAGTGAAGCTCAACGCAAACTGGAGGAACAGCACCTCATCTTCCGACTAGGTACTTTACAGCCTTCCGGACTGAATATTGAGTTCAACAATTTTAGATCTTAAACTCCCTCCTCCATCCCCACCCCCTTTCCGTTTCTTCCCCCTCCTTTTTGTTTTTTCCAATAATTTATATAGATTTTTCTTTTCCCACCTATTTCCATTATTTTTAAATGTATTCCACCGATCATTTATCTATACCTTTTATGCCCTTTTAGTTTTATTTCACCCCACCTCCACTAGAGCTATCTGTACCTTGCTTGTCCTGCTATCCATTCTTAATTAGCACATTCTTTTAGATAATATCACCACCTTCAACACCTCTTTTTCTTTTGTCTGTGACATCTTTTGGTTATCTCCTATCACTGCTTGCTTGTCCCAACAACCTCCCCCCCCCACCACCCCAAACCAGCTTATATTTCACCCCTCTCCTATTTTTACTTAGTTTTGTTGAAGGGTCATGAGGACTCGAAATGTCAACTTTGCTCTTCTCCGCCGAAGTTGCCAGACCTGCTGAGTTTTTCCAGGTATTTCTGTTTTTGTTTTGTTCCACATTCTAACTATTCTTTTGTTAAAGACATTTCTGTTGAATTCCTTTTACTTCATCATTTTGGCTAAACTAATAGAAAAAATACCATTTTCTGTTCCATAATAATAATTAGACTCGAGAGCCCCAAAAATGGATTGGACGAGAGGTTAAAGTATTAAAATCTGAAACCTGATCCCAACCCACCTCTAATCCACCCAGTTCAAGTTTTAATGGATGTTGGTTGGGGACAGGCAGCCAACCCACTCTCAGGAGGTGGATTAGCAATTTGAATATTATAATGATGCTTTGTGCCTTAGATCTATGCACCTTTTTAACTTTAACTCTGGATGGCCAGGTTACATAAAGCTAGCAGCTACAGGGAAGTAAGGACTGTTGGAGGTAAGTGGAGGGCATTTACACTTACCTGCTAGTGTATCTGTCATGTTAACCCCTCTGCAAACACACATCCTGTGACTCTTCTGATCCCTGCTGATCCTGCCTGAGACCTCTGGCCTCTGATCTTCCTCTGAGGACTCCAATCCAAAACCCCTAATGAGCCCTCCAGTCCCTCTGCATTGAGGCCTCGACCTTCTCCCCACCACTCACTCAGACTCCTGACTGCAGCTTCCCCAACCGCAGATAGGATCACCTCATGGCCCTATGCCCCCCTCCTCCTCCTCCACCACACTCCCCCCGCCCCCGCCCCCCCCCCCCCCCCCCCCCCCCCCTGCCAACCATCCTCCACTTCTGAGGTTGGGGCTCCTCCAGCCTCTTTTTTTCAGTTCTTTCATGGGATGTGGGCATTCCTGGCAAGGCCAACAGTTGTTTTCCATTGCTCATTGCACTTGTGAAGGTGGTGGTGAGCGGCCATGCAGCCTTCCCCACCCATCTGGAAACCAAACCTGTCAATCAGGCTGACGTCTGGGTAGGGAACCTATTAATGCATTGCATGCACACTGTGGAGTGAAAACCCCATAGCATGTTGGGGAATGCCGAATTTCAAGGCACTGCACCCCATTCTTCTCCAATCAGGTCAATGAGTTAAAGTTCCACCCCACACTATTTATTTTAATATATTTCACAACTTTTGCCGATGGAAACTCAATTTTCTTTGGAGAAAAGCAGACTGGCATTCTGTAAGCCATTAGAAACACTGACAAATTGTGTCAAAAATATATAAGTACTTCCTAACCCAAAACCTAGTCCTTGCCTGACAATTCTTCATGGGTTGAACCAAAGGATGATAAACTTCGTCCAGTGTAGTGTGGTCTTGTGCCATTGCAAAGTGCGAATACTACTGCACGACCCCAGCAGGGCTGCCATGGGAAATATTGTTTCTATAGCACATCTTTAACATGAAAAGTGCGATAAAGCCTCAGTTTTTGCAATTCTATAGTTCTAGTATAATTTTTCAGAATTTATGTGATTCACAGGCTCCTAAACAATAAGTACATGTATTCACTTATTCCCTTAAACGTTGCAGAATAAAAATAGTGAGAAAATAGAATACGATTGGAAATAGCACGACTATCTCATTGAGGGAAGCACATGGAAGGTGACTACATACTTTGACATTTGCCTCTTTCTGAACCACTGGAGCTCTTGGCGCTGGAGCAACTTTAGGAGGAGGCGCCGGTTTTGGTGGCTCTGGCTCTGGCTCCGGCTCCGGCTCAATTACTTCTTCAGGCTCTTCCGGTTCCTCAATAATCTCTTCCTCATACTGTAAAAATATTATAGATCCAATTATTAGAGAATTGTCAAAACTGGTACAAATTTTACATTTTAATGGTACAAATTAAAATTTTAATTGTTAGAGGACAGTCGAAACTGATCCAAATTTTTTTAATTATAAGCAACAAAACGTGAACAATCAGAAATACCACTGCCACAGAGACAGAGTGACAGGTCTGTTAAAATGCTTACCTCTTCCCTGAAAAAGAGAGAAAGAGAGAAGTGTCAGAGAGAACATCATGACAATTAGAAAAGAATAGCATTCCAAATATATTTTTAAGTTTCAATGCAATCCTATTCTCCTACATTACTGTTGATAACTTTATATTACTGCTCAAAAATTGTGATTTGGAGACTGTGAAATGGAGTAAGTCAAATACTACACAGTTTTATGTGTACCTCTCGAGGTAAGAGGAATGAGTGTACATACTGTGGCTGGGAATGAATTAACAATTTATCTTATAGCCTTTACCTTTTTAAAATTGCATGCCATGGATTTTTTATCTACAGTTGTTCAGGTACAGATTTGCGTTGGACGCATTAATTCACCAAAGACTTAAAGGTGCACCACTCTCAAGAAGCAGCGGATTGTGGTGCTTCAGGTAAGGCCTCCTCTGTGTCCGATATGTTCTGTGCACGACCACTGTGCTCAGCTAGCGTATAGTGGACTGGGAGCAAGGCTCAACAGGGCCCAGCTTCTATGAGCTGTACAACAGGAAAACAGCACACTTGGAATGGTTCTTCAGTGAAGGCTGACAAGAAAGTGATATTTCCTTGTGTGAACCATTTCTTCTATTAGGACCACCCTTTATTGATGTACCTCATACTGTTGACCTCCAAAGACCAACATGTGAAAGGGGTTGTTCTGCCCCAAGTCATTCATTTAAAAAACACTGTTTGAAGGGCAGTCAGCAATCCTTAAACAGTTACTGGTTCCTTATAACTTAGACTTGACTCCCAGCCTATCAGCAAGGGGTGCACCATAAAAATATTTAAATGAACTGTACCCATATTATCGGATGAAACCCATTCAGCGGAGTGTAGCCCAGAATGAAAAAACAGTAATACCTGGGAAATAAGAATACTGGTCCGAACTAGTCTTGTATACTTTAAAATGAAACACCAGTAAAAACTGGGAAATAAGAGTACTGGTCAGAACTGTTTTTTCCTTCTGGGAGGCACTAATTTCTGGAATCATATTGCCTGCCAAGTTTGGCAGCACAGACACTAGTATTGAATTTAAAGATTTCAAATGCTTGACTTTTAGGTAGCAATCTTAGAAAGAAATCTTATTTCAATGTAAGGAAAAAAACAAAACTTACTGATCAGACATTTTGGAGTTGTGGCTTTAGACCTGGAACAGCAACAAGAGATGTTATTATACCTGCTGCCAGTGGTTCATGCTTTTAGCAATTAGAAGTGCAAGTGTCAAAGCAGGCCATAGTTCATTGTTCATTCAAGTACACCTTTCACTTCCCAGTGTCAGGAATTGGAAAAGAAACATAGCAATAAGTTAAATACTGTCAAAGAATATTAACAACAACATTTCCAATTTAGAATTATTTTGGTGACCATTGCTTTTCTACATCTCTCTGGTTTCTGTGCTGATGCAGTTTTTCCTTTTCCTGCCACTTGTCTATTTGTGTGAACTAAGTTATAGCCAGTGGCTGGAATTTCTCGGCCCCGTTGGCGTCAGGCGTCATGGTGGGGACAATGTGGCGAGGAGGTCAAAAATCAGTGACTTCAGAATGGCGTGCTTCACAACTGCCTTTTAAAGGCGTGCACCTGGTGCCCTGAACATCGAGGGGAACTCAGAGGTGAGTGCACACAGCCTTGTGCAGCGCTCATGAGCATCGCCCATAGGACATCAAGGAAGAGGCACTGTGCATTCGTGGGGGCCACAGGCAAGCTGCTTTTTCATGGCTCGCTTTCAGTGCGGTGCCAGGGCAAGGGCTGCAATGTGGGTCAGACTGGGGCAGTGTGTGGGGCAAGGCAGCACAGACTGAAGGAAGTACACAAGCACATGCTAGGGGGTTTGGGGGGTGGGGGGAAGGGGCGGTGAGGGATGCAGCCACACACTTGGAAAAACTTGTCAAAAGTGAGCATTCTTCTGCAGCTGAGACCGCTCAGCTGCAGCTCCATTGAGATGCTCGGAGTCGGGCCTCTGAAGCTTTTCTGCCCACTCAAGCAAAGCAAAAGCATGAAAGTGCCACCAAAAGCTCCAGAACTTTTCACCCCTCGGGCGCAGACTGCAAATTAATGTGCTTTTTAGGTGGCAGCAATTGGCCGACTGGGCAAATTGTACAATCCCTTGCGAAAGGCGGGCATGACAAAGTCACTGGTGGAGGTGCTCACAGCCCCTTGCAATGTCTTTACTAAGGTTTGGACCAGTATCCCACATGGTTCAAGCTAACAGCACAGCCTTGCAGTGTGGGTTAGGAGGATGCCTGTGCCTGAGCTGAGAGCACAGTATGCAGTCCAGTTGCCGAAGCTGCTGCCAATCGGTCAAGTGGAGTGAGGCAGAGGTGGGTGGGGTTTCGACCAGTGCACCATACACTTGCCATCCAAGTGGTGGCCAGCACTCTCCTGCATGTGTGAAGGGGCTTTCAGACTTAACCAAGAGAGGTTCTTAGGACACTCATGCTAACCCATGCATCTTTCTCTTTGATCCTGCAGGAGGAGAACATCAGGATCATGGAGCCTGGTAATTTAGTGGTGTGCCTCATGGCTTACAGAGAACAGGGAAGAAGAAGAGAGCGACGGAGGTGCCTGGCTCGGCAAAGGGAGGAGCACCATCCTCAAGATGAAAGGGTAACAGGGCCTGCTGCGCATGTAGCTGAAGGTCCACAGAGAGCCATTGATCGTAGGCGCTTTGCTAGACCCAGGGTCTATAGATGGTGCTTGTCATTCCTACAGATGACTGAGGACCAGTGTCACCATAGACTGTGCATGTCTAGGGAACTGATCAGTTACATATGCCACCTGCTGCAGGATTTGGTGCTGTGGGGATATGGAGGACATCCACTGCCAGTGTCCGCGAAAGTGACCACGGCGCTCAATTTTTACACCAGTGGCTCCTTCCAGGGCTCCACAGGTGACCTGTGACAGATCTCGCAAGCCTCTATGCACAGGTGCATCCAGGAGGTCATGGACGACATCTTCGCGAAGGCACAGAACTTTGTGCATTTCGACCGGGATCAGGAAAGCCAGGAAGCAAGAGTACTGGGATTTGTGCAGACCTCATGTTTTCCACAGGTGCAGGGTGCCATCGACTACACTCACGTGGTGCTTAGGTTCCGTGGCAACAAGCAGTCAACTGTGTCAACTGCAAGAGCTTCCACTCGCTGAATGTTCAGCTGGTGTGTGATCACCACAAACACATCCTGCAGGCCTGCGCACGATTCCCAGGAAGCGTCCACGGCTCCTACATCCTTAGCAGGTCTCAGATCCCTGACATCTTCCAGGGTCCAGAGAGGCTGCAGGGTTGGCTCCTCGGGGACAAGGGCTACCCACAGAGGACATGGCTGATGATGCCTGTGCGGCGGCCTCAGGCGACAGCAGAGTGATGGTACAACGAGTTTCATACCGCAACCCGGACTTCGGTGGAGCAAGCTACAGGCATCTTGAAAATGAGCTTCTGGTGCCTCAGCAGGTCTGCTGGAGCACTGCAATACAGTCCACCGAGGGTGTCGCGCATCATTGTTGCTTGCTGCACGCTCCACAACCTGGAGAGGCGGGAGGACCTGGCTGAGGGGGAGATGGAAGAGCTGCAAGTCTCCTCCAATGAGGAAGATGTCAAAGGGGATAATGGTGATGAGGTCCTGGAAGGCGAGGTTGCCAGAGATGAGGTCCATCGCACTGACCAGACAAAGCAGGAATGCTCGGGAGGCCCTAATAGCTGCAAGCTTCATAGAGGATGATGACGAGATGCAATGGGGACAGTCTTGACATCCTCACCTTGCATCTGTGGACGTTTGACTCCTTTGTGGCTGATGGTAGCACACATACCCTCAACACTCAGTCTTCTGTCATGGAGACACAGCGGAGGCCCTAATAGTCGCTAGATTCCAGGAGGATGATGACGGCATACAGTGAGGATGTTTCATACATCTTCACATAGCCTCTGTGAATGTCTAACTCCTGTCTGGTTGAAGGCAGCTCACTTACGCTCTGTGATCAGGGTCATATCATGGAGACGCAGCTGTGAAACTTTAAACGCACCTGATCCTTTGTCTGCCTTCAGCACCTGTTCCCTTCAGGAGCACAGCATCATCGGTTACAGATGCTGACAAGATAGGGGGCCAACCCCACCTCAAAGGTGCTGAGAGCACACCGAGAGAATGACGGAACTCTGTGATGCCTGCCCACTACATTCTGGCAGCAATGACGAGCACCATCGAGGTGAAGGCGCCATTAATGTATCCAGTGAGTGTGAAGCCAGACCATCACTTTGGTCTGAAGGTTACACACTGCACAGGGAAGAGGCCCTGGACTGAGACACCTGACAGTATCTTGTGCAGGAACTAAGATTTCACATCTGAGTGACAACGAACACTGCTCATCAGTACAAGGAGACATAGGCAAGGAGACATTTTTGGGAGTTTATTTTCAATAGTGAACATTATGTACAAGTAATTAACACCCGTGCCCAGGCTGTGGAAGTACATCTTCCTTTGGAAGGTTGAGACATGGAGGGCCCTGGCCTGCTTTTGGGGCCCTGCTGTGCGGCAGTGGCACCCTCCTTGGCCTGTAGAACTGGAGCTGCTGGGGTCACAGGAAGAGGGGAGTCAGATGGGCCAAACACTCCCAGAGTCACCTGGGTGGATGGCCCCAGGGTGTGCACGGCTGATCCTCTTTTCTGTGGGTGCCCGAGGGCCACTGGCTGACTCCATAAGGAGAAAGGGAAGCTGGTGATTTCTTCAGGGCTTGAATTGAGGACCTAGCTCATGAACCCCCTCAGCTGTTTCCCAGAAGTGCCTGTGAAACAAGGGGAGATAATTAGTCATGGTAGGGGACTGTGGAACAGGGGAACTGACTCACAGCATGGTTGTCTAATGGATGTTGCATTGTTGGATCCTCATTTGGTTGAGTACTGTCGACCTCACCGTCAGTACAGATCGTCGACAGCCAGCTGGATGCCTCTAATTTCAAAGTCTGTGAGGACCTTGATGTCGGGCGTTCCTCCACCCATCTGCAACCTCTCCCTTTTGTTGTGTGCCAGCTGGTCCTGCATCAGTATAGATGGAGAGAGTGTAAGCAGGATGCCTGCCAGGTCCGATGAGTAGGATGCTTGTGTGGTGAGTGGTGCCATGGATGGAATGAGGAAATGATCCTCAAGGCAGATGAAGCTGTGTGTAAGAGAATGAATGGTGATGTCCCTTAAACTGGCAGTGAGCGAGATCCCTGTGGGTGTGTGAAGGGTTTATGTGTGTGAGAGTTGAGAGTGATGAGAAGAGCGACTTACCCTGACGGAATGGAGGAGATCATTCATCCTCTTGTGGCACTGGGTGGCTGTCCAATTTTGCAGTGCATTGGTGCTGACCACCGCTGCCACTGCCTCGCATGCTGGATTGGTTACCTTGCTTGCTGGTCTTTGCCCAGAGTGGGGGTAGGGGACTTCACGGTGGGCCTCCACTCTGTTCACTAGGTGCCCGAAGAAGGCGTTGCTAAATTTGGGGGCAGCATGTTTCTTCCCTTTGGCAGCCATGACTTTCCAGCAGCTTCTGATGCCTTAGAGAGCACTAGCTCTGTGCAGGGGCGCCCTTTAAATATAGCACCCGGATTACTGAAGGCCTGAGGTGACCACGGGCGGACAAATCAGAGGCCGCCCCGCCCGCAATCCAGTGTGTTTCCCGGGAATGCGTATTTAATGAGATGGGACACGCCAGGAATGGGATGATATGGCACGAAAACCCGCCATTGAGGCCAGCGGGTAAAACATCTTTCTTCCCGCCCGCTACCACACTTAGTGCAAATGTGGGGTGATTCCGCCCACTATCTTTTCTTTCCTTCTCATCTCAGAACATCTCAAATTTTTTCAGGTTATGATTCTTCTTACTTTCATACGCTGAACTGTCATCCTAGATTATACAATAGTACAGCATTCCTTCGATAGATTCGCTTTCCTGAAAAGCAGACTTCTGTTATTTTCTCTTATTTATTTTCATATTCTCTTCACTTCTATTTTTTGTATATATCACATTCTATTTTCAGCCTCTCCTTAGTTTCCTTTTATGCTCTCCTCTAACAGCTTCAAGGTGCTTTAATATTACATTGATCTTTCAATATTAATGAGTCGCAGCAGTTTTACATTTAGCTGCATAAATCCTGTACTTCGGGAACTTCGCAGCATTGTAGAGTAGATCTGGTGCAGTATAAAAACACTTTACAATATGGCTTGCAGCTGGTTGCACGAAATCCATACTTGGAATGCATGGCAGTATTAGCATGGATGTCGCACAATATTGAGGTGCCCCCATGTTTGACTTGTAACCAACTGTACATAACTCATGCTTGGAACCTGTAAGCATGAATATAAAAGCACCTTTAAGTCACAGTATAGAACTACTTTGTGCATTGAAGTGCTTTCTTCTTTCTCCCTTTTTCCATTCTTTATCTCTGTAATTCACTGCTCTCTATATTGCAAGTAAGCTAAACAGTGTTAGTCGTTATGAAATCCAAATATATGATTAATTGGCAGGTGCTGAGTTCATTAAGATATTTAGTTTCATGTCTGAACAATACCTTCGAAGCATCTAATCAGTTTTATTCAAAACAAGGCCTGTATTTTTTGAACAAAATATAGTCAGGTAGGGAGCATAACAGTATCTATAGCTGCTCTTTAAAATGTAGACAATGGAGTGAATTTACTTGGAGCTTCCATCCACCCCACTGAACTTTAGAAAAAATGATATTGGGATAATGGGATCAGCTCTGAGGAAATTCAGCCCCATACCCCTGTATATAATTATCTTTTCATTGCTAGCTATTTAGTCTCAGAACTTACAGCATCTATTGTATGCTCTGAAATGTGTAACTTTTTTTGAGTAGAAACTTGTACTTCTGAGGTAATATTCAGTCACAGGATTATAATTCTGGACCATGACAGGAAATAAATTCTCTAGGAACTAAGTTCCAGATCTCTATTCCTTCTGCAAACTACGCTTTCAGAACCCATACTGCACAACTTGGAATTGCCTCAAACAATAGCATGAGCAAGAAGCCATGGTTGTACAGATCCATTGTTACATAGGAGAGTTTTGTGCAAGAATGCTCAGCAGAATCATGTTTTTCATCAGCTTTGACAGTAAAGAACTGATGGTTGTTTCTTTTCCTTTTATAGAGATGTAAAGGTTGTACTGTCGGCTACTGGAGATTTTTTCCTTTGAACTTTGTTTTTGTTTCTGCTATGTATCCTTTCTAATGAAGACCAATGAGCACTGCTGCTCATTTAACCATATCCCACCCAATGGCGACTGTTCATTTTTGAGCCATGGCAATGAGACTGAACATACTATTCCATTGGACCTTCACAGTAGAGCCCAATCCTTCCTTCAGCTGATGTTCATTTACATACACTTCAGGAGAGGTGCCTGGGTAACTAAAGGATGCAATGGCATTAAGACAAATTGCAGCCTTATTGCCCACGCCTTAGCTAAAACTGACTAACTCAGTAGAAATAAGATAATTCGGCCTAGGAACTTCCTCATCCTTATGGCTTGGCTACTTACAAAATAAACTTACTGAATGATTGAATATAAGAACTGCAGAAATGGGAGAAAAGTAGGCCATTCAGCCCTTCAAGCCTGTTATGCCAAAAACAAGATCATCTGCTATCTCAACTCCACTTTCCCATCCTGTCCCATATCCTGTAATTTCCTTAACTAAAAATCTATCACTCTCCATCCTAATCATACCCGCTGACTGAGCCTCCACAGCCCTCTGGAATAGAGAATACCAAAGATGCACAAATCTTTGAGTGAAGATTTTTCTCCTCAACTTGGTTCTAAATGGCTGACCCCCTTATTCTGAGACTGTGATCCCTCGTTCTAGACTCCTGAGTCAGGGAAACAGCTTCTCAGCCTCTACCCTGTCAAGTTCCTCAAGAATTTTATATGTTTCAATTAGATCACCTAGCACTCTTCTAAATTTTAGGAAATGTAGGCCTAGTCTATTCAATCTCTCCTCCTCTTTCCAGGAATCAGTCTCGTGAGCCTTTTTTGTGTTCCATCCATGTCAAATATATTTTTCCCTTGTTAAGGAGACCAAAACTGTACACAATACTCCCGGTGTGGTCTGCCCAAGGCCCTGTATAAATGCAGCATGACTTATTTATTCTTAAATTCTAATCCCTTTGTAATACAGCATAATTGCTTGCTAAATCTGCATGCTAGGTTTTTGTGATCTGTATAGAAGGACACCTGAGTACCAATATTTCCCAGTCTCTCACTTTTAAAAAAATATTCTGCACTTCTGTTCTTCCTACCAAAGTAGGTAATTTCACATTTCTTCACGTTATATTCCACCTGCCACATTCTTGCCCACTCACTTAATGTGTCTATATCCCTTTGTAGCCTCTTGCATCCTCCTCACCACTTACTTTCCCGCCCAGCTCTGTGACATCAGCAAACTTGAACACCTTACACTTGGTCCCATCATCTAAATGACTGACATTGTTATGATCCCTGTAGAGACCAATAACTTTTTTAAAAAAGAAATCAGAACTTCCAGTAAATGTTAGAAAGGATCACGTGACAAGATTTCAAATTTTAAGACTTTACTGTTAACACTCAAACTAAAATTAAATTGACTAAACAGTACTTCAGTAGACAACTTATACTGTAAGCCACAGAAAATATATCCCATTTAACATTTAAAATAGCTAAAAAAATCTCTCTCTATGGTTATTCCTTACTCTGTCCCTTAAGTAGACACTTCATTCTCCAGGAGGCAATCCAAGTGATTCTTAGCTCCGTTCTTTCCTTTCATGGTATGGGTTATTCTGAAGATCCCTCCTGCTAGCCAAAGCTAGGTGAATCATCCAGCTTTGTGTAAACCACCATGACCTTGGTTTCTTGAATCTGAGCACAAACTCCCACCCACATTTTACATGATGAACAATGAAGACTTATTTCATATTTGTTCTCTCTCTCTAGGACTCTGGCACATTGACCCTGTCTGTGAGGTTCAGTGATATTTTTAGGAAAACCTGTAACTCAATCCTAGAATGGCTTTCTATGGACTCTTCCCCTGTCAAAGCCCATCTCTGTGGCAACATGAATCATGTGGGCCTTGTATCCAGGCAGAAGTGCTAATTAGCTATCCTCTAGATCCCCCAACTTAATTCTATCTTGGAATTAAATAGACAGTTTAAAGTATAGCTGTTTACAAAACCTGATATTCCTAACACCTCTCTGGAACTTGGAGACTAAAAGTCTACCCACCATCAGCGCAGCTGCTCTGGCCACTATTTACTGGTGTGAATATTGTGCATCTTCTTCCAAGTATGACAATCTTTAACAGCTAAAGCACCCAGGCTCACTGCCAGCTGAATTCAGAACATGTCACATGACCCCCTTCATTCTTCCATTTTACCCGAAAAACACATTCACAAAACAAAACAACCTTATAAAACCCTGCATTTGCAATAACATAGATTGTAAGTAGCTGAGGCCTAAGTATTGATTCTTGTAGCTCCTCATCATTTACAGCCTGTCAACCTAGGGAGATAGTTCTTTTAAATTTTAAGGTTTTTAAAATCAATTTACCCATTGATTTCATTCTCTTCCCCACTGCCTGAAAGTGCTGACTCTTTGTTGGCATTTAATTTTATGCCTCACTAAAATTGCCATTCTCCATGTATGAGCCTTGACAAGAGTGTCTTATCAAGCTATTTGAAGATATGGAGCATTTCAGACAAGCCCAATCCTATCATCACTCGACATCCATACACATTCCAGTAGAGGTCATTGAATGGAAATAGGAAGGGCAACTCTGTTGAATTTTCCACCCCGAACCCAGAAACATTGAGGCTAACTTTTAGGGCCCTATAACTTCTCCAGTTGTGATCAGTTTACTCAGTAATGACCACTGAGTGAACCTGGTGGTTTGGCTCAGCTGCTTACTGGATAGATAAATTGAAAGTTAAGAACATAAGAAATAGGAGCAGGGGTAAAAGTTCCAAAAGTTGTATGTACATTGATGGCATTGATACCATGGCTGACACTAAGGGGAACAATTTTAACTAACCCAATCATCTTGAAACTGACAGGATTGGATCCAATTTAATACCCCTCCCTTTTTTACTCTCTACTGAAGTCAATGGAGAATAATATCAGCCGGGGTGCCAAGCCAGCATTCCAGCAAACTCTATGGGCTTCCTGCCTAATGAATTAGGTTAAAATTACTCCCATCAAAAATTCATAATTATCTTCTACCACCAACCATTAGTGTGTACCATGTGTTGGCTGTTATTGCAGTGTGAAAGATGGTGGTATGTCAATTATCTAACAAAACTGAGATATATATGAAATTGAACACCCCTTTCTAAAGCCGTGATTTTAGTCAAATGTGCCATCTAGTGACAAGGAGTATTATACCCGCCAGAACCTCAACCCTTTTGGTTCTGAAACCTGTCTTTGTTCAAGTAGAAACCCCTCCTTTGATTAAAAAGGGATAAATCAATTCATGAGTGAGAAAGCACTCAGCTGATTTCACCGCTGATTTATATAAATATAAGAAAGAGTAGTTAAACGTTTTACAGATGCATTAGATTGATAGTTACATTTCCTAGGATACCACAGAGCAATGATAGAAAACATTTCAATTAAAAGGTTCAATCATGCCTCATTTTCTAATTCAGGCGTCTCTAATCTTTGTGAGCAATATATTTGTGTACCATGCAGTCTCAGGGCCACAACTAAAGTTTAAACCCATGTTCCCACTGTTGCTATTAACACACCTGTTCTGCTTTAGGATTTATCCACAAATGAGGCAACAGTGCTAAAAAATACTTTGCAAAATCCCAAAGCTCAGAAACCAACGAATGAAAAATATATGTGCAAATAGAATTGAGTTGCCCGAGATTCACAGGTCAGATTATAATGGCTCAAGAGCTGCAGAGTGGTTGCCCCTTCTTGAATGATAGCTCAGATGCTATCTGCTCACTGCCTAATTTTGCAGCCATTTAATGGAATTATTCTTAAAACTTATAAATCAATTTGTTTTTTTTCAGTAACTAATTCTTTGATTATTTCAAAGTGAATTTTTTTTTATATATCAATCACTACTGAGTTCTGTCAGTGACATTAATTTCTGCTTTCACTGAACACTAATATTTCTGGTTGCTAAGATTCAATTCTCATTCAAAAAAATGTTTTATTTATAATAATGTATGAGGGTTAATTGGGTAATGCTGTACCACACTAGCTATTTCTAACATGAACAGCAAACATCTATTATCAATATATATTATTTTTTTACCATTTATTTAATCTGATCCTAAATGCAAATGACTGAAAACAATAACTTGTTATACTTTAATTACCAGTGCAAAACTATGGGATGTATAACCTAATTTCCCAAAGCTTTCTCTTTTTTAGTGCATAGATTGGTATGTTACTAACTTTCATTCTCATTTGTAATAAATGTTTGAACAATTCTTACCTTTCTTATGACAATCAGACTTCTCTCTTAGTTGGGAAACAAAGCTAGGAGTGAAATGGACACATGCAAGTATTTATTATAGAACACCAAATGGAACTGTTCCCTGACTGGATAATAAATTTAGCTGTGACACTTG
The DNA here is from genome assembly GCF_964194155.1 of Cetorhinus maximus. Lineage (NCBI taxonomy): Eukaryota > Metazoa > Chordata > Chondrichthyes > Lamniformes > Cetorhinidae > Cetorhinus > Cetorhinus maximus. The sequence continues at coordinate 47,731,201 of NC_135890.1, read as the reverse complement.
AAAGCACATCATAGTTTATTTTTAGCGATCATTCAACATCTGACACACAAGCCTAAGTTAAAATCAGGAAACACTTTGTCATCTTTGTGCCAGCATTCTGAACCTTTTGTACAGGCGAAAAGCAAGCTGTATATTTTTTATTAAGAAGGATCTTTGAACTGGAAACCTGAAACAAAGCAAGGACTACGCAGATTAACATTTAAAATCTGAAAGCTACCATTGTCTATTTTTTGTCACACCAAATACAAAACAATATTATTCATCCCTTAGAAATAGGAAAGTCAAATTATGCATTTCTATTTCAGAACATTTTATTGTTCTAAACTATAGATGTCTGTCCATTCTTTCAATGTATTGTTCTCTGCCCCAAGCCACTTATATATCTTTCCATCCACACAGGCAAAATGATCCACAATCGGCATTTTAGGAAATCGCTCTCAACATTTTGTCAGAATATAACTTTGCTGCATAAAGTTCTGCAGAGATGATAAATCACACAAGTAAAACATTTAATTTTCTTGCTGTATTTGTGAGGACCGCAGAATGTTTTGTGCTAGTCATCTTCCCTCTTGCTGGAAGAAAAATCATAAGATTACAATCCGTGAAATTCTTGGATTTCCATATAATTCAACAAGCAAAACTCTGTAATGTTAATATATGACTGGAAATGGAGAGGGAAGATAGGAATAAAAAAAAACATTCCACCCCAGAGCAAAAAAGGCTGCTGTAACCCCTCAAAAGCAATGAAAAGCTGCCATCACATAAATCCACTTGGTCTATTTGCATTCTTATTTTTACTGCTGAGATAAAATAACAAAAATGATTAGTGCTGTTAATGTGGTATTAGACAAGTGTTGTAGCTATAAATATGAACTGTTTTAAGCTTTGAAATGACCCATAAAGAATTAAGAACATGATCTATGCAATCAGTACAAACACCAATGTCTTTCAAGGACTTCAGATCCAAATTTTAATTAAATATCTGAAGAAAATGAAGATAAATTGAAATTTTGACAGAAAGCTTAATTGCAAAGTTTTGAAAAATTATTTTTCAGAAATTCAGACCCAGTGAAGTCAATGTAAAAATTATTTCTAACCTCACTGGTAATTGCACTCACCCTGTAAAATTAACATTCAGAATCTTTTGCATTAGTTTATGCAAACTATTTAAGTGCATGTTGTTTCAACACGCAGAGACAATTTTTAATAAATTCAGAATGTTTTAAAGGGGATTAGGAGATCTTGCTTAACGTTCTGATAGTCCAAGAATGTGAGGCATGCTGTTATCACACTGGGGATTGTGAGCTCTGAATTCCTTTGCTTGTGACCTGACTATTTATTCTAAATGCATCGGCGGAGAAGAAATCAGTTAACGTTTCAAGCCTTCATGGCCCTTCGGCAGAACGGCCGAAGGGCCATGAAGGCTCGAAACGTTAACTGATTTCTTCTCCGCCGATGCTGCCAGACCTGCTGAGTTTTTTCAGGTAATTCTGTTTTTGTTTTGGATTTCCAGCATCCGCAGTAGCTTTTAGCTTTTTGTTTTTATATTTATTCTAAATGTCCATCAAGTAAAACTGTTTCAATCTTAACTTTGTATTATGCAGAAAAAATAATATTATGTAATGAAGGTTTGATATGCATTTTATATCATGACAGAATTTACCATGATTACTTGTAATATGTCCAGATGATGGCCCAGATATTACTGTGAAAATGACTGTGAGGCCAACGGCATTGTTACTCTCACCATTATTCATACTTAAATTAGACAGGGATTGAAGATGTGCAGTTAAGCAGGAAAATCCAGATGTTGCTGACTGAGATGTGCCACACCTCTACAAGCACCTCTACACCACGCCATCTGGTTCCCCATTCAAATGTATCGAACAGCATGAAGTTCCTGTACTGATGCCATAGATACTGACTAAATTCACCACAAAAATTTAGAGTTGCCCATTCCACTATATTTGCTCTTTTAACAGTGTGATAAATCTTAATACTTTCTAAACAACCCTCCTGGCCTTTAAAATTTAGTTTTATAATTGTGGAGTCTCATTCCTTCTGTTTTTAATTATTGTTGGAGATTTTTTTAAAAGTACATTTTTTAAAAATCTTTTTAATTCCATCTCTTTTTCTCTCCCTTAATCCAATCTTTCTTTCCCTCTCTTTATTTTGCTTTCTGTACTTGATTTGACATTGCATTCACTATTCTAACTTACACTTACTTCCTGGTTCAGCCTCTACACTGCTCATTAACGATTCTTCAGTCTTATTCATTAAGGGGATACAAAGTTGCTTCTCTGTTCACACAGGTTCCAGATACCTGGATGAATGTCCTGCGAACAAGAACTTGCAGCACAAAATCACATAGAAAGCCTATGGACAAATGCAAGTCTAACAAATGGCAGATGCTGGTCATTCGCTGCCCCCAGCAAGATCTGCCCCAAAATGAAACTGACTATGAATTATCAGCAGTAAAATGAAAGTTCAGTTTAAAAGATTTATTTTCAGAGGGTTATTAGAAAGTGAAAATTTTCACCACAAATGGTTATTGAAGGAAAATAAAGGGCTGCTTCTATTTAATGTCTTTCATGCCCTCAGGATGTTCCAAAATACTTCAGAGCCAATTCATTACATCTGAATTGTAGTGCCTGCTGTTAGGAGCCAAGTCATGCACAGCAAGATCCCAAAAACAGAAAATGAGACAATTGATCAAATAATAGATTTTGACGGTGTTGATTGAGGGATACAACTTGGCCATGATATTGGGAGAACTAGTATGGCTGGGCCATACTAGTTCCAAGAGCAGCTCCATTGAGCTGCTCTTGCTCCACCTCTATAAGACCATAAGACATAGGAGCAGAAATTAGGCCATTTGGCCCATCGAGTCTGCTCCGCCATTCATTCATGGCTGATAAGTTTCTCAATCCCATTCTCCCGCCTTCTCCCCGTAACCTTTGATCCTCTTACCAAACTATCTATCTCGGTCTTAAATACACTCAATGACCTGGCCTCCAAAGCCTTCTGTGGCAATGAATTCCATAGATTCACCACTCTCTAGCTAAAGAAGTTTCTCCTCATCTCTGTTCTAAAAAGTCTTCCCTTTACTCTGAGGCTGTGCCCTAGTCTCTCCTACTAATGGAAACATCTTCCCCATGTCCACTCTATCCAGACCTTTCAGTATTCTGTAAGTTTCAATCAGATCCCCCCTCATCCTTCTAAACTCCATCGAGTATAGACCCAGAGTCCTCAAACGTTCCTCATATGTTAAGCCTTTCATTTCTGGGATCATTCTCGTGAACCTCCTCTGGACCCTCTCCAGGGCCAGCACATCCTTCCTGAGACACAGGGCCCAAAATTGCTCACAATATTCTAAATGTGGTCTGACCAGAGTCTTATAAAGCCTCAGCAGCACATCCATGCTTTTATATTCTAGTCCTCTTGAAATAAATGCCAACATTGCATTTGCCTTCCTAACTACCGACTCAACCTGCAAGTTAACCCTAAGAGAATCCTGGACTAGGACTCCCAAGTCCCTTTGCACTCCAGATTTCTGAATTCTCTCCCCATTTAGAAAATAGTCTATGCCTCTATTCTTCCTATCAAAATGCATGACCGCACACTTCCCCACGTTGTATTCCATCTGCCACTTCTTTGCCCATTCTCCTAACCTGTCCAAATCCTTCTGCAGCCTCCCCGCCTCCTCAATATTAGCTGTCCCTCCACCTATCTTTGTATCATCTGCAAACTTAGCCAGAATGCCCTCAGTTCCTTCATCTAGATCATTAATGTATAAAGTGAAAAGTTGTGGTCCCAACACTGACCCCTGCGGAACTCCACTAGTCACCGGCCGCCATCCTGAGAAGGACCCCCTTATCCCCACTCTCTGCCTCCTGCCAGACAGCCAATCTGCTATCCATGCTAGTACCTTGCCTCTAACACCATGGGCTTTTATCTTACTGAGCAGCCTCCTGTGTGGCACCTTGTCAAAGGCCTTCTGGAAGTCCAAGTAGATAACATCCATTGGCTCTCCTTTGTCTAACCTACTCGTTACCTCCTCAAAGAATTCTAACAGATTTGTCAGGCATGACCTCCCCTTGATGAAACCATGCTGACTTTGCCCGATTTTACCATGCACTTGCAAGTATTCTGAAATCTCATCCTTAATAATGGACTCTAAAATCTTACCAACGACTGAGGTCAGGCTAATCAGCCTGTAATTTCCTGTCTTTTGTCTCACTCCCTTCTTAAACAGGGGGGTTACATTAGCGATTTTCCAGTCCTCTGGGACCCTCCCTGACTCCAGTGATTCCTGAACGATCGCCACTAACAACTCCACTATCTCTTCAGCTATCTCCTTCAGAACTCTGGGGTGTAATCCATCTGGTCCAGGTGGTTTATCCACCTTCAGACCTTTCAGTTTTCCTAGCACCTTCTCCTTGGTAATGGCCACCATACTCACCTCTGCCCCCCCGACTCTCTTGAACTTTGGGGATGTCACTCATGTCTTCCACTGTGAAGACTGACGCAAAGTACCTATTCAGTTCCTCCGCCATTTCTTTGTTCCCCACTACTACTTCTCCAGCGTCATTTTCCAGTGACCCAATGTCCACTTTTGCCTCTCTCTTACCCTTTATATATCTAAAAAAAACTCTTGCAATCTTCTTTTATATTACTGGCTAGTTTACCCTCATATTTAATCTTCTCCCTCCTTATTTCTTTTTTAGTTGTCCTCTGTTGGTCTTTGTAGGCTTCCCAATCCCCTGGTTTCCCACTGCTCTTCGCTGCATTGCATGCTTTCTCTTTAGCTTTTATGCTGTCCCTGACTTCCCTTGTCAGCCATGGTTGCCTCGTCCTTCCTTTAGTATGCTTCTTCCTCCTAGGGATGAATTTTTGCTGTGTCTCCCAAATTACTCCCAGAAACTCCTGCCATTGCTGTTCCACTGTCTTTCCTGCTAGGCTCATCTCCCAGTCAATTCTGGCCAGCTCCTCCCTCATGCCTCTGTAGTTGCCTTTATTCAACTGTAATACCGTTACATCTGATTCCAACTTTTTCCTCTCAAATTGCAGGGTAAATTCTATCATATTATGGTCACTTCCTCCTAAGGGTTCCTTCACCTTAAGCTCCCTTATCAAATTTGCCTCATTACACATCAATAAATCTAGAATTGCCTGTTCCCTAGTGGGCTCCACCACAAGCTGCTCCAAAAAGCCATCTCGTAGACATTCCACAAATTCCTTTTCTTGGGATCCACTACCAACCTGATTTTCCTAGTCTACCTGCACATTGAAATCCCCCATGATCACTGTAACCTTCCCTTTCTTACACACCTTTTCTATCTCCTGGTGTATTTTGTGCCCCACATCCTGACTACTGTTCGGAGGCCTGTACATACTTCCCATTATGGTTTTTTTTACCTTTGCGGTTCCTCAACTTTATCCACACAGATTCTACATCATCTGACCCTACATCATTTCTTTCTATCGATTTAATTTCATTTCTTACTAACAAAGCAACCCCACCCCCTCTGCCAACCTGCCTATCTTTTCAATAGGATGTATATCCTTGGATATTTAGTTCCCAGTCCTGATCCCCTTGCAGCCATGTCTCCGTAATGCCCACCACATCATACCTGCCAATTTCAATCTGCGCCATAAGCTCACTTACCTTATTTCGTATTACTTTATGTGTGTAAACGGGGTGTCCCCACACTTCTGGATAAAGTAATGCTTGTGGGGGGAGCAGCTCTGTGGATTTTCTCAACCTATATCATCAGTTTAAAAATTAAATTGTATAATTAATTTAAACCAATTCAAGAAGATGTAAGGAATGGTCAGGAAAACAGAATTGGAACAGATAGCTCTAGTTGAGGAACTAGTGCAGATGCAACGTACTGAATGAGCCCCCTTCTGTACTGTAATTTTTATGCTTCTATAAAGTAGACTTTACATGCACTTCACTCCATGACAGAATTTAATATGTTTCTGTCATAAAACAAATCCTTTAATATTGCATCTGTGAAATTGAATAGATATATGTACAGTGTATAAAAACTCATCACAGTGCATGCTGTAAAACACATAACAGATTGGTAAACCTAAGGAGACAAAAATGAAGGTCATCTGTGAAATAACTTTCGGCATTATCTGAAATGCCTGAACTGCACCAGCTGCTCCAAGAATGACCTTTACCTACCTTCTAGAAGCTATTGTGTTTGCGGTAGTTATATTCAAGTGAAGCAGAGCACATTGCAGTGTGTCAACATTGTTACTAACTTTGAAATTCAGCCATGCTGAAGCTAAATTGAGCTCACTGTTCTGTTAATTCTGGGCCTTCAGCCCAATATAAAGAGAAATAATATTTGGCAAAATACCAACAATTTTAATAAGCTTAAACATCCAGCAAACAATACCAATACTGATGTGTGAAGAATTAGCAGATTTAAGCAAGTTTCTTACACATAGGTTAGTTGGTGGTTTCATATGCTGGATTTAAGTTCCAGTCTCTGAGGACCTGTGTGTTCGAAGCCCACCACTGTCAGGTTTTCAGTTGATTCTCCTTTCGACACCAGTAAAATCTTTCATTTTTTTGTGGGGATTGGTTAGCTCAGTTGGCTAGAATGTGATGCAGAATGACATTAACAGCGTGGGTTCTAACCCATGCCAGCTGTGTTAGTTTATGGAGGCTTGCCTTGCCCCACACTTGCAGAATGGTGTCCCTCAAGCTATATGTAAGCTTTTTTGTGGCGCACTTACGTGTGCTAGAAGCTTCGTATATTAATATACAGGGCTCTGTTCTTTGCAGACAGAAAGAACATGTACAAATTGTGCCTAAACAAAATAGAGGATAGCCATTCTCTGATTCATTCCCAGGGCAAGGCCTTGATGAATCGTTCAACCTACCTGGTTTGAATTTAAACAAAGCTTGGCAGTTAACTGTCAGTCTTCAGTTAACTGGTGCATTCTCCATCACACCGCCTGTACCAATCAAAGTACACCTGCCAATCAATCAGCACTCTCTTCTCATGAAGAATAAATTGTTGTTCCCTTTACATTTGGTATTCTTGTGAATTGTCCTTATGAATGCAAGACAAAAAGCTTTGACAATGTGTCCTTTCCCAGCAATACTCAAGTTTGTACTACCAAACAGCTACTTATATATAACCAATTGTCTCTCTAAAGGAGATGCCTATAGTTCTTTGTTGACTGCAGCTAATTATATAGTACACAACAAAAAGTAATTATTAATATTTCAAAATATTTTTATCATTATGTTGCATTGAGAAGCACTATAAAGTAAATGTAATGTAAATGTAAACTTTCCTTCCTAATGCATTCTTTTGATGTTTCTTCATTACTTTTTTTCTAACTATATCAAGGAGAAATTAAAGAAATTTTCCTTGCTCCTCACCAAATAGTCTTTTATCTAAAATAAAAACAGAAAATGCTGGAAATACTCAGCAAGTCTGGCAGCATCTGTGGAAAGAGAAACAGAGTTAGCATTTGAGGTCAAGGACCTGTCTGTCAGATGGTGGGCAGATTGACCCATCAATCTGTCTAATGTTGACCTGGCACCCATCTTGCCATTTTGAACGTTGCTGGTCCTGTTAACACCCTCCCTTAAACAGTTTCAACTGAATATGTGATCATATGAGGGACTCCCCAATAGCGCAATTTAAAAGGATCAGTATAAGACTTTCAAATGAGGTGCTTTTGACTTTCTTCTTCTGCCGTAGAGTTGGTTTAAGAGCTGTGAACTGTGTTTTTGAAGGAGCTTTCAAAAATTGTTGGATTTAGAGGGAGTGGTTCTGGACTTTTCCAAGGAGTATAATGGAGTATGAAGGTCTGTGAGGAGAAAGCCTGTGATCACTGATGGGGTTATAGTTGCAGTCGCGCCATCAGGCAGGTGACAGAAGCCCTGTACAGAAAGAGAGAGGACTTCATTGTCTTCACTCTAACCAGAAGCAATAGGAGCATGCACATAGCTTTAGTAGGATAGCAAAATTTCCAGCGGTGCATGGAGCCAACGACTGCATGCTCTTGGCTTTGTGGGCATGACATCTCAATGGGGAGATGTACTCCAAGGAACATCACTTCCTTAATGTGCAGCTGGTGTGCAACCATGCACAGAGCATCTTGCTGGTGAACGCTCACTAACTTGTCAGTAGTCACAATGCTTTTATCCTGCACCAGTCAGCTGTCCCTGCCATATATGAAGCACCATGGCAGACCAGAGGGTGGTTTCTTGGTGACAAGGACTACCCTTTCAATATGAGGTTCATGACTCCTCTCTGCCACCCGTCCACATGTCGGTCTTCCTACAGTGAGAACCACTCTGCCAAAAGGATGTGAAGAAAACCATTGATGTTCTTAAACAATGGTAATGCTGCCTGGATTGCTCAGAGGGTGCCCTACAATATTCACTGGAGCATGTCTCCAAATTAATAGTGATTTGCTATGTGCTACGCAACCTGGCTCTCATGAACTGGCCAGCAGGTCTTTGGCGAGTGCCTCAGGAGGCAGAAGAGGAGGAAGAGGAGGATGAAGAAGGGTGGAGGTCTCAGGGACACCATCAATCTGGATAAGTTTTCTTGGAGTGGCTAATCACATTACAGTTCCCCTAAAAGCACCCCGACATCACCCTAGCTCCACAATTCCCCACTTTTTCATTCCTCTTCCATGGACCATCACACGATCCTCTTGGCCAAAATTGTGAAAAAAAGACAGCACAAAATCCATTCCATAACAACATTTATCCAACAACACATAACATATATTCAACAAATAATTCACACAAAATTGAACTATTCATGCTTTTGTTTTCCCTTAGCGCCTGTCTTTTGCCTTTGCCAGTCCCAGATATCCTACACAGTGCTACCTCAGTGGCTGCAGGTGGCAAGATTCTGACTTTCACTGGAGAAGACTGCAGATGGTCATGGAGGATATGTCCCAGCAGCCCTGGGCCTATCTTTGGATTGCACCACCTCGGCATAGGCAGCTGGAATCTGGACTGACTGGGCATCAGCAGGGGCACTGGCAAAGTAACAGTGGTGGTATAGTAACTGAAGGCATAGCCTCTTCTGCTGTCTATCAGGGGTCATGTGATGTTCTTGGAGGCTCTGACCAATGAGCTCTAAGCGTGGGAAATCCAGGGGGGGATGGAGCTTCCTGACAAGAGTCCTGATCGAATGTAGCATCCGAAAAACTCTGTAATAAAGTTTATCTATTTCTTGTTGAAACCTATCTGGTCTGTCAACTCATTACATTTGGCAGCGAGGGTAAAATAGCTCCGATGCTGCACTCGCCTTGTTAACGTGAGCACATCGAATCTTAAAAAAAAAGATAAGTATACTGATCAGTCATGCCACTCTTTGGCAGAATTGAACCTTACGATGCATTTATGGAAGACTGGAGCCAGTATGTAGAGCGCCTTGGTTTTTATTTCGTAACGAATGAAATTACCGTGGAGGAAAAGCAGAAGGCAAACCTTTTGAGTGTAAGTGGTAGCAAGACATACAATCTCAACCCCAGTCTGATGGCCCCATCGCGCCCAATTCTAAGTCCTTTAATGAATTAGTGGACCTTGTGAAAACACATATCCAGCCAAAGCCATCCGTAATAATGCAGCAGTTTAAGTTTAATTCCACAGTTAGGACCCCAGGAGAGTCCATCGCAACCTATGTAGTGAAGCTGAAGCAGTAGACAGAACGCTGCGACTTCGGGGACACACTAAATGATATGTTATGGGACAGATTCGTTTGTGGAGTTCAGGACGACGCCATTTAGCGCCGTTTACTCGCAGAAGTTGACATCGACTAGAAGTGCCACTTGGAAATAACACTCGCCATGGAAAGTGCTGTGAGAGACTCACAGGCTTTGCAACACAGACAACATGGTTTGTTCTTCATCTGGGGTGGGGACCTATCACTGGGTGTGTCGTGAAAACCAGAGACATAGAATCGAAGCAAGAGGCAATGCCCACTGTTAGAAACACGAAAAGGCCTTGTAGAAACACTTCAGCAGTGACTCCAAGGTTAATTTGTTACAGATGTGGGGGTGACCACGGACCAGACACCTGCAGATTCAAGGAGGCAGAATGCTGTAACTGCCATAAGAAAGGTCACATTGTAAAGCAACGCAAGGTGAAGTTGAAACAGCCCATAAAGCAGCAAACCAACATGATTGAATTGAAAAATACAGCAGAACCAGAAGCTGCTGATACCGACATCTATTTCCTGTATAACGTCACCGCTGTAAAAACTGAACCTATCACTGTCATAATTTAAGTTAATGGGAAGCCACTAATAATGGAGGTGGAAATGGGAGCCTCAACCACAATGGTAGGAGAGCACACATTTAAATACCCAAATGAAGATATACAACCGCTGAATCTGGAGCGGACAACTGCTAAATTGAAGACATACGCTGGAGAATCCATTCAGGTAAAGAGCATCGCCACAATACCAGTGTCTTATAGGCAACAGACAGCCCAGCTGCCTGTGATAATAGTGACAGGAGAAGGACCTAGTCTTGTGGGCCGGAGCTGGTTACAGAAGGTCAAGCTTGACTGGTCTGAAATATTTCATCTGAAAACAGGAAGAGTTCCTGAATGCTAAGAAAATATGACAGTATATTCCAGGATGAATTAGAGAAGTTAAAAGTCCTGCAAGCAAAATATATATGTGGATCCTCAGACAACACCATGTTTCTTTAAGGCCAGACCTGTGCCTTATACGTTGAAGGAGAAGGTGGATGCAGAAGGTTAGAAAAGCTGGGCATCATCCAACCAGTCCAATTCTTGGAATGGGCAGCACCCATAGTTCCAGTGTTTAAGCCTGACCAAACCATACGTATTTGAGGGGACTATAAATTGAGCGTAAACAAGGCAGCCAAACTAGATAAGTACCCCATCCCAAGGATGGATGACTTATATGCAAAGCTAGCTGGAGGCAAATCCTATACAAAATTGGATATGAGCTATGCTTACCAACAATTAGAGCTGGATGACATGTCTAGAGGGTACATGACTATCAAAAAACACAAGGGCCTTTATCAGTATACTCGCCTAGCCTTTGGAGTATCATCTGCATGTGCAATCTTCCAAAGGACAATGGAGAGTCTTTTGCAGGGACTTCCCCGAATGTTAGTAAATCTAGATGAAGTTCTGATCACAGGGTCAACTGAGACTGAACACTTGGCTAATTTGGAAAAGGTGCTAAAAAGATTCATGGAAACCGCCATATGGTTAAAGAGAGAAAAATGTACGTTCCAAGCACCAGAAGTTACTTACCTGGGTCATGGGTTTGCATCCAGTAGAAGAGAAAGTTCAGGCAATAAAAGATGCACCCTCCCGGTCCAGTATAACCAAACTCATGTCATTCCTGGGTATGAGAAATTACTATAGCCACTTCTTGCCAAACTTATCAACTGTGTTAGTACCATTGCACTTAAAAAAGAATCACTGTTGGTCGTGGAATTCACAACAGGAAGAAGCCTTTGTGAAAATAAACGAACTGTTGCATTCATTATGTTTATTGGTACACTATGACCAATCGAAAAAATTGGTATTAACACATGATGCTTCTCCTTATGGTGTAGAAGCTGTTATCACATAGAATGGAAATGGATCAGAAAGGCCCTTTGGCTATGTCTCCCCACAGCTGAGAAGGGTTATTCCCAGCCAGAAAAGGAAGGTTTATCGGTGGTATTCAGAGTGAAGAAATTCCACCAGTACCTGCATAGATGACATTTCACCATTGCATCGGACCATTAGCAGGTTTATTCAATTAGGATAAGGCCATTCCGCCAATAGCATCAACAAGAATACAACGTTGGGCTTTGATATTATCTGCATATGAATATACCTTTATGTACCGTCCTGGCCTACATATTGCAAATGTGGACACATTCAGTCGTCTCCCTGCATAGCATTGTACATGCTCCAGTACCACAAGAAGTTGTGCTTGTACTGAATTTATGGATTTTTCATCTTTGTGTGCGAGGTAGTTAGAAATTGGATGAACAGAGATCCAATTTTGTTGAAAGTCAGAGACCTTGTTTTGCAAGGGCAGACAAATTCACCTGACGAGAGATGAGACCATTTCGTACCTGATAAACAGAGTTAAGTTGTCAAGATGGAATTTTGTTGTGGGATCAAAAGTTGTTGTCCTTTTGCAAAGTAGAGAACCACTCTTGACAGAGCTTCACAGTGCGCATCCAGGCAAATCAAAGTTGAAAATGCTTGTGCAAAGCTATGTCTGGTGGCCAAGCATTGACTGTGACATTGAATGCATGGTCAAGCACTGTCTCTATTGTCAGCAACAACAGAAGTTACCTGTTTCAACTCCACTGCATCCGACCCTGGGTTAGACTACATATTGCTTATGTAGGACCATTCGTAGGTACCATGTTTTTGTTGATCATAGGTGCATATTCTAAATGGTTGGATGTATATGAAGTCAGATCACCAACATTGAGTGCAACTATCGAGAAGCTGTGTCACTGTTTTATCATGACCTACTGGAAATCATTATTTCTGATAATGGTACAGTCTTTACCAGTACAGAGTTTCAGAGATTCATGAATTTAAATGGAATCAGATATATTAAAACAGCCCCATACCAACCCTCATCAAATGGTTTAGCTGAGAGAGCAGTGCAAACTTTCAAATCTGGAATGAAGAGGTTATCAGAAGATACTCTAGAAACTCAACTTTCCTGCTTTCTCCTCAGTTATCGTACAATGCCACATTCACTACTGGTTCAACACGGTCTGAATTATTGATGAAACGCTGCCTACATACAAGGTTAAGTCTGGTGCTTCCAAACTTGGAGGGTAAGGTAGAGAGGAATCAGAACAATCAAAAATTGAATCATGATATTCATAGCAAAGCTTGCACATTCACTGTAGGAGACACAATATTCTTGCAGAATTTCAGAAGTGGACCTTGTTGGGTTCCTGGAACCGTTGTCTCAGGGATCAGTCCCTTATCCTTCCAGGTGGAAGTGGGCGACAGAATAGTTCGAAAACACATGGATTACATTCATGATAGAGAGATATTCCAACAATTCTGCCTGTGATTAACGTTGAACCATCAATTCCTAAAGTGACAGATCAGCCTAGAATAGACACGCCCGATGTCTCTGTAGAGTCACCTAACCCAGAACTGCCACTTTCTAATGATGTATCTCATGCTGCAGTTCCTGATCATGTCGATCCTGTGGAGGAATCACAAGCGGTAGCGCTATGCCACTCTAACCGAATAAGGAAAGCCCATCAGAGACTTAATCTTTAATCAGCGTAAGTTGTATACATGTATATGTTGTTGGATATTCAAATGTTCTCTGTAAATAGAAACTGTAAAAAAAACTAAAAGGGGAGGAAATGTAGTAACTGAAGGTATAGCCTCTCCTGCTGTCTATCAGGGATGTGATGTTCTTGGAGGCTCCAACAAAAGAGCCCTAAGCGCCGGCTCTCCGGGGAAGGGTGGGGTGGTGGAGCTTCCTGACGCAAGTCCTGATCGAGCATGGAGCATCTGAAAAGCTTTTTGTAATAACATTTATCTGTTTCTTGTTGAAGCTTGTTGGGACCGGTGAAGGTTTATCTGTTTCTTGTTGAAACATGTCAAGTCATTACCAGTGGGAACACAAATGCCCAGATTTGTGCACCAGGGAGCCACTACCTTCATTGGGGTGGCACCTCTTTTAAAGAGCGTCTTAAAGGAGGACATTAAGAGATTGAGAGCTTTAGGTAGTGAATTCCAGTGCTTAGGGCCTCAGCAGGTGAAACTATTGCTGTCAATGGTAGAGCTATTGAAATCGGAGATGCACAGAATTGGAGGAGCGCAAAGATCTTGGAGGGTTGTAAGGCTGAAGGACGTTACAGAGATAGGGGAGGGCAAGGTCATGGAGGGATTTGAAAACAAAGGTGAGTATTTTAAAATCGCAGCATTGCTAGACCAGGATCCGATAGAGGTCAGCGAGCATAGGACTGATTGGTGAACTGGATTTCATGCATGTTGAACTGAAATTTATAAAGGGTGTAAGCAAGGAGGTCAGCCTGAATAGCCTTGGGTTGGTCGACACTAGAGGTAACAAGGATAATCAGAAAGTTCATCGAGCTGAAACGTTAACTTTGCTTCTCTGTCCACATGCTGCCTGATCTGCTGAGTATTTCCTCAAATGAGAGGCGTTTGGGTCCACAATTTCATTCTTACCCTCTGATTCCTGCCATACCATTTTCCCTAATTCAGGAAGCATGGCAGGTTGCAACAAAACACACATTTAAAGCGACGCTGGGTAAGCAATTTAAATATTTACTCCAAATTCAAATTTCCCTTAGGTTGATAATTTTGTGGAGGCAGGTGGGTTCCCGAAAACTGTGGAAACCACAGCAGGTCAGTCAGTCCATGAGCCTTGGGGAAAGCCTGCTGTGGAGGTACGTTTAAAAGCTCTTGCTAACTTCAAACTTCATAATGAGATGCTATTGAAAAGTTAATTATGTTATTAATGTAGTGATTGATCATAGGGCTCTGTCCTTAAATGGCAAGAGACCATTAAAATGACCAACACTGAATAAGAGTTCAGAAGCAATGAAATACTTTTTTTAGTTGATAAAGTCCTCTTCTGCATTCTACAGGATGGTGAATCAGATATGAATATATGTAGAGGATCCTGTGGCTTGATTTAATGTCCGTACATCTGCTGAGCCTTTGAAGCACTCTTCCAGTATACACTAAGTGCAGAAGGGTGCAGAACTAATGAGCCATATAATAAAACTGGCAAGTGTTTGAAATGTTCATGGAGTCAAAAAAATAATCAAAATTCCCTTTGAAAAAAATTGCCCCTTTTCCAATTTCATAAAACTGTCAATCAAACAAACTAGCAGTCTCCTTCGCAGCTGTGTAAACAATACCCCACAGGGCTGAAACCATTAGTGAGACTTGTAGCTCAGACAAGCATTCATAATGAGGCCATGTGGCAATTGTATCAACAAAGGCAGCTGAACATCTGTTTTGCCTGTGGTTGGAGACAGAAAGTGTTGCTAGTTTGTCAGAGTCTCTGTGAACAGATGGGTTGTTGTAGGATGACTGGCTGAGGATTGAGTGCAAGGGAAGGGTCTGCAGGAAAGCCGTCCTCCCCTCCCAGAGTTGCTGTTTGTTTCCCCGGAGAAGGTGCAGTTAAACTGCACTGAGAACTCCCTTTCGCTGGGACAACAAGACTAGCTGTGTTTGGCTGAACTCTGAGACACTGGCTGGAAGCTTTGACCCTAACCTCCTCCCCCCCCCCACCCAACCCCTGCCACTCACTACAGACAACTCACTGCCTCCTGTCCAAAGACACCCTCTGTTCCTTACCCAGAATCGCAGAAACATTAGCAGCAAGAGACAGCACACTAGCTCGAGTTAAAGAGTGAAGCATGAGACAGCCCCAGGAGAGCTTACTTCCCCTGTTCCTCTGCCAGGGCAGCCAGTTTCTGGGAATGGATAAAGGGCCTCAGAAATACCATAAGACCAGGTAAATATTCGCGGCAGCTGAGAAGATTCTGGGTTATGACCTGGTGTCTTTATGTGTGAAATAAAACTCTTCACTGTCAGCCAGCAGTTTGTGTCATGTCCTTAAGGCTCAATCATGAAACCCTGAAGTAAATACAACCTGTGTCAGTGTTTTACAAATCCCTATTCTGCTTTGCCATAAACGGCTTTTTGCATATTTTGAAAAACCAAGCAGTATAAACAAACCAATAACACCCATTTTCCATTTAAAATTCAGAAAAATGATACACTGGTTTTCACACAGGTATAGTACCTTTATTCTCAATGCAACATTTAAGTCATATCAACAATTTCCAGTTCCCTGGCCCCAACCATCTCCTCTTCACCATGGACATCCAATCCCTTTACACCTCCATCCCCCACCGGGATGATCTGAGGGCTCTCCGCTTCTTCCTCGAACAGAGACCCGAACAATCCCCATCCATCACTACTCTCCTCCGTCTGGCTGAACTTGTACTCTCACTGAACAATTTCTCCTTAAACTCCTTTCAATTCCTCCAAATAAAAGGTGTGACTATGGGTACCCGCATGGGCCCCAGTTATGCCTGTCTCTTTACGGGGTATATGGAACATTCCTTGTTCCAGTCCTACTCCGGCCCCCTCCCACAACTCTTTGTCCGGTATATCGATGACTGCTTCGGTGCTGCTTCATGCTCTCATTTGGACCTGGAAAAATTTATTTTTGCTTCCAATTTCCACCCCTCCATCATTTTCACATGGTTCATCCCTGACACTTCCCTTCCCTTCCTTGACCTCTGTCTTAATTTCTGGTGATAGACTGTCCACCAATATTCATTACAAGCCTACCGACTCCCACAGCTACCTTGACTACAGCTCCTCACACCCCGCTTTCTGTAAGGACTCCATCCAATTCTCTCAGTTCCTTCGCCTCCGTCGCATCTGTTCTGATGATGCCACTTTCAAAAACAGTTCCTCTGACATGTCTTCCTTCTTCCTTAACCGAGGTTTTCCACCCACGGTGGTTGACAGGGCCCTCAACCGTGTCTGGCCCATCTCACGCGCATCCGCCCTCACACCTTCCTCTCCCTCCCAGAACCATGATAGGGTCCCCCTTGTCCTCACTTATCACCCCACCAGCCACCGCATTCAAAGAATCATCCTCCACCATTTCCGCCAACTCCAGCATGTTGCCACCACCAAACACATCTTCCCTTCACCCCGCTTGGTGGCATTCCGCAGGGATCGTTCCCTCCGGGGCACCCTGGTCCACTCCTCCATCACCCCCTACACCTCAACCCCGTCCCACGGCACCTTCCCATGCAACCGCAGAAGGTGCAACACCTGCCCCTTAACTTCCCCCCTCCTCACCGTCCAAGGGCCCAAACACTCCTTTCAAGTGAAGCAGCATTTCACTTGCACTTCCCTCAATTTAGTCTACTGCATTCGCTGCTCCCAGTGCAGTCTCCTCTACATTGGAGAGATCAAACGTAGACTGGGTGACCGCTTTGCGGAACACCTTCGGTCTGTCCGCAAGCATGACCCAGACCTCCCTGTTGCTTGCCATTTCAACACACCACCCTGCTCTCATGCCCACATGTCCGTCCTTGGCCTGCTGCAATGTTCCAGTGAAGCTCAACGCAAACTGGAGGAACAGCACCTCATCTTTCGACTAGGGGGTTCGAGGAGGGGAGGGGGTTCGAGGAGGGGAGGGGAGGTGGTTCGAGGAGGCGAGGGGAGGGTGTTCGAGAGGCGAGGGGAGGGGGTTCGATGGGGCAGGGGGTTCGAGGAGGGGGAAGGGGGTTCGAGGAGGGGGTTCGAGGAGGGATGGGGAGGGGGTTCGAGGAGGGGGTGAGGGGAGGGGGTGAGGGGAGGGAGGAGGGTAGGGAGGTGGAGGGGAGGGGTTTTGAGGAGGGGGGTTCAAAGGGGGAGGGGAGGGGGTTCAAAGGGGGAGGGGAGGGGGTTCGAAGGGGGAGGGGGTTCGAAGGGGGAGGGGGTTCGAGGGGGAGGGGGTTCGACGAGGGGAGGGGTTGAGGGGAGGTGGTTCGGGGAGGGGGAGGAGGAATTGAGGCAGGGAGGAGGAATCGAGGTGGGGCGGGGCCATCGAGCCGGGGATTGAGTTGGGAAGGGGGATTGAAGGGGTACAGAGAGGGGTAGGGGAGGAGGGAGAGGGAAGCAGGAACTTTAACGCTATAGTTTCCGGGGGGGATGTTACCCAGAATGCCGCGCGGCCGGTGACGGTTGGTTTGAATCCGCCGCCAGCGCGAGGCCGGGGAGAGCGATGAGCGGGAGAGCGCTCAGGATGTGAGTCCGGGGGAGAGTGGAGAGGAGAGCCTGGTCCGGGGGTGGGGCAGAGGAGAGAGGGGGGCCGGGCCGGGTCGGGTCCGGGGGTGGGACAGAGGAGAGGGGGCCGAGTCGGGAGTGGGGCAGAGGAGAGTCGGGTCCGAGTGCGGCCCGGCGGCAGGGGAGACGAGAGGAGAGCCGGGGGCTCTCCGTGCCTGGCTGTCCGTGTTTATTACGGAGCAGCCGTTTCGGCTTCTCATCCCCAGGCTGCCCCGCCCGCCTGCCTCACCACAAGGCCTGATTGCTGGGTTTCACAGACCTGATTCCCCAGTCTCCCTGCGGGCCGGGTTAGATTCCCCAGTCTCCCTGCGGGCCGGGTTAGATTTCCCAGTCTCCCTGCGGGCCGGGTTAGATTTCCCTGTCCCATACTTGACCGGAACACTGGGCTAGGGGGATTGGAGCGGAGACTGTCTTCAGTGGGGGTTGGTGTTGCCAACTCGGATTGTCCTGGAGTCTGGAATTCAACATTAACCTCAACCATCTGCTGGGAAGTTAAAAATATCATAGAGGTCTTTAAAAAAATGTGTTTTTGTTATAATAGAATCCCTTTAACACTTTATAAAATGTTGGGAGATGGGATAAAAGGGTTTTTGAATGGATGAGCAGGTGGTACTGACACATGGGAGCTTCAGCCTGAGCAGGGGATGGAAAGTTGTCAATGGAAGGCGTCCACATGTCTTACTGGTGCCTCAGTTACTGTTCTTCAAAATACCCATCTGATCCATCCATGAAGCTCGTGATTGAAATGAAACTGGAGGCTGCTTTGGCAATGGATATGTTTAAAGTTCCCTTTTGGAAAATGTCAATTAGATGAACGGAAGATGGACGTGAAAAAAATAAAGCAGTAACTTGGTCAGATATTAGAAAGATGTAAAGAAATTTTCTTGAAGAATTGAAAGGATCTGAATTTTTATTGCACCTTCAATGGATGGGTGGAATTGGCCTTTAATTCAGCCCACAAGAGAAATAGAGGCTTAAGTGTTTAATGAAATGTAGCCTGAAGGTTGCTGATGAATGTAGAGGTTCTATGTTGTGGCCATTGTGTGAACTAGTGAAAAAAAGTGTTATTCTCTTTCCCTTTTTGTAGAAAGCGAGAAGAGAATGAAATAAATGGCTCCATTAAATTTACATCACATGTTGCTACTTGACTGTCAAATGGGACAAAATTCAGAAATTTCAGCATATATTCAGTTCTGATATAAGTAGTCATTTAGTAGTATAGAACTTGAGTATTGCTGAAAAAAGAGACATATCTAAGCTTATCAAGTTCTGATAGTTTTTTTTAGAGAAATTAAAGGGCTATTTATCTTAGTTCCACTTCAGCTGAAATTGTGCAGGTTTCTTTATCAGATTAATTTATTATAAAATAAATCAGCAAAGAATATAAATGTTTCCTATGCAAATAATATTGCACAGATATTTTTTGTTAATTGCGTAACAAGGCCATATTTCTCAGGTGTAAACTGATGTACAATGGAATTGAATATTTTTATCGTTGCAAATACACAATGGTACATTGATTCAGAAAGAGACCATCAGTTCTCCTGGCTTGGTGATCCTTTTAAATAAACTTCAACAGATTATGTGTTGGTAAGATGCTAATTCTGGTCTGATGCACAAATATTTTTCTTTTATATGTCTTCTGGCATATCAGCTGGTTTGTTCCAGGGAGTTGCAGAACAGAGGCTAGGTAATTCCATTCAAGAAGAGCTCAGGCTGCTTCAAGATAATGTTTTAGCACATATTTTTGTAGGAGATGTTGAGAAAGAACTGAAGCTGACCCCTGCAACTTAAGATGGTGTGCAGAGAGACCAAAGAGGGAAAGAAAAAAATACTTGCCATTTGACTTGCTTACAAAAAAGATGCTTCCATAACTCTGCAACTCTGGACAAGGTTTATTTGCTTTGGTGGTTGATGGAATGTCTTTGAAAGACGGCAGACAGAAACTGTCTGAGGAAGTTAATCTGCTTGAGGTGACTGTTCAGGATTTGACACCATATATAATCATTCAATTTTTGCAACAATTTTAATAATCAACAGTGATAACTTCAAGCATATAGTGTTACTCTTCCTTCATTGTCTAATAACCTTGGTGCGTAGATGAATCAACAATATTATTTGTTGAAAAGTGTGTTTTAAATAGGATGAGAATACGTGGTTTAAATCTACTAAAAAAATTACGTTTTTTTGAGGTAAATGCCCTTTTATTTGGCCTTTTATTCACCCTAACAATTACTGTACTTTTTTGTTCTTCATCCTTTCAGAGAAATTAAAAGTGATTTTCAACACAAATTCAATACATTGAGTGCAATTGACTGAAATGTTACCTATTTTAATCTCATGCAATTATTTTGGATTGTGCTGACTCTATTCAACAAAAATAATGGCGCGTATTTCTTTTACTTTTCAGATTGGCTTGTGGAGATGTTGAAGGGAAACTGAATGCATTGTTTAACAGAGTGCGATCAATTCAAAAGAAAAGTGGAGATTTTGATGTGAGAACATAATTGTTTATAAATGGGCCTTGTCAAGTGACTTTTGTCTGTAAATACTATTTTGAAAATCATTGAAACACCTGAATATATGATAAAAATGTGTGCATTATACTGTAATTCTATGCAAAATTCAAATTGGCCATTAAAGAATGTATAGTTTTGGTTTGGATCATATTTTTGTTTTGAAGATAATTGGGATTTGCATGGGTTGAAAAGTGTAGTTTGTAAGGACCAGTGAATCTGTTACATTCTATGAACACACTATGGTGTAATAGTCAATAGTTTTATCTGGAATTGGGTTCCATTTTTATAACTTGTGTTGTAAGTTTACAGGCATTTTTAATGAAACTTTTTTAAATCTTAAAACATGTTTTGAAATATATATTTTAGTTGAACCTTGAGTTCCTTCCTCCCTAGGAACTCCCAGGACTACTATTTATTGAATTGGAAAGCATTGCATGGCTTGAGTTCTGGACTCATGATTCAATATAAAAAGTTTTAAAATTTGCAAGGAAAAGAAATCTTGCTGTATCTATAGAATGAAAATATAGTTCCTGTCTCTGTTCATAAGTGTATAAGTGTGCAGATTGCGTACCTTACATTTGAATCTGAGCTGCATACAAATTTTGCATCAGCTAGTATTTCAATAGTATTTTTGTTGTTTAAGATGACTGAGTCTCATTTTGCTTCTCAAATAATGAGATTTTGTTTTAGAATGGTGATCCCAACCTCTGGAGAGAGAAGAGTTATGGGTGTTGTAAACTACTCCCAGAACTTGTAATAGCAGATCGTGAATTTTGAAATTCAGTTGCTCTCTTATATTTCTGCAAGGCATTTTATGATTTATTATGTATTGTATTTTTGAATTGTTTAGTGGTTCAAGTAACTTTTTGATACATGTTTTCTTCATTATTACTAGACAATTTGAAGCACATGAATGATATTGACTATGACTGTCATCCAATATGGGACTGCTACAATGGTATCTGTAGCATTTTTTTAAATTGGAAAATGTAGGGAACAAATTGTTGAATGTAAAGCAGCAGTATTGAGAAGATCAGTTGAAGGGAAACTGAGAACTTTACTGTTTGAACCTAGAGGTGGTATTACAATTTTGAAGCTAATATATAAGTTTTTTTTTGGAAATTGACCTGCACTTACATTTTGTAGATGGGAGATTGCCATAGTGGAATCCAACAGTTAGTGCTTCTTCATTGTGTAATTTGCACCAGAAGTTTAATAATTACATGAAATTCACTTCAGCTTTTTGAAGTGATAGCGAGAAGATGACAGTTGCTGCATATAAAATCTATTAAAAGTAATCCCCTTGACTATTAACAATGTCTTAATTAAGAATGTGACAAAAATTGGAACCCGTTGTTTCAAAGCCTCTTGAGTTAGCAACTATTAATCAACATTTGAATGAGGGGGAAAGACCCAGATCTGTAGATTGATATGTGATTTCTTTATGTTTATAGTTGCTGTTGTGTGTGGGAAATTTCTTTGGAACCACAGCAGAGGCAGAATCAGAATGGGCAGAATACAAATCTGGAGCCAAGAAAGGTAAATCATTATGAACTAAATTTCTGTAACAATCTTGAAAATACTTAGATGTGGCAAAGAGCCCTCACCACTTACGATAAACATTAGCATCACCATAGAAGTTAATTACAAGTTTTGCACTTGCATACTTAATATCATTTTAAAATGCCAAATATATCTAGTAGACTCAGCTATCAATAAGCTCCTTGTTCCTCATTGAGATACAGCTACCTTAATTACTTAATTTCTAATTGCTGATATAAAAGATCAGTTGATTTCAGGCAAACTCGAATCTTACCACCATCTGCATCTCATTAATATGTGAATACCATGGCTACTTGCACTTGACTCTTAGCTAGAAAATAAAAGTAATCGCTTTGGGTTTTATCTTCCACCTCACATTGCAGGAAAATTGTGTTAACACCAATGTGTCTGCTTGAAGTGGTTGGTGTACTGTGCAACTTTGGAAGCCTTTACTAACAGAGATGGTACATTCTCTATAGGTTTATTTTCTTCTTGATAGTGATTTAAAAAGCTAGAGAATGAGTGGATTTTCTATAGCAACATTTACTACTTGGAAGAAAAATATCATATGGCCCAAACTAGTATAAATTACCATAAAAGTTGAATAGTAAATAGAAATATCTTTTGATAATGATAAATCAAAAACATTGGCCAGGATTTTCCAGTCGGCGATTTGGGGGCAGGGCCTGCTCGCCAACGGGAAAATGACGTCGGGAGGAACCCCCGATGTCATCTCGGTCCCTTTAAATTTTCAGGAAAGCGGGCGGACAGCGAAATCAGCTGTCCACCCGCCGACCTGTCAGTGGCCAATTAAGGCCATTTACAGGCTAATTAAAATTGTTAAAGACCCTGCCCGTCCAACCTTAAGGCTGGTGGGCAGGCCAGGAGCCCCAGCGGGCTTCTGATAATACGTGAAACCTCATCCACTGGCGGGATGAGGTTTCATGTCCGTTTTTAAAAAGTTTCATAAAGCAAATGTGTTTCTTATTAACATGCCCCATCTCATGTGAGACAGCACTTGGTCTCAGGGAGCAGTGTGCTCTTTTGCGCGCATGCGTGAGAGAGCGCACTTTGACAGATGGGGAATCCCCCCCCCCCCACCCCCTGCACAGGAGGCACATAGCGCTTCCTGTTGGGCAGGCCGCTGGGCGGGCCTTAATTGGCCTGCCCACTCGAAATGGCGGCGGGCCCCGTTAAGGTGGCGAGGGTTGGCTGTCCGCCTGCTGCCGAGCCAGTGGGGCCCGCATGCCCACCTAGGGCAAAATTCTGCTCATTGTTTGCAACCAAAATGATCAAAAGTGCAACCAGCAGTGATTGATTCCTAGATAGCTCATTCATTGTACTCCTCCCCCAGTTAATATAATCCAATGCTTTATTTTGCACAAAGTATATCGAAGATTCAACATTAATGCAATGTGTTCAGTATTTTAAATTCTTGCTCATTACTGTACCTTCACCTTATAGCTGAAGCAAAAACTAAATGCACTATCAACATTAAAATAAAGGGGAAAGAATAGATCTGTTGAGATGGTGTGGAATATGATAACTTAGAGAGTAAGAGAAGTTTGAAGAACTAATCAGTGTAAGCGATGCTGCCATATATTTTCAATAAACTGCTACACTCCGATTGAACGTGCACTTCCATGCATCCTTGTCATTTTCATTAACTAGAATAGTACAGTGCGTTTATGTTATTTCGATAAACTCTTAAAGTTTTTTTGAGTGATAGTTGATCAGTATCGTTAGAAGCTTGGCCTGTTACGCACAAAATGTAGAAACAATAAAATGAAGTCACTCAATGGTTTGAATTTTCTTTCCTGTAAGATTTATCAAAAATGTATTATTTTGGTCATACATTTTGATAGATGTGTGTTTTTTTTTTAGCTCCCATGCAAACATATGTATTGGGAGCCAACAATCAGGAGACCACAAAATATTTCCCAGATGTAGATGGATGCGAATTGGCAGAAAACATAACTTATTTAGGTATGTATCATACTTCGTAGGTTGGAGTGTCCACATTATGGATGTGCACTCCTTACATTGTGAAACATTTGTTGATTCAATTACTGATGTTTAACTTTTAAAAAACTATTTGGCCTTACTTTGGTAGGCTTTTTCTTTAATTTTGGTATGTTATATTTCTATAGGTCGTAAAGGTGTTTTTACAGGTGCATCAGGTTTGCAGATTGCTTACTTGAGTGGTACAGAGGCCCAGCATGAACCTGCACCTGCTTATTGCTTTACATCAAAAGACATGACCACACTGCAGAGTTCACTAACGGCCAGTTCCAAATTCAAGGGTGTGGACATATTGCTGACATCACAATGGCCAAAAGGAGTGTGGCAATATGGAAATAATCTGGTCAGTTCTTTACTTAAGTTTTTATTGGGCAGGATCTTCTGTTCAGTGTACGGCGGTAGGCCCCGCACACCAATGCATAAAATGACACGCGGTGACGTCCGGCATGTGTCCCGACGTCACCATGCGTCATTCCGATTTTTCGTTCGGCGGACGCGCACCAGAGTCGGCTGCGCGCCCGCTGAACTGTCAAAGGCCATTAATAAAACAATTAACTAATTTGACAGGACTGCCCGTCCAACCTTAATGTTGGCGGGCCGGTGAAGAGCCCAGGCAACCTTCGCATTTTTCATGAAACCTCATCCACGGTTGGGATGAGGTTTCATGAAGGATTTATTAAATTAATAAATTTTTTTTAAACATTTGATAAACATGTGACAGCGTCACATGAGGGGACGTCTGTAAATGATTTTTACTTTTTTTTATTTTGAGGGTTGAAATTGAACTTAATCTCCCTGAGGCAGCTCCGTGCCTCGGAGATTTCTGTGCTCTTTCGTGCGCACGCAAGCTTCAACTCTCCCTCCTCCACCCGCCTGCACAATTGGCCCGCCCACGTAAAATGGCAGCGCGCAGCCAATCGCGGGCGGCGATTGGCTCTGTGCCTGCTCCCGACCAGCCCCCCAATGGGGAGAAAATTCTCCCCATTAAACCAATACACAAGCAGCTGAGCAGTTGAAATAAAAGACCAAATTTGCATTGTGTTTATTATGTTTTTATATTGCACTTAACTTCAGTTTGTGCACAGGAAAATTGACTATAATTGTAGGATTGTAAGCCAGACATGTTGTGCATACGCTTTATATAAATGGAAAAAATGTCTTGACTACAGCACTACAAAATTGAGTTTTATATCGGGGGAGTTTTGGCGATTGTTAAAGTTTGAATGGAAAAAAATCAGACACTAGTTGCTTAGCAGGAGCTTTTTGCTTTTGTTTAAATATCCTTCTAATATTATTTACAAAATGTATGCATTGGACTTAAGTACAGTAAAGTGACTAAATTGAATGCATTAATATGAATTTGCAATTTGTTTTAATGTAGCCTTGATTGAAAACGAATGCAGAGACTAACCAGTTTAATATCTTTGACAGGAAGCTATTGATATAAAGTCATGCGGCTCCATCTCTGTAGCTCATCTTGCATTTGATCTAAAACCACGATATCATTTTGCTGCATTGGAAGGAGCCAATTATGAAAGGTTGCCTTACAGGTATCATTATGGCCATTTGAACTCTTAACTGGTTATATCGATACACATAAAGTATTTGTTCGTGAAATGCTGTACCTGTAAACTGTAGCTTCATCCATCACAAATTATAGGCTGTTCTTCTGTACTCAGTACTTATGTAACTGAAGGCAGTTTGGTTTTTTTTGTTGCTGGGGGGTACTTTCGTGCACATTTGAAATAGTTTAAAGTATTTTAGATGAGGTACAGGCACTGCCAGGGGATGGAGTTTGTAGAAGAGTGAAGTTATTCTCCTGCATTTTTTTTACATTGAGTAAGTATAAAGTTATTTCATGGTTCTTAATTTTTTTTTGCAAACTGAAGAATAGTTCTAGGTTCTTGCAACATATTCAGAATTAAGTGCAAAACAATGCCAAATGTTGTAATAGCTGTATTTGATTTTGTCAACTAAAATTGGTGATGTTACTGAGCTGCCATTAGAGACTGGTGGGGGATTAGCGAATGTGAGAGGAAAAAGGAAGTGAGCATCATTTTGAGAAATAAAGGGGGTCAAAGGAATTACTGGTACTGATTTAATTCCTAAGGTTGATGCTTTATGGGACTATAGTGCATGTACACCCAGATAGTGATATAAATGCAAGCTGTAATTGAGGTGAGTAAAAATAATAGACAATCAAATCAACCCAGTAGTTAGCGAGGCAGAGCTTCCACTAGGCCTGAAATCGGCTAAGTCAGCATAAAAGATCAAGAAATTTAAAGCGCAAGTTGCATACAGCAGAAATTGAGTTTCCGCAATATTTTATGCTGGTTTAAAAGTCATGACACTGGAAGCCATCCATGCCCCCAGTTTGAATGAATTAGAATGGCAAGATTTTGCCAATTGCATCCGTGGCCTTTTGAGGGGTCTCAAGAGAAAAACTAGATTTTGTTTTTAGGGTGCAAAGGCACTAGTTGGCACTTTAAAAAAAAAATCAAACTTTAAATATTTAATTTACTAAAACGGACTAATGTACACCAGAGCCATTTATTAGTTTCATTGTGCGGTTTCTTTTAGTTCGTGTCAATGATTTAAAATCAGGTTAGCTGCAGGTGGTACACTAGATACATTTATTAAAACTGCTTACTTTATGTGATAAACCCTATTTCTGCTATTCTGATAGAGCTGAAGCAGGTTACTAGTCTTAAATGCACCAATGAGTATTATTTGGTGCAAGGGGAAAAAACTAAAAATTGTATTGTAAAGTGCAGCTTAGGTGCACTGCTTCATGTTGCATTCCATGATATGTAAATAAGTTCAGGTGGATTTGAACCACACCCTCACGTCACAAAGCTAGTGCAGTTTTGAGTAACAATCCAAGGGTGTTCAAAAGTTTGCCTGATGTGTAAAGAATATGTACTAAAACTGTTAATATTCAATCCTATAAAAGATGACAATTCCCATTATGGTCCAGTTTCACATGCTGAAGAAGGCTGCTGATTGCTCAGCTAAATGGACACTTTTCAAGAATGAACCTAGATGGGAAATATTGACAGGGAATTCAACTATAGAATTAACATAACTTGAGTCTGATCCTGTCTTCACTAAGTACCTTGCTATATGAAGTGCTTTTTCTAGCACAGGCCTCAGGATATTGATAAGGTACATGAACCCTGGCTGTTTTTTTCCCTTCCATACTTTATGAAACCAAACTTGATTAATCAGAGTTCTTTAGCTAGTATCGGTTAACTGCAGGCAGCACAGATTGAATCCACAATTGTCCTGGTCTATATGGCTTGGCTTTTACCTATGGAGATCTAAGCATAACTGTTGTGATTAGATTAATATCTGCCGTACAATAAAATGTTATCATTTTTGTTTATGTAGAAACCATATGACACTACAGGAAAATGCACAGCATGTCAGCAGGTTCATAGCACTGGCAAATCTCAGCAATTCTAGTAAGAAAAAGGCAAGTAAGCAAAATCCTAAATTACCAGCATGGCTATACTTTGGGAGAACATATTCAAAATTTAAATGTTAATGTAGAATTTCCCATTGAGTTCATTTTTTAGTCTGTTTTTCTAAATTTACTGAATCTACATTTGTCATTTAACACTAATAATGCACTTAGGTTGTTGTCTGAAATTCCTCGATGTGCTGTTTCCCATTAAAATAGTGAAGAGGAACTTAAGACATACACAGTGAGAATTTTGTGCTAGTATATCCAAATGGTTATTTGATCTATAATTAGTGTCTCATTTGGGAGATGGATGTAAAATTACCTTTTATGATTGCTGTACTTTATATTTAAAAAAAAGCTTAAAAATCCAAACACTGATGGGCCAAATGGCCTCCTTCTGTGCTGTTACCATTCTATTATACTTTGCATGTATCAACCTTGGCTCAGTGGTAGCCCTCTTGCCTCTGAGTCATAAGGTCATGGGTTGAGACATTTCGAGAGATCTGGGGCTGCATTTTACATCCTGAGGGCAGGCATGCACCCAACCCAATTTGGACATAAAATCGCACGTGAAGATGCCAGGTGAGCGTCCTGATGTCACCGCGCACTCGCGTGATATTTTGCTTGGCAGGCGTGCGCAAAAGTCAGAAGCGTGACCGCTGATAATTAAGAGGGCAATTAAGCCCATTAATGGCACATTTGACTCTGATTTTTCGTTGCAAGTCCAACCTTATGGTTGGCGGACGGGCAAATTGGCCAGGCGGCCTTTGCGTTTTTCATCAAACCTCATCCAAGGGTGGGATGAAATTTCCATGATTAAATAAAATAAAAATAAATATCTGGACAGTATTTTTATCAGCTATATTATCAGATGATTGATTTGTGATGCACGGACTCTCTTTTTCAGCTTTTAAAATCTTTATTTTAGCTTTTTCAGGTCTCCAGCCCCCTGAGGCAGCTGTCTGCCTTCAGGGAGCTTTCTCGCAGCGCTCACCCTTGCCCGTGGAAACTTCACCATCCACCCTCTTTCCGCCCCCCCCCCACCCAGAAGTGCTGAGCTATTCAGCGCATGTTTCACGCTGGCTGGCCGTTAATTGACCAGCCAGCGTGAAATCGCAGTCGGGGGCAATCGTGGTCAGAGTCCCGTTTCCCGACTGCTCCTGGGCCCACTGATTGGGCGCATCCGCCAAAGGTAATTACAGGCCCTAAAAACACAATCTGGGCTGAGAGTGCTGCTCTGTCTGAGGTGCTGTCATTTGAATCAGTGCAAAAACTAACCTAAGGAACTTTTGGAGGAGCCAGTGAAATTCCTGGTGTTCTGTCCAATGTCTATCCTTTAATCAATACCTCAAATAGCCATTGTTGTTTTTGAGTTTTTGTTATGCAAAAACTAGATGTTGTATTTGCCCAAATTGTAGCAATGACCACATTTCAAAAGTACTTCAATGGCTGTAACGTGCTTTTGGGCATTCTGAGGGAATGAAAGCTGCTATAAAAATGCAAGTTCTTCTACCTTTATTATAGACAGTTTTCTGTTATGTCCACAGGCATCTGGTCTAGAATTCTTTCATGCATGACTTAAATTTTGAAGTGTATCAATTAATTTAAGCAAGGAAGTTGTTTTTTCCAGAAAGCTTGTAAAACGGCACTAAGTTCAATGTAGTAATTTCTTCTAAATAGGTGAAAAAAAAATTATTTTTTTACAAAAGCATGTTTAAAAACCAAATTGTATGTAATCTCAATCGTTTCTAAAGCTAGTAATTATTCTAAAAATTTCTCAAGAAAAATGAGTTTACTTTTTATTGCTTTACCACCAATCCCCATCATATTTGTAAGCTCTTTCTCCAGCATTTGACACCCTATTTTGATGTAAGGTGATGCTTAGTAAGCATGTTCCAGGCATCATCTGTTTAATCACCTGCTGGGTTGACACTCCCTCTTTCAACCTATTAAATAGAATTGTGTTTTTGCTCTCATCTGACTAGCCTCTGGCACAGTTTATTAGTACAGCAATATATCTTCACTAGATCTATTTGAATTTTGTTAATTTTCTTCTTTTATGATTTGTTTATAGCTGTTTCCCTTAAAAGTAATTGCTAATGAGAAACCATTGTACTGAAAAAAAAATATGATCCCAATTTGAATAACTTTGTGATGAGGCTTTTTTTTATCTGTTTGATCTTTGGGCTATACATACCAGAATTTATATTTATGTTATTTTTCTGATTGACTTTGTTTTGATAGTACTTGTATGCATTTAACATTATGCCGCTAAGTTCTATGGATCCAGTTGAACTAGTGAAACAGCCTATGGATGTCACAGAAAGTCCATATAGGAAAATGACCAAGGAATTTCAAAAAACAAAACTAGGGGAAACTGCAACGGTAAGCATATGTAGGAATCCCTTTCTTGTAGTTTTAGTTTTAAATTAAAAGTTTCAAATAACTATTCCCTTTTAAATTTTTTTACAAGCTATTTTCCTCTCAACAGAGCCCAAAACACATTCTATATGTAATTGTCTAAGGTCCTGATATCAACTTTGGGCATTGTAATGTGGCATTGCACTTTTTCACTTCCTTTTATTTATATATTTGACACAGAATTCTCCTCTTCCTTCCCCTTGCTGCCCCCATCCCCAAATCTATGATGTTTGCTTATATTTCATTATGTCTTGATACTGCACAAGCTTAGTGACTTCTGTGAATTTTGAAATAAAATTACTTTTTCAACTTTATCTAATGTGGGCTGATTAAGTGTGTCACCATGAGGTTCCATTACTTGTTCCTGTTAGATCTTGGATATCATTATCCATTGGCTTTCATTTGTTATAATTGTTTTCTGTCAACTGATATATTTCTGTATAGCAACCTTATTCAAAACTATTATAATTCAACATCATATATCAAAAGCACTTGTGAAACCCTTTATTGGGTTTCATAAAATATACAGGATGGAGGACGTTTGTGCAATATGACCAGCTTTCTAAGCATGATTTGAAATCTAGCCAAATAGGTACGTTGAGAGCATTATAACTGCCACATTTCTTCAATAATTGTGTAAAAATATTTGAGCAAGTTGCATGTAAAAATTTAATGCATCTTTTTGATACTTAAGCAGTTTTTCAGAAAGCCAATTTGAAATGGAGCCAAGTTAATATATTATGTTGCAAAAAAAATTCTGTAATTTATCATGCAAGTTAATCAGTGCTGTTTTACGGCTCTTATGTGAAGCTTTAACATGCACTGTTACTTGTAATAAAAAGGAAATTTGTAGTCATTGTGGCAAGGAGAATGCAATGGATGCAACATATTTGGACTTTCAAAAAGTGATGAAGTGCCAACAAAAGACACCTTGTAAAGATCCAGGCCGATCATATTAATGGGTAAAGTGGTGGTATGGATAAAGGGTGACTGTAAGATAGAAGGACAGTAAGAGTAAATTAATGCCTTTCAGATTGTGTAGATAATGGTGCCCCTGGGATGTGTTAGGATGAGAGCTGATAATTCTGATGAGGAACTTGCAAAAATGGATTCTATTCCCTGGAGCATAGAAAGTGTGCGAAATATGCAGATTTTTAAGGGGATAAACAGTGATAGATTATTCCCACTATTTTCTTCATTATTAAGAAGCTAAAGAAAATTATTGTAGAATATGGAATACCTCGCTACTGTTTTCTGAAGCTAAGTAAATCATTGTTTGAAGAAGAAGAACCTTAAAGGTACAATGGGGGGAAAAGCAAGTTAAGGGATTGGTTAGTAGCTCCAATGTGGAGCTAGCATCGGCACAGCACATAGGCCACATTGGGCCACTGAAATGTCTGTGATTATATGAAATTTGCAGCTCACCATAAATTGATTGCAAACGTTAAATGCTACTTTTGAATTCTAAGAGTAATTTTACTGACATCTCAGTAACATCTTGCAATTTTTGATATCGATGACCCTTGGGCATCATGCTAGATGACTATTTGGTATCTTCAGTGTGACATATAATTATCAGACAGGGGACCTACTTGTGCGGGAACTTGCAGGTTTCTGTGTAGCATAATGTTATTGGTCCTGTTCTGTAAATCTTCCCTTCACTGGTGTTTTGTTTTTTAGTATAGCAGTTTTTAAATTTATAATTTACTATTTGTTGCTCCAATAGCTGTTTTAATTTACAGGAAGAGTCTCAGTTCTTCTTTGACTTGAGCAAACGAGAAGGAAAGAAAAGATCCTCCGAAGGAGGAAGACCTTCACCTCATCAATCAAAACAGCCCCGAAAGCCACGTAAGTGTCTGAAAACTTTGGTTTGTGAGGAAGAGTTCAGTTTTTTTTTTCTGATTTGCAATTGGAAAGTAGCAGCACAATAAAAAGTTCCAAAGGAAATCCTTTCAAGATTTAAAAATGGGATTCGCGATTTTCTTCTTTTAATATTCTTATGTCTAATGCACTAACCTGGTATTTCTCTGACATGAGAGAGGTCAATTTTCTTTTTCTTAACCTGCTTGTGCGAAGTTAACAGTATTAAAACAGTTTTAAGCAAACGATTTGAGGTTGTGATCAACATATTTCTCAGCAGCCTACTGCTTCATCCTAAGCCTGTACATTTTTACCCTCTTTCTTGGCTCGCCCTACCCATTCTTAGTTGTATTTAGGTTTCTACCTATTCTTTTAATGGAGCAATTTTGCTGGCTGAGTTTTCACTCTGCTCAGTGGGGGAAAAAAAACTAAGCATGGAGTGCTTAACTACACTATGTAAATATCAATACCCATAACTAAATCATAGAAGCATCAAATGCTCAAAGAATAACTAGGCCAGATAACTTGCAACGTTGACAGCTTAGTCTAAGGTCCAGGTTGCTCATTCACCAATTAAGTAAGACGGGACAGAAATATTTTTTAAGTCCAGTTGTGGAGTATGATGTCTGAAATGCCCAGAGTGCAGTTGGTATTAAGCAGCTTAATGATATACAAATAAATTAATTCTTTTGAACCCGGTAGAGCTCTTGTCTGTCATTGTTGCTTAGTGAAAAGTAAGCTGTTGACAGTTTAGAAGTTCTGGTAATTCTGTCTGTCTTTTATCGTTCTCCAAATATGAACGTTATCGCAGCCTGTACAAAAATTGCTTTCTCCCATATCTCCCATATTTGGATATCTAATTAAATATATACCATTGCACATACGTTAGTTTCATGTTAAATGCTGAAATTCTCTTACAAAAGGAAGGAATATTACATTTTAATTGGAAAGTTGTTTACAAAATTACTTGTAGTTTTGTATTTTCCTTTGAACATCTTGGATATTTTGTCAAGGAACTAACATGCTCTTCTCAATCTTTACACTGCACAAACAAAATGCCAGAAGAAAATGTGTGAACAAAATGTTAATTGAAGCCACACTTGTGTGGCTACAAATGGCTTAATATCTTGTCTCCATGGCAAAGCCCTCATAAGCTGTTAACTTAACCCTAAAATATTTTGGTTGGATTTGAGAAATGTGCAACATCACCTTTGTATCAAAAGGGGTCAAAATGTAGAGTTTCTAATTAATATTCTAAAGAGATGTTTTGTTATCCTTTAAAGCATATGTTTTACACTTATTTGTGTGAGAGGAGGACTCTGGAACAGGCAGTCAGCAGCATCTACAGGAGAGTGCGAGAGGAGGACCTTAGGACAGGCAGTCAGCAGTACCTACAGGAGAGTGTGATAGGAGGACCCTGGGACAGGCAGTCAGCAGCATCTAGAGGATCTAGCCTATCTAGAGGATCTAGCATCTAGTCAATACTCAAGTAGGAGTAAGGGTAAAATAAAAGCAAGCGTCCATATTCTATTTGGTTAGGATATGTGTGGGGAGCTCAGTCCCATCATTTGCACATCCTGCGCTATGTGGGAAATCCTAGACACTCCTGGCGGCCTGGATGACCATGTGTGCAGGAGGTGCCTCCAACTGGAGCAACTCGAGCTCCGGGTTTTGGAGCTTGAGCGGCAGCTGGGGGCACTATGTTGCATTAATGAGGCTGAGAGGTTCGTGAATAGTACGTTTTCAGGATGTGGTTACCCCGCAGCTTAAGGAAATGCAAGCAGAGAGGGAATGGATGACCGCCAGACAGAAGAAGGGGGACCAGGCAGGTAGTGAGGGAATCCCCCGAATGCATCTTGCTCGCAAAACCGTTTTTCGGCCTTGGAAAACAGTGAGAGCGATGGTTCCTCTGTGGAGGCCAACCAGAGCTAAGGCCATGGTCCAGCTGCTCAGAGGGGAGGAAGAAGTGTGCAAGGGCAATAGTAGTAGGGGATTCGTTTGTAAGGGGAGTAGACAGGCGCTTCTGCGGCCGTAGACATGACTCCAGGTTGGCATGTTGCCTCCCTGGTGCCAGGGTCAAGGATGTCACGGAACGGCTGCAGGGAATTCTGAAGGGGGAGGGTGAACAGCCAGAGGTCGTGGTCCATGTTGGGATCAATGACTTAGGAAGAAAGAGAAATGAGGTCCTGTAAACAGACTTTAGGGAGTTAGGTAGGAAATTGAAAAGCAGGACTTCAAAGGTAGTAATCTCCGGATTACTCCTGGTGCCACACAGTAGTGAGCATAGGAACAGAAGGATAGAGCAGATGATTGTGTGGCTGGAGAGATGGTGCAGGAGGGAAGGCTTTACATTCCTGGGGCATTGGGGCCGTTTCTGGGGTAGGTGGGACCTGTACAAGTTGGACGGGTTACATCTGAACGGGAACAGGACCAACATCCTTGTGGGGAGGTTTGCTAATGCTGTTGGGGTGGATTTAAACTAAATTGGCAGGGGGATGGGATCCTGAAAAGTAGTTCAGAGGGTAAGAAGCTGAGATGGAATTAGAAGTTAAAATGCTAGTAAGTGAGTCTGGAGGAAATATGGGCTAGATAAGAAAGAAGTGAGTTTAGGAAGGCTAAATGGAATATATTTTAATGCAAGGAGCTGGAGGAATAAGACAGACAAGCTGAGGACACAGATAAGCACGTGGGAGTATGATATCACAGCTATAACCCAGACTTGGCTAAAAGAAAGGCAGGACTGGCAGCTCAACATTCCTGGTTACAGGGTATTCAGATGAGATAGAGAGGGGGATATAAGAGGAGGGAAGTTGCAATCTTGATCAAGGAATCGATTATAGCAGTGAGGAGGGATGATATCTTGGAAGGGTCATCAAATGAGGCCACATGGGTAGAAGTAAAAAACACAAAAGGGGCAAACATGCTGTTGGGTGTGTACTATAGGCCCCCAAAGAGTCAGGGAGAGATAGAGGATCAAATATGTAATCAAATTTCAAAGAAGTGTAAGAATAATAAGGCAGTAATATTAGGGGATTTTAACTACCCAAATATTAACTGGGATAGTTTTAGTGCGCAAGGTAGGGAGGAAGCAAAATTCTTAAGTTGCATCCAGGAGAACTTTTTTAGCCAGTACGGAGAAAGCCCAACAAGAGAGAGGGCAGTTCTGTACCTAATATTCAGAAATAAATCCGGGCAGGTGGAAGGTGAATCAGTAGGGGAGCATTTTGGAGATAGTGGCCATAACTCAGTTAGTTATGGAAAGGATAAGGTTGGGCCGAAAATAAAAGATCTAAACTGGAGAAAGGCTAATTTTACTAAGATGAGATACAATTTGGCCCAAGTGGTACATGCAGATAAAACTCTGTCAGAGCAGTGGGAGGCATTTAAGGAGGAAATAGCAAGAGTACAGGGCAAATATGTTCCCATAAAGACAAAGTGTGGGGGGGTGGAAACCAAGTCTGGAGAACCCTGGATGTCAAGGGACATAACCTGAATTAAGGAAAAAAGAGAAGCTTATGGCAGATACCAAGGACTCAATGTGGCAGAGTCCCTAGAGGAGCATAGAAAGTGTCGAGGGGAACTTAAAAAGGAAATTAGGAAAGCTAAGAGAGTGCTTGAGAAAGCATTGGTGGGTAGAATAAAGGAAAACCCAAAGGGGTTTTTTAAATATATAAAGAGCTAGAGAATAACTAGGGAAAGGGTAAGGTCAATTAGGGTCTATAGAGGTAATGTGTGTGTGGACTCAGAAGAAATGGATACAGCCCTCAATGAATACTTTGCGTCGGTCTTCACAAAAGAAGAGCACGACACAGGTATAGACATCTATATTAGTGAAATATTGGAGGACATTAACATAGAGAGAGAGGAGGTACTATCAGGTTTAGCGACCTTAAAAATGTATAAATCCGCAGGCCCGGATGAGATGTGTCCCAGGCTGTTGAGGGAGGCAAGGAAAGAGATATCAGGGGCCCTGGCAGTAATTTTTCAAATCCTCTCTGG
Organism: Cetorhinus maximus; assembly: GCF_964194155.1. NCBI lineage: Eukaryota > Metazoa > Chordata > Chondrichthyes > Lamniformes > Cetorhinidae > Cetorhinus > Cetorhinus maximus. The sequence continues at coordinate 47,695,518 of NC_135890.1, read as the reverse complement.
CCGCAGGTAAGGTGCCAGAGGATTGCAGAACTGCTAATGTTGTCCCATTATTAAAAAAGTGAGGAAGGGATAGACCAGGAAATTACAGGCCAGTCAGCCTGACCCCTGTGGTGGGAAGGTTACTAGGAAGAATTCTGAGGGACAGAATATATCTGCACTAGGAGAGACACAGATTAATCAGGGATAGCCAGCATGGATTTGTTAAGGGAAGGTCATGTTTGACAAATTTGATTGAATTTTTTGAGGAGGTAACCAGGAGTGTTGATGAGGGTAATGCATTTGATGTGGTCAACATGGATTTTAGCAAGGCTTTTGATAAGGTCCCTCATGGCAGACTGGTCAAGAAAGTAAGAGCCCGTGGGATCCAAGGCGAAATGGCATGTTGGATCCAAAATTGGCTGAGAGGCAGGAAGCAGAGAGTGATGGTAGAGGGATGTTTCTGTGACTGGAAGTCTGTTTCCAGTGAGGTTCCGCAGGACTCGGTGCTGGGGCCCTTGCTGTTTGTGGTGTACATAAATGATTTGGACTTAAATCTAGGGGGTATGATCAAGAAGTTCGCGGATGACATGAAAATTGGTAGGAGGATAGCCATAAACTGCAGGAGGATATCAATGGACTGGTCAGGTGGGCAGAGCAGTGGCAAATAGAATTCAACCCGGAAAAGTGTGAGATAATGCACTTGGGGAGGGCTAACAAGGCAAGGAGTTACACTATGATGGTAGGACCTTGGAAAGTACTGAAGATCAGAGAGAGGGACCACAGATCCCTGAAGGTAGCAGGGCAGGTAGATAAGGTGCTTAAGGAGGCATATGGGATACTTGCCTTTATTAGCCGGGGCATAGAATACAAGAGCAGGGAGGTTTTGCTGGAACTGTATAAAACGCTGGTTAGGCCACAACTGGAATACTGCGTGCAGTTCTGGTCACCACATTATAAGAAGGATGTGATTGCACTGGAGAGGGTGCAGAGGAGATTTACCAGGATGCTGCCTGGACTGGAGGGTCTGAGCTATGAAGAAAGATTGGATAGGCTGTGGTTGCTTTCCTTGGAGCAACGAAGGTTGAGAGGGGACCTGATAGAGGTGTATAAGATTATGAGGGGCATAGATAGGATGGATAGGAAGGCACTTTTTCCATTAGTAGAGGGGTCAATAACCTGGGGGCATAGATTTAAGATGAGGTAGAAGGCTAAGAGAGGAGTTGAGAAATATTTTCACCCAGAGGGTGATGGGAGTCTGGAACTCACTGCCTGAAAGGGTGGTTGAGTCAGAAACTCTCGTAACATTTAAGAAGTATTTAGGTATTCACTTGTGTTGCCATAACCTCCTGGGCTATGGGCCAAGCACTGGAAAATGGGATTAGTGTAGTCAGATCTTTGTTGACTGGTGTGGATATGATGGGCCAAATGGCCTCCTTTTGTGCTGTAAATGTCTGAGTCCATGAGACTTGTTTCTCTTAAAGCTCCTTTGTTACTATCATGTATGATTTGAACAATTGATTAGAGGCCCTCCGAGAAGACATTTGCTTGGTTTCCTTTCCTCTGCAACGCACCCTCACCGCCTCCCGATTAAATGGTGAATGTTGGGTGGTGAAACAGCATTCCCTTCACAATATTGCAGCAGGAGACATATACCTAAGATGCTTCTATTCAGTATAGTAATTAAGAGATGACTTAAGACATAGCAACTAAATATAAATTACTTTTTAAATGTTGGGGATTTTCAGAATATACTTTGTAATCGGGTATGTAGTGATTGCACAATATATACATTAAATCTCTATCCTTTGTGAGCAAGGATCCTGAAGCCATAGCTCTAATTGGCCACACGTTCATTTTAAGACTTCTGCAGATATATTCTGTTCCCTTCATTTGCTTCTCTCAGTTCCCTCTGTTTGTCACCCATTTCTCAAAATGAATGGTTCATCCTGAGGTACAATTGCATTAGCAGCCCTATTTTATCTCACTAAGTAGGCATCTTTGCTTGAAGCATGGTGCTGGTAAGCTGATACTTATGCAGAATGAAAGGAGGATTTCAAAACCAATCCTACTTTTGTCCTGTTTCCAGAAGTAAGCAATGGATTGTGCAGGGACTGTATCTGCTTTTCCCATGATCCCTGCCTCTGGGCCTAGCTAGTGGTAAACATAGCAATGATATTTTGCAGGTAAGCAGCAAAGGGAAACTCAACGTGTGTATGAAGCTGTATACACATGTTAAGGTCCCATAAACTCCTAAAATGTCCTCTGTCGCACGTTCGCTCGCACTCATGCCCACAGTGAATTTACTCCATAGAGTTATTGCTCATTTCATCAATTAAGGTGCCCCTCATTTTCAATTTATTTCAAGGTTTGACAGAAAACGCATTTGGGTTGGAGAAGGAAGAATATTAAAAGAAAACACAGATGGTGTTGCAGCTTATTATGCAATTCATAAAACATTTATTGATCGCTTCTGCAGTTTTAAGATGTCATTCATAATGATTTTCCCTCCCGAAAGTTATTGTTGTAGTTAACATTTTATATGTATTCTTGGTGTAAAGTTAAATACACAGCTAACATTTTATATTTTTCTTTTGTAGCTCAGCCTACAGGTCCTTGCTGGTTTTGCCTTGCTAGTCCTGAAGTTGAAAAGCACTTGGTTATCAGTATTGGTACACATGTAAGTACTATACATCCACTTCAGCAGTCTTTCTTGAAAGTATCTTCTACTGTAAACCTTTGGGCTTGGTTACCATTGAAACACAAAAGCATTCGAAACATTGGCTTTAATTATTTAAGAATCCTCTATACTATATTTACCTGCAGTGTTGCTGCCATTGATCTATGTAGCAATAGTTTCAGGTAAAATTAACTGACACTGCTACATCTTAATTTGCCATGACCATCCTCTCTGGTGAGGCCAAAGGCAGTTGCACTAACCATTAAAAACTGATGATTGTACAATGTTCAGTGCCATTTGCATATTCTTGGAACCTGAAGCAGTTCATGCCAATATTCAGTAAAACATGGACAACATTCAGGCTTGGGCTGATAAGTGGCAAATCATATTTGCACCACACAAGTGTCAGGCAATTTCAGTCTCCAACAAGAGAAGATAACCATCTCCCATGACATCCAATAGAATTACCCTCGCTGATTTCCCCCATAATCAACTTCCTGGGGGTTACCGTTGACCTGAAACTGAACTGGACTAGTCATATAAATACTGTGGCTACACGAGCAGGTAAGAGGCTGGGAATTATGAGTTGAGTAACTTGACTCCCCGAAGCTTGTCCCCCACCCATAAGACACAAGTCAGGAGTGTGATGGAATACTCTCCATTTGCCTAGATGAATGCGGCTTCAACAACAAGAAGCTCAACACTGTCCTAGACAAAGCAGCTGGCTTAGTTGGCACCCCATTCACCAACTTAATATTCACACCCTCCACTACCAATGCACAGTGTCAGCAGTGTGTGCTATATACAAGATGCATTGCAGCAATTCACCAAGGCTCCTTTGACAGTAGCTTCCAAACCTGTGACCTTTACCACCTAAGAAGGACAAGTTCTCCTCCAAGCCACACACCATCTTGACTTGGAATTATATTGACGTCCTTCACTGTCGTGGGATCAAAATCCTGGAACTCAGTTCCTAATAGAAGTGTGTGTGTATCTACATCAGATGGATTGCAGCAGTTCAAGGTGGCTCTTCTCAAGGGCATTTAGGGATGGGCAGCAAATGCTGGCCTTGGCAACGATACCTGCTTAACATAATGAATTTTAAAAAAGCCTTTGATAAGAGTAGCCAGCAACTTTCAGACTGAGTGAGCCCAGCACTTAACCTACTAATGCAGACTCAAAGGAAGAAAAAAGCAATGTATATGCAATTGCAGTAGTTTCTTGCTACTGACTCTGAGGAATTTGCCAGCAGCGTAAGTAGCTAGGCTACCACAGTAACAGTAACCCTTAGAGTTGTATAAGGTAATGTTCAAAAATGTGACGTAAGAACTCGGATGTCATCTGAGAAACTGATGTGCAAGCTTGTGATTTTCCTGCTGGGTTACTTCACTATCAATATTCAGATAATGTTTGGATTGCATAAAAGCCTGCAAAGTTAAATAACATGCATTTCTGTAAGTTAGTTTATCAACTTAATTGTAAATTCTTTTTTGTTTTACAGTGTTATATTGCCCTTGCAAAAGGTAGCTTAACCCCTGATCATGTACTTATTTTGCCCATTGGACACCATCAGTCAGTGCTAGAGCTTCCTTCAGAAGTCATAGAAGAAGTAGAGGAGTGTAAACTGGCATTGAAAAAGTTTTACAAGAGCATTGGGAAAAGGTTTGTTATGTTTGAAAGAAACTACAGGAGTCAACACTTACAGTTGCAGGTAATTTTCTAGCCACTTCAAAAACTTGAGTAAAATCTTGAATTGTTACTGTATAAGTTTCAAAGTACTAATTGTATGTACACCAAAGCAAGTTTGTTCTTTCAAAATGGCAGCGCTTAGTTGAAAGATTAATTAATTGTTCCTATTCAAGTAATGTTTAAGATTTCATGTATACATGTTGTGGTTGATCTTAAATTGATTGGTTTGGAAAGTATCAGGCCAATCCTAAAGTCGCCACAAATAATAATGTTGAGTGGAAAATATTTTTGTGAAGGACTATCAAGTCAACCTGTTCTTTTAGCTTTTCCGACTCACACAGCAGTGTTCTTTTTTTCATTAGTTTAAGTCTGAAATAATCCCAGATATTGTCTCCATCTGGTATGATGACAAGCTTTCCTGAGGGAACTGACATCCCAATGATGCACTTTTTATTATTTTAGATTAATTAGTAGAAAAATTTAAATATCTGACTTTTGTGCAAATCCTGATTTTGACAGTAATTGTGATGACTTCGGAGTATCAGTGAATTATGCTGGTTATTGTCATTTTCATCCAGGTGGTTCCTGTCCCTATTCAATGTTGTACGACTGATGATATTAAAGAGGCTTTTATTGTGCAAGCAGAGGAACAGCAGATGGAGCTCTTGGAGATCCCTGAACATTCCGATCTCAAGCAAGTGAGTTTGTTCAGTGTACTTTGGCAGTTCAAGTGAAACACAAGCAACCTTATTTCTCCCATGGAGAAGTAAGTTGTGTAATATGAAATTGATGGGCAAGAAAAGAGCAAGTATTCCATCAAGCCTGCCTCTCAAAAGTTTTCTATAAACAGCCACTACTGTGAAGGATTGGATAGGCTCCCTGATCTCCCAGTAGATAAATGCATTGTTATGTGGGTATTGAACTTCATGGATCCCTTTGTCAGCAAATTTCTGAGAGATGAAAATCCATCAGGGTATTTGCGCCTCCAAGCTTCTGAGAAATCTACAGCCAGTTTCTTTGCAAGTTACATAATGCTGTCTTTCCCTTTTGGCTTCTCCCATTTTACTTGGTGTCTCCACAATGTTGGTTATTCACCCTTGTCCATTTCCTCCTGTCAGTCACACATTTCTCTTCCAATCCCGCTGCGTTTAAGTCTGTTGCCACCGCATCTTTCCATCTGGTCTTAGGCCTTTCTCTTCTCCTTCTTCCTGAAAGTCCCATCTCTTGCCTCACCACATTTTTTCTCCCCCTCTCTCTCCATAACAGATGACCTTACCATTTCAATCTCCTCTCAGCTACTTTCTTTGATCCTCCATCAATCTTCACTGATGTACTGGTTCCTGACCTTGTCCTTTCTTGTCACTCCATCTCAGCATCCACACCTCATTAGTATCCAGTCGTTATTCCTCTCTTGATGTTGCCCAAGTTTCTGCGCTATGTAACAAGATCGGTCTCACAACTGTCTTGTAGAATCGTCCTTTCAATTTCAGTGGTACTTTTCTATCATGTAACACTCCACTGTGCTTCTTCCAGTTACTCCAACTAGAGCTAATCTGTTGCTTAATTTCCATTTTCATACTTCCATCTTCTGCCACCACTAACTCCAGGCACTTGAAACTACTCACTTTCTCCAAGTCTTCACACACTTTCCCATTAAAAAAATTATCCTACTTGATTAGATTCAAGAAAAATAAGTGTGATTTATCCCTTTGAAAAGAAATGTGTGGACAAGAGTGTTTAAAAGCTGGTAGGCTGATTTTGCTTTGGAGAAAACAAGAAGGATCAGCTGCTCGGGTAAAGACACATAAGCTGTCAAAGCTCCAGACCCAGTCGAAAGCAAAAATTTGAATGGAAGTTGCTCTACATTCTGAAATCGACTGACAGCAAGTTTTCTGTGAAGTCCGCCTGAAAAGTAGTGCAAGAGTCATCGATTGTTTCCCAGGCTAGTGCTGAGAAACCAACCGCATAACTTGGGCACTATTTCAAGGACTCTGTCATCTATCCTTTTCCCTTGAACCATTGACTTTTAAACTTTTGGCAGAATTCCTCTATATTGTGTGTTTGTGTGTGAGAGAGTGTGTTCAGCTATTTAGAGTAATTATTATACTTACATTTTTCATACTGTACGTTAATAAGCTTTGCTTCTACTTGACAAGTCTGGTTTTATAATAAACTAATAATTTTGCTGTTTATTGAAGAAACCGGGGCATTGAGTGGTCATTCTGAGATTCATAGGTAAAGCACACATTTGGCCGTATAGCTAGCTGGAGAAATCGTTTAAATGTATGTTGTGAGCTGTGGAGGAGTGGAACTAGAGACACAGTGCACTCCTCCCATCCCGGTTGTAACAGCAGCCCAGGACCCACTCTTTTTAATTCCCTCTGTAAAACCCTCTTTCTGTCTATCTTCTTTAAAAACCAGATTTTAGGTCACCCCTTATATCTTATTTGGCCTATTCACTCCTCTAATATATCCTTCTTTGGCTCAGTGTCTACTTTTTGATTTATGCCTCTTGGAAGCGCTGTGGGATTTTTCTATATTAAAGAAGTCATAAATGCAATTCATTTTAAGATTTGTGTATGTATATGTGTATATTATATATATATATATATATATATATATATACACATATATTATATATTATATATATAATATTTATATATTATATATCCAATTTGTATTAATATTACTGACCAATTACCAAAGCACAATATACTGCAATTGTTCAGACCATTGCAGTGCAAGTGGTATGTTTCTATAGCAGAAAGCATTTTAAATGAAAAGGATTTAATTTAAATAATGAAATACAAAATAGTATTTAACTTGATTTTTTTGTCATATTGTTTTTAATTGCTTTGCCAGCCTCGGCATTGGCTTTAAGTAACTGAAATTTCTGATGGTAAGATGTAAAAAATGTACTCATGACACAACATTATGCTTCGTAAAACCAACTTTGTAAGGAGACTATGAATATTAGATTTGTCACTTTGTATACGTAGCAATGGAAAAAGTTTTATGTTTATTATTGGAAGATATCCAAGATGCTTTTCTTAGAAACTTGCAACAAATATTGCTGCAGCTGTTTCTGAATGACGCTTGTAGGGCATGTTGATAACCACCCTGGAAAGGCACAAACAGCAGATTAGTGTAGTTAGCAGCTAATGCACCTGTGCCCATGTAAAACTAATTGTCACCACCTTCTGTGACAATTTAAAAAAATGTTATTGTAGCAAGAATGTCTGTTGCAAGGTTAAATTTCAACATGTATTAATGTGTATAATCAAGCATGTGGCATAGCACAGATTGTAAAATGTTACATTTCCTGTTGAACCTTTGTAATTTCCTGCCATCCCTATATATAAAACCATGGTGACTTCGAAAGAGATGGACAAAATGTGGGCTATTCAGGTCTATGAATTTGCTTTGACCTCATTTTATCCAGGGCTGTTGCAGCCATCAGTCTGGGTTAAATGGAGATGGACTCCATGCCGAAAGGTCTGACTCACTGCCAGAATATCACCTGACATCGCCTTCAATCAAAAAGAAAATCCAACTTAGAATGTTAGAAGTAATTAGAAAATAATGATCCATGTCTTCAGTGATTTGTAAACTCAGACTATTTGATTTGTGTTTTTGTAGATAATTCAACCTGGATCAGCATATTTCTATGTTGAGCTGGACAGCGGAGAAAAACTGTTGCACAGAATCAAGAAGCAATTCCCTTTACAGTTTGGAAGGTAAGAAAAGTAGGTAACCTGATGATCTTGAGGATCTATCATTCTAGTGAGCGTTTGTGTTGCTTAATGTAGCTACCTGAATTGAATCTGGACAGCCTTCGTTGTAAAAGCTGCAAGAGATAATACTGAGTACATACTGGATCCAGCCACATGAAGAGAGCATACATTTAACAATGTGTAATAAGTTTTCTAATAGAAAATATCATAAGCAACTACTTCCCATTTTCAGGATTTTTAAAATCCGATGGTGCTTTTTTCAAAGCCATCAGCACCACATTCATATTTTGTAAATTAGATCAGATATTTCATTTTTTTTGTTCTTACTATACCTGTAAAAATCAGCAATTTTTTGCCATATCAAGTCTACTTTATAATGCTGTTGTAAAACTAATTATCCCAGCAATATATTTTAAAGATTAAAAAAAAAATCAATTTTATTTGGTTTGGACTTACTGATCTCCAGTGTATATAGTATTCATGCTGAAGGGCACAATATTGAAAATGGATCAGTCTTTTGGATACCAGTATCCTCAATTAGTAAGTGCAAAAGGATATAACTTTTTAAAAGTTTGAAGAATCACTATCCTAAACCATGATGATATAGCTGAGTAGTTATCTACACCATCTCAACTCTTGAGATGCTACAGTCATTAAACATTATTCATGTGGAAGTCTCTGAATATACTCCTATTTTTGACATGTTTTCTTTGCTGGTGATTGCTGTGGATGAGGCAGGTGACAGTTTTGTGATTGATCCACGTAATTCAAACAACAGCACAGTATATTGTGTCAACAAAAGTGCCTTCATTTGGGTTATATTTCACTTCACATTAAAGGGATTGACATTTACCATTTTTGTAAACTAATAACTTATGGGACAAAGGTAAACAAAGTTAATTTGGGGCGGAAAATTATGCTTCATTTCCATAAACTTTAAAGCTTTATTGATGGCCACTGAGAAAATAGCTATGGTGGCATAGTGTTCATGTTACTTGGGTAGGAATCTCGAGGCCTGGACTAATGATCCAGAGATATGAGTTAAGTCCTACCATGACAGTTGTGGACTGTAAATTTAGTTAAGTAAATAATTCAGGAATTAAGCTAGTGTTTATAATGATGACCATGAAACTACCAGACTGTTCAACCAATCCACTAATATCTATTGTAAGGAAAGTAATCTGGCATGACTCTGGACCTACAGCAATGCGGCTTACTCTTAACTTTTTATTATTAAATAGAATAAAATTTATGTGGGCATTGCTGACAGGACCAGCATTTTATTGCACATCACTAATTGCCCTTGAGAAGGTGGCGGTGAGCTGCTGCCTTGAACTGTTGCTATCCTTCTGCTGCTGGCACCCTGACAGTGCTGTTAGGAAGGGAGTTCCAGGATTTTGATCCCACGAAAGTGAAGGGACATCAGTATAGCCAAGTCAGGATGGTGTATGTAGTTTGGAGGGAAATTTGCAGGTGGTGGTGTTCCCATGCATCTTCTTTCATCCTTCTAGGTGGTAGAGGTCGCAGGTTTGTAAGCTGCTGTCAAAGGAGCCTTGGTGAGTTGCTGCAGTGCACCTTGTGTATAGCACACACTGCTGCTACTGTGTTGGTGGTGGGGGAAGTGAATGTTTAAGGTGGTGGATGGGTTGCCGATGGGCTGATTTGCCCTGGGTGGTGGTGTGCTTCGTGTGTGTTAGAGCTCCACTCACCCAGGCAAATAGAGAGCATTCCATCACACTCTGTGCCTTGTTGACGGTGGACAGGCTTTGGGGAGTCATAGCTGAGTTAATTGCCTCAGAATTCCCAGTCCCTGACCTGCTCTTGTAGCCATGGCTGACCAGTTCAATTTCTGGTCAATGTTAACCCTCAGGACGTTTGTAGTAGGGGATTCAGCAATGGTAATGTGGTTGAATGTTTAGATTCTGTTATGAAGTGGCAGATGATGTGTGCCAGGGGACCAAATCCACGAGGGAAACTTGATCGCACTATCACAACGGTTTTGGAATTTGTATTTATTACGAGATGTGTGCACTGAATGCAGAAGATATTTTAAAAAATTAAATTAAAATATTTATTAACAAAATAAAAGATGTCGAGCACATACATAAGACTACAATTACTACTATAATAACTCAAAAAATTCCTAACCTCCAGTTACACTCCCTTTAAGGCAACAGTCCACAGTAGATTTTAGATTTAAAACAAACTCAACAAGTTAACACAATACCCTGGACGGTGTAATTCCAAATGACTTTTCTCCAGCTTCAGTTTGGTTAGACTTATGCACAAATGCTGGAGGCTTCATTAAGGCTATTTCACACACTTCTGTTAGATTTTACATGGCCTTCTGACACATAATCTTTCATTCCCCTTTATATATGTTTCTCATTTTAATATGTAAATTCTATTGTTCCATATGCCTTTGAAACTGTTTCTTCCTCAAAATATAAAAGCTTTAATGTTGCCACTATATATTGTCAATAACCTTTGGGAAAAATAAACACATCCCTCAGCCTTGCTTATCTGGCTAGTTGTAAACAGACTAAGATCCCTTTGAAATCCAAATATCCTTTCATATATCTAAAAATGCAAATTCTCTTCACACCTTACACGCTAAGCCAGCATCCATGTTTACTCATTGGCATGTCAAGCACCTAGCTTCTTTTGATGATTTAAAACTTGCAGTCTGCTTGACTACAAATAGTAATTAAATCACACACACACACCCAACTATACTTACGGCTATAAACCAACTTCGCAATAAACCAGAAAAATATTATGAAAAAAATGTTAGTTTCATGACAATTCTCTCTGGCTGGAGATAGTCATTTCCTGGCACTTGTGTGGTATGTGTGTTACTTTCCACTTATCATCCCAAGTCTGAATGTTGTCCAGGACTTGCTACATATGAATCAGACTACTTTAATATTTGAGGAGCTGAAAATGGTACTGAATGTTGTGCAATTGTTAGCGAACATCCCCACTTTTGATCTTATGGTGGAGGGAAGGTCACTGTTGAAGCAGCTGTAAATGCTTAGGCCTAGGATACTGCCCTGAAGAAGGTCTGGAACGAGGTCTTGGGGTTAAGGTGATTGGCCTTCAATCCTTTGTGCTAGATATGACACCAGCTCCTTCATGTTTCACTTGTGTCAAAGACTACCTTGATGCCGAGGGCCGAGGTTACATATTATTATACAATACAATTCTGCTGCTGCCCCTCAGCACCTCATGGATGCTCAGTTTTGAGCTGGAGTAAACAACCGGTCGCATTGCCAATGTTTGACCTGATGTTCATGGGGTTCAGAGGACTACCAGGGCTACTCCTTACAATTGTATACCATTGTGCTACCTCTGGTGAGACAGGACATACCCAAGAATGATGATAGAGGAGTCTTGGATGCTGGCTGAAAGGTATGATCCTCTGAGTATGTCAGGAAGGCTTGTGGGACAGCTCTCCCAATTTTGGCAAAATTCCCAGATGTTTGGGAGAAGGTTGTTGCAGGGTTGATGGGATTGTGTATACGTTTGACATGTTCAAATCTATTGCCTAGGTTGATGCTGGGTGGCCCGTCCAGTTTTATTATTCCACTGAATCGTAGTGATTTGATACAGTTGAGTAGCTTACCAGGACGTTTCAGAGGATATTATCAAGAAACGGCTGAAAGCTCTAGATACTGTAAAGGCTATGGGCCCTGACAACATCCTGGCAAAGTGCTGAAGACTTGTGCTCCAGAACTCGCCGTGCCCCTAACCAGGATGTTTCAGTACAACCACAACATTCGCATCTACCCGACAATGTGGAAAATTGCCTAGGTACGTGCTATTCACAATAAGCAAGACAGATCCAATCCAGCCAATTGCCACCCATCAGCCTCCTCTCGATCATCAGCAAAATGATGGAAGGTGTCATCAATAGTGCTATCAAGCAGCTGTTACACAACAATAGCCTGCTCACTGATGCTCAGTTTGGGTTCCGACCAGGGGTACTTGGCTGGTGACTTCATTACAACCATGGTCCAAACATGGACAAAAGAGCCGAACTCGAGGGGAGGTGAGAGTGATTGGTTTTGACATCAGGTAGCATTTGACTATGTGTGGCATTAAGGAGCCCTGGCAAAATTGAAGTCATTGAGCATCAGGGGAAAACTCTCCACTCATTCAGTATTTACAATGCTCAGTTTCATTCGCAATCTTGAAATAATGAAGCAGTCCATGCTCACATGCTGCAACATTTAGGTTTCTGCTGATAAGTGGCAAGTAACATGTTGCACTACACAAGTACTAGACAATGACCATCTCCAAAAAGAGAGAGTCTGACCACCTCCCCCTGACATACAGTGGCATTACTACAGCTAATCCCTCATCAACATCCTGTGGGTCACCATTAACTAGGAACTTGACCGATCCAGCCACCATAAATATTGTGGCTACAAGAGCAGGTCAGAAGCTAAATATTCTGCAGTGAGTGATTTGCCATCTGAATCTTCAGCCTTTTCACCATCTAAAAGGCACAAGTCAGGAGTGGGGTTGAACATTTCCCACCTGCCTGAATGAGTGCAGCTCCTATAACATTCCAGAAGCTTGACATCATGCAAGCAGCATGCTTGATTGACACCCCATCCACCATTCACTCCCTCTACTACTGGTGCAACATGGTTACTTTGTGTGCCATTTGCAAGATACACTGCAGCAATTGGCCAAAGCTTATTTGACAGTGTCTTCCAAATTTCTGATCTCTCTCATCTGGAAGGACAAGGGCAGCAGATATGTGGGAACACTGCCACCTCCCAAGTTTTTGACCAGGTCACACATTCTTCTGACTTGAAAACATGTCGCTGTTCCTTCATTATTACTGAGTCATAATCCTAAAACCTACACCTAATAGCACTATGTATCTCTGTGAGTACCATCACAATTTAGCCGTTCAAGAAGGAGCTCGTCACCATCTTCTCAAGGGCAATTAAAGATGGGCAATAAGCGCTGACCTTACCCGCAATGCCCAGATTCCATGAACGAATAAAAAAAACTTCTTATGAGGTTTGTCCTTCCAAGAGTTTGTAGCACTTAACTAAATTTTAATTGAACTTTTTAAGAGAAACTTCAGGAAATGTAATGAATTAGTATTCCACAGCCATTCTGTTCTTGAGTCCAACTTGTCACACTTATATATTCTGTCAGCTTAAAATGTTTGAATGCTGTAGGTCACCTGATTCCCATTTTAATGAGGCATATATGAAAGCTATTTAATACACCTATTTCCTTTAATCGGTGGCTTGTCTTCAGAATTGGATTTTAAAATTATTTATTTTCTATCTGACACCACTTTGTTGACTAATCAGAGTAATACACTGATGGCCTGTAATTAGTTAATCACCCGAGCATGCTAAGTTTTCACCATGTCCAAAATGACTAGTAATTATCAAGCACAAGGGAAAATTACATGCAAGAAATAACATGTTATTTGAGCATTTTTCACTATTTCAGAGCTATATTTTCAATAATGGAGCTTGTCGTTGGTTTTTTCATGACTCAATTGTTCAAAATAATTTTTATACATTTTTTCAAGTTTCAATTTTTTTAAGCATTTAGTTAGAAAAGGTTCTCATATGAAGCATAAATCAGTGTTCCTATTAATTGGCATTTTCAGGTTATAGATGCTAACAGTCATTTCCAAACCTCTGGGCCCCTAACCTCTTGGCAGGAAAATACAGTAAATAGGAAATAGAAGTGCACAAAATAGGAGTACACAGGCTGAGTTACCCAGACTTCAAGGGCCATTGTTGGACACTTCAAGTTTAAAAGAAAGCCTCAGTAAAATAACTGGATTATTTCCATTTTGTACCATTGCAGCAGATATTTTTTTAAGATACTAATAGATTTCCTATGGTATTGCTTACAAGTGTGCCTGGGGTTGGTGGAATGATTAATTTCCAGGATGTTGCATTGGTGTCGGATAGCTTCGCATTTCCACTGAGAGGATTCAAGAAGTAAAATTATAGTGATTTTATTTTTCATTGGCTCCCCAAAAAATAATTCGTTATATGCAACATGAATATACTTTATTTACCTTTTGCTATTCATCTGCTGACAAAAGTGTAATGGTAATGGGTTTCTGGAAGCGGGTGGCTGGTAGTGTGGGGAATTCAATGGATTGTTGACATGGGAGTAACAGGAAAGAGCAAAAAGGAGTAGAAAGATAAGGCATTAGGTAGAATGTGTCCCATCATCAGCAGGGGCTTTTCTCAAAGAGTTTCAGTATCAATAACTGCTGAGTAGATTTTAGATAACACAGGTTTCCTTGCTTTTGGCGAGTCCCCTTCAACATGCGTACACTGTGTCAAAAGTAAATTCCCAGGCTTAGCTAAAAGTAAAATAAAGTTTCTTCACTTTTTTAAAATGGGGAGGCAGCAGTGCTGGGTGTTTAACAGCAGATTGCAGGAGGTGATGGTTGAGAGAGTGGGCAGGATTTGATCACAGGCCCAGTTTTAGGAGCTCTAAGGCTAATTGTTCCGTGGAGAACAGCACCACCTGTCTTGTAGCTGCGCAGCTGTGAATCTTGAGGAAATAAACAACAGTACCCACCTGTTCCAGAGGGCAGGATGTTTTGGGAGTTGGGTGGTGGGGGGCTAGATCAGAAATTTTAATTATGGTGGAGCAATGATGACAGGTAGTAAATATTACTTAGTACTGTGTACTTATGTAAGACTTCTAATGCACCCTACAGAAACATCCCACGTTTAATGTCATTGGATAATTGTATCTTTGTTGCTCTTCTTTGCTAGGCAAGGTAAGTCGAGTAAAGTGAATTTTATACCTGTAAACTTTATTACAGCACATGCTTACTCTGCTTCTTGGCTTATTAATTATTTATTGTTTCTGAATTTCTCACAGGGAGGTTTTGGCAAGTGAAGCTGTCCTAAATATACCAGATAAAGCCAACTGGAGGGAATGTAAATATAGCCGAGAAGATGAGGAAGAATTTGCTAAGGCTTTCAGGAAAGGATTTCAACCATATGATTTTTCCTTGCTTGAGTAAATAAGATTGTAACATATTTAAATTATTATGAATTCTTCCAATAGCACAGGTTAGTGTAATCTCAAAGTTATTCATTTGAGAGAAATTGTTTTAGGTTCTTACTTTGATACAGATATCTATTTTCAACTACAGAACTATACTTGTGAAGATTCAGTGGACATTGAGAACAATTATATACGTTATTTTCCAGACTGACCATGGTTACATTAAAAGGCATAATTTTTCTTCTGTTTTACAACACTTATTTCTTTCCAAAATTTAGTCCTCCTCCTTGCCTCCACTAATGTAAATATACTGATTCTGTTTAAACTTTTTAAAAAAAAAGATACTATTGGAATACAGGTGGTTCAATGTGATTCTGGAAATTGCAATTTTTACTTACTGGAGTGATATTTACAGATGTATTTTTACTGCATTTTTTAATTAAACTGATTTGAATTGTTTTTAGGGAAATTGTTTACACTTTGTGCAGTAGATTTGCTGGTATACTTTCCCCATTCTTGTGATTTTGATGAAATAATCCATTTTAACGATTTGACACAGGTCCAGTGCTAACCCTTCATGTGTGTGTAATATATATTTTAGCAGATTTCCCACGATATGCCATGTTGAAAATAAATGAATATTAGCTGCAACAGTGAATTAAATCTTTATAGAGTGTTAGATTCTGCTATACAATCTATAGAGTTGGTCATGCTCACTTCCCCAACTTGTTTTCATGTTCTTTGTAACCTTTTACCTCTTCATTTTTAGATTTATGATGCAAATAAAAGTAGTTTTAAACCACAAGCTTGCCATGCTACAGCCAGCCAGTCCAATATGCAAAATGTTGCTATTAAGTCATAACCATTCCAATGCACTTCAGCCAGCTCTGGGCATCCTCTTTCTAGTTAATCCACTAAATAAGAAAGGAACAGTCTTTGCTCACTGTAGTCTAGAGTATTTCTTCTGCTAGAACAGTAACATCAATGAATGCCATTTCTTTCTTCCATCTAACTTGCACCTTGTGTGATTGGAATCGTCTTTAGAAGCTAGATATTTCTTGTTACCAGACTTTCTATATAACATTATTCCTCTTATTTTATTGCAAGTATGTGAAGAAATTAAGTTGCATATTAACTGAAGTTTATTGTGGAGATAATGATTACAAAAAGCATGTCAAATATTTGAGTCTTGCATTTCCAAAATGTTGCCTTCTGTCCAATACCTTCTAATTATGTTAGTTCCAATGTTCAACCCTATCCTACTTTGTAACCATACACCTTCATGCTGTCACTTGTAAAAGAAGAAATTGATCTGTTCCAAATCTCTGCAATATGGATATCCTTAAAAAAAAACAGATGGACTTCACCAGTTCTCTTAAAATCTCCATTAATTATATAGTATATATATTATAGTAGGGAGTGTATGGTTCAAACAATGACGGAATTTAATGCCCTCCCCCAAGGTGAGTTTGGAGGCAGGAGGACATTTAAACCCTGCCTTTGCCCCAATTGAGCCTGGTGCTGGAAGGCTTGTGGATGGCCTTCCTGCCCCTGCCCTTAAAGGGCAATTAAAGCCCTTAAGCAGTGTGTGGGGGTGGGGGATTTCCTCGCTCCTGCTGGCACTGCCTGCAGTTTACAGCTGCCAGTGTTTGATTGGCTGACAGTTCTTTGGGGGTGGGGTTTCTTCCCTGGGGTTCTTGACCCCAGGGAAGGTCTGCCGCTGGCCACCTAAGTGCATGTTTGGCATTTAACTCCATCAAGCCTCTCGCAAAGGAGGAGATGCAGGTCTCTCATTGGTTCTCCAGCCAGGTAGCGATACACCCAGTTACCTTGATTTAAATACCACCAAATATGCCTATTTTAAGGCATATATTCCAGTCCTACTTTCCACTAGTACACTGGCACTAGTATTAGCAATAGAATTGACGCTGGCTTCAAGAATGCAGACTGAGGCTTAATTTAAACGTCGAAGGGATCAGGAAGAAAGAAGACATCTGTGGCACTGAGTCTTGTCATTTGACTACAACAACCTCCATTTAATAAATTGCTTTTGGATGACCATCTGAAAGCTGCTGCTTTAGGCTTTGGTTCCTGAGTTTCATTTTACTTTTCTTTCCCCCCCGCCTTGTGGAGTCTTTCTTTCATCCAGTTATCCAAGAGAACCATATAATGTGATGGTTGCCTATTGTCAGTACATGGTAATCCTCTAGGTTAAATGAAAGTAAGAAAAGGACTTGCATTTACAAAGCACCTCTCATACTTTAAAGCTGCCTTTTCATTGCTTTTTAAAATGCAGCCACTTGTAAGCATAGTACTTAGCTGAAGATCTTGCTAACAATGAGATAAATGACTAGCTGATCTCTTTTAGTGATGTTAGTTAGGGATAAATGTTGACCGGGGCTGTAGCAAAATTCTTTTTTTTTCAAATAGTGCCAAGGACTTTTCTACATCCACTGGAAGCGGAAGCTTGGAACTCAATTTATAATCTCCTCCAGAAGATGGAACTCTGACAGTGCAAAGCTGAAGTGTTAGCCTAGAGCAGGTTTGGCCAAACCGCGGCTTGCAAGCCGCATGTCGGCCTTTGACACTGAAGTGCGCTCGCAGAAAAATATTGGTTGCACACCTTTTTCCATCTCAATTTAATATAAACTTATGAAACCCAAGCTTACCTGCTTGTGAAAGTTCTGACTGTCTTTTGATTTACTGCGCAGGTTGGGAACCGGCTACATGTGCACTTCGGCAACTTTTTGTTCTTCAGGCCCTGGATAGGCCCTGTGCACCTGCTCATAGGGAAAAAAGAAGGGCGCGAAAATCCGGCTCAGGTAGCCGGGCGCAGACTGCCATAGTCAGGAATTGTCCCAGAGAGAGGGACAAGGGAGGGGGACAGGGAGAAGCCCCAGGAAGTGTCCCAGAGGCAGGAACAAGAGACAAGGGACAGGAACCAGGTCCCAGTTGAGTTGAGAGAAAGTAAAACAGTCTCCAATTAAAGAAAGCGCTGCAGGGAGCAGACTTTAAGTGAAGTGGGCTCGAGAAGCCCTGAAGATCCAAGAAGGCAGCCGAAGGTTGGTGACTCTGCTGCGGGTCGTTGGGGCAAAGGTACCCTTTTGGACCAATAGTGTTCTGCTTGGCCTGGCCGAAGAGCTGAATTGTGCTTGTAATTTGATGTACTCGGGAATCCAGAGAAAGGGATCTCAGAAGGCAAGATTGAAACCCTGTGAGGTGGGCCATTGTTGAAGCCGTCCGAGTTGGAGCAACACTTGGAGAAAATGCCAAGGCAGGATCATTGAAGGTGAAAGCAAAATACTGTGGATGCTGGAAAAACTCAGCAGACCTGGCAGCATCAGTGGAGATAGAAACAGTTAACGTCTTGAGTCTGTATGACTTCTTTAGAGCTTTTCTCCTTTGAAGGTGAAGATTGGAAACCCTCGTGATACACTCAATATACAAGTTGTGTTTACAGCTCATAAACATAGGTTGCATTTAAAGAGCTTTAGATTTAAGTGTTAATACTGTGTAAACTTTGTGAATGAATGAAAATGATAGCCAAATTGTAAGAAAGTGAAGTATGAAAATGAAAACAGAAATTTTAAGCCAGAACGGGAGGAAGATTTTGCACTTACCGTGGAAGTCCTGAAACCTATGTGCCTTATCTGCAATGCATCCCTCACTCACTACAAAGCCAATGACTTGAAACACCACTGTGAAACAAATCACAAAAACCTTTCATCTGAGTATCCTTCCAAATCAGAATTATGGAAAAACAAGTTAACTGTTAAAATCACCCCTAAATATAAAGCAGACCGTAATTTTAACTTTCAATAAAGAAGCTGACACAACAACCTAAGCTAGTTTTGTTATGGAATATTGCTCGTGCTAAACATCCATACTCTGTTGGAGAATTTGTTAAGAAGAATATTGCTAAAGTTGTTGCAGTTTTAGATCCAAATCACACAAAACCTAAGCGACCAATTGTTAATTCCAATTTCATGCCACGCTATGGAGGGGCGCATCTCCCAGATCAGTGCTGATGTCGCAAGCAAGACACAAAACGATCTGAAGAATTCTCTAGTATTCAGCTTAGCACTTGATAAATCCACAGACATACAAGATAGCCCACAGCTGGTGATGTTTGTTTATGTTTCCTTGGATGTAACTGTGAAAGAAGAAATGTTGGACTTAGTGGTGCTAAAAGAAACAAATCATGGTGTTGACATAAAAAGCACATTTGACAGAGTGTTGACAAGTGACAATTTACCACTGGATAAACCTGTCAGTGTTTCAATGAATGGAGCACCTGCAATGGTGGGGAAAAATGTAGGCCAAATTGTACTTTTGAAAAGTGATCCCAAATTTCTGGAGTTTCTCCCTATTCTTTGCATCATTCATTCTGAACATCTAGCAACCGATACTTCAAGCATGAAAATGTTATGAAAACAGCCCTTGAAGTTGTCAATTTCAACTGCTCAAATAGGAAGACTCACCGACAGTTCAAAAATTTTATTGAAGAGCTGCATCTTGAAGACAAGCCTGATGATGTCCCCTTCTAATGCATTGTGAGGTGGTTGTCAACCAGCCATGCCTTGTGGAACTTTTGCAACCTATCATTGCTTTTCTTGAAGAAAAGACCCTATCTACAGCTGAATAAGGTTTTTGCAAAGAGACATGCTGTCATGAAACTTCAACCACATTCCCCGTCTCAAAAGGAGGGTAAACACACTCCCTAATATTGAAGATCACAAACTTGAAGAATACAGAGAATAAATTACAAGGACTGCTTGATAATTTTCGAGCCAGGCTTAGTGACTTGCAGAAGTTGAAATCCATCTTCCTTTCCTGCAAATCCATTCATCCACTCATGCTTGATGTGGTCAACGATGGTTGTCCGATCTTGAACATCTGGTTACGGAAACATCTGCTGTAGAAATGAACTGGACTTCCAGGAGGACCAGGGTCTAAAGATGCATAAATTGCAATCTACATTCGAGTTCTGCAAGCAAGTGCCAGAAAGAAAATATCCTCAACTCAAGAAAAGTAGTATGCAGCTCATTTCAATTTTTGACACAACATACTGCTGTGAATCACTGAAGTTTGTAAAGTCGAAATATCGTGCAGTCCTTACAAATCAACACCCGACGGAGCTCCTTCGTGCAGCCTTGACAACATAACAACTGGATTTTCAAAGACTTGAGGCCAGGATGGTCTCTACTAGCAGTAATTAGACTGTAAAGTTTGATCATGTCTTGCAGCTCTCGAACACCTGAAAATTATCATATGCAGCTCTTAGGTTCATTAAGTTTGGCCTAGAGCATGCGCTCAAGTCTCTGGAGCATTGCTTGAAAATACACCTTTCCAACTTGGAGATCAGGGTGTTGACATAAAAAGCACATTTGACAGAGTGCTTTAATGTCCATGCATAATCCAAACTATTTTGTTGGCTTGATCTGAGCATGGTCAAGAGCCTGGAAAGCTGAATCACACCTTTTATTTTTATAGTGCTGTTAGACTTCAGCTCATTGGCACATTTGTGTGATAAATAAGGCTTAAGTTATCAATTTGTGCTGTACACCAGTTTGGTGAAAGAAAGTTTAATTTGTATGTATCATTGGAATGTTAAGAAAGTCTTTAATTTGGCATCTGTTTAAGTGCCAAAATACTGTAGTGTAGCTTTAAAAAAGACTACATGGAGTTATAGCTAGGACACATTTTGCATATTTGGGCTCCAGTAAGTCTAGCATGAGCAGTAAACAAGCCAAGACAACAATACTGATTGGCTAGAAGAATGGTCTGAAGATGTATCTCTGGTCAAAAGGGTACAAGTTAAGGTTGGATTGTTGTGGGGAAACTAGGAGCACTCTTTCCATTGGTCAAGAATTTCAAATATTTGGTTAGAAGTTGTTAGTTATGTTGACAGAGATACATATACTTGGGCTGGAAGTTCCTAAAGCTGCCTGCAAAAAGAGTATAAAATAAGGAAGCATCACTGGGGTTTCTGCACTTGCCAGGTAATAGCATTCGTCTCAGGACACTTGCTGGAGGCATTTGTCAGTGAAGAAAGTGCGTAGAGCACTTGCTAGGAAGTTAGCACTTGCATGGGACATTGCCAGTCCATGGGTAATTGTCATCAATTTGGGGTTGCTATAAGAACCCAGATCAGTATTAAAATACAGTATTAGGGCTAAAGGTAATTACCTTTTAAAAAAATTGAATAGTCTTTGTTAGAAAACTCTCTCCACCAGAGAGAGAAAAAAAGATCCACCAGAGTTGAAGTCTTAAAGGGACTTGTATATTAGTTCCAGTTAAGTTGACTTAAGTTAAAATCTCAAAGGATGTTGTGAGTCAAGATACCAAGTTAAAGCAACCAAGCGAAAACTCCAGAAGCCCTGGGACCATGGAAATGCAGACCCAACGTGCACCAAACTTGTGTATCATGCCATGCCTCAACTATTGGAATGTTAAGTATTAATCTTTGTTGTCCAATAAACTTATTTTGTTTGCATTCTAAATTAATGATTGTCCTTTTTGCCACAAGAATTTTCTTATTCTGGGGTTTAGTACAGAGTCCCTATGGTGCCTTTAACATAGAAAAATGTCCCAAATCACTTCAGAGCTGTGTGGTGAGAAACATGATGTGCTGAAGAGAGATTTCAAAGGGTGTTACGATTCAGTTAGGGACCATTAATGTTTACGGAGAAATCCAAGCACCCTGACAGAATTATACCACAAGATTTCATGTTTTTAAACAAAAACAAAGTTTGTATCTAAAAAGAATTAAACAAGTACTATTGACACTATAGTTTATAACTACTTATGCTATGAACTCAGTTCTACTTTTTACCCCACCTCACCCCCGAGTTACCTTATACCTTACAAGAGTCTTGAAGGTTCATTCACACTTCCTGGGTCCAATCCAAAGTTATCCCCCACCACCACCTCTGCACCACCACCCCCCCCCTCCCCACTCAGGAAGTCACTTTGATTTCTCCTCTGTGTTCCAGGCATTCTCCGAGGTATGAAATTTCATAAGGATCTTTCCATTAGATTTTGGCTAAGTGATCCTCCAAATTTTCTTCAAAATCTCACGACTGTGTACTTCTCAACTTGAAATAAGGTTTCACTGCATTGTGGCTTAGGGATTTAAATACCAGGAATAGTCCTGGTTTCTAATGGCAGATGCTTTCTGCCTGTTTCAAGTTGACTGCTTCCAAGCTAACTCTGCTGACTGTCTTCTGCCACAAGCTTCTATGTGAACTACTGTAGATTTCTTCCTCTGGCAAATCTTCCAACTTCTCACCTGCATTCCACACAGTGAATGATAAAGTTAGTATTTCCTCTGCTTAAGATGTAGGTGTGACTAACATTTATTTCCTTTGGCTCTCCCAACTCAGTGAGCTGCAGTCTACACCAAAATGAAAACTACAACTCCGTTCTGTGAGAAACACCCATCTAAATTAAACGAAGGAACTTTAACCCCCACATCTCATTTCTATAACAATATGGCATGCTTTGACATGGTCGCAAGAATATAAACAAATTATTTTAGCTTGAACACATCTCTTTGATTTTATAATGCAAATTAATTATTTCTATTTCTAATGGAATTTTACAATCCTCTTTCCCAGAATTGATAGCTTTTAGCTTCTATGGAGATAACAGTAGACACCCTGGCTCTACCAAGAGGTGCAGAAATGAATCATCCATTGTTCAGTGTTTACACTTCTTAACTCTGACTTTGAAGATAAACAGGTTAGCTTTTTAACTGTAATTAACTCCAAGCTTGTTTGAATTTCATTTACTTCAGGGTGGCTTATCAGTTTCTCAATCAGATGTTTCCGCTTATCTTGCATTTAACACTTTAACCTCCAACCTAAATGTTATGTTTCTGAAACTCCTGCTCCTTCAGGCACCATGCACTAAGAGCTCGTTGGGTCCATGATTATGCTTGGCAAAGAATTGCAGTGGTTTGCCATTGTTTTCTGCAGTATAGCTGACCAGGAAATTCTCCCACTCGTACCATCTGCCATCAGGCATATTGGAATGATTTACAAACTGATAATCAACCTGTTTGGTCATGTTATGAATGCACCTTCTGTGGCCGTCAAGTCCTGAAGCGGGATGTCCAAATTCATAGCTGATATTTTCTTTAATATATCACTAACAAAGTTAGAAAGCAATTAAGAGCCATTTCTATAGGCTTAGACAACAGGTAACACTATTTATTGCCCCTTATGCCAAGCATGAAACTAAATGAATCTTTACCTAATGTAGCTGAAGTGTGCACAATATACAAAATGCAGCAATTATGTTCACAATGCATCTCAGCTCAGTGATCATGCGAGCATTATCACATCCAAGTCACATACCATTGTAACTATCATGTGCGTAACCAAAATGAGTAGAATGGGCAGATACAATGTCAGATGAAATTTAATGCTGAGAACTTTGTGGTGATACATTTTCATATGAATAATGAAAGAACACATGCACTAAATAGTAAAGTTTTAGACCAGGTTTGTTCAATCTTTTCCCTTGGGGTGGCGGGGTGCACATTTCAATTTTTTTCTACTCAAGGGGCCCATGTCAAATTTCATAGAGATAAGGTATGGCACAACATTAAACTGATTTTAAAAAAAGTTGAAGAATGAAGAAAGAAACAACTTGCTGAGCAAAAATAAAGCAATGTTAAAACAATAAATAAAGTTTAAAAAAATGAGCAATTAATAAAAATTACCATTAGTGTATGAGAGAGTCAGAGTGTGCGCATCTGGCTCACTCCCAGCCTCAGTGTACTCACCCATTCACCTTCACCCACTGTGTGAGTGTATATGTTGGTGTGTGGGGTTGGGGGTGAGGATGTGTGAGAAACTTGAGACTGGGAGTAAGGCAGACACACACACTCACTCCTACACACACACCCACTTTCCCAAACATACCGCTGCTTCTAAACGCACACCCATTCCCACAACCCCCCCCACTCTCTCACATCCACACATGCATCAACTCTCTCACACCCACACGCACACACACCCCCACTCTCACACCCAACACACATTCCTCCCTCGCACATAAACACACACACTATCTCTCACACACACACAACTATCTCTCACACACACACAACTATCTCTCACACACTCTCAGACACATCAGCCAGCCTCTTGCCCCCACCCCCGACCCTGGCAATGTCGTCTCCTCGTGGTGCCAACAGCTTGTCCTCCCTGTGGACCCAGTAGGCAGTCCTCGCCATGGCCCCAGCAGCCTTTCCTCTTCATGTCCTTGGCAGCCTCTCCCTTGCGTGGTCCCAGCAGCCTATCTTCCCAAGGGTCCCTGCAGCCTCTCCTCTGTGTGGCCCCGGCAGCCTGTCCTCCTGCAGGCCCCAGCAATTTCTGCTCCCTGTGGCCCCAACAGCCAGTCCTCCCCGTGGTTCCGGCAACCAGCCTGCTCCGTAGCCCCAACAGCCTGTCCTCTCCGTGGCCCTGACAGCCTCTCATCTGCAGAGCCCTGGCAGTCTCTCTCTCTCTCTGTCTCTCTCTCTTTCTCCCTCACCCCCACAAAAACCTCTTCCCAGTAAACTCACCACTGCTGGTGTTCCCTGCCTCTCCAATCAGAGAATGTTTCCCTCCCACATTTGCTGCTGATAGGCTCAGTGAGCGTATCAGTAGCAAACATGGGAGAGAAACAATCTTTGATTGGAGGATCAGCCCTTTTGCAGAATCTTTAACTTCACTTACCCATCTTACCGGCAGTTTGAACAGTGTCTCTGCGGGCCACAAAAAGGGGTTTTGTGGGCCACAATCTGGCCTGTGGGCAATGGATTGGAAAAGCCTGCTTTAGACTGAGTAGAAATCAGAGACATAGGGCCTCAGAAACATATCTTTAAAATTGGGAGGACAAGTTAAGCTCTTATTTTAAAAAGAAGCACACAGGATTCCAGATTTTCAAAATAAGTATGGAGTACAAAATCAAAGTAGCGAAGGTCATTGATAGGCCATCAACTCCTCAACATCTCTCTGCTCACTGGCTAAGTAATGCCTCGGTTCTAAACTTCTCACCCTTGTTTTCAGATCCCTACATGGCTTTGCCATTCCCAAACTCTGTAATTTTCTCCAGTTCCAAAACCCTCTGAGATTTCTGCCCTCCTCTAATTCTGGCCTCTTGAGCATCCACGAATTTAAGTGCTCCGTCATTGGTGCGGCCTTCAGCTCCCAAGGCCCTAAACTCTGGAATTCTCTTCCTAAACCTCTCTGTCTCTCTTTTGATCCTTAAAATGCTATTTCTTTGAACAAGCTTTTGGTCATCTGCCCTATTTCCTTATGTGGTTTAGTGTCAGAATTTTCTTTCTAATGCTCCTGTGAAGCGTTTTGGAATGTTTTATTACAATGCAAATTGTTGTTTTACATCTTTTAGTGAGTGTTCCCAATTACATTTGGTTTGCACAAATTTCCATTATTTTTTTTTTCAAGGTACAATTTCCAAAACCTGTGCACAGATACCTTAGTGTGAACCATGGACTTTGGTGTTGACATTATTCTACCTTCTTGAGTTGGGTCCTGAACCCTAGAAAAAGCAAAGATATTTTGGGTTAGAAATGGATATTACAATTATGGGGAACTAATAAGAAATAAGCGCTTCAGAAAATCAATTGAAGAAGATTACACACTTTCTGACTGAGATTAAAATATTAGAATCATCATTGACTTTGTCAGCTTCATTTAATATAATTTGAGGTTGCAGAGCATTATGATATAGCCAAAGGTAAAGGCTAAGTTGTCCAAATCCCAGAGGGAAACTTGAAACAACTGTCATAACCCAGTTTTGCAATTTGTATGTTTCAAGATACTGGCTTTGAATTCAGTAGTAATAAGACCACCGAGTCTAAAGGGGTTGTTTATAAAACTAAATTAAATATTTATTAATACAAGGAAGATTGTAAACGCATGCATATGTTTATAAAATTACTACTATAATAACTACAAAAATCCCCTAATTAATCTGACTCTAGTTACACCCCCGTTAAGGCAACTGTAAATCTCATAGATTTAGAGACACCTGGCAGAGCACACCCTGAACAGTCGCATTCAAAATCAGTTTCTCTCAGCTCTGGGTCCTTGCAAACAGCAGCTTGAGCGTAACCGGCTGGAGGCTTCTCACACTTTTTGGATCTTAAAAGCTTCTCCCTTACACACAATCTCCTTTCTCCTTTATACATATCTTTCTCTTTGAATGTAAATTTTCCATTGTATCTCTAGGCTTTTAATTTTACCTCTTTTAACAATAACATCCTTTCATCCCACCAATTTTATTAATAAGCTGAAAAAATTAACAAATTGCTTGGCTTCTTCTAGCTAGGTGTAAGGTTTCACCCGCAGTCTTGAATGGTTTCTTTTAACAAATGCAAATTTATACTTTACCTTCTACCCTCGTTACGTTTACCTAATTACCACCTCAAAACTACTATACATCAAAGCACCTAGACTAGATAGCTTTAATCCAATTAAGACACACACAGACACACACATTGACCATAGACCCCACTAAAACTCTATTTTAAAATAATTTCCAATAACATTACTATATCTTCTTGACAAGAGTCAGTGCTAATGGATGTTGTTGCAATGTTTTTACCATTTGGCTCCTTGAATTAAGCTTCTGAGCTCTTGGAATTAAGAGGCACTAATGTCCAAAGACTTCAAATGTCTACTTCTAACACATACATTTAAGTCTTTTCTGGGACTGGCCAGTGAGGGTCAATTAGCACTTTGACTTTGGACAAACCATTCTTGACTTATTTTTTCTCTACCTCTAATTTTTCTTTCCTTAACAAATGTTTCAACCAATTAGGAATTTTAATATTGAACTGATTCAATCTCTGTCTGCCTACTTCATCTTGGGACATCAACGCCACCAGAAAAGCAAATCTTATACTACCGGTTTTAAGCCAGCCGACCTCTGTGAAAGAATTCTTCATTGGACTTTGATTCTAGACTCTGAAACTCACATGAGCCAATATTAGTTTTCTCTATGGTCATTGTACTATATAACCTCCTTTTCTCAGATAGGGGGGTGGTTAATTTAAACAGCACTAATTTCTCCTCTCACCACCTATCTGTAAACTGAAATGTATTTTGATTTGTTTCCTCTCTATAAGTGGTGGCATATTTCCCCAATTCCTCTGTTTTTCTCTGATCCAATTTTCAAGTAATAACTCCACAGCAAACTCGAGATAAGATTAACTCAAAGGGTTAGTTTATTTGCACACACTCAAAATGCAGGAGGAGGGTCGCAACATCGCCTCCACACTCAGACAATAAAGAGAGGGATAGAGAAAGGAAGGAGTTACAGAGAAAACAAGGAAAATAAACATTGGTTCACATGGGTTCCAGAGTCCAGAATCAAAGTCCAATGAGGTATTCCTTCACGGAGATCGATGGGTTGAAAACCAATGCTGTATAATGCACTTTTCCGGTGGTGTTGACTTCAGAAGATGAGATAGGCATGCAGTGATGAATCAGTCCTGTAGGCGATGGTACAGAACTTCCAGCAGAAGCAGAGTAGATGGGGCCATGTGTCCAACCTGTGCCAGAGCTCCTTTTCTATGAGACTGCCAATTGGATGGTAAACATCAGACCAAGCTATGCAGTTCAGCAAGGCAATGTTACTTGTTCCACAAGCCAAAGGCCCATGTCACATGACCTCCTACCTCTCCACCTAGCCTTTGACAAGGGATATGTATTCATTGCCTGGGTTCTGAAGACTGTTAATGGTCTCAGTCATTAGGAATTGAAAGGAAAGTTGTGGGGCTGTTGTCTTAGCAGATGATCCACCTCCCCCCGGCCAGCCTGGGTGATTAAATGCTGATGGCCTTTGTATAGTGGTCTTTTCAGTAGGGCTTGTTAGGGGGAATACAGTAATAATTTATTGAAAGGGAATTACTTAGAATCTCCAGGCAGCCAGTGCCATCAAGCACATTAACAGTTAAGGGTTACCAGATGAACTTTGCACAGCCTTAGAGCCTGCAATCACCAGAAAGACCTTAGGAACCGGATGGAGACGGAGGATGAAAACAATGTAGATTAAGTGTGCTCTTCAACAGATAAAGAAAGGACAGATGGTCCCAGCTTAGATAGCAGGAGAAGGCTCTGCCTGGGTGAAGGGGGATATATGTACTGATCAATCTTCTTGTATGTGATCAGTGATGTATAAATAAGCTGATGAGGTAGAGTGCTACCTCAAGTTGCTTTGAGGTGGTTGTCTCCTTGTGATTGCTCAAATAAACGATCGTAACCTGTACCTGAGCCTCTTGTGGTTCATTTGTCAAAGATACCACAACAATTGGCATAGTTGGCAGGATACTCGGATCGGATCCTAGGGACGGCTCTGCAAAGTGAGTGAGTATACTTAATTTACCACCCATAGTTAGTGCAGTAAGCCTACCCAAGAACTGTCCGGTCGAGTATCAGAAGAATCAGGAGGAGGACTCAGGACAGGAGGTGCCGGGGTAGGAGGCGGAGCCGCGCTGGCGGGCTAGCGGAGCCGATGCCGCGCAGGGAGGCCAGACCACTATCGTGAGAGGAGGTGGAGCTGCGCTGGTGGGCTATGGTTTGAAATAAAACCATAGTTGAAGCCGCGCAGAGGCCAGACCCTTGGGGAAAACAAGTAGACCGACCGCATGTAACTAAGTTGTCAGAGCCGCGCGAACTAACTGCACAGAGACAGATGGAATAGAAGAATAGAATGCTGTCAGGAAAACAGGAAAGTGCTATGGAACCCGACTAGGGAGTCACAGACTCCATCACGAGGTTCACAGTGGAACAAAAGTCAAAATTAATCAACAAAATGTGGAAGGATGATTGAGACCCGAAAGGTCCCTTACTGAATTTTCTGTAACTTAAAAAAAATGAAATGATCTAAGTGACAAGAGCTGTTTGTGCTGAAGAGAGAGAGAGAGAAAGGGGGGGTACCCCTAGGGGAGGAGGGGGTAATGAGCAATGACAGGCAGGAGCAGAAGAAATGTGAGCTTCAGTCAGTTTGACTGTCCATGTAGGTGGAGCCTCCAAGATCCCTTTATTCCCCCCACTGCTACTTGAAGTTTTGTTTAGAGTATGAGAGTTTTAAGCCATTAAGTTCGATGTTATCGGAATATAAATACATACCTTTATATATATGTGTGTTTGTGTACAAAGAAGCATTTGTATGTGAGCTTTAATGTGTTTTCTTCCCTAAATTGTCATTTCTGTGTGGAGTTCAGCACTTTAGAGTCGAAAGCCCCACATTAGATTAAAGGAAAAGTATACTCAAACATTCCAAAGTTTTGAGTATAAGGTTCAAGTTGAGATTTCTGGCAAAAATCGCAATTTGAAGGTATTGTAAAGATAAAACAGGGTTTGCTTTTGTTTGAGATGAACCAACCTTTGTACCACCCCTTGCAAACTAGTAGAAGCCTTGTCACCAGCTTCCAAGCTGATTGGGATTGATACATACGAGTTACATTAGCTCATACGAGTTGGTATTATAAAATCCTGAGGGAAAAAAATTACCTGAAATTCAAAAGGAATCTAGGAAAACCAAAAGGCATAAACACATGGTCTTTTAGGTGGTTCCACTGGATAAAAAGGGGTTTCTTTTGAAGAGATTAATTAAATAGGAAAGGAAATCTGCAGCACTGTTATTTGAATTTGGGACAATCTTGAGCTGTGAAAAGTGCAGTGTAATTTAACGGGTTATTTTTGAATAACTAGGATGTATATGGGACTTTTAATCTGGATACAAATCAGTACACACGAGAAAGAGGTAGTTTTAATTTTGATAGTGTAAATCACAGTTCTTACAAAGTTTTAAAAAAATTGCGGTTTGGTTCCCGATAAAGTTCTCAAAAGGGAATTTTTATTTTAAAAGGTTTGACAACAATTGACACCAATTCATATGCTGCAAGCCTTTTGTATTTGTCAGCCTATCCCCAAAATATAAAGTTAAGCTCAAGACCTTGACAAAGTTTGGCAGAAATCCACTTTTTTGGCCGAGTTAATGAATCTGGGATAATTCTGAAAATAGGGTCAAACAAAATTTAGTGGGTTACTTTTGAGGCAATGAAATGTTGTTTGAGAAGAAGATAAGGAAACAAAACACGTCAATGCCTGAGTTCTGTTTTAAAACTGTTATGAGAATACTTTATTGGACTGTAAAGTCTTTCCAGACAACCTGAACAAGATTAGATGATAGCTATTACATGTGTAAAATGGTATGAGGAAAGGATTAAGGGTAGGGGAAAGAGTTAGGGAAAGAGGACACAATATACAAACTGTTTTAAGGGAACTGAATTTGATAATCTGGCCATCAACTGAGATATTGGAACCGCACAGGGGGAGATGAGCAAAGATCTAGAGACAGAGATCCCCGTTGACATGGAATAGTTAATATGGCCTAAAGAGTAAGGAAACACTTTAAACGATCAAGACAATAAAGAAACTGACCTCAAGAGAACCTTAGGATGATCATGGTCAGGGAAAAAAAACTTCAAGGGAAAACTGGAATCTGTAGTTGAGGCAATTGAAGGGTAAGTAGAAATAGCACATAACAACAATTTACCCCAAGATGGATACAGGTAAAGGGAAAGCTGGAAAAAGGCTAAATAGATGTATTACTGACTATATTAATGCGTCTGCGAGCTATAAAATGTAAGACCAGAGGATTAACACCCTGATGACAGGCAGAGTTAAGCGGCTCCCAGAGAGAAACGCCACTGGAAGTGAAGATACTGAGCCATTGAAAGATAGGATAAGAAGGTGCATTGTAGACTTGTGTAGACAGCTTAAAGAATTGAGGTCCAACATGGGACAGCAGCAGGAGATAGTGGACTGGAAGGAGTGGGGGTGCCTACCCAGATGGATTCAGATCAGGGAACTCATTTCACAGGAAGAGTAATTAAAGAAATGTGTAAATTTATGGGGATTAAACAGAAATTCCACATTCCCTACCACCCACAGAGCTTGGAGATGGTGAAAAGGATGAACCGAACTTTAAAAAAAAGCAGTAGCAAAAGCAATTCAAGAGACAGGGAACAGCTGGGCAACAGTGTTGGCCAATATTCTGATGCACCTGAGGGCTACCCCAAGCAGGACCGCTGGGTTCACCCCATTTGAACTAATGACAAGGAGAGTAATGCAGGTACCCGAGGGAATCATAGTAGGACGGGGAGATGAAGGACCACTAAAGGGAAGGGTGCGAGACTATGTGAGGGAAATGAGTAAACAGTTGCATGAGTTAAGGGAGGAAGTCAGAGACCGATAGATGATTAAGGACATGGAAACAGACAAATCCAAAGAACGACAATGGACCCCCCAAGTGGGGAATAAGGTAATGGTTAAAGTTGCTCCCAAAAAACCTGGGTTTGCACCCAAGTGGGTGGGACCATATGAGGTAATCATGACCAGCGATACATGCGTATGCGTGGACTTCAGGGGAAAGGGGCGCTGGAAGCACTGGTCACAACTGAAGCATTTTATTAACTGATTCTATCCACAGAACTAATCTCAACAACTGACCGGTGAAGACTGGGATGGTTATCTGCTTAAGTTCACAATATTAATTGCAATATCGACGCTCGTGGGCATGGCAATACTGGCAACAAGGTCAGGGATTGTCACGGCTTGTCCCGCACCGCAGGAGGGACTTTGGTACAGCACGGACAGTGCCGAATGCAACACACAATGGGGAATGCTAAATGTAACAGTAGAAGAACAAGTGTATTTGAATTGTAGCAAGGGTTTGCTTCAGATTGGGTGCGGAACTCTCAAGTGCTAAGGAACGCAAGCTCCAACAACTCATCGACACCAACACCCATCTGGGACCCTCCACCCCTGCTTGTCCCTCCGTCCCCACCCCATCTTCCAATCCCAGCCCCAGCCGCGTATTCACTATACCCCCTGACCTTCCCCTCTCCGATGCTGAATGTTCAGTGCTCAGCAAAGGACTTAGTTTCATACCCTTACGCCCTCATCTCAATGAATTTCGGGCTCGGCACGATGCTGAACTCTTCTTCCGCCGTCTCCGTCTCCGTGCTCACTTCTTTGGGCAGAAGTCCTCTCCCCGTTCAACGGATCCTTTTACCCACCTCCAATATTCTCCCTCCACCTGGACCCCTCCTTCTGGATTCTTACCTTCTCTTGATCTTTTCATTGAGAACTGTCGGCGTGACATTAGCCGTCTCAATTTCTCTGCTCCTCTCACCCATTCTAATCTGTCTCTCTCTGAACTTACTGCACTCCGTTCTCTCAGGTCCAACCCCAACATTGTCATCAAACCCGCTGACAAGGGTGGTGCTGTTGTTGTCTGGCGCACTGACCTCTACCGCGCGGAGGCTGAGCGTCAACTCGCAGACACTTCCTCCTACCTCTCCCTGGACCATGACCCCACCACTGAACATCAAGCCATTGTTTCCAGGACTGTCACTGACCTCATCTCCTCTGGAGATCTTCCTCCCACAGCTTCCAACCTGATAGTCGCCCAACCTTGGACGGCCCGCTTCTACCTCCTACCCAAAATCCACAAACAGAACTGTCCCAGCAGACCGATCGTGTCAGCCTGTTCCTGCCCCACGGAACTCATTTCTCGTTATCTTGACTCCCTTCTCTCTCCCCTTGTCCAGTCCCTTCCCACCTACATCCGTGAATCCTCTGACACCTTACGTCACAATTTCCAGTTCCCTGGCCCCAACCGCTTCCTCTTCACCATGGACGTCCAATCCCTCTACACCTCCACCCCCCACCAGGATGGTCTGAGGGCCCTTAGCTTCTTCCTTGAACAGAGGCCTGAACAATCCCCATCCACCACTACTCTCCTCCGTCTGGCTGAACTTGTTCTCACACTGAACAATTTCTCCTTTAACTCCTCTCACTTCCTCCAAATAAAAGGTGTGGCTATGGGAACCCGCATGGGCCCTAGCTATGCCTGTCTCTTTATGGGGTATGTGGAACATTCCTTGTTCCAGTCCTACTCCGACCCCCTCCCACAACTCTTTCTCCAGTACATCGATGATTACTTCGGTGCTGCTTCATGCTCTCGTCGGGACCTGGAAAAATTTATTAATTTTGCTTCCAATCTCCACTCCTCCATCATTTTCACATTGTCCATCTCTGACACTTCCCTTCCCTTCCTTGACCTCTCTGTCTCAATTTCTGATGATAGACTGTCCACCAATATCCATTACAAGCCTACCAAATCCCACAGCTACCTCGACTACAGCTCCTCACACCCCACTTCCTGTAAGGACTCCATCCCATTCTCTCAGTTCCTTCGCCTCCGTCGCATCCTGATGACGCTACCTTCAAAAACAGTTCCTCTGACATGTCCTCCTTCCTTAACCGAGGTTTTCCACCCATGGTCATTGACAGGGCCCTCAACCGTGTCCGGCCCATCTCCCGCGCATCCGCCCTCACGCCTTCTCCTCCCTCCCAGAAACATGATAGGGTCCCCCTTGACCTCACTTATCACCCCACCAGCCTCCGCATTCAAAGGATCATCCTCCGCCATTTCTGCCAACTCCAGCATGATGCCACCATCAAACACATCTTCCCTTCACCCCCCCTGGCGGTATCCCATAGGGATTGTTCCCTCCGGGACACCCTGGTCCACTCCTCCATCACCCCCTACTCCTCAACCCCCACCTATGGCACCTCCCCATGCCCACGCAGAAGATGCAACACCTGCCCCTTCACTTCCTCTCTCCTCACCATCCAAGGGCCCAAACACTCCTTTCAAGTGAAGCAGCATTTCACTTGCATTTCCCCTAACTTAGTCTACTGCATTCGTTGCTCCCAATGCAGTCTCCTCTACATTGGAGAGACCAAACGCAAACTGAACACCTGCGGTCTGTCCGCAAGAAAGACCCAAACCTCCCTGTCGCTTGCCATTTTAACACTCCACCCTGCTCTCTTGCCCACATGTCTGTCCTTGGCTTGCTGCATTGTTCCAGTGAAGCCCAACGCAAACTGGAGGAACAGCACCTCATCTTCCGACTAGGCACTTTACAGCCTTCCGGGCTGAATATTGAATTCAACAACTTTAGATCTTAAACTCCCAACCCCCCATCCCCATCCTGTTTCTTCCCCCTCCCTTTTGTTTTTTCCAATAATTTATATAGATTTTTCTTTTCCCACCTATTTCCATTATTTTTAAATCTACAACTAATACCTTGTCAGTCTTTCCACCCCACCCCCACTAGAGCTGTACCTTGAGTGTCCTGCCATCCATTCTTAATTAGCACATTTTCTTAGTTAATATCACCACCTTCAACACCTCTTTGATCCTTTTGTCTGTGACATCTTTTGATTATCTGCTCCCAACACTGCTTGCCTGTCCCTACAACCACACCCCCCCCCCCAACTTCTCTCTCTCTCTCTCTCTCACACCCCCCCCCCCCCCACCCCCCTCCCACCTTAAACCAGTTTATATTTCACCCCTCTCCTAACTATACTCAGTTCTGTTGAAGGGTCGTGAGGACTTGAAACGTCGACTCTTTTCTTCTCCACCGATGCTCCCAGACCTGCTGAGTTTTTCCAGGTAATTCTGTTTTTATTATCTTAGTGATACCTGTTATACCTATGCCAACACCTGGCAGAACATTATATAGAGTAGAAAATATTGGGGTGATAAGGGCAGATTATTATATTAGGTACCATGACATTCCGCCAAATGCAGCGGACTTAGAAGGGAGTATAGTTAGCACCACATTAGAAGGGTGTAGTGTAGAGGCCACCACAGTAGTATGCGCACATCCAATATATAAGACGGAAGAAGCGAGGTGCGGATTTAAAGCTGTAGCAAATTGTACAATGAAAACTATATGGGCTGCAAAAGAACCGACCCATGTTGCATATATGGGTAATGGGAGATATTGTATTACCACGCGGCAGCAAAAGATCCAGTATGGGAGCAACCGGATGTGCCCCATCCACAATCATTCAGTGTGCCTACACCCACAGGTGCCAGCAAGGGTGGGGAAGGTGGAACTGGTTGAAATATACAAGATAGGAGCGGCTACTATTCAGGGCATGGAATGCCTTAAGGATAACTTGACACAGTATTTGAACAAGTTCTCCTATGAAATCCTCTTAATACCAGAGCACCTAACCACGATTCGGAGACAGGCTCAGCAGTTACATAGAACTTGCTATACACTGCAGCAACAGGTTAGAGCCTTAAAAGAGGATATCGAGCAAATAGATTCCTCCACATGATGGGAGGATCTGTGGATTTGGGGCTCAAATGTACAAATACACCTGTGGATTTGGATTATCTCCCATGTCCTGGTTGTGATTCAGCTGATATTAGTTATATATTTAACATACTTGATTCATGGCACCCAAATGTCGCAAAAGAGGTGGCATTGGGGGAAGTTTAACAGGTGGAGAAAAGGTTTAGCAAGTCAGAGGCCTGAATTGAAGGGCCAGATGATACAGTTGGTCTGACCTAGTACCTTTACAATCCAAAGCTGGATACTTGGCCAATATCAACCCACACCAGTACGTATGGCGGTACGTAAAGGGACGGACAGTACCACTGTAGTTGGCTACCTTGGACTTGGCCAAGAGCCAAAAGTGGGAACTGTTAGGGGGAATACAGTAAGAATTTATTGAAAGGGAATTACTTAGAATCTCCAGGCAGACAGTGTCATCAAGTACATTAACAGTTAAGGGTTACCAGATGAACTTTGCACAGCCTTAGGGCCTGCAATCACCAGAAAGACCCTGGGAACCAGACTGGAGATGGAGGATGAAAACAATATAGATTAAGTGTGCTCTTCAACAGATAAGGAAAGGACAGATGGTCCCAGCTTAGACAGGGGGAGAAGGCTCTGTCTGGGTGAAGGGGGATGTATGTGCTGAACAATGTTCTTGTATGTGATCAGTGATGTATAAATAAACTGTATACTTGTAATTTGGTAGAGTGCTACCTCAAGTTGCTTTGAGGTGGTTCTCTACTTGCAATTGCTCGAATAAATGATCCTAACCTGAGCCTCCTGTGGTATGTTTGTCAAATATACCACAGCAGGCTGTACAGTCTACAGGGTTAGTGGCTCCTCATTGTTTTCAGGTCCCACTCCAAACTCCATTCCCTAGCCACTGACTCCATCTGTCTCCCTGTCAACTGTGAGGCTGAACCGGATTGTTCGCAACCTTGGTGTCATATTTGATCCTGAAATGAGCTTCCGATTGCATTTCCTCACCATCACTAAAACCGCTTGCTTCCAGTAATATCACCTGACTCCGCCTCTGCTTCAGCTTATCTGCTCTCAAATCCTAATACATGCTTTCATTACCTTTAGACTTGACTTTTTCGATGCACTTCTGGCCAAACTCCTGTGTTTTACCCCTCATGAGGTCATCCAAAATTCTCCTAACTGAGTCCCAACTTGTACCAAATCCTGTTCACCCATCAACTCTGCATTTGCTGACCTACATTAACTCCCGGTTAAGCAAAAAAGTAGGTTTAAAATTCTCATCCTCAATTTCAAATCCCTCCACAGCCTCACCCCTCCCTATCTCTTTATTCTCCTCCAGCTTCACAATCTTCTGAGATGTCTGTGCACCTTTAATTCTAGCCTCTTGAACAAGCCCAATTTTAACTGATCTAGCGTCGATTGTTGTGCCTGCAACTGTCTGGTCCCTAAGCTCTGGAATTCCCTTGCTAAATCTCTTCACCTCTCTACCTTTCCTTCTTTCTTTAACACACTCCGTAAAATCTCCTTCTTTGACCAAACTTTTGATCATCTTCCCTCATACCTCCTTTTGGTGTCACATTTTGTGTCAAAATGCTCACATTAAAGGTGCTATATAAATACAAGTTGTTATCCTTATGGTTAAACAACCTTTTGACTATATGTGTCCTTATTTGCTGTCCTTTTTTCTCTCATCCCTGTTCTTTTTTTCCAGCTCTGCTCATTTGGTAACATTGTCTCCTCTGAATCAAAAAGTCATGCATTCAAGTCTTGCTCCAGGATCTAAGCATATAATTTAAGCTGACAGTGCATTGCACCATCAGATGAATGTTGCATTGCTAGAGGTGTTTTCTTTCAGATATGATGTTAAACTGATGTTTTATTTGCCTATTTAGATAATTCAAGTGGACATAAAAGATCCCATTGCACTATTTAAAGAAGACAATAGAGGTCCCTAGGTATCCAGCGTAATACTCATCAACTAGCACCAACAAAGCAGGTTGATAGGAGTCCCTCTTATTTGCTCTTTGTGGGATCTTTATGTGCACAAATTGGTTGTCACATTTTTGATCGATAGGAGAGGGTCATTGTGAAGGTCATATTGTACAAATGGGGAGAGCAACACACATAGTTTGTTGTAGATTGTGGCTTTCAAGCTTCATAAAATGTCACCAGTAAGGCCAATGCCATTGAAGAGTAACTCTTGGCGAGTTGAGATGAAATGTTCCTCCAACCACCCTTTGGTTGACAAAAAGAAAATGGATCCATGCAGTAGGAGGTAGAGGGCTGAGCCAAGAGAAAGCTGTAAATGGTTTCCAAGAATCATATAAGGATCTAAATGAGAAGGCCCAATGGGATAAATGGCATTTCTTTGTGTTCTAGTAACCAGTTATAATAGTGTTCTTATGCCGCCTCAACCTGATCACAGGAATTATCTGGTCCCAGTAAATTTAGTTTTCTAAAAGCAGCATGTAGATATCTGGTGTCTGGCTAATCTAATGATACTTGAACTCACATGTAGACTGACCCAATAGTCACAGTCAATCTTCACATACGTTACATAACAGGATCAAGTTTGCAGGTGGTTTGCCCTATTCAAACATCAGTGGAAGAAACTGCTTGAGTTGCGCCTTCAAGTCCCAGTTAACGAAATAAAAGCAATTTTATATTGTTAACTTTGTTTCAAACTATTCAAGGCTCTTTTTCAAGGTCGAAGAAATTGAAGTCAGTCCTATTATGTATGGTTAACCTGTCAAAGAGTGTTGAGAACATTTTTTTTCTTGAATGTCTCATTCACCTTGTGTGCACTGCCTGAGGTGCAGCACAACATGCCAAAGATTTGCTGCCCAATTAAGGGTGTTCTGGTGTGACGATATTTGCATTTATTTCGTGCCTTTCCATGTTAGTTTCTCAACGTGATTCACTTTTGGGATGTGGGCATGTTGGCAAGGCCATCCTTTATTGCCCATCCCTAATAATCCTTGAGAAGGTGGTGGTGAACCACATTCTTGAACTGCTGTTGTGTAGGGACATGCAAAATGCTGTTTGGAAGGGAGTTCTGGGATTTTGACCAGCGACTGTGAGGGAACAGTGATATAGTTCCAAGTCTGGATGGTGTGTGGCTTGGAGGAGAACTTGCATGGGTTGCTGTTCCCATGTCTTTGTCCTTCTAGTTGTTAGAGGTCATTGGTTTGGAAGGTGCCGCGAAAGGAGCCTTGGTTAGTTGCTGCGATACATCTGTAACAAAAAGACACCTTTTATCTTACTTTGTTATTGTTGAAACTGAACCTTCCTCCTACCTGTATTTGATGTACCCCAAAATCTAGTTCACAGAGGAAATACTGCAACTCAGAAACAGAGACATTCGTATGCCATTATTATTTAGATAAGTACATAATTTGAGATTCACCAGTATACATTCAATACAAATTCCTTAAAACTCCTCTCCTTTTATTTTCTTGTGTGATTTGCATAAAAAACAAGCAAGAACAATTTGAAGATTATAATTTAAATGACTTCCGATAATGTCATTAGCTACAAGAGCAAAGTCAAAGTAATTTGGAAATACTACCTGAGGCCATTAATGTTGCTTTCGAAACATCTCTTTTATTTTGTTATTTATTTCAATACATTCTTTTTATATGATCGAGTTATTCAGGTCTGGCTCAATACGGTGTCATCTAAAGGCTGATTTCAACTGTATAATTAGGCTCTCGGGTAAGTTTCTGGAATTAAGTCAAACTCCAGGGCTTGAGCACAAAAACCAAGGCTGACACACCAGTGCAGTACTGAGTGCTGCACTGCTGGAGGTG
The DNA here is from genome assembly GCF_964194155.1 of Cetorhinus maximus. NCBI lineage: Eukaryota > Metazoa > Chordata > Chondrichthyes > Lamniformes > Cetorhinidae > Cetorhinus > Cetorhinus maximus. The sequence goes on along the minus strand of NC_135890.1, from coordinate 47,656,395 downwards.
CTGTCTTTTGGATGAGGCTGCTTGGGCTGATGTAAAAGATTCTATCGTACTATTTTGAAAAAGAGCAAGGGAGTTATCCCCGGTGTCCTGGTCAATATTTACCGCTCAATCAACATCACAAAAAATCTGATTATTTGGACATTTTCACATTGCTGTTGTGGGAGTTTGCTGTGAGCAAACTGTCTGCCTCGTTTCCTCCATTACAATCTTGACCACACTTCAAAAGTATTTAATTGGCTGTAAAGCACTTTGAGACATCTGGTGGTTGTGAAAGTGCTACATAAATGCAAGTCTTTATTTTCATTTGCTCCCCAAAATGATTAACAACTATGATATCCTTATTCAAAATTGCTGGAATCTGTATTGTTACTGGGAAGTTCTCAATACTAGAAATTCTACCTTGTTGAGATTAAATTGGGAGCCAGTTAGCTAGATGGCTAGCATGTGGTTCAGAATAATGTCAACAGTGCAGGTTAAACTCCCATTCCAATTGAGACAGACTTAGGGCCTGCCTCCTCATCCTGTCCCTGAGAGTGGAAGACAATGATGTACCACCACTGACAAGAACTGCCAAGAAAACAGCTTAGAATAAAGCATCAGCAGACAATGAGCCAAGGACCTGACTTCAGGCAGAGCACACGTGAATGAATGAAGATTAAATTAGGGGAAGGGGCCGGTCACTTTGCTAAATAGATTATGGTACATTGTGAGCCAAAAAAAAACTGTAGGTCTAACAAAATAGAACTAATTTATATGAATTGTATTAATTATGATCTGTATTTGTTCAACAAATCCTGTACTTTTTTTAACCAAAAGGCAAGACCTTAGTTTAGCATCGCATCAGAATGATGCGCCTCCGACAATGCAGGGCTCCCTCAGTTCCACACTGGAGTTCCAGACTGGATTGTGTGCTGAAGCCCTGGAGTGAGACTTGAACTCCTATCCACTGAGCCAGCTTAACAAACATTGCCTTCTAATAAATAATATTTGTTGCTACATTATAATATTTGTTATTTTATAATTGCAAAATATAAATTGGCCAGTAGCTTCCCATTTACAAATTGCTATATTTGAAATTAGCAACAAATCTGAGTGATTGAATGTTTCTGCTGCACTTGAGAAGTAATGTTCTGGTAATCATGATCCTTCCCATGACACCATAAAGGGAACAAATTGTTAGTTTAAAGGTTATTTGGATGCTCAGCATCAACACATTTGAATATTCAGCAAAAAAAATGAGTATATATTCCTAGATGTTATAATTCTCGTTTGACTAAATTTTAGAGTTGAGATAGAAACCAATACAGAAAATCGCTAGAAATATACAGCAGATCTGTCAGTTTTGGCAAAGAAGGAAAGAGAGATTAATGTTTTTTGCATGTACTATTAATGTTTTGATGAAGGACTACACCCAAAACGTTAACCCATCCTTTCCTTCTCACAGATGCTGACAGCCCTGTTGTATATTTTCGATGTCTTCTGTTTAAAAATATATATTTCAGATTTCTATCATTTACTGTTCATTCGATTTTAAGTGTGCTTAGCAAGATTGAGCATAAATTTTAGCTAGAGGCCATTTCTTGAGTAATCTTGTGGATCTACCCCGGGAGTGAGTACGTAGAACATCAGACGCAAACATTTGAGTAGAGAGCAGTTCTTTGGGCTTCAATGCCCCTATTTAGAAAGCCAAATATCCTATACACTTTCTTAAACAACCTGCCCTTTCACCTTCACAGATTCATTAATATGCACCCCCATGATAGTACCTTTTAGATTAAAAGGTCTCTCCATGTTGCTTTTCCCTTTGTAACAAGCCTGATTAGCATGGATCTGATGAACTGCAAGTGCCAATGAGCTCACCAGTTGTGTGAGTCTGAGAAATTGACCGATTCCAATGCAGAGTTGGTCAACAGCCTGGATCTAGAGGACGAGAGATGATCCCACGGGTGTCTTTACATGGGTTAGCAGTGGGCCACAACATTTCTGTGTCACCTAGAGGTGCTTTCTGTTGATATGTTTCCCCTCAAAAATAAATGTTTAGAATAGTTTTTTTAGTGCCCTCTATGAATCCCATCAAAGACAGCGAATTTGACCACTCAATGCCAATCCATTGTTGGACCCCAATTGGCATATTTAAAGTGACCTCCTGCCTGAAAGAAGCTAGCACACCAGCATTTACTATTTAAACTCAACATTGATGTCAGCAATGGCTCAGTGGATAATGCTCTCACCTAAAAGAGAAGTATGGATTCATGCCTGGGACTTTGCACAATATGTAGACTGACACTTTAGTGTAGTACTAAGGGAGAGCTACACAGTTGGATGTGTTGTCTTTTAGATAAAATGCTAAACCAAAGCCTTGTCTGTCCACTTGACATAAAAGACCCCACAGCCAATATTAATCCCTGAAATAAAAGGCATTATCTAGTTGTTAGCACATTGCTGTTTGTGGGACAGCTATTTGCTGTGTGTAAATCACTGTCATGTTTCGTACATTACAACAGGAATTTCACTTTTATCATTTTTCTCTTCTTTAGCCTCCTGTCCTCTGCCTGATTTCTATCAAACCACTGCTTCTTTTGGACCTGGTTTTACATACAACATTCTTCATCAATGCAAAATAATTTAAGACTGGTAAGGATTTCCAAATCATCATAGTTTCATAATATGAAAATAAATTTCACAAAATCAGAGAACCTGATGTAATATTATCACTTAATAGAACTGATGGAACCCAATGAACATATTGGGCTGCATCTTCCGATCAGCGAGCGGGGGGGCGGGGCCCACTCGCCGACGCGTGAATGATGCGGGGTGACGTCAGGTGGGCGTCCTGATGTCACCCCGTGTCATTTACATTCTCAGGTTGGCAGGCGCGCAGCTGACTTGGCTGCACGCCTGCCGACCTGTCAACGGCCTATTAAGGCCATTAAAAAAGTAATTGAAATCATTAATGGACCTGCCTGTCCAACCTTAAGGTTGGTGGGCAGGCTGGGAGCGCTGGCGGGTTTTGGAAAAAACATGAAACCTCATCCATGGGCGGGTGAGGTTTCATGAGGGATTTAAAAATTTCAGAATATTTTAAAATAAAAGTTATGGGCATGTCCCAACTCATGTGACAGTGTCACATGAGGGGACATGGCAGCGAAATTTTTTTCTCATCTTTATTTAATGTTTCAAACCTGAGCCGATCTTCCTGAAGCAGCACTCCCAGCTCATGGAATCACCCCCACGCTCGTACAGGGAGTGCATAGCGCTTCCTGGCAGATGTCACGCTGGGCGGGCCTTAATTGGCCCGCCCACGTAAAATGGCGGCACGCCCCTGACTGGGGGTGCCGATCGGGAACCTGCCCGCTTGTGTCTGCTCCCGCACATCCCCCCTAACGGGGGAAAATTGTTGCCCATTGTTGCTATTCTTATGCAGTGAGTTTTGGTTTGGTTTGTTATGTTAAAGGAATAGCTTTGTAATGCAAGTTATGAGTAGTTAGCTATCTTTTTTTCTATTTACTTATCTACGAATTAATTAGCCCTTTTATTTTTAGGTTTCCAACCTTTCTACCGTGGGTCCCAGTATGATTTTTTGTGATTCAAAGCCCCCCCCTAACTATTAAAAATATCCAGACCAAGTACAGCCTTTTGAAATTGGCCACAGGTTTTGAGTAAAACCTTTAATGAAGACATTGAAACTCACAAAGAACAATTCAATGGTTACACTTACTCCTTTTTCTGAAATATGTATTTTTTTATTTTTCTGTTTAAAACCTTTGAACCTCAGAAATTTCAATTACTGGGGAAGAGGCAGACAAAAATAGTTTTTTTAGAAGCATGGAGTAATTTGTGGGAAGAAGATAATACAGTGGCACCCAGTGACATATTAGTGTACCTACACCACATGGACTGCAGCGGTTCAAGAAGGCAGCTTACCACCACCTTCTCAAGGGCAACTAGATTTGGGCAATAAATGCTGGCCCAGCCAGCGAAGCCCACATCTGTGAATGAATAAAAAAAAGTGACATCCCAGTGGTATAATTTATGTTCAGAATTCTCATTACAGCTAGTGGTATGAGGTACAGAAATGTGCATTGGGCAAATTATGACATTTTAACATTTGAATTCCCAATGGAAATGTTAAAATAACAGGTTTCAATCAAGCGAACACCTTTCAAAAGATTTTGAATAAAGTACCGACGTCTTTAGATGAGAAGAACAGCAAATTTGAACAGGCTGCTTGATTATGATTAGCATTAAAACATTATAGCATTTTTAAAAAAAATGAAGGTTAAAATAGTTATTTCAATGGAAAATGAATAAATGTACCTGAGACCTGCAGTTTTAATTTCTTAATCTTATAAAGTAGGAACATTTGGTTAATGCTATTGCAGATAAATTCATACCAGCAGGTGGCATCATAAACTCATATATATACACAATCAAATGATAACAATGAAACCATATGTGGAACTTATAGTTTTATTTTGAATAGTTTATTTCTCTTAATTGCTTAATTCAAATGATATATTTTAATTTTTATAATCCCACATTGTTTAATTCAAGTTATTAAGCATTTCAAATTTTTTAGCACAAAAATGACTTCAAATTACTTGTAGCCAATAACTGCATTAAAAATATTGAAAAATGTTGTCATACAATTTGTGAAGTTGAGTATTTTTTACTTTGTGTTTGTTGTTGTCCCATCCATTCGTACAATATTAAAAAGAGCAGGAGCATTAAATCAAAGGCATGAAGCCATTCTGGAAGGAGTCAGTAGAATAGTTTTGTCATTAAAATAGCAGCTAGGTATCACTGCTGTGCATTACTACATAGTATTTTTACTGCACAGAAACAGGCCATTCAGCCCAATAGGTTCATGTTTCTGTTCCACGTGAGCCTCCTTCCACGGACTTTACCTCACTGTAATGACAATGTACTGGACAGGTTTCATCCAGAAACAGATAACTTTATTAGAGAGAGCTTTTCAGATGCTACATGCTTGAATCAGGCCCTCGACAAGAAACCCAAGCCCCCCGGAATACCAGCGCTTAGGGCTCATTGGTCAGAGCCTCCAAGAACAACCACGTGACCCCTGATAGGCAGTAGGAGAGGCTATATCTTCAGTTACTACACTTACCCTATCAACTTTCCAAGGCCATGTACCATTTGCCATCCAAGTCGATTCATTCACATAGAAACAGTCATTTTAACTTTGTCAATTTAGTACGTGGCTTATATTCCCTAGACTGGAGACTGACATCGTTTTCATGCTATGTGTTGATCGAGAGTTGCATCACAGGGGAGCTTCAGTCCTTAAGTGCATAACAGTATTACATTGGAGACAATTCTTTTTGGCCCGACTGATAAATTGGGGTAAGAATCAGAATTCTTGGTCCAATAAAATGCTGATGGGCTTTGCTATTAGTTTGGAATCTGACATGTTAATTATTCCAGTGATTGCAGCCCTTACCCAAGGTTCTGTAGATGGGAAGTTCTGAATAGGGCAAAGCATGGCCTCAGAGGAAGAAAGGGTAAATTGGAGGAGAGTGACTCCAAACCACTACAGTCTGTGTGCCAAAGACTGATAATAAGCAAGTGAACCTGTAATTTTTTTATGAAGGGCTCTGAAAATGAAACGGAATATATCTCTCAGGAACATTGCAAAGTGATACCTTGTATTATCTTAAAACGTAAAGAATTACCACTTTGGATGACATTGGGAACCTAGATGCAAATTTCCTTGAAATTGCACTAGTTTTTAGAAGTGGTTCAAGTTTTCGCTCAAGCTGATCTGCATAATGACAAACATAAAATCTTCCATAAACCCAGCATAAGCAGGCAGCCTAATAGAACGTAATTGCTTTACTCCTTGCATTAAATATTATTTGATATATTTTAGAGTGCTAGCCTGGGGTGGAGTTTTACAAACCTGTCGTGGTGGGGTGGGGCTGTAAAATGTGGCGAGCCGTTCTAAAGTCCATTGGGCAGATTTTTGCCCTTGGCAGGTGGACTTGGCGGGGCGAAGGGGCGGGGGTGGTCAGGAAGCCAACCGCCTCCTGCGATTGGCACTGGACTGCAATTTCACGCTGGCGGACCAATTAAGGCCCGCCCAGTGTAAAACACGAGTGGCAGCACTGCCTGCGCAGGCTGGGGAGGGGGAGGAGGGCAAGCGACCGAGCATGAGCTTTCGTATGCACGAGTGAACACTTCATAATCTTCCTGAGGCACAGAGCTGCCTCAGGGAGATGAAGTGTTATTAAAAAAAGAAAATAAAACTGTAATAGAACATGTCCTCTCATGTGACTCTGTCACATGAGCAGGGACATGTTATTAATTCAATTGTAAAACTTTTATTTTATTTTTATTTGCTTTTGGAAAACTCATCCCGCTCGTAGATGAGGTTTCCAAAAAAATGCAAAGGCCAATTGGCCTTTTTGCCTGCCTGCCAGCCATTAGGTTGGACGAGCAGTGAAAAATTTAGGTTAATTGATTATTTAATGGCCTTAACAGGCCTTTTAATTGTCAGTGGGCGCGCTGCTGACTCTGGCACGTGCCCGCTGGCCAAACCATTGCGTGACTGTGCATTGACCTCGGTGCACTTGGCTGACGTCAACGCGCGTCATCTCATGCTTGAGCGGATTGGGCGCGTGCCCGCCCGCCGAGCAGAAATTTCTGCCCATTGACTTTGGAGGACTTTTAAAATCCCAGCAGCTTAAAATTCCACCACTGGTGTATTTTTATTAATACAACGGAAGTATGGTTTATCACAAAAAGCTAGTAATTTTTAATAAGATGGTCTGGTCCACTACGTGTGAGTAATCTGAATTTAAATGACTGAAAATGACTAAAAAAATTCTACTGCACCATTTTCTAGGTTCATCAATGCACTCAAATCATTTTCTTAGTAAATTAGATATTTATTATTTTTTAGAAACTTTTAAAACATGTCTACTGGTTCTTTTACATCAATAAAAAGATTAATTTGATGAGCCCTCGTGAATGGTTGCAAATAGTCAGCAGAAACTCGCCATGTTTGTTATTTTGATTTGGGGGTGCGGCCAGTACCATGTTTTTAAACCAGTGCTAAAGATGGCAGAAAGTTGAGTTCTTTCATGCAGTATGCACTTAGAATTCCTTGATTCTTTACTCTGGTTTGGCTGAAAGTGAAAAGTCTATTTAATTGCTAACCTGACCTTTGACTTAAAGGCAGGTAATTGTAGCTCCTTATAAAGCATTTTTAGAGGTCCAGTAGAAACTGTTTCTCAAACTTTTTACCTGAGAAGAGGAAGGAAATTTCTGTTACACCATATCATGTATAACGGATGCAGAGGAACAGTGGAAGGGACAAAGGCTCCAAATCTTTACTGCTCTAGTAGACTTTCTTTTATTGTCAAACCCCATCGGACCATTATATTCATCTTTGCTGTGGTTTCACTGCCAGGCTTGTATTGCTGGGAAGCAGTTTCTGCTATGCAGAAATGCAAAAATGGATGGTATAACAAGTCAAATCCCAACCTGAAGGAGCGCAAGATGAGATCCTCTTGAAAAAAGCTGTCAGCATATATCCAGTTCACTGTTAAACCTGGTTTAAAGTACTCAGTAGGGAGAGGAGTCAGAAGTTTGTACATTGAATAGATATTAATTTTTTTCCAGAATAGTGCTAGATTTAAAAACAAAACATTCTCGACCTAATCTAATCAAATGCACTTGGTATTGCAGATGTAAGAAGCTCCTGCAGTCTAGGTTATCAGTACTGTTCCTTGATGCGTCAGTTAAAACTCCACTTAGTCATCTGACATCAGATTAGGAGATGGTGGAAAATAATTCTCTTAATTTTTCAAGGAAGTTAATGATTTTTTCCCCTGAAATAGCACCAAATGTAATTGTTCTTATCACAGTGTTATCTGGCCACATATTTAATAGACTTGAAAACAAATGGTGTTTTCCATACCATACCATATATTCATTGAATAATAGCCTAGATTTTTCTCAATGCATCCCAGGACGATCAGGGCTGTACCACTCTGAAGAAGAACCATATGCCCTGAAGAAGAGTCATATGGACTCGAAACGTTAACTCTGTTGCTCTCTCCTCAGATGCTGCCAGACCTGCTGAGTTTTTCCAGCATTTCCTGTTTTTATTTTATATTAAGGCTGTACACCAACCCCTTATGACTCTGATCCGTTTTTCTGAATTGGGGATTGTTAGTCACATGGCATGGATTTCTGGCCAGATTTCCACCACCAAGAAGGAACCCATCACTACTGAGGAGGAAACTGCCATTGGCATTCCAGCGGGACTCACTGGACAGGAAGGAGTCATTCAAAGGGTGGAGTGTTGGGGAGAGAAGGTTCCCAGATAGCAGCTTACAACCTTTCATTTAGACTTTGGCTATTATTCCACCTACCGATGTCAGCCACGCATCAGTTATTAACATGCTTGTCTTTTTTTTTATTCATTCACGGGATGTGGACTTCGCTGGCTGGGCCAGCATTTATTGCTCATCCCTAGTTGCCCTTGAGAATGTGGTGGTGAGCTGCCTTCTGGAACCGCTGCAGTCCATGTGGTGTAGGTACACCCACAGTGCTGTTAGGAAGGGTGTTCCAGGATTTTGACCCAGTGACAGTGGAGGAATGGCGATATATTTCCAAGTCAGGATGGTGAGTGACTTAGAGGGGAACTTCCAGTTGGTGGTATTCCCCTCTATCTGCTGCCCTTGTCCTTCTAGATGATAGTGGTCGTGGGTTTGGAAGGTGTTGTCTAAGGAGCCCTGGTGAATTCCTGCAGTGCATCTTGTAGATGGTACATACTGCTGCTACTGTGCGTCGGTGGTGGAGGGAGTGAATATGGTGCCAATCAAGTGGGCTGCTTTGTCCTGGACGGTGCCAAGCTTCTTGACTGTTGTGCGAGCTGCACTCATTCAGACAAGTGGAGAGTATTCCATCACACTCCTGACTTGTGCCTTGTAGATGGTGGACAGGTTTTGGGAAGTCACGAGGTGAGTTACTCGTCGCATGATTCCTAACCTCTGACCTGCTGTTGTAGCCAAAGTATTTATATGGCTAGTCCAGTACAGTTTCTGGTCAATAGTAACCCCCAGGATGTTGATAGTGGGGTATTCAGTGATGGTAATGCCATTGAATATCAAGGGGCGATGGTTAGATTCTCCCTTGTTGAAGATGGTCATTGCCTGACACTTGTGTGGCGCGAATGTTACTTGTCACTGTCAGCCCAAGCATGGATATTGTCTAAGTCTTGCTGCATTTGGACATGGACTGCTTCAGTACCTGAGGAGTCATGAATCATGCTGAAAACTGTGTGCAATAATCAGCGAACATCCCCACTTCTGACCTTATGATGGAAGGAAGGTCATTGATGAAGCAGCTGAAAGTGGTTGGGCGAAGGACACTACCCTGTGGAACTTGTGCAGTGATGTTCTGGAGCTGAGATGAATGACCTCCAACAACCACAACAATCTTTCTTTATGCTAGTCAGAAGGTTGTGTGTTCATAGACCCACTTCAGGGACTTGAGAACAAAATTTAGGCTGACACCCCAGTTCAGTACTAAAGGACCACTTCTCTATCAAAGGCACCATTTTTTTGATTGGGATATTCAAGGCAGGCCCCATTTTCCCTCTCATGTGTATGTGAAATATATTACAGTAATATCCAAATAAGAGCACAATTTTCCCCAAGTGCCCTGGTCAATATTTATCCCTCAACCAATACAAGTAAAACAGATTATCTGGTCATTATCACATTGCTGTTTGTGCATAAATCTTGCTGTGCATAAATTGACTGCCGTGTTGTATTTTTATATATATCTCAGAGCTACACAAAGATGACACTAGTTTCTATGTGTGTAACAGGTTTTATTCACTGTACTTTAGGATGTCTGCTGCATGCTTTTAGCTCTAGTTTCCAGCTTTCTACAGCTTAGTTTACTTTTCTCTGAGTCTGTACCCAGGCCTAACCAATCAAGCACAATGAGCATCAATAGTAAACAGACTCACATAATAAAACACAGAACAATTCAAACATTGGACACTACATGTCCCATTTCCACAAATACAGCAGTGACTACACTTCTTCAGCTGCAAAGCACTTTGAGATATCTTGAGGTCCTGAAAGGCACTGTATGAATGCAAACCTTCTCTTTTATCTTTCTTCTGGTTTTCCATTGGATCAGTGGGATCAGGAGTGGGAAACAGGGAAATGGGGAACTAGTGAGGTCCTACCGTATTTGCCAGCCTTCCCAGCTTAGGGTGGGGGGTGGCGGTGGGGATGCTGAATATTGACATTGCGGTGAGAATGTGGTATCAGGCCTTGCAATCTGATTTTACTGCCTTTTCTGCTATCTGCCTCCTACTTGATTTGGGGTGGGAAATCAGTGAAAAGTCCTAGCCCCTGTAGCACACAGCATTAGCATTTTGATACTTAACAATGATTGACAATGTAGTCAGTCTGCTGCACATCAATCTATATTAACAATCAATTTGGTAAACCTATGACTGAATTTTGGAATAGGCTACCTCCAGCTGCTTGAGGAGCTTATCATCTTCTGGAAACTTTCCTAACATAATAAAAATCCTCATTTAAGTGTACTATAAAGAAGAAAAGAAATGTTTTAAGTTAAAGCCCATTATAAAGATTACTCCATTTTCCCAAGCACAAAATATACAAACATTTTGTCGCCTTTCATTGATGGGAATCCTGATGAATCATAACCACTTAAGTTCATCAGATATAGCCACCTAGTTCCTGTTTGTGTACAGCTTTTCTTGAAACCATTCTTCGTTCTTGAGTTATTATGGTAATCAGGATACAGTGAATAATAACAAAAGGGAAGTATTCCACAGACAAATGAGAGACAAAAATGTGACATTCAACTTAAGATTTTGCAGAAGTACTTCCCTGGGAACAGTTTGCATTAATCTTTCATGTGCGACTGTAGCTTTTGCACCGTTTTAAAAATAAGCAACAGCCTTGTATTTTCCTACCATGTAATCAATAAAGCTATCTATTAAGAGACACAGTCCGCAGTTCTTTGTAGACACATATCGTAAGATACTCAATGTGCTTTATAAATCCATTTACTAAACTGGCTTATTAAAGGGTCACCACTTCACAGCAGTATTAAAGATAGTGTAAGCAGAAAAAAATAGCAGATCAACTTAAACACTGAACTAAACTGTGGAAGCACCACATCTGCAGTATGTGGTTATATGTTACTTCAGATTATATAACGTGGGAAATAATTTCTCCCTGTTATGATCAGGTGAGGCAGGATCGAATGAACCCTTCTTTTCCCCCTCCTCATTTGACCGCAACAGGTTGTTTTTTCTAAAAGGATACACTTGCCAATTTTGTGAATATTTAACTTTTTATGTATTATGACCATAAAAGACACCATAAAATACTTGGGTTTTTTAGAAAGAGAGGATTTTTTTTGGTTGTACTTGTATTTTTATTGTAGACCTCTGTCTAGGAAAAAATAATAAAAACCTTCTGATTTTCAAACACACACACACTTGAAGTTCACACACACACAAACAGTACTGGGGCCTCAAATATATACAATCTATATTAATGACTTGGATAAAGGGATTGACTGTATTGTAGCCAAATTTGTAGTCTCATTGTACTTGTTTTCCTTTGTCGGGAGTGAATGTCTTCACATTGTCATAAGCCAGGAATACGGGTAGTTTTGTTGCTCTTCAACCAGCCATCTTGTTACTTTGTTTTGGTTCATCAGTTCAGGGATGGTTAATTGACAAACTATAAATGAGCCTTGACAGCTTTTGATGCAGCAGAATTTAATGTGTAAGATAATGTCTGGCATCACACATTAATCGAATGAAACATTCCAGTTTATAAAGTTGAAACAGTTCTCTTACAGCAATATGATACATTCAATAGCATTCTGTACCTGTGGAAGTCTGTAAAAGTTTAATGGTCCTTCTCTTTGTTTTTTAGTGTCCATTGGAATCTGGAGATTGAGATGCTTGACTCAGCATAACATCTGTAACCATTTTTTATATAGTGTAGTAGATTATATAGCAGTGTATACGACACAGAAAAGTAGAGCTCAGCTGACTGACTGATGTAACTGAGGTGACCTGAGGCACTCTTGGGGAATACAATTGCATAAGAACTAAAGCTCTGCTTACTTTTCCAGCCACTGATAATGGTGAGCTTCTTGTTGATGTGTGGTGGAGTGGGGTGGTGTGTAAGTCCTCAGCCAGCAACTGGCATACCTCCCCAAAAGCCTTCAGGGGGAATGTTTTCTTTCTGTGAGAAAGTAAGGTATGACCTCCTAGGTGAGTAAACCTTGTTGAATGTGTATCGATGGGCTAGTTGTAAATATTTTCTGTGGTATTATACTTTCCTAGACCCTGTTCTTGCCTTCTGCAAATCCTTGCAAATCTCCTTTTCCATAACATAGCAATATTTCCCTCAAAAATAGTTATTTTATTTGTGCTCATTAAATTTCAGGAGTGCCAAGATTCACAAGATTGGAGCTAATTGTCAATCTGTGAAAGACATGCAGGAAATAAATCGCTCCAGAAACTATCACCTCTGCTTTGGTTTACTGTCCCTGGGACACTGTACGAAACTACATAGAACCACTTTTGCAGTGGTGCTGTTTCCTGCAAAGGTGGGGTTGAGTTGAGGTGGTGAGGTATGGTACAGTGACAGAAAAAGAAAGTTCATAAAGCCGCAACGACTTCCTGGCGCTTGCATTCCGCAGGATGGACCCAGGCAGGGTGGCCCAGGCCATAGAGTTTCCGAACAGAATAATGATGGATGATTTTCAGGGTTGAGACATAACCCCTTCATACCCTATTTTCCTTTGTTTACCATGGCTAACCCACCCAAAAGAGTCTTGATTTTCCAATTTATTTTTCATTAAGAAGTGCTTAGATCTCACAGACAACATATGTGCATTATAGAATTACAAGAGGCAAGAGATATGTGGTCTATCTGGGTTTTAGAAAACAGGCTAGCATCTCTGCTGCTGAGCAAAATCTGCATTGGAATTGTTAACTTCAACTACCTGCTTGCATAATGAATGCTGATTGTTTAATCGTGTGTAAAAAAAGAAATGGGCAAACACTTTGCTTGAACAAGGATTTTGGCACAATGGGTACAGCACAAAAATGAAGTGGCTGAGTGGATCTTCGGTGAGGGCTCTAACAATGAACAAGCTGAATGATCTCCGTCGTACCACTAAGGTACAGCAGAGTACTGCAACCTGTAGCTCAGTGACTCATCCAGATTCCGAGCTCTGGGAATCTGGTCTTCAAAGGCCAGACAATTCAGGGCCTACTTCTGTTTTGTTAAAGCTGATTCAAATTTTGTTGGCTAGGAGATTTGAGAAGGGTTGATTTTAGTGAGATTGTTTTGTTGGTGCAGGAACAAGGTGGAGACATCAAAACCAAGGCTATTGTTCTTTCAGTGTGATTTCTATCACTTTGTGGTCATCTGTCATTATTATACATATCCTGAAGCTACTCAGAACTCAGTTGTGGCAGGAGACTCTTGGAGAACAGCGGAAGCATTTTGGGGATGTCCTTAAAGCATCCATGAAAAGGTCAAACATTCCTGCCAACTCATCAGAGTCCCTGGCTTGTGACCAACCAAAATGGAGCACTCATATTTGGGAAGGCACCAAATACATTGAGACACTGTCGGCAGCGCACATAGGTGAAATCGAGGCATCAGAGGGAGTGCACAAAACTCCAAGCAATGCATCTCCCCAGCCTAAGCTCTGCAGTCCTGCCACATCGAGCCATAAATGGTGGTGGACAATTAAACAACTCACTGGAGGAGGAGACTCAACAAATATCCCCATCCTAAATGATGGGGGAGTCCAGCACATCAGTGGAAAAGACAAGGCTGAAGCACTACCTCCATCTTCAGCCCGAAGTGCCGAGTGGATGATCCACCTTGGCCTCCTCCTGAGGTCCCCAGCATCACAGATGCCAGTCTTCAGTCAATTTGATTCACTCCACATGATATCAATAAACGGCTGAAGGCACTGGATACCACAAAGGCTATGGGTCCTGACAACATTCTGGCAATAGTACTGAAGACCTGTGCTCCAGAACTTGCTGCGCCCCTCGCCAAGCTTTTCCATTACAGCTATGACACTGGCATTTATCCGGCAATGTAGAAAATTGCCCAGGTATGTCCTGTCCACAAAAAGCAGGACAAATCCAATCCGGCCAATTACCACCCCATCAGTCTACTCTTCATCATCAGCAAAGTGATAGAAGTGTTTGTCGAGCAGGACTTAATCCGCAATAACCTGCTCACTGATGCTCAGTTTGGGTTCTGCCAAGGCCACTATATCCTGACATCATTACAGCCTTGGTCCAAACATGGACAAAACAGCTGAACTCAAGAGGTGAGGTGGAGTGACTGCCCTTGACATCAAGGCAGCATTTGACCAAGTGTGGCATCAAGGAGCCCTAGCAAAACTGAAGTCAGTGGGAGTCAGAGGGAAAACTCTTCGCTGGCTGGAGTCATACCTAGCACAAAGGAAGATGGTTGTGGTTGTTGGAGATCAATTATCTCAGTTCCAGGACTGCAGGTGCTCCTCAGGGTAGTGTCCAAGGCCCAACTATCTTCAGCTGTTTCCTCAATGACCTTCCTTCCATCATAAAGTAAGAAGTGGGGATGTTTGCTTATGATTGCACAATGTTCAGCACTATTCACAACTCCTCAGATACTGAAGCAGCCCATGGCCATGTGCGGGAAGACCAGGACAACATTCAGCCTTGGGCTGATAAGTGGCAAGTAACATTCATGCCACACAAGTGCCAGACAATGACCATCTCCAACAAGAGATGATCTAACCATCTCCCCTTAACATTCAATGACATTACCATCACTGAATCCCCTGCTATCAGCATTCTGGAGGTTACCATTGACCAAAAACTGAACTGGACTAGCCATATAAATACTGTGGCTACAAGAGCAGGTCAGAGGTTGAGAATTCTGTATGGTAACTTCAAGTGAACAATATACACATATTACAACTTCAAAACACTCAACACTACAGCTGTTAAACTCAATGTGATTTTCAGACTGACACATGCGGGGCAGGTGATGCTTGAAGGTTTTTGTTTTATTTATTCATGGAATGCAATAACCCACCTCCTGATTTCCCCAAAGCCTGTCCACCATCCACAAGTCAGGATTGTGATGGAATACTCTCCATTTGCCTGAATGATTGCAGCTCCAACAACAGTCAAGAAGCTTGACACCATCCAGGACAATGCAGCCCACTTGATCAGCACCCCATTCACCACTTTCAGCATTCATGTCCTCCACCACCAATGCAGCAGTATGTACCATCTACATGATATACTGCAGCAACTCTTCAAGACTCCTTGGATAGCCCCTTCAGAACCCGCAACCTCGACCACAGAAAGGACAAGGGCAGCAGATGCATGGGAATACCACCACCTGCAATTTCTCCTCCAAGCTGGCCATCCTGACTTGGAACTATTTTGCTGTTCCTTCACTGTCACTGGATCAAAATCCTGGAACTTGCTTCTTAACAGCACTGTGAGTGTACCTATACCACATGGACTGCAGCGGTTCAAGAAAGTGGCTCACCACCACCTTCTCAAGGGCAATTAGGGATGGGCAATAAATGATGGTCTAGCCAGTAATGCCCACATCCCATGAACGAATAAAACAAAAGTCTTCAAGTATCCCCTGCCCTGCATGTGTCAATCTGAAGATCGCACATTGGACTTAACAGCTGTAGTGTTGAGTGTTTTGAAGTTGCAATATGTACATATTGTTCACTTGAAGTTACCATACAGAAGTGTACCAGCTGAGGGAATCTGCAAGCTGAAGCAGGATATGAAGAAGCTATTTTAGTGATAGAAGTCATTGTGCTCGAACACTTTTCATTCTGGTTGTCTCTGGTTGTTTCTAGTCCCAAGAACCTCACAACAGACATTTTCAAACCCATTGAATTGGAGTGGAACCAAGTCATCCTTGATCCCGAGGGACTGCCTAAGAAGAAGAATAACACACATGAGGCATTATCTTCCACTAGAGATTGTTTTGGCATTTTATTTTCAAAGTTTTGAAAACACTAATTGTGTAATATGACAAAAGACTGCGAAGTCTCTGAAACAAATTAATTGCTTCTCTCAGACTCTATTTCTCTGCAAGTGGGAGCTTTCTTTGAACAGAAGGATCACTGTGATCCTGTAGGTCAGGCAAGCCAGTCAATATCTGCAGCGAGAATGGATGGGTTAACATTTCAAGTGTAGATCTTTCATCAGATCTGGAAGATATGACAGAAGGTGGACAGCTTTTGAAAAGGGACAGAAGAAAGAGAAGGGCGTATGAAAAAAAACAAATGCATGACCCCCCTCTGCCCCTGCCCCCACACCTTTCTTCCAATCATTTGACCTATTAGAATGATAACATCATTTAATTCGCAAGGTCAACTGCAGTGGTAACCTTGACTAAAATACCCTGGGTTGCATACATGGCTGCTTGCAAGTTTTAGTCATGTGCAGAATGCCATGCTCCACTAGTTACATTTATATGATAGTTCTTCAATAGTGATTTTCAGATGCCAAGAATATAGTGTCTTACCCATACAAATACCCTCTCTCCTTGGCACATAGTCTGTCACAAAAATTTGGACCTTGGAGTCACTCAAAAATTTCTTCTTGAAGACCTGATCATATTTTTCTTTCCCTTTAGTAGCAACAGGGAATTGTTTTCAAACTTTTTCAAGCTATTTATGAAAAGCAATTGGTTTGTGATTTTTTTTGAGAGTACTGTAACATTTAAAAAAAAAAGGATTTTTTTTTCCCTTTATACACCTCACTGTGACACTCAGGATGAATGAAAGGATAGGCAGGGATCCTAGAAAGAAAGACAGCAGCATTTATTTGCAACATAGGTGGGTTGGACCAGATTTCTGATTGGTCACCTTAGATGACAAGTCACAGCCAATGGTTTGTCTGGATTTGATCCTGCCTGCTTTAGTATAATTCAATATTCTCTGAATTGTGCAATTTAATCCAGTCATTGTCAGGCAGGCAGACTAGAGCAATGTTTTCTCTGAGCTTTGCAGCCCATAACTCAAAAGTTCCCATGCAGAGGTTGGCCCCTTTAACGTACAGTGTGTGTGCAGCCATGTAAAAACCAATCTAAAGGGCTCACACACTTAAATAAAGTACTTACACACTGTGAAAAAAACATGGAGGGTATGGTGCTGCAGAGATCAGAGTGCTGCTGTGATTGAACAGTGTGACTAAGAAAGGTGCAAGTTATGTGAGAACAGTGTTATGGTAGAATGCACAAAGTGAAGCTGTAGTTAGCTTTGTGAAGATCCCTTGTTACCTAGTGTCCTGCAAATGTAATTATAGTTGTCCTTGGCTGATAAAATGAGAGACTTTATACTCTGATTAGTGGACTAGCTACTTCTATGAAGTTTTACGTTTTTTTCTTACAGAAGTGATGACATTTTTTACATTCAGAATGAAGGGACCAAACTCAAGGTTACAATTTAAGGCAGAAACATTGACTAAAATAGGAAATGGAAACCAAGAAATGTAAATACTCAATGGTCTCGCAATGTAGCAGGAAGCTAGTAAGGATCTGCCAACTAGGCAATGGGTGCATATAGGTGTGTTCTGGTGTGTCTGGGGCCTGGGAGTGTGGGTGCAGGTGTGTGTGTGTGCACATCCGTCAGGTGTGTTGTATTTGGGGTCTGTGAGTGTGTAGACCTGTGTACTCAAAGAGGGCTAATTTGCAGGGTTATGGGGAAAAAGCTGGTGTGGGGGACTAAATTGGATAGCTCTTTCAAACAGCTGGCAGAGGTGTGACAGGCTGAAAGGCCTCCTGCTGTGTTGTAAGATTCTATGATTCATCATTCATGTAGCCCTGTGCTGTAGCTTCTCTAAGTTGACACTTCATTTTTAGGTACGCCTGGTGCAGCTCCTGGAAAGCACTTCCACATTCTTCATTAGTCCAGGCTTGGACACCTGGCTTGATGATATTAATTTCAACATCATGGCTGGAGTTTTCTGCTTCTTTGCTTCCCAATACATGATCTCTACCCAGAAGGAAAAACAGTTCAGACCAGTACTCCTATTTCCCACTTTTTACTAGTGTTCCATTTTAAGTTTGGACCAGTATTTTATTTCCCAGTCTTTACTGTTTTCTCATCTGGGTACCGATTCATTTCAGCCCAGTTACCTGCCCAGGACTCCGGCATTAGATTACTGAGACCACCACTCAGTGTTGAGGAGGTCTGAAACTTTCATCACCAGGTGTGTCATGCTGGAGCCACATTGCTTGTTTCCCCCTCCCAAAGAGGAGAGCCACTAACTTTTATGAGAGAGCTCACAGAAGTGAATCTGAGGCCTCATTTGGTAGGCACAAGGACCAGGAACTACTTTAAAGTGGCCTGATATACAATTAAACACACCATTAAATGTATCAGTGCATATCATTGCTACTTTTGGGACCATGACTTGAACAATACCAACAGGGCCAGGTAGAACGCACTTCTGCAGGCCCCACCTAAGGCAGCCAGTCTCCAGCCATTAAGGCAAGGAAATGCAACTTCAAGCTTCAGGGACAGGAGATTGGAAGTAGGATCTGCCTCCCAAAACATGGTGTTCCCCAGCCTGTTATGTGGCCTTGCTGAACGTGAAATCAGGCAGCTGCTGCTGAGGCTACAAATCTCTAACTGGTGGCATGGTATTGTTCCCCTACTCTTCTTTGAAATAATGTCATTGGATTTTTTTATGTCCATCTAAAGGACCTCAGTTTATCATCACATCCGGAGGGCAGCAGCACTGAAAATACACCGGAGTGTCCGTCCAGATTTTGTGTTCAAGTTACTGGCGCAGATCACAACCTTCTCACACAGAGACAAAAACATTGCAACTGAGCTACAGCTGACGCCAATGACCAATTCTTAACTTATTGATTTTTTTATTATTATATTTGACCACTTAGCTGTTCTACTTAGACTAGAGTAAAAGCTATGTCGGACTTTCCTTTTCGTCTTTCCATCCCACTTCTGATGGCAAAATTGAAATTGTAATTTGCTGGGTGGGGAATCTGGTTTGTGGCTTGGTTTCCACTTTAAATACTATTTGGATCTCTCTTTAGGTAACTTGTGGCCTGTTGTATTGGGGAGATTTCCCACTACTTATGAGTGACTTAAGTCTAAATCCGGTAGGTTTCTTCAAAAGCTCCTCTATTTACACTATAGTACATTCTAAGCTTCTAGGTAAGTACATCTCTCTCTTGTACAGACTATTCCATCTTATCTTCTCAGTCTCTTGCACATGACTGCTGATGTCACTGTTACATCATAGTAAACATCACTATCTTATTACCATAACTATTATCCCATTATTCTACAGAATTGGGAGTGTAATTTCTCATCATACCACTCCATGGCCAATTTGCCATACTGGTCAGTCTTACCACACCATCGCACATTATCCTGTACCTGTACATTACCCAAACACATGTTAAACAATGTTCCATTACTGATGCATTGACTTGTCATGTCATGCCATGGACATAGTATTTTGTGCTAAGACATTGCCTGTTTGACAATATGATATTGTTAAAGGTCGGGTGTTGCATTATTACAAGTTCGCAACCATGGTTCCATATAGGATGCAAGATGAGCTTCTGACTACATGTTTGCACCATCCCTGAGACTGCATATTTCCGCCTCCATAACATCACCCAAATCAGCCCCGGACTCAGCTCATCGACTGCTGAAATCCTTATCATTGCTCTTGTTACCTCCAAACTTGACTATTCCATCATTATTCTGGCTGGCCTCCCATGTTCTACTCCCCGCAAGCTTGTGGTCATTTAAAACTCTGCTTCCTGTGTCCTTACACGCACCAAGTTCCAATCACTTATCATCCTGTGCTTGCTGACCTACACTGGCTCCTGGTTAAGTAGCATCTTCATATTAAAATTCTTACCCTTGTTTTCAAGTCATGACTTGCCCCCTCCCTATCTCTGTAATCTCCTCCAGTTCTACAGTCCTCCAAGATATCTGCACTCCTCTAATTCTGACCTCTTGAGCAATTTTAATTGATCCACCATTAATGGCCCTGTCTTCGTCTGCAAAGGAACTAAACTCTGGAATTTCCCCCCTTAATCTCTCTGCCTCTCTATTTTTCTTTCATCCTTTAAGATGCCCCTTAAAACCTAACTCTGATCAAGATTCAGCGCTAATATATCCTTACGTCACCCTGTATCCAAACTTTGTTTAATAATACCCCTGTGAGGTGCCTTTATGTTAAAGGCACTATATAATTCAGATTATATTTGGAAGGAACAAAAAAATTGGCTGAAGTATAGTAAATAATGGGATTAATTTTAACTCCCTTCACCTGGCGGTAATGGGCACTAACAGCCTCAAAATGGGGCCAGTAGCCTTACTGACCAGTTAACATCGGCAAGATGACCATGCCATTTTAAAAAGGGCCGACCTTTGGGTTTTCAAAATCTCCACCTGTTTCAGCTATTAGGTCCCTTTTCATTTTAAAATAAGAATCCTATGACATTTTATGTCCCAATTGACGCTTTAAGTAGGAACTGGTCAAAGCCTATGTAGATTCATGTCTCATTGGATGAGAACAGGCTTAGTAAGGTAAGCCTTGAATTATTTATGCAGGCCTTAGGGGGGTGCAGGAGAATGCCTTAAGGACCCCAAAAATTATCTGATCCGCTGCCATCCTGGGATTTCCCCCTTCCACAGTTGTGACACACCCTGATACTACGAGTTGCCTTACCAGCTCCAGCCTATTTTCCAGTGCTCAATCTGCTGAGCTGTGTGATGGAGAAGCCTATTTGGCCCCTGCAGCTTGGTGAAGCTAAATTAAACTGAAACCTCATAATCACTTTAGAGGGAAGCCATTTTGCAGTTGGAATCAGCATTAACCAACGTGTTTCCTCAGTCATTTGCCCAAGAGTCAAAATCTATCCCAGAGTGAAGTATTGAGTGAACTTCTCCCAGGATCGGTGGCACTATTGATTAGGAAATAATTTAGGATCAATTAGGAATTAATTTACATCATTTTTTTGGATTCAGGAACTCAGATTGCTCAAGCTTGTGGCTGATCCCAAACTAGGAGGGATAGTGGTTAGGGATGAGGCAGGTTAGAAATGATAGAGTGAGCTGGATATAATATGTAAATTGATAAAAATTTGGCAGGTGAAATTTAATGCTGAAAGGATAACTGAATATCTGCATCACAATTGGTCATTGCATATATAGGTGCCATATGCCATCATCCAAATGTGTTTGGAGTTCAGGGATAGAAATTTCCCAACAACTGCTGAATACTGTGCTTTACTTTGTAGTGTCTTGCTGAACCTCGTTTCTCCTCATACCCTGGTAGTGGTCAATGGACAAGACAAGATATCTAATTTGCTAAGGTGCACAGGTTTGTCCTAAGGCTTGAGGGTCTGTGCTGGGCTCTGTGAACTTCCATGTGTGGGTGGGCATTCTGGAGCTTTGTGTGCTTTGGGTAGGAGAGTGTTTAAAATCTTGGGTGCACTGTCACCTCCAAATCCTATCAACCTGTCTCTTAAAACACAGCAAGGTCAGTTCTATTGTTCTTATTCTTTTCTCACTGGTTGGTCCTGCATGAGTCTTGTAACCTTAGGGGCTTTGGAAAGGCCTTTTCGTAAAATTGTTGCCTTATTTGTGGGTAAATCTTAAATTAGATCACTGAGGCCTGAATCTAGAAAACATGGCACACAGGTGGAGTGCAGCTGGGAGCTAATCTAGGCTGACCCTTCAGTGCAGTACTGAGGAACTGCTAACGTGTAAGAGGCACTATTTTTCAAACGAGATTTTAAATCAACTTTCTCTGGTGAGTAAAAGATCTCGTGCCACTATTTGGAAAAAGCAAGGAAGGTTTTCTAGTGTTATGGCCAAAATTTATCCCCGAACCAATATCATTAAAACATTATCTGGTCATTTATCTGATTGTTGTTTGTGTGCTGTTATTTTATTGCACAAAATTATTGCCACATGGAAAAGTGACTGTAACTTAAAGTGCTTAACTGGCTGTTTTGTACTTTGGGATGTCTTGAGGACATAGGAAGTGCAATTTAAATGCAAGTTCATTCTTTTTAGTGCATATGGCTACAGATTTCCTTGATCCCTGAGCTCTACAATCTTGTTGGGGCTTGAGTTCTCATGCAAGTGATTAGGGGACTCAGTGGCTTTGAAGGAGTGATAATGCCTAACTCTAGTCAGTTTGACTACCAATTACCAGAATTTGCTCCTCCTTCTCCTGTCCTGCTTATAGCTACTCCTACCAGGAGATCTGCTGTCAAGGTATGTCCTGTCTTGCGCCAGCTTCACACATCCAGTGTAGCTCATATGCAACCCCTCTGAGGCGTCCATCATTCAACTACAGCTAGGTTGACTCCTCTTTCTGCTGCCCCCACTTTGCCCTCTACAAGAGAACTCTGTAGCTTTTCAGCTCTGATCAAATGACTGAAATACTGACATTTTCTTTTTGGGATGCCACTTTTTAGAGCTCATTTTGCTTTTTCAATTTCAAGTACTTTTAATTTGCCTTATGGTCTATGAATGGAATTTTTAGCATATGCCTTAGTGTCCACATTTCAAAACTGTCTGTTTTCTTCCAAAGATCTTTATTTATTGTCCAGGTTTCTGAGGCATACAAGAAAGTAGATAGAATGTAGCATTGTATGATTTTGTCTTTGTCTTTTAGATGTTCATGCTCAATCCATATCCTAAGCTCCTAGATTTTACTTGATCAATGATATTTTGTAAGGCCTCCTCTGAATCTACGAGTACTGCCGTGTCGTCAGCGTATCGCAAGTGAAAAGAGGAGTGCAACAAGGCTGTACGCTGTCGCCAAGATTAATCAACCTGTACACAGGAAAAATATTCAGATAGTCCGAGGTGCTTCCAGGGGTAAAAATTGGAAGTAAGAAAATAACTAGCACTTGCACTTTAACAAAATTTTCTACTGATTTGGGAATATTTTCAATGGGTTTTATCAAATGACTAGGTTTTTAGATATTGGTCAGATTGCTGGACTATACTGGTAAAAGTAGGTGATTTAGTTCTGCTCTGCAAACATGCTTCACCAATCTACAAGATGCACTGCAGAAACTCACCAAGGCCCCTTAGACAACACCTTCCAAACCCACGACCACTATCATCTTGAAGGACAAGGGCAGCAGACACATGGGAACATCACCACCTGGAAGTTCCCTTCCAAGCCACTCACCATCTTGACTTGGAAATATATCGCCGTTCCTTCACTGTCACTGGGTCAAAATCCTGGAACTCACTCCTTAACAACACTTGGGTGTACCTACACCACATGGACTGCAGCGGTTTAAGAAGGCAGCTCACCATCGCTTAAGGGCAATTAGGGATGGGCAATAAACGTTGGCCTAGCCAGCGAAGCCCACATCCCGTAATGAATAAAAAATTATTGACTTACCTTGGAATATTTCTCAAAGTAAAATCCCATCTGAGCTATTATATAAGTAAACGATAAACTGCAAATAGTTGAGAAATGTAGATGCTCTATAAAAGGGCTGAATATGAGTATCTTCAGAGATATATGTATGTAAGTGTGAGTGACTTCTTTAGATTTTCAAAATTCTGTTATTTATTCACGTCACTATTCCATTACAAATATTCATAATAAATCTTTCATCCACCCAGATCCCCAATATAGAAAAGTTATTTAGAACAGGATAGCCTCGTAAACGTCTTGGAGCAGTCCTCTGTGTCATAAGCTTTTATCTTAGCACAAACAGATTGGAGATTCCGGAATCACCTTTTCTGGACATTTTCCACTGTACAGGTCAGAGGGAAAAACACATCAATCACTAATCACTTGCAGGAAATTAAATATTTGCTTACCTTGTACTACCGACAAATAAAACAATGATTTTACATTACAAAAACAGAAACAGAAATACCTGGAAAAACTCAGCAGGTCTGGCAGCATCGGCGCAGAAGAGCACAGTTGACGTTTTGAGTCCTCATGACCCTTCAACAGAACTAAGTAAAAATAGGAAAGGGGTGAAATATAAGCTGGTTTAAGGTGGGGGGGGAAATGATTTTACATTATTATTTGTAAAAATAGTCTTCCATATTGCCAGTTGTTTTCAGTTACGGTCATTTTATTTATTGCTCTTTTCGTTTCAAAATGTGATGTCATGGTTTCTGTACCAGGCATAACATTATCTTCATTGCACATACAAATGAAAGAAGAGGATGGTGACACCATCTTTTGCTTCGTCTAATTAGCACAAACCTTCAGTTACCTGGGTTCTACTCAGAATTTTCCTCTTTAAACCACTCCATCACCTTCTCTTGGCAGATGCAGTATAATGTGTATAAATGTGAAGTTATCTACTTTGGTAGGGAAAACAGAGTGGCAGAGTATTATTCAAATGATGATAGATTGGGAAATGTTGATGTACAAAGGGACCTGGGTATCCTTGTCCACCAATCACTGAAAGCAAGCATACAGGTGCAACATGCATTTAGGAAGGCAAATGGTATGTTGGCCTTTATTGTGAGAGGTCTTGAGTACAGGAGCAAGGATGTCTTACTGCAGTTACACAGGGCCTTGGTGAGACCACACCTGGGGTGTTGTGTGTAGTTTTGGTCTCCTTACCTAAGAAAGGATATACTTGCCATAGAGGGGGTGCAGCGAAGGTTCACCAGACTGATTCCTGGGATGGCAGAATTGTCGTATGAGGAGAGACTGGGCCGACTGGGCCTGTATTCACTGGAGTTTAAAAGAATGAGAGGGGATCTCACTGAAACATGAAATTTTGACAGGGATGGACAGACTGGATGCAGGGATGATGTTTCCTCTGGCTGGGGGGGTTTAGAACAAGGGGTCACAGTCTCAGGATAGGAGTAGACCATTTAGGACTGAGATGAGAAATTTCTTCACTCGTAGGGTGGTGAACATATGGAATTCTCTACCACAGAAGGCTGTGGAGGCCAAGTCACTCAATGTATGTAAGAAGGAAATAGATAGATTTCTGGACTCTAAAGGCATCAAGGGGTATGGGGAGGGCACGAGAGTATGGTGTTGAGATGGAGGATCAGCCATGATCATATTGAATGGTGGAGCAGGCTTGAAGGGCCGGATTCTCCTGTTCCTATTTTCTATGTTTCTATGTTTCCTCCTTTAAAATCTTCTCAAAATTAATTATATGGTATTCCACTGTTATTTTCACAATGACATGAGCCCATTTAAAATTAATGTCTTCAATAAATAGTGGGTGGAATCATCCCAGATTTGCACCAAGTGCAGTAGCGGGCAGCGAAAACGATGTTTTACCCGCTGGCCGCAATGGCGGGTTTTCACGCCATATCATCCCAAACCTGCCATATTATTCATGCATTCCTGGGAAACACGCCATTTCCATGGCGGGCGGGCTCTCATTTGCCTGCCCGCCATCACCTCGTCGCTTCATCACACTGGATGCCATATTTAAAGTCCAGCCACATGCAAACATCTCAGTGATTCCAGCCCACGATTGCTGCAAGGAAGATGTCCATGAAAGGCAAAAAGATTGCAGCCCCCAGGTTTAGTGATGTGTCATTGGAATGCCTTTTGGATGCTGTGGAGGCCCACCGAGATGTCCTCTATCCCCGCTCTGGCCGCAGGATGGGCAGTGGTGTGACCAGCCAGGCTTGGAGTCAGTGACCGCAGTGATCAGCGCCAATGCCCTTCAAAAGAGGGCAGCCACCCAGTGCCTCAAGAGGATGATTCATCTCCTCCATTCTGCCAGGGTAAGTCACTCTTCTCATCACTCTCAACTCACACACTCACAAACCCATCACACACCCACAGGGCCCTCACTCATTGCTGGTTCAAGGGACATCACCATTTGCTCTTTCACACTCACTGTCATTGTCCTCATCCCGTCCATGGGACCACTCACTACCCACACATGCCAGATATACTTATCATCTGGCCTGGCAGGTGTCCTGCTTACACTTTCTCCATCTCTGTCCATGCAGGACAAGCTGGCACACAACAATGGGGAGAGGTCACAGACCGGTGGAGGAATGCCTGTAATCGAGGCCCTCACAAGCTCTGAAAACATAGCCGTCCAGCTGGCCAGTGACAATCTGGACCGATCCTGTGCTGACGGTGAGGTCGGCGGTACTCTACCAAGTGAGGATCCAGCAGTGCAACATCCATCAGACAACCATGCTGTGAGTGATGTGTCCTGTTTCACAGGCCACTGCCATGCACTAATTATCTCCCCTTACTTCTGCAGACACATCTGGGAAACAGCCGGCAGAGTCCATAACCCAGGGCCTCCAATCAAGCCCCAAAGAAACCTCTGAAGAGGAATCTGGAGGCATTCTTCCTGAAATCCCGTCACAGCGCTCACCCACATCCTCCACCAGCGCAGAGACACACACCTTGGGAGGACCTAACTTTAGAATAGCCTTGGTATCTGGTGAGCACAACGCACTGTCTGATCCAGAGCAGGCGGCAGCAGGGAATTCCCAGGTGTCCGGCACTCGGAGGACTGCTGGAGGCCAGAAATTTGCTGTGTCCGAGTCTGTTGTTGTGCTTCTGGACTTGGTCACATCTCAGTTGCTGGAGCTGCAAAGGCAAGCTCGGGAACATCAGGAAGGGACATCTACTGCACTCCTCAGATTGCAAGGCACAATGGAGGCTGAGGTGATAGCGCTGGCATGCCCACACACCGAGGTCAACACTGGTAGGATGGCGGCCGCCATGGAGACCTTGGTCCAGGACATTGATCCTGCAATGCTGCGCAGGCTCAACTCCTCACTAATACCATAGTTGTGTATGTGACAGTGTGTACGTGAGAGGGGTGCTGGGCTGCTCAATCTCACTCCAGCTACCCCTTCTCCCCAAGGAGTCAGCCTGGGGCCTGCGGACACCCATAGGGAGGAGAATCAGCAGGCACACACCCCGGGGCCATTTACCCAGGTGAGTCCAGGAGTGTCCGGCCCATCCGAACCCCTTCTTCCTGTGACCCCAGCAACTCCAGCTCCATAGGCCAAGGAGGGTGCCAGTGCCACACAGCAGGACCCCAGAAGCAGGCTGGGGACCTCTTACAATTGATGTAGTTCACCACATGTTGCAATGGAGATCTGAGTGCAGTCGATCGCACCCTGCACCTGTGGGAAACCCGAGATCTGGGCAAATCCAACCACTCTTGCACCCTGGCTGACCTGGTCCCAGGCAAAATGCACAAAGTTGTGTGCCCTCACAAAGATGGCATCCGTGACCTCATGGATGCATTTGTGGGTGGAGCTTTGTAAGATCCTACAGAAGTCACCTATGAAGCCCTGAAAGGAGCCACTGGCGTAGAAACTCAGCGCCGTGGTCACTTTCACAGCCACTGGCAGTGGATGTCCCTGTGGCACCAAATCCTGCAGTAGCTGGCAGATGTGTCCGAACAGTTCCCTAGGCCCGCACAGACTTTGGCAACACTGGTTCTCGGTCATCTGCAGGAATGAAATGCGGCATCTATAAACTCTGGGTGTGATGAGGCACCAACCAGTGATGCCTCGCTTTGGCCCTTCGGTGGCTCATGCGGGAGCCCCAGCCACCCTTTCTTCCTGATGTTGCTGCTCCTGCCTCTGCGCAGTCAGGAGCCTCATTCGCTCTCTGTCGTCTTCGCTCTCTGTAGGCCATTAGATAGACAGCTGGTTCACCAGTCTCCATGATCCTGATGTACTCCTCCTGCAGGATGAAAGAAAGAGAGAGAGACATGTGGGTTAGCATGGGTGTACTAAGAGCCCATCTTGGTTAAGTGTGAAGGCCCCTTAATGCTTACGGAGAGTGCTGGCCACCACTTAGATGGCCAGAGATCAGTGTGCTGCATGGCTGCCCGAAACCCTAATTGCCTCTGCCCCACTCCACCTGACCGATTGGCAGCAGCTTTGCACATTGGACTGCATGCTGTGCTCTCAGCTCATCTGCAGGCATTCTCTTAACCTACACTGCACGGCTGCGCTGTTAGATTGAACCATCGGCAAGACTGGTTCAAACCAGGATGCTGACATTGCAAGGGGCTGTGAGCGCCTCCACCAGTGACTGCTCCAGCTTTAGCAAGGAGATTGTACAACATGTGCAGTCGTCCAACTGTTCTGCCGCCCACTAAAACACTCATAACTTTGCAGTCTGTGCCTGCGGGGGTGAAAAGTTTTGAAGCACTTGGTAGCACTTTGATGCCTCTGCGTTGCTTGAGTGGGCAGATAAGCTAGAAGCCCGACTCCAATCATATCAATGTGGCTGCGCCCGAACTGTCTCAGCTGCAGAGGAATGGTCACTTTATACAGGTTTCCCTAATGCATGGCTGCTTCCCTCACCCACCCTACCCCTGACCCCAAATGCTTGTGCACTATATTCAACCGCAAGGCAGCCCTTGCCGCCGCACCCCACCCGCCCCACCCGGACAAGTCACCTCAATGGCAGGGCTGCCCTTGAACCGCCCCACCCTCCCCTCACGCTCCTTAACGTTGAAGTCCAACAGGCGACACTGCTGCACATCGTTGCTGCGTACTCACCTCCGAGTTCCCTTCAAAGTGCAGCCCACCAATGCACACCTTTTATGTGCTGTTGTGAAACACGTCAGGGTGCTTTCCTGTCAATGTGGATGGATGATCCAGCTGTGGGGGAGATGATTCTGGTGGGTGGTCTGATAATGATCTGCTGTATTACAATGAGGTTCCCGACGTCTGATGGCGGGAAACGTGGCCTGCCATTGGCGGGCTGAATAGACATTCGCAAACTGGTTCCACACTGTTGTGAAACCCATCACGCCATACTGTCCGCTCACATCACCGAACACACCTGACCCCGGTGGGCACCGGAAAATCCCGGCTAGTCTGTTTAACCATGGCCATCGTTCAACATTCCATCCTCAAAGTACAACTTGATTCAAAAAAATTATAGAGCTTCTTTCAAATTATTTATTAAAAGATCTCCACCCATCTTGGGCACATAGCATAATTCTGGGTCATATGGGCCCCTTGTGTGGGTGCCTGCCTCACATGGTATCATGCTCACTTACATAGACAATGTGCCGCAAAACTTAAATCATATCCTCCACTCTTTGGGCTGGATTTTATGGCTCCCCCACCGTTGGGTGTGTTTTCAGTTGGGGGAGGGGTCATGCAAAATATGAGGAGTGGCAAGCCCACTATCTTCCTGCCCACCCCTGAGCTGTCCGCCATAACACGGTATGTGGACGGGCACCGAAATCGGTAGCTCACCCGCCATTTTTTAATAAATAATTAACGGTCAATTGATCTTGTTACCAAGCCAATTGACTGGAATAATACACGGCCAACATCATAAAGCAGTTGGCATGTACAGGCTTTGTTCAGGTGCACTGGTTACTGGCTGACTCTTGCAATGGGCAGGCAGGTGTGTTGGGGTGGGGGTGGTGTGAGCAATACGTCCCCCGTGAAATCCAGCCCTTTGCCTATGATGAGAATAATTTGAATTTTCTTGACTGATCTTTATAGTTCAGTGAGGTAAGATTGAAAACCATTTTGCTGTCCTCCTTTTAAGTCAAGATTAGTCCAAGGGAAACCACAGGTGAAAGAGAGAAGCAAACAGTGCTGAGCTGAGTTTAAGTAATTGCGCTGTACACTATAGCTATCCCTCCCTGTATGGTAGTGCAGAACAACATAAGAATAGGAATACACTGTGCTGAGTTATAATGGGAGAGTGTTGCATAGTTGAGGTGGGGCATTAGTTCAGCAGTATGAACAAGGTACCTTCTTATGGCTGAGTCTGTACTTGGTTGCCATATAGTATTTCTAGCTTCTCTAATGCAACACTGTGCCTTTATTATGGTGCTCCAGAAGCAGGGGAAGAGAGAAGGAAAAACAGACAAGAGAAATGGGATTGAATAAAAGTTACAATCAAATGTCAATTTTTGGAATGAGGTCAAGAAACAATTGTTCACACAAAGAATGACCATTACCTAGAATGCTCTTTAGGTTTATGTTCAGTAATGTGGTTGACTCTTAACTGCCCTTTGCATTTGCCACTCAGTTGTATTGAAGACGGCAGCGTAACACCATCTTGTCAAGGACAGTTGGGGTTGGACAATAAATGCTGCCCTTGTCGGCAATGCCAACATCCTGAGAATGAACAGAAAAAGGAATCAAGGGATACGGAGCTGAGGCAGGTAAATGGAGTTGAAATAAAAATCAATGTTGATATTATTGAATGGTGGAGCAGGCTCGAAAAGTTGAATGACTTACTCCTGTTCCTATGTTTCTTGTGGAGGCAGAAACCCCACAGCTCTTCAAGCTGTAGTTGGAAGCTATTTCTATGGCTAGAATCGCCCGGTCCCGTTGGTGGCAGGTGTCATGGCGGGTGGGGGTGGGGGCTAATATGGCGAGAAGGCCAAAAATTGGTTTCACGTTGGCGTGAAAGCACAGCAGGATCATCCGATGGTGTCCGCCATTGCAGACGTGAATCCAGCTGGAGGCTGGCCTGAACCCGATTTGCATCCCGGTAATCGGATGCAAAGTAAGGTCTGACTGGAATTGTCCTCCCCGCTCCAGCTTTACTGTTACGCCGGCAGGAAAACACACCGGCCCAGAACACATCTGGACAAATGAGACATGCAGAAGCCGGGACTTACTGTTAGGGCCTTGCTCAGATCGCGGACATCTGAGGAGCAGAAGATGCTGGAGCCCTACAGCTACTGGACCCTGGAAGAACACGTGTATCACATGCTTCTCATGGACCTGGCTCCATCGTGAAGCAGCTCATGGAAGGTGGGAGGTCGCCGTTGATGTATCAGGCCTGCTTTGGGACATCGCGGTCTTGGCCATGGGCTGCTATGGATGATCGGTGAGGCGGGAGAGAGGAAGGTATAGCTGAGGGAGGGAGAGGAAGGTGTACGGGAGGGAGTGAGGTGGGGAGACGGGGAGACAAAAGTGTTGAGGTTGGGAGGGGTGAGGATGGAGTACGGAGGGAGGAGGGTGCAGTGGGGGAGAAGGTGTAAGGGAGGAAGGTGTAAGGGAGGGAGTTTGGAGTGGGCGGAGGAAGGAATTTGGAGGGTGGAAGATGTCTGGGATGAGGAGGGAGTAAGGGTGGAGGACGGAGTAAGGGGGCGATACCCAAGTGAAAAAGCGAGGGAGGGGTCTGTGGAGTCAATGACTGCCTCCTGGGGAGCGAACTGAGGGCGGGCATGGTAGGAAGGAATGGTGAGTCTGAGAGGGAGCGGGAGGAACCAGAAGGGTGGGAGGATGAGGGTGCATTGGCAGCGGTAGAAGGGATGGCGAGGGTGGTTGGTGGGGACTCGGAGGCAGACCCTGGGAGTGGGAAGGAGGAGGTCAGGGAGGTCAATGTGGATGGGGGTGGGATTCTAGGAAGGTAGGGAAAGTGCATGTTCACCTGAACATCCTGGAGAAACAAGGGTTCGTGTTGGTAGGTGACAGTGGGGAGGTGGAAGGTGACGCCAGGTGGGATGACAGTGAGGGGGAGAAGGATATGGGTGACTGGGGGAGGGGAAAGGAAGGGGTAGGTAACAGTATACCTCACTACTACCATGGTTCCCGAAATCGAGAGTGAGCGGAGCTTCATGTTAGACGGGCACAGGTACTGCATGGGTGTGCAATCAGCAGGTGGTCAGAGATGCAGGTCGGCTCAGATGGACAACTGAAAGAGGACCCCAGCCGGCAGCAGTGAAAATGCTCAGGACAGTAAGATGAGTGTGTTGATGAAGGCTTCATGTGCGTGCAAGAGTGCTTGCACCAGGCACTGAAAGGCACTGCCACACACACACACTTCTCCTTCCAGAATCACTCATGGTCCGGCTGCGTGTAGCTGAACTGCTTTTCGGGAGGGATACAGTGGGAGGACTCACGAAGCCTGTCAATGAAGTTGAAAGACAACATTACATGTTATTCAGTGAAAGTGAGTATATTTTCAGATTATAAAGTGGCAAAATGTGTTCACCCATGCAATCAGAATTTCTTAACTTTCCTAGGCCTCCCACTTCTTCTAGGTGCTGCCCTGACATCCGCAGCAGGGTGGAGACAGCTTGTGCAATGGTTGGCCCTGTTGCCTCTGATGACTTTGGTGTGTGTCCTCTGGTGAGCCAAGGCCTTGTGGGCCCCAGTTTGCTTTGGCTGTCTTCCTGTGGGCCAGCTGCTCCCTCTGCAGTGACAGGATGAGATTGAGGGGGTCACAGGCCAAGGGGACTGGGAGGGAGAGGACAGCCTTTGTCTTTCCTGAGTGGATGACTCAGGGGTGTCCAGCTGCCATTCCTCCTCCCTTTCAGGTGCTCAAGAGCTCAGCCTGACTCCTTGAGAAGGAGTACCTGGAGAGACGTTGAGGTGCCCTGTTTCTCTCTTGCGTTGTCACTGCAGGAACTCATCCATGGCAACCACAATGGAGTGCAGATCTGTGCACATCTCTGTGTTCCATTGGACCAGGGTTTCCATTATGTCCGTCATCCTTCCCATGAAGACCTCCATATGCACACATGTGGGCACCACTTCATCAGAGAGCAGGCAGTTGCATTCCTCTGACTCACGTGCCACTCTGTTGAGGGCTTCCAACAACTCTGCATGATGCTTCCCTGCCTTCTGTTGACTCTCTACAATGAGTTGGAAGGCTGAATCCAGAGGCTCGTCATCCGACTCAGACAACACTGATGCCTCTTCTCCAACAGTCATCTGAGTGCCGGGAGCTCAGCTGAACCTGCCTCCTCTTGCTGTGAAATCGTGTCCATGCGGGTACCACCAGATTGTGAACCCAGGGGGCCTGCTCCAGATCTAGGCCCTAACGGGGTGGTGTCTCTGTACTGGTGGAGGGTGTGGGTAAGCGCTGTGACAGGTCTTCCAGGCTGCTTATTTCCAGCTCTTCAAGGAGGAGGTGTCCTCTTGGCTGGAGGTGAGGACCTGGATGGAGCTGAGGGACTGACTGGCTGAATGTGTCAGTCACTTGGCAGAGCTCCCTGTGAACCAAAGTAGAGATAATCAGTGCATGGCAGCAGGGTCAAAAACAGGAGAGAGACCACTGACAGTTGCATTGAGAGAGGGATGATGTGGTGCAGGAACCTCACGTGGGTGTTCCCTGCTGACCTCACCGTCACCACAGGCAGGGTCCACATCCTCACCAGTCAGCGCGATGGCACACTCCTCGAAGTGAGTGAGGGGCCTAATGTGGGCCACCGCATCCCCAGTTTGCGACCTTCCCAGCTGCTGTGAGCCAGCTTCTCCTGCATGAAAACAGATGGAGAGAGTGTGAACAGGACGCATGGCACTGAGTGGAATGTTTGTGTGGTGAGCAGAACTATGAATGGGGTGAGGATGTTACCTCCAGAGGATATGAGCCTGATGGAGATGTGAGGGTGTGTGTGAGAGCCAGTGGTGTTGTCCCTTGAGGTGTGAGATCCC
Source organism: Cetorhinus maximus (assembly GCF_964194155.1). Lineage (NCBI taxonomy): Eukaryota > Metazoa > Chordata > Chondrichthyes > Lamniformes > Cetorhinidae > Cetorhinus > Cetorhinus maximus. Next base: position 47,622,921 of record NC_135890.1, on the reverse strand, counting down.
TGTGGATGTGTGATGGGTTTGGGCTAATTTGTGAGTTGACTAATGAAGTTGTTGACTTACCCTGGCGGAACGGATGAGAGCATCCATCCTCTTCCTGCACTGGATGGCTGACAACTGCTGCCTCTGTCTCCCAGGCCGGATTGGTGACTCTGGTGGACCTCCTGTGGCCAGAGCGGGGGTAAAGGATATCACGGCTGGCTTCGACTGCGTCTATCAGGCACCCCAGAGAGGCGTCACTAAATTTGGGGGCTGCTGACTTTGTTGTTTTTGGGGCCATCTGTCACCTGGAGCAGCCCTGGTCTGTAGACATGAAGCAGGCTGCGCTCTGGTCTGCTTTAAATATGGTGCCTGTAGTGAGAAATGCTGAGGTCATGGCATGTCGGGTAAATCTGAGTCTACCCGCCAGCGATCCAGAGTGTTTCCTGTGAATACATTGTTAATGAGGCCGGGAATGGGATGATATGCCACGAAAATCCGCCATTGCGGCCGGCGGGTAAAACAACTCTTTTCACGCCCACCACCGCATCTAGTGCAAATCTGGGATGATTCCACCCTATGAAAGGTGAGTTAGATGGATTGTATGGCCTCTCCCATCTTTGTAGAAATTTTGGCACCATTTAAAAGTAGCATTTTAGTGACTGGCATTCTTTTTCGACACAGACATTTAAGATCTTTACAGCCCAGCTGATGTATTATTTTTATTCTCTTTTTGTTTGAAACCTAAAGATTCTAGTGACAAGTGTCATTATGTAAATTACAACACAAAAACTGCAGCTGTTACTTTTTAATTATTTTTTAAATGTTGATCACAGTTTTCTCCCTTTCTGAATGGAGAAAGTTCAGTTGATCTACATTAGCAGTTTTACATTGATTTAGTGGCTCTTGTTTTTTTTAATTATTTCATGGGATATGGGCATCACTGGCAAGGCCAGCATTTGTTACCCATCCCTAATTGCCCTTGAACTGAGTGGCTTGCTAGGCCATTTCAGAGGGCAGTTAAGAGTCAACCACATTGCTGTGGGTCTGGTGTCACATGTAGGCCAGAGCAAGTAAGGATGGCAGATTTCCTTCCCTAAAGGACATTAGCGAACCAGATGGGTTTTTTTTTTCACAACAATCAATTACTGAGGCTAACTTTGGGTTCCAGTTTTTTTATTATATGAATTTAATAATCAGCCTGCAAGGAAAGGAAGAGGTAGTGGCAGCATAGGAACCATCCACCCTCTCCTTCTTCATCCTTGAGCGCTGGAGGAGATGCACCAGCTAGAATGGGACATCTCAAAGCTCAGTTGAACCCATTGGTGCCACAGAATGATCTTTTGTGATGGCAGAGGAATCTTCTCCCTGGACTTTGGAGCATCTGTTTGTGCTGGGGCCACCGAAATTCAGATGCTGGAGATTTAAACTGCAGAACTCTCTTTAAAAACCTGCGAGATGATTTCGTTGTCCTTTAAGTATGACGGCAGGTGCTACATGGTCATTAGGTGATGCAGTCTTCCCGAAGTCAGAGCCGCACTCACCACATGATCCGGTCGTAAGACCATGTCACCAGCATTCATGAGCTTGCGGCCACGTAATCGGGTTCAGCCAACCACCACGGACCCCTGGCAGATCCCCGATGACCTCTGGGCCTGCCGGCAGAGGCATGACTGTAGGACTAAATACAGCTCAACATGCACTCTCCAGTTTATTTTCTATTATCATTGGACTAAAACTGTGAGGCATTAAAACTATTTTGAAAAGGAACTGAATGCAATATCTGCCCTAGATCTTTATTTTTTTTAGGGATCTGTATTTTGTAGATATGCAACAAAATTTCTGAAGCAACAGCACTTAGTAATTTCATTATTTGCATAGACCTTGTCAAAATAGCAATGTGATAACCTGCAGTGATCTTTCACCCTTCCCCCTTTCCCTGATGGCACTCTGCAACTGCTCAGGAATACATTCCACAGTCTGATCTTTCCACAGAAGCAAAGTGTTGTTTGGTGCTAACATTTAAGTTTGTTTATAGTACATTCCACCTTTATTGGTCTTTGAGAGCCAGGTACTTTTTGTGTTGCAGGGAGGTGTGTTCTGTAGAGATTGTCCAATAATAACAAAAACTGTGATGTGAAAACTCCAGAGCAAAGTCCAAAGAATGGTGAGGGTCAGCTACTGGGTATTAGTGATGACAAATTATGCAATCACATTTTTCATTGTTGAAATCAGATCGTTATAGAACATAATAAATAGAATTCAAAAGCATCTAAAAGCTATTTCTTGTGCTTTGGTCCATTATGCCAGGGATAATGCAATGACCTACCTCTAGTCAATTCTGCTTCCCGATCAAAATATTCAGTTCTAACTGCCTGATGCCTTTGCCTATTCCTTCTCAGCACAGAACCAACAGATCCACTGTGTGTTTCCAACATTTCTGTTCCATTTCAGACCTCTTGCACCTGCAACTTTGTTCAATTGGGCCTGTTGTTCTTCCTTGCTGGAAGGGTAATGCCATGTTAATGACTCATGCCATTATTAATGTGCAGATCAGCCAGCAAATTTACAGGATCAAGAGATGAGTTGCAAATCTTCAGAATTTACTAGCTGCTTTACTTAATTCTATTGTTTGCTTTGCGCACGCAGAATCTCATGCTTGGCCTTCCCATTATTTTTAAGAACTTGTTGGATTTGCACATTAATTACTCAATAAATTTGGCACAGAAAGCCAGTATCTTTATAGTAACATGATAATTGTTAATAGTATGCAATCACTCTGTCCCAGAAAGAGAACAATTTAAATATGGGACAGAATCTTCTGGCTGGTGTGCGGGTGGCGGAGTCCGCATGCCAGCACTTAAAATGTCGCGCGAGCGTCCCCACGTCAGTGCGCGGCATCGCGATATTTCGGTTGGCGGGCGCGCTATGCAGCAGGACGCGCGCCCGCCATTAATTAAAGGCCTTCTTAAGGCTATTAACTCTCCGATCAACCAGGATTTTGAGGGGCCCGTGCGAACTTCGGGTCGGCGCACGGGCCCAATGGGCAAGTGGGTAAGTGATGTTTTTACAAACCTCATCTAGTGGTGGGATGAGGTTTGATATCGGGTTTAAAAACTTTTAATAAAGCGTTTGTGTTCTTCACTAACATGTCCCATCTCATGTGACATTTTCACATGAGGGGGACATGTTAATGATTTTTTAATTTTTCTATTTTTAGAGTTTCACAGAGTTTCAGTGATCTCCCTGAGGCAGCACTTTGCCTCAGGGAGATGTGTGCTCTTTCACGCACATGCGTGATAGCGCGCACTCTGGCAGTTGGGGAATCCCCCCACCCGCACAGGAAGCGCATAGCACTTCCCGTTGGGCGACACACTGGGCGGGCCTTAATTGGCCCGCCCACTTAAAATGGCACCAGGGCCCGTTTCGGCAGTGGCGATCGGCTGCCCGCCCACCCATCAAGGGCAAAATTCTGCCCATGAAGTTCCAATCCTTAAGGCAGTAAATTGCTCTTAAGTGATTTTTTAAATGTTGTATTTTAAGTTTTTAGATTTTGTCTTACTTTTCCTCTATGGTTCTTTTCTTCTCTCTCTTAACCCAATTATTCCCACTCCTTATATCTCTTTCTGTACTAATTTGACTCTAATTTACCCCCTTCTTAGTTGTTCCTTGGTTTCTTTCTCGATCCTGGTTAAGGAGACACACTGTGAATCCCAGTGTTCACTGAGGTCCTAGAGGCTCCATTGCCTTTGCACTGTGATCAGCTTACCCTTCCAGCAACTTGCAACATGATAAAATTCAAAAAGAGGGGTGCAGAAAAAAAGTCTAACTGGTGGTTCACGCTGCAAAATGCTCCACTCCAGCAAGATCTGACCCACTATCTTTCCAATTGCAAAGAAGTGTCATATTGGACTTGAAACATTAACTCTGTTTTTCTCTCTCCACAGATACTGCCAGACCTGCTGAGTTTTTCCAGCATTTTCTGTTTTAATCTCTTACCCTTCTCTGTTCCAAGGAGAACAGTTTTAACTTTTCTAACCTCTCCTCATAACTGAAGCCCCTTATCCCTGGTAACATCCTAGTAAACTTCTTCTGTACCCTTTCTGAAGTCTTTATAATCTTTCCTGAAGTATGGTGCCCAAGATTGCCCACAGTACTCCATCTGAGGACCAAGCAATGACTTATACAGTTCTAGTACCATCATTTTGCTTTTATATTCTATTCCTCTATTGATAAAGCCAAACGGCCCATGTGCTTTTTTTTAACCACCTTATTAACTTGTCAAGTCGCCTTTCAGGGCTTGTGTATATGGATAACAAGATCCTTGCTCATCCCCACTTTTAAAATCATGTCAATTATAGTATACTGTCTTTTCATATTAGGCTTTCCAAAGTTCATCCTCACTACTGCTTACAGAATTGTCCTGGAGATTAACCTATAATTTCAGGCAACTCCAGAGAATACTGGAGGGTCGGTAACCTAAATACGCTTTGGAAATGAATAGTAAATCATAAAAGCATAGAATGAAACAGCACAGGAGGAGGTCATTCAGCCCATCAAACCTGTGCTATCCAAATAGTTCCACTCCTTTCTCCAATAGTCCGGCAAATTACGCCCTTTACATATTTATCCAATTTCCTTTTGAAAGTTACTGCTTCCACCGTTCTGTCAAGTAGAGCATTCCAGATCTCAACAACCCACTGTGTAAAAAATCTCCTTATCACCCCCCTAGTTCTTTTGACAATAGCCTTAAATCAGCTTCCCCTGGATACTGATCCTCCTGCCAGTGGAAATAGTTTCTCCTTATTCTATCACAACCCCTCTATTAAATCGGCCCTCAGTGTTCCATACTCTAAGAAAAATGATTGCAGCTCTTCCAATCTATCCATGTAACTGAAGTCCCTCATCCCTGGTACCAGGAAGGAGGAGGGAAAATCGGAGATGTTCTATGAAAGATTTCTTCTTCACCCAGATGATATGGCCATAGTTGGCACCACCTCCATTCCCTGCACCACCCCCCCCACACCCACCCCTCCCCTGCCACCGCTGGCCCTGGCAGTCTGGCTGAGAAAGGGCACTCTCTGAAGGTAGCAGGAAATCTTCGATTCTGCTGCTCCTGGATCAGTAGCACTACAGAGAAGGTCTTCAGGAGCTCTGATTAGCAGACAAGGTGAAGCAGGAAGCAACTGAATATTCCAATACCTGCTGTCATATTCCACCAATGTCAGGGGAACAAACAAGCTCAGTAATGAAACATGGTGTGGTGGAAGGGGCAATATAATGTCCTGTTTCAATTTCTCCCCCCTTTTATCCACCTATCCAGTACCTATCCCTTTCCACATCCTCCCCTCCCCTCCCCTCCTGCACCCACCCCTCCGTATCCATCCTTCCTGTATCCAGCCCTGCCATATCCACTTCTCTCCTCCCACGTCACACATCCCACACTCTCCCTCCCTCCCACACCATCTCCCCCGACTGTGCTATCCCCTCCCATCCCTCCCTCTTCCCCTCACACACACCCACCTCTCCTCCCTCCTCCACACACACCCACCTCTCCTCCCTCCTCCACACTCCCCCACAACTTTTCCTTAATCACCTTTATCTCTTTCTTTCAGGAAAATAGGAGCGCTGATAGATTGAGAAGTATTATTATATTCAGAGTTGAATGATGTGGGGGATAGAAGAGGGCTCACCAAATCCCTAATGATTCTCATGTGCTATGCACAACAAAAAAAGCTCAGGCCAGAGTCCAATTCTTTGAAGGAGTCAAGTTCTCCTTTGCTGCAGAGAGAGCTATTGAATGGTTCACTGGGGAGCAGTGGAGGGGGAGAATGTGTCAAGTCTAGGGCCGGGATTTTCGAGTGTTAGGAATTGTTGTGGGCGGGATGAAAAATTTCTGCTGAAAAAAAAGTCTGTTGACTTCAGGCGGGAATTTCCAGTCCCGCGGTGGGCAGGACTGGAATATCTCGGCCCTAGCGTTCCAAGATTATCTAGCACTCACTAGTGATGAGGCTTAAAAAAAGGACTTGCATTTATACAGTGCTTTTCACAACCTGAGGGTGTTCCAAAGTATTTGATAGCTAATTAAGTACTTTTGAAGTGTAGTCACCTTCGTAATATAGAAAATGTATCGAAACTGTTTAGGACAGGCTGAATGGACCGATAGAACTTTACTTGTCTGTCAATTTTTGTCTTGTTTCTTTCTTTCCCTCTTTTAGTTGTATTAAGTAATTTTGTGTTAGATATGCTGCAATACTGGACCACGCTGTTGCTGTACCATCTGACAAGCTTCCATTGTTAAACAATATCTGTTAGTACACCCTTGTGACACTTTTGTCCTCCCAGTTTAAGACTTTCTTAGAAGTTTTCCACTGAGGATCCAATTGAATTAAGAGCTGTCAGAACTCATTTAGACCCACAGGCCTTCCACAGTCATCAAAAAGGCAGGGCCATGTTCCTTTATGTGTGGGCTTTTGATATAAATCTTCATCACAAAGGCAAAATGATCATGTCTCAGAACAGCATCCACACAAATTATGTAACTGTGGCTTGCTTAACAGCAGAAATCCGGTGTCATTCCATGACTGGATACTTAGGTAAAATATTTGCTAAACCTTGCCAGATGTTGAAGGAAGTTTCTCGCATTGACCCTTGTTTATTATTTTGGAGTCAACTTCTGGAAGTTATTTTTGAACCCAGGGGCTGGAGATTCTGGGGTGATTTATTTTTCCTTTTCAACTTTTTGAAGACTGCAGCAGTTCTTGTACACAATTCAACTCATCTAAAAATAACAATTCTTGGGTCATACAACAAATAGAATTTGACTCTGTGTACTTTTTTGGCACAGAGTACCAGCTATAGTGCTGTCAGAAGGCTGTACTCTATCTCAACAATAGATCCTCATTCTAACTTCAGAAACAAGATTCCAACTGCATCCATGTGATTTTTTTTCACAAAATCAATAGATAGAAAATTGTAGGTAACACATTCATATGACGACTTGGGAAATCTATCCTTATTTACTCTCTTATAATCTTTCAGAATCATGACAACTTCCAATACGTCAACCTTAAAATTGATTGTTCCATTGAAAAAGTTCAATTTTTCAAGCCTATCTTCATATCTATAATCTTTCATTCCTGTATCATCCTAAGCAATGGTGCACAACGTGGGCAGATTTAAATAGTGAAACAGAGGACAGAGAATATGAATTACACAAAAAGACCTCTGAGTTAGGCAACAGAATATAATATAATCAATACGAGTACCAGGTGATTGACAGTTGCTGTTAGTTAATCCTTAATTCAGATTCTACCCTGCTCATTTATCATGATACCCATTATTCAATCTGTACTATGTGTGGGTAAATAGTTTTGTTTATACATATCTCAGAAGCTTAATTTTGTTCTTAGTCTGCTATCTTATTCTGCCCCTTTTTGTTGAGTGTGCTTATAATCCCTTCATTATGATTGCCCAACCATATTTCACTTTTATTAATTTCAAGGCCGATTTTCTGGAAATGGCCATTTAGAGGGAAGTTTGTCCCACAGGCTGTATATCAACCCTGTAATGTGTGCACACAACCCCTGGCAGTTACAGACTGCAGCATTTTCAATTGGATTACCATGAGTATCACTCTTGCCTGTCTGTATAAGGAAGAGAAGCAAGGAATGAATACAAAGGCTGCAACTAGATAAGGTCTTGGGTGGAGCAGGGGGATGGGGAAATAGAGCACTACATTCTGGAAACACGGGCCTCGATTGTGTCCCAACCCACTACGTACATGCCCATACCTTTTCTACAGTGCAGTGTGTTACTCATTAGCATAAATCAGAATTGGGAATTGGGTCTGTGATTTAAAACTTCACAGTTGCCAGCAAGGTTCCCCTGGCTCAACACAAAAACAAAAACAAAAATACCTGGAAAAACTCAGCAGGTCTGGCAGCATCGGTGGAGAGGAGCACAGTTGACGTTTCGGGTCCTCATGACCCTTCCCTGGCTTCCTGTCTGTAACTATCAGGGCTGTAGTTTTCAAACAATGGTGTTCAGATTCAGCTGGCTGATGAGTGAATGGACATTTGTATATCGTTGCTGAACTTTTAAAGATTGTACTTGACGGTGTCTATCTGTCTTGTACTTTAATTGCACTTTTAGTCATTAGTTAGTCTGTTTCAAATATATTTACTAGCCCAGTGCTTGCATCAATATCAAAAATGTTCTCCAACTTATTCCTTGTGCTGTTCTCTTTGCTGTAGAATGAAGACTACTTGGGACTTGCCCAGTCCAGATTATAATCATATCTACACAAATATAGTCATATCCATACAGTGAGTTTTACTGGATTCACTTTTAATGGGAAATTGATGATCTCCATGGCTATGCTAAGATCCTTTGAGCATTCATTGTGCTGGAGACTTTTTGGATAGTGGTGGAAGGTAGATTGTGAAGTGGGAATTCCGAGGGAATGGTATGAGCAGTTCTTAAAAAATATTATTTTGATTTTCTTTGGGTATTATTCACAATCAAGAGGTCCAGTTAAACTTTATTTTTGTTTCGCTTACCTACTTTTTTACTGTTTCTGTGTCTTTTCCTTTGCTTCATAAAGTACATTTTACTATTTACCGTTCCTTTTCCTGATCTCTCTGCAGCAGGCTCTTCTGTTCACTTCTCCCCAGGAGACTAGTTGATAGGTGCAGAACATATTATTAGAGGAGCCCAAAGAGCACAAATGGAGTCCACATAGGAGAAAGAATGGCCTGGGAGACACTGAAGCAGCACATGGAGTGGGAGGGAACTGCCCAGAGTCTCTGAACCATCATCCTCTCTGCCAGCATCAGAAGAAATAAACAGATAATAAGTCAGGATGGAAAGGAATGCATCTGAGTTGCTTGTGTGCAAACTGGTTGTGTCAGGCACGGTGAGCCCATGCACTTGAGACACTGAGCTTATGCCTATGCAGAACCCAGGAAATATGGAAGCAGAGGTGAAGGTTGCTGGCTCTGTAAATGGAACAGAACTGAAACCACAGGGTCGCAGGAAATGGGACAGATCTTTCTGAGAGACGATTGGTACAGGAGGTTCTAAAATACAACAATTATGTCTTTGAACATGTTTGGTGATTATTTTAAGAATTATGTAATTTTACATGTGTTTATGATTGAATTTTTTCTGGGTCAAATGATATGGTAGGTTAGAAATTCAATTGGCCACTGATCTGAGCATTTTGGCAGGTTGATTTTGTGAGAGCATGCATGTTCTTAGTCCTTGATTGATAGATATAGTAATTTAACATTTCAGCACAGTTACTAAAACAATGATTGGCACTTTGGGCATTTTGGTACTGATGCACCAAATGTTGGTTTGGTACAGCAGGCATCAATACATAATTGGCACACCAGATATTGGTATTCATAATACCAGATATTGTTACTGATAGTAATATAGCATATAGTTCTATTGGTTTGCCTGGTATTGTTAATAGTACAACAAATATTGGTGTTGCTGAACAGATTTTGGTGTTGACACAGCAGATATTCAAAGTGATGCACTAGACATACCAGATATACCAAATAATGGTACTGGTGCAGCAAGTTTGGTTACTGTACGTGAGTACTGATGTTGGCACAGTAGGTATTGGTATAGCTCCACCATATATTGGCATACCAGATAAGTTACACTTATTATTGGGATAACAAGTTCTGTCACTTTTTTTATGTTCCTATTGCATTGTTGTTTTAAGGATATCAAATGATATTAAGGATCATAATGATGGTAAGGGATAAATGGAGTAAAGGTACAGATCAGTTTTGATCTAACTGCATGGTGGAATAGACCTGAGGGGCTGAGTATCCTACTCAGCTGTAGTATTGGTACACCAAGTGTTGTTAACTGATACACTCTAGGTGTCATACACCAGGTATTGATATAGGTACACCCGTATTGATACACCAGGCATTGTTCCCAATACAGTTACAATGGGGAGAACTGGGGAAGGAAAAACAGATATCAGAGTCCATAGTGATTTCCAATAGTGTGGAATCATAGAACGCTAGGGTCTCAGATTATATTGCCTTCAAAGAATATTGACAACCCTTATTAGAGCACTTTACTTTTTGTTGTACAGAAGAAAGAAGAACACTTCCAGCAAATAATATTAAGGATTTCTCAGTACCCTGGAACTTAAGCCCATTTAATCTTGAATTACAGTAACATCACTTATCTTAACAAAAATTGTTTTCTTAAGGATGTGAGACATAAAGGAAAATGATTGTAATGGGTCTTGATGAAACTATCTTCCTGTTTTTGTATGATACAAATGAGCTTCCCCAAGGTTAATTTACATTCTGTCACCAGGCCACAAAATTCTGCTGTACTCAAAGGCCAAAGAATTAAAATAACCCATGTATCCATCTTACCTTATGAATCAAGCTGCACTTGAAGATAAAATATTTGGAATATATTTTTTCCTTGTGCTCAGTTAAAAAAAATAACATTTATTAACAGCCATTGGATTATAACTGTTTCTTTATCGGGTGGTGGCTGGGTAGAGGGGTCACTTGTTGGCGTTTTGGGTAGGGATGACCCCTTTTCAAACAGTGCGGCTTTCCATTTCCTTCTTCTTGCCTTCTCCTTTGGCCTTCCAATGCCTTAGCAATTCACGCATCCTTTGTTCCTTCAATGTCTTTAATTCTTTAATGTTGACTGAGGTGATCTGTTCCACCATCCAACAATCATTCCTCTGACGTTTCCTGTCTGTTTGCTTGCCTCCCTGACCCTTTCTCCAAATCTATTAATGTGCATCTTTTCCTGTTCAGTTTTGAGTAAGCCATGAGTCTAAATGCCAACTGTTTATCCTCTCCACCATGTTGACTAGCCTGCTGTGTGCTAGCCTTCGTTTGCAGTATTTTGATCTTTAATTACCAATACTTTGATCTCTGAATTGACCAAGTGAGACGAAGGTACCACTTGAATATGGATAATGTTCAACTGGAACATTTCATCTGCCAAAAAAGCTGTGGCTATGCTCTCAAACTTCACATTCAACATCATGAAATTGCTGAAAAAGCAACTGCCAAGGGCTTTTGACAAGAGTAAATTGTGAGAAACTGTTTCCACTGGCAGGAGTGTTGATAACCAGAGGACACAGGCTTAAGATAATTGGCAAAAGAATGAGATTAGGAGGATGAGTTTTTTTTTACACAACAACTTATTATGATTGGAATGCACTGCCTGAAAGGGTGGTGGAAGCAGACACAAAGATTGGCTGGGTGGTTAACAGTGAGGTTGAGTGTCTTGGGCTACAGGAAGATATAGATGGGACGGTCAAATGGGCAGATAAGTGGCAGATGGAATTTAACCCTGAAAAGTGTGAGGTGATACACTTTGGAAGGAGTAATTTGACAAGGAAGTATTCAATGAAGGGCATGGCACTAGGAAGTTCTGAGGAACAAAGGGAACTTGGCGTGTGTGTCCTTAGATCTCTGAAGGCGGAGGGGCATGTTAGTGGGGTGGTGAAAAAGGCATATGGGACACTTGCCTTTATCAATCGAGGCATAGATTACAAAAAGTAGGGAGGTCATGTTGTGACCTTGGTGAGGCCACAGCTGGAGTACTGTCTGCAGTTCTGGTCGCCACATTATGGGAAGGATGTGATTGCACTGGAGGGGGTGCAGAGGAAATTCACCAGGATGTTGCCTGGGATGAAACATTTAAGTTATGAAGAAAGGTTGGATAGACTTGGGTTGTTTTTGTTGGAGCAGGGAAGACTGAGGGGCGACCCGATCGAGGTGTACAAGATTATGAGGGGCATGGACAAGGTGGATGGGGAGCAGCTGTTCCCCTTAGTTGAAGGGTCAGTCACGAGGGGACATAAGATCAATGTGAGGGGCAGGAGGTTTAGGGAGGATGTGAGGAAAAACTTTTTTACCCAGAGGGTGGTGACGGTCTGGGATGCACTGGCTGAGAGGGTGGTGGAGGCAGATTGCCTCACATCCTTTAAAAAGTACCTGGATGAGCACTTGGCATGTCATAATATTCAAGGCTATGGGCCAAGTGCTGGTAAATGGGATTAGTTAGGTAGATCAGGTGTTTCTCACACGTCGGTGCAGACTTGATGGGCCGAAGGGCCTCTTCTGCACTGTGATTCTATGCTAAATTTCAAAGGGGAATTGGATAAATACTTGAAAAATTAACATTTACAGAGTAATGGGGAAAGAACAGAGATGTGGGACTATGTTGGATAGTTCTTTCAAATAGCCAGCACAAACACAACAGGCTAAATGATTGTGGCCAGCCTTTCTGTCCTGCTGCCAAATGAGGCTCTTAAGTGGACAACTAATCTTAATTAAGGGCCTCATCCCTCATTCAAAGACACTTAGTGCCTGATTGAGGGACATCACATCAGGAAGGGCGTGGTCCACTGAGAGCCACCCGCTTACCCTTGCTACCGACCCCCCTCCCCACCCTGCTCCAATGACCCCCACCCCGTGACCCCTCCCCAAACCGTCATCCTTCACCTTTGCCTGGGCCCCTCAACAATTCTGGGCCTGGGTCAGTGTAGCATCCTTGGTGGTGTTGCCAAGTACTGAGGAGCTGTCAGCCATGGATTGTCCAGCAGCTCTCTACAGTGGGACTTCTGCCCCTGGGGTCCTTGATCCTGGGGAAGTCCCCCTATATCTGGTTTTCAGATGGTTGGCTTTCCAACCCTGCCAATGGAAGTGTGTTATGACCAATGCAGTTGGTAAAGCAGAGTTATTTAAAAATCCCAGTGGGAAACTTTAAACAACTGTCATAACCAATAATTTTAAGTGTTATGTTTGAGATGCGACTCTAAATGTAGGAATCAGACCACCAGTTCTCGAGGTTTTACATTAAACTAAAGAAAACATTTTATTCATTTACACAGGTTAAAATAGATATACACATGGCTACAAATTACTACTTTCATAACTTTTAACAAATTCCCAAACTAATTTCCATTAAGGCAACAGCAACCAAACACCAGGCAAAGCATTTTCACCTTAAGAATTCAAAGTGAGGTTCTTTCACTTGGTTCCTGTGGAGCCAGCTGGAGGCTTGGAGCTACCTTTTGATCTCACATTGCCTGTGCTCTGCACACCCAAAAACTACTGAAGTTATACCTACCAGCCCCATTGAATGTTAATTCTCATTGTATCAACAACCTCTGAACTAAACTTCTCTAACAATAAAACCCCTTTCATAGTACCAATTTTATTAGTAATATAAACATATTGTTTGGTAGCTGCTAGATAGGTGTCAGTTTTCACCGCACTTCTTGAATACGCTACTCAAAAAATGCAAATGCACGCTATCTCTCTTACATATCAAAACTAGTACCCATCAAAGCACCCAGACTAGATGGCTTTAATCCAATTAAGACAACCCACAGACCAAACCTCTAGTTTAAAGGAAAAATCTTTTCCAAAATATTATATATATTAATAGCTTCATGACAGAGAGCTACTCTACTTTGAAGGTTGGGCCCATTAAGATAGTGCCATTAATGTGAAAATGAGCACTCAGGATAACGTGTTGGCTGTGACCCCAGACAAAGGGTGGGTGGAGAGGGGGTAGGGAGGTCCCACCTTTGTGGGGAGCTCGGAGTGGCAACAGCAGCCCTTGTAATTTTAATGGCATCTCTAGGGGCATACTGCTTCTCCTGACCACACACAAATAAGTAAGTGCTAGCGACAGCAGGAATAAGAGGATAGACCAAATGAACACATGGCTGGAGAGCTGGTGTAGCTGAGAGGGATTCAGATTCTTGAGGCCCTGGGACCAGTTCTGGGGAAGGTGGGACCGGTACAAGCCGGACGGGCTGCACCCAGGCAGAGCTGGGATCAATATCCTTGCGGGGGGTTTTACTAGTTCTGTTGAGGAGTATTTAAACTAGTGTGGCAGGGGGATGGGATCCCGGAGTAGGATCAGATAGGTCAGATTCAGATCAGAAAAATGGAGGTAGAACATTAGCCAGGGACGTAGAACATTAGCCAGGGGCGTTGTGATAGACATGGAGTTACAGGAGAAGCGAAGTTTAAAAAGTGTCCAGCAAGGGAAATTGACAGGGTTAAACTGTTTCTACTTCAATGTAAAGAGTATTACAAACAAGGTAGATGAGTTAAGGGCACAGGTAGACACATGGCAGCAGGATGTCATTGCTATAATGGAGACCTGGCTAAAGGAGGGACAAAACTGGCAACTAAGTATCCCTGGTTATAGAGTCTTCAGACACGATAGAGTAGGAGATAAAAAAGGAGTGGGGGGGTGTGGGGGGGGTGGGGGGGTGGTGGGGTTTACACTAATGGTTAAAGAATCAATTCCAGTTGTGAGAAGGGATGATATACTAAATGGGTCAACAAACGAGGCTTTATGGATTGAGCCTAGAAATAAAAAAGGGGCAGTCACACTACTGGGAGTATACTACAGACCCCCAAATAGTGAAAGGGAGATAGAAGAACAAATATGTAGGCAAATTTCTGCTTGTAAGAATAAGAGGGCAATAATAGTAGGAGACTTCAACTATCCTAATATCAACTGGGATTCAAACAATATAAGGGGCATTGAGGGAGAAAGACTCATGCAGTATGTCCAGGAAAATTTTTTCAACCAATCAGTGACAAACCCAAAGAGAGGAGATGCAATTCTAGACCTAGTCTTGGGGAACGAAGAAAGGCAAGTGGGTGAAGTGACAGTTGGCGACCATATCGGGGACAGTGATCACAATTCAGTTAGATTTAGCATTACCATGGGAAAGGACAGAGATAAGGCAGGAGTAAAAGTCTTGAACTGGGGGAAGGCAAATTTTGCAGAAATGAGAAGGGACTTGGCTGAGGTGGACTGGACAGCACTGCTGGGGGATGAAACAGTGGAAAACCAGTGGGAAGCACTAAAAAGTGAGATCCTAATTGTACAAAGTAGACATGTCTCCTACAAAAATAAGAGTGGTACTGCCAAATCTAGACCTCTCTGGTTGTCTAGAGGAGTACAGGGAAGATCAAACAGAAAAAGAAAGCGTACGATAGGCACAAAGAACTAAGCACTGCAGATAGCCTAGACGAATATAGGAAGTGCAGGGACAAAGTAAAAAAGGAAATAAAGAAATCAAAGAGAGGACATGAAGAAAGATTAGCAAGTAAAGTTAAAGATAACCCAAAGATGTTTTACCAATATATTAAGGCTAAAAGGTTAGTTAAGGAATAAGTGGGACCTATCAGAGATGAAGATGGAAACTTGTGTGTAGATGCAGAGGCTGTGGGAAGGATTTTGAATGAATGTTTTGTTTCCATGTTTACAAAGGAAAGGGAGGATGTAGATGTAGTAGTCCAGGAGGAACACTGCGAGATATTGGACGGGATAGTCATAAAGAGAGAGGAAGTACTCGAAGGGTTGAAACCCTTGAAAGTTGATAAGTCACCAGGGCCAGATGGATTGTTTCCGAGGCTGCTGAAGGAAGTCAGGGAGGAGATAGCAGATGCTCTGAGGATGATTTTCCAATCTTCACTAGATACAGGGGAGGTACCAGAGGACTGGAGAAATGCAAACGTAGTTTCATTGTTTAAAAAGGGATCAAAGGAAATGCCAAACAATTAAAGGCCAGTTAGTCTTACATCGGTGGTGAGCAAATTAGTAGAATCAATCCTGAGAGATAGGATTAACTGTCATGTGGAAAGGCATGGACTAGTCAGGGATGGTCAGCATGGATTTGTTAAAGAAAGGTCTTGCCTCACAAATTTGATTGAATTCTTTGAGGAAGTGACAAGAAGGGTTGATGAAGGTTGATGAAGGTAGTGCAGTGGATGTTGTGTACATGGATTTTAGCAAGGCATTTGACAAGGTCCCACATGGCAGATTGGTCAGGAAAGTAAAAGCCCATGGGATTCAGGGTAATGTGGCAAACTGGATAAAAGGTTGGCTTTGTAACAGGAAACAAAGGGTAATGGTCGATGGATGCCCTTGCGAATCGAAAGTTGTCTCAAGTGGTGTTTCACAGGGCTCGGTGTTGGGACCCTTGCTGCTTGTGTTATATATTAATGATTTGGACGTGAACAAGGGGGGCAGAATTGGGAAATTTGCAGATGACACAAAGATTGGCTGAGTAGTGGATAGTGTAGAGGATAGCCATAATCTCCAAAATGATATAAATGGGTTGGTGGAGTGGGCGGTAAAGTGGCAGATGGATTTTAACATTGAGAAGTGTTTAGGGAGGTCAAACAGTTACAGGGATTACACAATAAATGGAAATATACTAAGGGGTAGATGAAGTGAGAGATCTTGGCGTACAAGTACACAGGTCCCTGAAGGCAGCAGTACAAGTAGACAAGGTTGTAAAGAAGGCAAATGGAATGGTCTCCTTCACTGGCAGAGGTATAGAATATAAAAGTAAGGATATATTGTTGGAATTGTATAAAATACTGGTGAGGCCACAACTGGAGTATTGTGTGCAGTTCTGGTCACCACATTACAGGAAGGACGTAATAGCTCTGGAGAGAGGGCAGAGGAGGTTTACAAAAATGTTGCCAAAGTTAGAAAAGTGTAGATACGAGGAGAGATTGGATAGGTTGGGGTTATTTTCCTTGGATCAAAGAAGGCTGAGAGGTGGCTTGATTGAGGTGTACAAAATTATGAGGGTAATAGATAGAGTGGACAGGATAAAATTGTTTCCCTTGGTGGAGAATTCTAGAACCAGGGGACATAGATTCAAGATAAGTGGCAGAAGGTGTAGGGGGGATATGAGGAAGAACTTTTTTATGCAGAAGGTAGTGGGTGTCTGGAATTTGCTGCCCAAGCTGGTGGTAGAGGCAGAAACTTTAAACTCTTTTAAAAAGCACCTGGATTTGCACCTAAAGGGCTATGGGCCGGGTGCAGGAAGGTGGGATTAGAAAGGGCACCTGGGTGTCCCCAGGCTGGCATGGACAAGATGGGCTGAATGGCCTCCTTCTGTGCTGTAACTTTTCTATGGTTCTGTGGTTCTAAGTGCTTACCTTTGGCTAGTCTTCTGCCAGCTGATACTGGGCAGGGTGCCCACGGTGCATGTATCATTTAAAAAAAATCTTAGGACCTGATATTAATACCTAAATTAGCTCTGTGCTTGTTTCAGATGCCCACTGAGGTCACCCTGGAATGTCAACAAGAAGACTGGGCCTGTATGTTCTTCTCTGTGGTTTTTGTGGCACTGCAGCCCCATTTCTGTCAAGCGAGGCAGCTCAGAATCTTCCCTATATTTCATGCCTTTCTAATACTCCACTAATGGGCCCCCCATCTTAACTAGTTTTAACTCATCAGAAATGCTCCATCTTCTCCTGTGAAAGATCCCACACTTTCCTTACGCTTGCCCTTTTCCAAAGTCCCCCTTCACCTCTCGTCCTCCTCCTTCTGACCTTCACTAATTTCAATGCCTCAGTGATTTGCTTCACAATTCCTTGCATTCAATCTCTCACTAGCCTCACCACACCCTCCTTAAGTGATCTCCTCCTTTTATTATAGCCTGTTTGCACACCTATCTTGGTCCTGTCCTCTAGAACTGCTAACCTAACTCCATCTGCCCTGCCATCTATCTCCTTTTCTACCTCCGCAACACTCTCCTGTGTTTTTCACCACTTCTTTGCACTCTTACTGGACATTCACCATTTATTTTTTTCCATAGTACAAAGCACTTTGAGATATCTTCATCCTATAAAAATGTAAGTTGTGGTCATTGCATGTTCCATTCACAATTTGAAATTCTGGGTCTCATTTGCCTGGACTCTGTCAGTTCTCTGCTCTGGCAGATAGAAGTAGCTGACCAGTGGGCAGGAGCAGAATTTTCTGTAGCAGGAGGCCACCAGTGGGTACCTGGAGGACCTGTTCCTGGTAGTTGTTGTATATTTTTATACATTTGATTTACTTAGGAACAATGCAGAGACAACACTAATTTCTAAGGCCCAGATTTTCATTCCTAGTTCGGGTGCTCAAAGGTTGGAGAATTCCCGGCTCCACAAGCCTGGCCTTTAAAACTGGCTGCCTGGAAGTTGGATTTTCCGTCTGGGGGTATGTGGGCTGGATTGGAAGTTGGGGCGACCTGGGAAGAGCCAAGGAGGATGCTGGGTGTGGAGGTGGGCTGGGCAGAAGGCCTGTGTCGGGGCTTCAGCACTACATACAAAAATGAAAAATAAAATATGAAACATCACTCCAGTCTTCACCCCTCACTCCCTCATGCCCCATCCATGCCAACCAAGGGCAGCTCATGTTCCCCAGCCATGCCCATGGCCCTTTATAGGCCCAATGTCACTTAGTGCCAACTCATGTCAACTCATGCCCCCCCACCCACCACCCTTTGCCCTTACATCTACCATGCCAACTCACCTAGTATCCACCATTGACAAATTTCAGGACCCATGCAGATATGAGATAAAATACAGCTCTATAAAGTTCTAAGTGTCTGTTGCAGACATTGCTATATTGAAAATAACATTTTTATTCATAAAAACCCATTTACTACATTTACATTCCTTCAAATAAATAAAGCCTTATAACAACAAACATTTCATTCAAGTGCACAATCCCTTAAAACAACAAGCATTGGGATTTTAGTCCCACAGCAAAGAGTCTATAACCACTTGTAGCTGTCACTCAAACTGTGAAATAGCAGGCACCCTACTGCGATAATGGATGATGGTGAAATCAGTCATACAGCGTGAAAATGGGAAGTGCCATGTTAAGGGGTGGGACTTCTGATTTTCAGGCATTTCTGCTATTTTCGTCACGATAGGGAGCCTCTCTATCATGGGCCTAAACATGCAACTGATTTTATTTACAAGCGTTAGAAAATATCTCTGTAATCACAAAATGTCTGCACTCATGCTCACAGCTCAGCTTCTAGCTCTTTCTGTGGTGCCTGTTTACTTTAGCTCTGAGTTCACACTCAGGCTTAACCAATCAAGCACAGTGAGCATAGATCAGTTACCAGACTAACATAATTGAATACAGAACAATGAAACCATCAAACACTATAGTCATCAGGTCAGGTTTAGAGAAGTATTGCTGTCAGGGAGAAAAGAAAGGAACTCCAGGGCAGGGGATACCCAAAGTTTCCTGGTGGTTCCTGGCATACATTGTTGTTCTTCCTTGTCAACAAAGGTAAGAGAAACTGAAAGTGACATAATTTTCCAAACCTCTTCTGTCCCTAGCTTTGCAAGTGGCTCTGTCATTGGGTAGAACCACTACAATTTTTAGTTAAAATTGTTGCCGGGGTCCTAACTGCATTAGAGGAGAAAGGTGTTCGGCAGAGTAAGGATTAATGTGGGACTGGAGAACAGTATCACCCACATAGTGATGTAGACAGTCACATGATAGGAGGCTGTCTGTAGAGTAGAATCTGGAAGGAGCTGGCATGGAGACAGCACCCATGCATGGCAGTACATTGGATTTGTACACAATTATGTGTTAACAATAAACAGTTTATGTTCAGCCATACAAACCTCCACACCAAACAACCTTTACAACATGGTGGCAGTGAAGGATAGATCCCAAAATCCCAGAGAAGCTGGTGAAGGAATCCAGAATCTCAAAGCATGAAGAAGTAAGAAACTGAAGCATGACCTGAGTGAAGAGCAGCTAAATTGAAGACGTAGTTGGAGGTTACCTAAAAAGAAACTGAAGACACAGTTGGAAAGCACCTAAATAAAAAGCTCCATTACAGACATGGAGGCTGAAGAACTCCATCAGGGTACATGGACATCCATTACCAGGCCTGATCAAAGGGATCTAGCTAGGTCTATAAAGGCTAGCAAAATTCAAACAAAGGAAAAAATGGCTGAAATGCAGTATTGGGAACTAGAGACAGTTTAAGTAAGTTATATTTGTATTTGTGGTTGCTAGGAATGAGTTTTAGATTTAAGTTTAATTTGTGCTTCTGTATTAGTGTGTTAAGAAAGGGGGATCTTGAGTTTTAGATTAATTTTCAAAGTTGTCTGTATGTCTGAGGCTTTGTTGGTACACCTGAATTTTTAATGAGGTTTTATTACTCTTGAAGTAGAAAAATTAGGGTGTTGCCTAACAATAGGGGGCCCACAGACACAGGGAAAAACAGAACAGCAGCTTTTTTATTTCAATTGGAAGCAAGTGCCAGGAGAAGCTGGACACAAGAGAGGGAACTGCAGGTTCCAAAGAATGAAAAGAAAAGTCCAAAAACCAGGGAGTGGAACAGGAGAAAGGTCCCAGGAAGACAGTGAAGTCAAGGGAGAAGGACAAGAAGCTGAACAAGATCCTGTTCAGTGCAAGTGAAAGTAATGAGCAGAAAGGAAGTCTCCAATCTTAAAGGGAGAGAGCTGCAGGATGCTGATTTAAACAAAATAGGCTTGTGCGTAGCCAGAAGATCTGAGAAGACAGCCAAAGGTTGGTGACTCCTTACTAGGGGCATGTGAAGCAATGGTGTTCTGTTGGCATGGCTGAGTATCTGAGAGAGAATGCATGGAAGGAAGCTTGAGTGCACATGGTGATCTGGGAGAGAGGAACATTGGAAGGAGAGTTCAAAACCCTGGAGGTGGACCCTTGTAGAAGGCGTCCGAAAGAAAGAGTTGTTTGGGAGAAGATTCAAAGCAGATTCTTCGAGAGTGGTGTTTGGAAATCCTCACGTGAAAGACA
This sequence comes from Cetorhinus maximus, assembly GCF_964194155.1. Classification (NCBI taxonomy): domain Eukaryota; kingdom Metazoa; phylum Chordata; class Chondrichthyes; order Lamniformes; family Cetorhinidae; genus Cetorhinus; species Cetorhinus maximus. The sequence goes on along the minus strand of NC_135890.1, from coordinate 47,602,305 downwards.
GAGTTCAGTGAGACCGGTTGATTCAAGGTGTGACAAGCATCTGGGGGTAGTTGATGAGGGATCCATAGCATCTGTTTGAGGTGGCATCTGTCACTTGGGGGAGAATTTTCTCCCTGTCGGGGGGGTTGTGCAGGGGCGGGTGCGGGTGGGCGTGCAGCCGATTGACGCCCCCGATTGGCTAGGCACCGCCATTTTACCTGGGTGGGCCAATTAAGGCCCGCCCAGTGTGACGCGCACCCAGAAGCGCTGAGCGCTCCCTGTGTGGGCGGCGGGGGTAGCCTGAGTCGGGAGTGCGCTCTTTTGTGCATGTGTGCGAAAGAGCACAAAAATCTCCCTGAGGCACCCAGATTAGTTTTAACTTTAAGCAGTTTAATAAAGTGTTGAAAGATTTTTTGACATGTCCCCTCATGTGAAACTGTCACATGCACTGGGACATGTGCATTAATTTTAATAAAAACTTTTCTGAAAATTTTAAATCATTCATGAAACCTCATCTCACCCGTGGATGAGGTTCCATGAAAAATGCAAAGGCCGCCTGGGCTCTTTACCTGCCCGTCCACCTTGAGGTTGGATAGGCAGCTCAGCTGATTGCCTTAATTGCTTTTTAACAGGCCTTAATAAGCCTTTGACAGTTTGGCTGCGCGCCCACCGAACTGAAAATCAAAATGATGTGCGGTGACGTCAGGACGCACGCCTGACATCACCCCACATCATTTGACGCCTCGGTGAGCGGGCCCTGTCCCCGCTCGCCGAGCCGAAGATTCTGCCCTTGGTTTCAGAGTGTGGTGTGCCTGACCACAGGTCGCCTATTGGTTTACATGGACTGTGTGCTTACTGTGAACATGAGAGTATAAGATATCTTTTGTAACTTGTGTTACCCTTATGAATCTGCAATATTTGTAAAGTTATAGTTGTGGGTGAAGGAGTGTTGTAATAAGGTTCATCTTTTCTTGTTAAATAAATGTTTTATTCTTTTGTTAAAAGTTCATCAGCTGACTTCTTTGACTCTGTTCAGTAGCTACTCTCCATGTTTCTAGAAGTTAGGATCAATCAAGCCAGGTCCCAGGGTCCAGTGGTGACATCAGCTGGGATCACCCCATAACACCAGCAAAATAATTCGCTGTGCAGGTGACAAGCCAGACCTGATCAGTTGTAGAGACATCATCAAAGGACCTAGCCAAATCACAAAAAGGCTGAGCAAAATTCAAAAACAAAGGAAAGAAGGCTGAAAAAAGAATAATCCACCGTGCAGATGAAAAGCAAGACCTGGGTTAAAGCAAGCTCAGCATACCTAGCCAAATCACAAGAAGGGTGAGCAAAAAATTACAATAAAACAGCCTAACTTACCTTTAAAAATAGACAGCCATCGAGATCAGCACATCCAGTGCGCAGTTGCAGAAAAACTGCAGCAAGGGTCCCAGCTGGCACCATGACAAGGTGGCCGAGCTGAATTGAAAAAACAGTGTTTAGAATACAGAGGGCACAGTAAAAAGGGTCGCCTTCTAATACTTCTCCCTGATTGAGAGAGCAAGCAGAGGCCCAAAACTACAATATTGAAGAGTTCCCGTACATAAAATCAGTTTTTAAAAAAGGACTGTCAGTGCAATGTAAACCCACCGAAACTGACAAAGCGCGGGAAGAACAGAAAGAAAAGAATGGCATCTGTGGAGCCATTTTGAAGCGAGAAATACAAGTTAAAGAGGTACTCATCTGTTATAATAAACAGCAATGGATAAAATATTAGAAATACCAGACCCATTTTGGCTAAGGCAAGGGCTAAAGACCCAAGATTGGGAGTCTTGAAGAAGAAAACATTTTGATTACAATCTTTAGAATTGTCTACCTAAATGGAGTTGGCGTATTTGGTGACCGCTTTGGTGCTTTCGGAGACGGCGTGTTTGGCCAATTCCCCTGGCAGCATGAGGCGGACGGCGCTCTGGATTTCCCGGGCCGAGATGGTGCGGCGCTTGTTGTAGTGAATGAGGTGCGAAGCCCCGGAGGCGATGCGCTCGAAAATGTCGACAGCGAAGGAATTCATAACACTCATGGCCTTGGACGAGATCCTGGTGGAAGGGTAGACCTGGGTCAGCACCCTGTACACATAAATGGAATAGCTCTGCTTGCGAGATTTTCTCTGCTTCTTAGGCAGCTTCTTGGTGACTTTAATCAGCGACTGTTTCGACACCTTGCGGGATGCACCGCCTTTCGTCGCAGCCGCCACCTCAGGCATTCCACTCAACTCGGGCCAACACAAGTCACATCTAACATTCTGATTACAGGAGTACAAGAAATCACACGCAGTACAAGTTAATATGTTTTCATGCTTGTTGGGTGCATTTGTGGATGAATTAATCCTAAACCAAGGTATAGATGATTCCTTCGCCACATTTAATGAGTTATTAAAACTGTTGACAAATACTTAATCTCCAAGTTGTGGAGAGCGCAGACCTTAAAAGAAGGTCTAGAACACCTCCAATAAAACACCATGGGAGAGAGAAGACCCAGAGCAAGGGAGAATGAAGACCCCAGTCTGAGGGAGACAGGAGACCACAGGCCGAGGGAAACAATACTCAAGTAAACCACAAGATGGTCGCAGACCACGTCAGTACAATGAAGTGCATAAGCTGAAGAGCTTAGTGAAGAAGAAAGAAGAGGGTGAGAAGCAGCTGAAAGGTTTAAAAATGGAGCTTTTTGAAAATGCTGACATATTCCCCAAACTGCAACAACAGGTGGCAGTGCGGACCGAGCAATTGGCTATGAATGAAGGAAAGCTGTTAGAGATAACCCAAAAGAGAAAAAAAAAACCTGCAAAGAGAAAATGAAACAATTCCACAGGAAAATGTTCATAACAAAGCTGAGTTGGAAGAACTCGACCAGAAGTACAGCAAAGTACAACAGCAGGCAGAAAAGGTACTCAAAGGAGTCACTGCCCTGAAAGACTCTTTGAAGAATCAATATATAGCCATGGATAAACATGAGAAGCTAAAAAATGTGTTGAACACTGCTTCAGCAAAAGCACCTTTGGAGCTATCAATAGTGACAGAAGCACATTGTGAGTTGGCAAGAGGTCAACAAGAAAATAAATAGTTAAGAATAACTGATTGTCCTTCAAGATGAAATGCAAAGGGAGTACATAATCCTTCAGTAGCATGGAGAAATGAAGATTGTCTTGAACAGTAGAATGGAAGAACGGCAGAAAAAACTCACTGAATCTCTGTTGAATTACAAGAAAACTCAAGATGAAGCAATTGAGCTCCGCAAAGAAAAGGAAAATTTGTTGAAGGATCTTCACACATTACAAGGATCCCTTAGTTTGTTCCTCTGGAAAACTATGAAGAGAAACAAAATAAATTTAGTATCACTCTGAACAAACTGAAGGACTAGTTGCCAGAGAAGACTCAACAATGTTCTACATTCCAGAAAGAAGTCAAGAGGTATAAGAAAAAAACTGAAGAGCTGAAGAACAAGCTGAATGGAAAAGAGGAGAAAGGAAAAGCTGTAGAACTTTCCAAGCTGCGAGTGGACAAGGAAGCCATGTGTAGCACAATTACAGAACTGAAACAAGTTAAGACTTTGCCAGGGACAGACCTGGTCAACAGTGAAACCAAGGACAAGTACAAAGCTCTGTTTCAGACAGAGAAAGAAAAGAGAGAAAAAGGATTGGAAAATGTAAATCCGATGCTGAAAACTCACACAACTAGAAGAAAAAGCACAGGATGCCTCAAACTTGCTGAGAACTATTGAGTTACTGAAAAATGAAAAGGCTGAAATTGCTGAAATGGTGGAAATGAAAGTTCCATTTTTGAAATGTCAATGTCCAGCAAGAACATGGCGGACCCCATGGAAAAAGTAAATCTGAGCCTAAGAATGAATGGAGTTCACATTTTGGCAGGAACAGGACAAACCCACGGTGTCTGAACAAAGTAGACATGTTGTTGATAAAGAGAAGAGCAACTCGAAGGAGCGCAAAAAGTGAATCAAATGAAGATAACCAAGTACTGGAAACACAGGGCGCCACAATTTTAACTCCAGACCGACAAAGTCAACCCAAAGCAATTGCAACCACCATTCCTCCAAACACGACAGAATGAGATCTGGAAGAATTATCAAGCCTCCAGACCACCTGAATTTATGAAGTCAGAGACTTGAATGGGGGAGAAGATGTAGCAAGTAAAGTAAAGATTGTACTGAAAATATATTTGGGTAAGGACTTGGGGGAGGTGTAGTATAAGGGTGTTCGGCAGAGTAAGGGTTAACGTAGGACTGGAGAACAATATCGCCCACATAGTGATGTAGAGTCACATGAGAGTAGACTGTCTGTAGAGTAGAGTCTGGAAGGAGCCTGCATGGAGACAGCACCCATGCATGGCAGTATATTGGATATGTACATAATTATGGGTTAAGAATAAATGGTTTATGTTCAACCATACAAACCTCCAGACCTCTCCATGAAACCCCAAGCAACCTTTACAACAGTTCTGGGAGAAGCACTGCTGGTCATTCTTATTCACAGGGCAAAGAAAAACTGAAAATGACTTAAAGTTCTGGACCTCTTCTGTCCCTGGCTTTGCAGGTGGCTCTGTCATTGGATAGAACTACCACAATTTTTAGTTAAAATTGTTGCCAGGGTCCTAATTGCATTATAGGAGCCCAAGTTTAATATATTTATGAGTCCCCAACCTGCAAAAAGTGCACAATTAAAATAACGGCAAGCAGAAGCTCTTTGGGAATGTCTGGTATATGCTTTACAGCCATTTTCACTGCCTATCCGCACTAATCACATCTGGCAAGCAGCATTAAAATCAACACTAATATTTCTCTGCTTTCAGACAATTGTACGAGCTCACTGTGTTATGTAATGGTGCAGGTCCCAGTTCCTAACAGAGTCTAGGCCTTGGGAGGTGCAGGACTATTGAATCAGCACAGACATTAAAATATAGAATCTTAGTTTAAAATTATGCTAAAAAGTTGGCACATTCCTGTTTTATATCTCCACATGCTGCATTACATGAGGGGCTGGTTAGCTCAGTTGGCTAGATGACTAGTGTGTGTTTCAATTCCCATTCTGGCTGAGGTAGATTTGGGATCTGCCTCCTCGCCTGCCCCATGCTTGATCCGAAGTGGTGCCCCTCAATCTATATAATCAACTGTCTCTTAGAAAGATGTCTACAGTACCTCACGGAATATGGCTAATTGCCTATCTACCTATGTAGTGCATTATCATCTTGATCTATGATCAATAATTGAATCAATCACATTGATCTGTTTATTGAGCACTATGTCTTATATCTCTACTGTGATTCATTGCATTTACCAGATTCTATTGCATAACTGAATATTGCTTTGCAGTACATCCCTCCATAGTCTAGACTGCTATAGTCATACAACAATGGCCCTCGCATTTACCTAATAACTGGCTCGAGGTATTTTATTCTTTTGTCTACACATACTATTGGATTTGTTTTACTTTTAATAAAAAGGGCCAACAGTAAACATCAAACTACGTGTCTTATTTCATTGTTGTATAAAAGTTTATGGTTACTTGCTGAAGTTCACTATCAGAAGCTCACAGAAATCCTTCCTGCTGTTTGTAATGATTAAAATCACGTACTCTTGCAGCTTAAGTTTTTTGTAAGGGTCATTTTCCCAAAGTACTGAGAGTGTGTTGTTTTGAATGAGTCATACATTGATCCCTTTCCAGCAGACAGATTCATACAGTTTGATATCTTTCATTTCCAAAACATGTTTTTGGGTGTTTATGGTTGGAGAGGATGTACATCTTTGAGTCACTGCCCAAGACATGGGCACACATGGCATTCGGCTAGTTCACAGTCCCAAGCAAGACTTATTCAACAAAAGTGCTGGGGAGCACTATGGGATACTTAGCAATACATCGAGACAATAAACAGGGGTAGTTCAATTTTCTGTATCGGTGACAGCAATACAGTTTATCCTGAAATGTTGAACAGAAAATGCCGGAAATACTCAGCGGTCAGGCAGCATCTGTGGCGAGAGAAACAGGGTTAACGGGTGAAGTTTAGTTAAGGTGATGGGGGTTCTGCGCACTTGTTTGTAGAACTCTGAATTGCCATTCCACGATGGCCTGACACTATTTCAGACCAAACAGGCACATGTCTGGACAGAGTTGGGCCTCCCACTCAGTCAAGTCCAAAGCAGTGCCGAAATCTCACTCCCGAGGGATGTCAGCTAATCTGAGGCTGGCAGCTCTCCACCACCAACAGCACCACTGGACACAATAGTCATTGCCAGGAACACACTGGAGTATTCACCCGTGATTGTTGCTGAATCCCTGAAGAGAGGAAAGTGGGGTGAGATCAGGCCACAGGGAGGGGGGTTTCACCGGCGAGGAAGGGGATGGAGAGTTGGAACCAAGTGCTTTTTTGGCACCCTCCCTTTTTCTGATGCCAGGATACTCGATTGGGCACTAAGTGGCTGTGAATGAGGGCCCCCCTGGTAGGATGCTGGCAAACTATTTACTGGGTGGCTCTCTGTGAGCAGAGGAGACATGTGAGTCTTGTTAGATCCCTTAGCTACCATTAAATCAGGGATAATTGGTTTCTAGTGGCTCCTTAACCCTACATACTGCCGTTAGTGGGCGGGATTCCCACATCAAGCTCTTCTTACTACCCACGCCTGAAACGGGTGATTTAGAATTTTTGGATGATGTTGCCAAAGGGCAGCATGTAGATGACCCAGAGACTGCAGACAGGTGGAGGAGGATAAAGGGGAATCATTTACAATAGTCTCAGTGATGTAGGATGTTATTTGTGATTTGGACAAGGGCAGTCTCGGTTGTGTGCTAGAGGCAAAATCCTGACTGGAAGGATTGAAACATGGGGCAGAATTTTATGTTTGTCGGGCAGGCGGGCCCGACCCAATCTCTGCCAGCAAAACGGGCCGCGCCGCCATTTTGCGCAGACGGGCCAATTAAGGCCTGCCCAGCGTGTTTCAGACTCCCGTGTACAGTGGGAAATTCAAATCTGTGGCGGGCGTGTACAGACTGCCGGTTCCAATGGGGATCCAGCAGTCTGTATAAAGAAAGGCCAGGCAGCCTCCTTTAGGCTGTTCACCATGGCCAGCAACGGGGCTCCAAAGGAAGTCAGGGCCGAGGAGGATGAGGGAGGCAGGCTGCAGGGTAGGCCAGCGGGGGGCCAATGTGCCCCTTGGTTCTCCAATGCCTGCCTTGCTGCCCTCCTTGAAGAGGTGTCACATCGTCGGGAAGTGTTGTTTCCCGAGGATGGGAGGAGGAGGGTCCCCCACGTGTCTAGGCAGGCGTGGCAGGAGGTGGCGGAGGCTGTTAGCTCTCAAGATGATGTGCAGCGCACAGGAACCCAGTGCCGCAAACACTTCAATGATTTGTTGCCCTCTGGAAGGGTGAGTACCATGTCGGCCTTGGCCATTTGACCCAGCAGGTAACCTTAGCCTTTGAGCCCCCCCCGCCCCCACATGTCTTATTGTCGTTACTGCATTGGGCACTTGGCGCACGCTGGGTGGGCAAACAGATAGTAACCATGCTTACATCAACCTTAGTGGTTGAGGAGAAGATGGGTTCTCCCCGCAGCATATGTTGGTGTTTGTCGCATTTGAGTAGTCTGGGGGCAACCTGCAGGGGAGGCAGCTAGACACATACTCAGAACTCCAACACATGTTATATTGATGGTGACGAGATGGTGGAAGGGGAGCCTCAAGGTATCGTGGCCAAGAGCAATCTGCTGGCCTCGGCGCTGCACCTAGTTGCGCATTCCTTGCCATGGGCGCTAAGACCCGTGTGTTATTCAAAGTGATGGACGCCAAATGTGTCAAAGGTGGTTGTTGGGGGAGGGGGTTGGGACCAGCTGTACTATCTTCTGGGGACTGATCACCTGTAGTGGAGACAGGAGCCGCTGGAGGCCTCAGATGGGCCACTGTGGTTGGGGTGCGGCCTGCGCGTGCAGAGTACACGAGCGGTCAGCCCCAATAAATCCTCTTCTCTGTTCTGCAGGCAAAAGCTGAGAGCAATATCCGGGAGCATAGGACTGGTGGTGGGCACGCCGTGCTGTAGCACGTAACCACATTAGAGGAGCAGGCCATGGAGCTGGGCAGGAGGCAGGCGGCCAGGTTGGCAGGTGTCGGTGAGGCTGGGGTGCAGCGGCCAGGTATTTGAGGCTCACAGTCCCATCCACTCTGTCTCCCCACCATCCAAAGCACTGATGGTTGCTGCAATCGTTAATGCAGCAACACTGCAATCATTAATGCAGCAACACTGCTCATTCGCAGACTGATACAGTCAGACGTGTGGGACATACACAAAGGTCCCTCGGCCCCTTGAGGATGTGCGTCTCTAGCACCTTCCAAAGTCGCCTTATCCCATTTGTGACCACTATCCCCATAGCCTAACATACCATGGCATTGCTGCTGCACATCTAAAGACTTATTGCATCTCAGGAGGGTTTATACCTCCATCACCCTTTCAGCCAGTGCGTCCCACATTACTCTGTCCATAAGGTCCTCAGTACCTCACCTGTCAACCTCATGGCACTCAACTTAAATAAGTGCCGCCACGTTAGTCATCCCTGCGCCAAGGGGAAATGTTGCCTTCTGTCCACCCAGTCTATGCCCCTCATAACGGTATGAAGGTCAATAATGTGACCTGTTAATCTCCTGTGCTCCACGGCAAATGTTGCAAGTGTCTGCAATGTTTCCTCATCACTCCAACTCTCCAGGCCAGCATGTATCCAAGTCAGGAACCTCTGCACTCTCCCCACTCCAATGCCATCCCTCCCATAAAGCGCAGCTCACAACTGAACGCAGAAGTGTAGATGTGGCCTCGACAGCGTTTTCTGCACTTGCAACATGACCTCCCTTTTCCTACATTCTATTCCTCGGCTAATAAAGGCAAGTCTGGATTTTACCTTCTTAAACGTCTTATGTTCCTGTTCTGCTTCCTTAACCGGTCTGCCCAGCAAGGTCCCTGTAATCGTCGTGACTTTCCAGGTCCTACCATTACTCATATATTCCCGTACCTTGCTTGTCTTGCCCAAGTGCTTAACCGCACACTTATCCATATAACATTCCATGTGGCATTCCTTAGGCCATCTGACCAGCCTGTCTGTATGCACGTGTAATGTTTGGGCCTCCTCTTGACTATTTACCACCCCACCAATGTTTGTCTCCTTAGGTTCTTGAAGGGTGAGTGCATTATGAGCCTGGGGGGGGGGAAAGGGATGAAAGGTGTAACTGACTGAACGCTAACTGATGCATTGCTATTGTTGTTAATTTCAGCATCACCACCGCATGGCCACCAGCACGAAGTCCAGAGCCCCCTCTCCACACCTGAGGGGCGTCACTTGCAACTTGTGTCACATCATTTCAGTGAGCCAGGCACCAGCGCCGCGACAAACACATCGGTGGGGATTATGACGTCGGCTAGTGTCCCAGGGCACAGTGGAGAGGGCACTTCACAATCGCTGGAGGAGATGACACGGACTGAGAGTGCCGATGGCACCAGCAGCCGGAGGACTTCAGGGGACCAGGCACATGCTGAGCTGGGCAGTGATGATGTGCCTCTGGAGATTTCAGTCATGCAGCAGCTGCAGGACAAGTGGCAGGGTGCGCGGGAGCATCTGGCAGGGTTGCATGAGGGTGTGCTTCACTTGGTCTATGTGGTGGAGGAATCCAGGCAGAGTGTCAGTGATGGCATGAACCTCAGGACAGAGCTTCAGGCTTCCTCCATTGAGAGATTGGCGATTCTCATGGAGAGGGGCTTCAACTGGATTGAAGATCTTCTGATTGGGTTATGCTCTGACCTGCAAGCCCTCACAGCGCTAATGGCCACAGGTGGTCATTGGCAATGTGGGAGATGTTCTGGGCACCAAGTGTTGCCGCTTGGTGCCCATCCATCTGCGGTGAGCAGGGAGGTCTAATGTGACCTCACGTCGGCGCAGCAGCTGCCTGTCGTCGCTGCGAGCTCCTCTCAGGGCGCTCCGGATGAGGGCAGCAGCTCCTCCGCCCCTCTGCCAGTGACCATTGCATCCATTGAGGCTGCGACAACTGGGGAGGTGACAGTTCTGGAAGTGGCCACTCTCTCCCAGGCGGGGCCAGCACAGGCTCCACGGGCCAGAGGACGCCCGCCAAGGTCATCCAGGCCAACAGGACAGCAGAGTCAGCAGGCTGTCTCACAAGCCACTCCGAGCGATGGGGCAGCACCAAGACGTAGCACCCGCAAACGTAAGCATAAGGCACGTTAGGCATTCCACGGGTTTGTCACTGGTGATTTTGTGTTGGCCCGAGATTAGGGAATGTTTCATGATCAGCATCAGAGCGGCGTTTGTTGTTTATTTTGGTGGCAATAAAGTCCACATTTCTGACCATGGCTGAGGGTGTTTCCTTTGTGCTGCATTTGTATGTTTCACAGACATACCATGAGTGTTTGAGTGGACATTGATGTTTATGTACTAAGCCCTTAGTTGCAGCTGATGAGGTGGAAGATGTAGCACCTAAGTGCCACGTGTGGAAGTGCCAGGCAATGCTGGTCCTGCTGATCCATGTGTGTGGAGCTAGCTGAAGGTTCGTTGGATTAAAGTGTCCTGGGTGTCCCTGCCTCCTTGGTGTAGTAGTGAATCATCGTGCTGCCCCTCATCATTGCCCTGTGCTTCCTCATCCTCTGAGCCACTGCTGGATTCATCATGTGCAGCCTCATCCACTGCGTCAAGGTCTTCATCGTCAACTGCATCCCCTCTTTCCAGCGCAAGATTGTGGAGAGCGCAGCATGCTACCACTATCACAGAGACACGATCTGGAGGGTACTGGAGTGCGCCCCCTGAGCGGTCCAGGCAACGGAAGTGCATCTTGAGAAGACCGATGGCTCTCCCCACCACAGCCCTTGTGGTGCCGTGGCTCCTATTGTACCGCTCCTCAGCTTCTGTTCTTGGACAGCGTAGTGGCATCATGAGCCACCTTTTGAGGGGATAGCCCTTGTCACCCACCAGCCAACCATCCAGCTGAGCCAGAGCACTGAAGAGCCCCAGCACCTGGGAGTGTCTGAGGATGTAGGCATCGTGGGAGCTGCCTGGGTACCTTGCACAGACTTGCAGAATCAGCATCCTGTGATCACACACTATCTGCACGTTCATGGAGTGGAAGCCCTTCCTGTTGACAAAGGCACCGGGCTCACCTGCTGGCGCCTTGATGGCCACATGTGTACAGTCTATTGCACCCTGGACGTGGGGGAAGCCAGCAATGGCCGCGAAGCCTCTGGCTCGCTGTGCCTGACTTGCCTGGTCGTAGCAGAAGTGGATGAAAGTCAATGCACGTCTGAACAGAGCGTCTGTAACCTGTTTGACACAAGTGTGGACAGCTGATTGGGAGACACCGCAAAGATCACCCACCGAACCCTGGAAGGAGCCAGATGCACAGAAGTTGAGGGCAACTTTGACCTTCAGAGCCGCTGGCATGGGGTGTCCACCCACACAGTTAGGAGAGATCTCAGGGCCAATCATCTGACAGATATAGTTCACTGTCCCCCTTGACAGTCGGAGCTTGCTTTGGCACTGCACCTCAGTCATATTGAGGTAGCTGCTTTGCCACCTGTATACCCTGGCAGCAGGATAGTGGCGACTTCTGTGGCCCCTCCCACCTTGGACAACCTCTTGGCTTTGCGTACCTTGTGCCTGCGCCTGGCCTCCCAAAGGTGGCTCCCCTGGAGGCTGATTGTCCACTCCTGGCCTCCTCCTTATTCTATCCCTCCTGTCCTCCTCAGAGGAGCTGCCTCCATTGGAGATGTCAGAACCCATACCCAGGCTAAATGGAGGCCTCCGGAAAGCTGCAGGCCCAATAAAGACTACTGTCTGCGGACTGGTGAGCTGAAGCTTCCAAGTACTGAGAAAGCTGTTGGAAATCGATCTGAACTGCTACCGATCACACAGGTAAGTTTAAAACACTTTCTGCAATAAATACTTCAGATAAAACATTAACAACCCCTCTGAGACCACATATCTTGTCCGTGGATGAGGTTTGTTAAAAAGTCAGTTACCTGAAGATCGCACGGGCGCCTCAAAATTGGTGTCGATTGCTGAATTAAGGGCCTTAAAAAGGCCTTTAATTAATGGCGGGCGCGCGTCGCACTTCATCCCCCGCCCGCCCAGCTAAACATCGTGATGGCGCACGCTGATGTTGGGACGCTCGCCCGACGTCAGCGCGCGACATTTTAAATGCTGACATGCGGGGTCTGCCATCCGCACATCATACATAAAATTCTGCCATGGAGTTTGTTTGTTTTTGAGGAATTACGGCAGTATACTTGCAGCATTTTTTGCTTTTTTTTCTGGGATTCCAGGCATTTGTTGTTAGCTTTTTTAATATAGATGACTTAGTGTCATTTTTCTTACTGGATACCAGCCTTTGAAAAAGTTCATTTCCTCTCTTCATCATGATTTTTGTTTATTTCTGCCATCGTGCTCCCCATAATTGTTTCCTTTTCCCGTATTATTAGTAAATGTAATCACCAAAACCTCTTTTCACAACTTCATCCTTTTGGTCAGTCCTCGTCGGTAGTTTCAATTCTTTCCACATGAAAATGAACTGATGTAATATTCTATCCTGCTTTAGGAGCTGCACAGATAACAATGTAATATTCAGTGCCCCTCTGCTCTCAGTGCTTAATACATTCCATCACCTCTGCTATATGCTAAAATCATCCTTTCGACTGCCCTCTTCAACAGCATGGACTCAAACATTGACATCCTGCTCCTCAGTTTCACACCATCCTTTGTCTCATGCTTGGCTTTAACAAAATGCATTTTTCCTTCTTTTCAAGGAGAAAAAAACTGCTCTTTAGATCCTAGATTGATCCTTCTCCTTTCTCTTGGCTTAATTTTATGTCCCTAGCTCACTTCTACATGAATAACATCCACTCAGCCTTTTCCTTTCTGACACAATGACCATTCCTCAATGAGGGACTTGGCTTTATCCTCCTAGCCCCTGCCACAACAAATTATAAGCTTACCACGGTGCTGAGTTTTTCTTCTGCCTCCTTGAATCTTTGGTTGCAAGGTTCTCCATGAATCTGATTCCTTCTGAACTTCCTTGATCCCTTTCCTCTGATCTGCATTCTCTCAATCTTCTCATCAAGAATTATCACCATGGCATTGGCCGTTTTGGTTCTTCTTATCACGCTCATGCAATACAAACTTATGAACCATAAATATAAATTTACGAAGTATGAACCCAAAATGGACACTTTCCTGTAACGCAAAATGAAGTTGAGTGGTCAGGTGATCTTTCTTGCCAACACATGGAACTGTAAGAACACTGAGCTAATTTTCATGTTTGGACAAGCCTTGGTGAAGAAATTTAAATGCAAACAACCTTTCCTGTGATAATTGCTGCATTTCCCCAACTAATTAAAAAGACTGGGTTCACAATACTGTCGCAGCCTCTGTGACTCCAAACTTGAAATCCAGAAACAATTGGTGTGAAAAGCTCTATTCTATCAAGATGGTATGTGGATGAGCAACAGCTGGATTCCATTGTCTGACAATGGCCTAACCATCAGAAACTATTTAAGAGGACCATGGGAAGAGATGCTCTGGTCACATGCCAGAGGCAAGGTTTCCGATAAGGGTCTTAATAAGGCATATCCTGGTCAGACAGGCAGAAACATCTATGCCAATGAAGGGAAAAGACTCTGCCTAAGAACACCTGCTCTTAAGCCACCTGTAGGCAGAGACTTGAGTTGGCCTTGAACTTTCTACCTGAGGAACCATACCAGGGATCCGCTATTGCATCTTGACTGGAGTATAATAAGAGAAATCTGTGGCCGTGAACTTAAAAAAAACAGCAAATCCAACTTTCTAAACTACCAGAGCTTTTTTTCAGGGCACAGAAAGGATTACAGGTTTGAATCATTTCAAATCGTTATCCCAGGGAAAAGTAAGTATAACAAAGAACTCCTGAAATGATAAAACATAGATGTATGCTACTTTTATGATCACAATCTTTTCTTGAGCGTGTGTGTAGTTGTGTGAGTGTGAGCGTGGGCGCAGTTGTGTGAGTGTGAGCGTGGGCGCAGTTGTGTGAGTGTGAGCGTGGGCGCAGTTGTGTGAGTGTGAGCGTGGGCGCAGTTGTGTGAGTGTGAGCGTGGGCGCAGTTGTGTGAGTGTGAGCGTGGGCGCAGTTGTGTGAGTGTGAGCGTGGGCGCAGTTGTGTGAGTGTGAGCGTGGGCGCAGTTGTGTGAGTGTGAGCGTGGGCGCAGTTGTGTGAGTGTGAGCGTGGGCGCAGTTGTGTGAGTGTGAGCGTGGGCGCAGTTGTGTGAGTGTGAGCGTGGGCGCAGTTGTGTGAGTGTGAGCGTGGGCGCAGTTGTGTGAGTGTGAGCGTGGGCGCAGTTGTGTGAGTGTGAGCGTGGGCGCAGTTGTGTGAGTGTGAGCGTGGGCGCAGTTGTGTGAGTGTGAGCGTGGGCGCAGTTGTGTGAGTGTGAGCGTGGGCGCAGTTGTGTGAGTGTGAGCGTGGGCGCAGTTGTGTGAGTGTGAGCGTGGGCGCAGTTGTGTGAGTGTGAGCGTGGGCGCAGTTGTGTGAGTGTGAGCGTGGGCGCAGTTGTGTGAGTGTGAGCGTGGGCGCAGTTGTGTGAGTGTGAGCGTGGGCGCAGTTGTGTGAGTGTGAGCGTGGGCGCAGTTGTGTGAGTGTGAGCGTGGGCGCAGTTGTGTGAGTGTGAGCGTGGGCGCAGTTGTGTGAGTGTGAGCGTGGGCGCAGTTGTGTGAGTGTGAGCGTGGGCGCAGTTGTGTGAGTGTGAGCGTGGGCGCAGTTGTGTGAGTGTGAGCGTGGGCGCAGTTGTGTGAGTGTGAGCGTGGGCGCAGTTGTGTGAGTGTGAGCGTGGGCGCAGTTGTGTGAGTGTGAGCGTGGGCGCAGTTGTGTGAGTGTGAGCGTGGGCGCAGTTGTGTGAGTGTGAGCGTGGGCGCAGTTGTGTGAGTGTGAGCGTGGGCGCAGTTGTGTGAGTGTGAGCGTGGGCGCAGTTGTGTGAGTGTGAGCGTGGGCGCA
The DNA here is from genome assembly GCF_964194155.1 of Cetorhinus maximus. Lineage (NCBI taxonomy): Eukaryota > Metazoa > Chordata > Chondrichthyes > Lamniformes > Cetorhinidae > Cetorhinus > Cetorhinus maximus. The sequence continues at coordinate 47,587,276 of NC_135890.1, read as the reverse complement.
GTTGTGTGAGTGTGAGCGTGGGCGCAGTTGTGTGAGTGTGAGCGTGGGCGCAGTTGTGTGAGTGTGAGCGTGGGCGCAGTTGTGTGAGTGTGAGCGTGGGCGCAGTTGTGTGAGTGTGAGCGTGGGCGCAGTTGTGTGAGTGTGAGCGTGGGCGCAGTTGTGTGAGTGTGAGCGTGGGCGCAGTTGTGTGAGTGTGAGCGTGGGCGCAGTTGTGTGAGTGTGAGCGTGGGCGCAGTTGTGTGAGTGTGAGCGTGGGCGCAGTTGTGTGAGTGTGAGCGTGGGCGCAGTTGTGTGAGTGTGAGCGTGGGCGCAGTTGTGTGAGTGTGAGCGTGGGCGCAGTTGTGTGAGTGTGAGCGTGGGCGCAGTTGTGTGAGTGTGAGCGTGGGCGCAGTTGTGTGAGTGTGAGCGTGGGCGCAGTTGTGTGAGTGTGAGCGTGGGCGCAGTTGTGTGAGTGTGAGCGTGGGCGCAGTTGTGTGAGTGTGAGCGTGGGCGCAGTTGTGTGAGTGTGAGCGTGGGCGCAGTTGTGTGAGTGTGAGCGTGGGCGCAGTTGTGTGAGTGTGAGCGTGGGCGCAGTTGTGTGAGTGTGAGCGTGGGCGCAGTTGTGTGAGTGTGAGCGTGGGCGCAGTTGTGTGAGTGTGAGCGTGGGCGCAGTTGTGTGAGTGTGAGCGTGGGCGCAGTTGTGTGAGTGTGAGCGTGGGCGCAGTTGTGTGAGTGTGAGCGTGGGCGCAGTTGTGTGAGTGTGAGCGTGGGCGCAGTTGTGTGAGTGTGAGCGTGGGCGCAGTTGTGTGAGTGTGAGCGTGGGCGCAGTTGTGTGAGTGTGAGCGTGGGCGCAGTTGTGTGAGTGTGAGCGTGGGCGCAGTTGTGTGAGTGTGAGCGTGGGCGCAGTTGTGTGAGTGTGAGCGTGGGCGCAGTTGTGTGAGTGTGAGCGTGGGCGCAGTTGTGTGAGTGTGAGCGTGGGCGCAGTTGTGTGAGTGTGAGCGTGGGCGCAGTTGTGTGAGTGTGAGCGTGGGCGCAGTTGTGTGAGTGTGAGCGTGGGCGCAGTTGTGTGAGTGTGAGCGTGGGCGCAGTTGTGTGAGTGTGAGCGTGGGCGCAGTTGTGTGAGTGTGAGCGTGGGCGCAGTTGTGTGAGTGTGAGCGTGGGCGCAGTTGTGTGAGTGTGAGCGTGGGCGCAGTTGTGTGAGTGTGAGCGTGGGCGCAGTTGTGTGAGTGTGAGCGTGGGCGCAGTTGTGTGAGTGTGAGCGTGGGCGCAGTTGTGTGAGTGTGAGCGTGGGCGCAGTTGTGTGAGTGTGAGCGTGGGCGCAGTTGTGTGAGTGTGAGCGTGGGCGCAGTTGTGTGAGTGTGAGCGTGGGCGCAGTTGTGTGAGTGTGAGCGTGGGCGCAGTTGTGTGAGTGTGAGCGTGGGCGCAGTTGTGTGAGTGTGAGCGTGGGCGCAGTTGTGTGAGTGTGAGCGTGGGCGCAGTTGTGTGAGTGTGAGCGTGGGCGCAGTTGTGTGAGTGTGAGCGTGGGCGCAGTTGTGTGAGTGTGAGCGTGGGCGCAGTTGTGTGAGTGTGAGCGTGGGCGCAGTTGTGTGAGTGTGAGCGTGGGCGCAGTTGTGTGAGTGTGAGCGTGGGCGCAGTTGTGTGAGTGTGAGCGTGGGCGCAGTTGTGTGAGTGTGAGCGTGGGCGCAGTTGTGTGAGTGTGAGCGTGGGCGCAGTTGTGTGAGTGTGAGCGTGGGCGCAGTTGTGTGAGTGTGAGCGTGGGCGCAGTTGTGTGAGTGTGAGCGTGGGCGCAGTTGTGTGAGTGTGAGCGTGGGCGCAGTTGTGTGAGTGTGAGCGTGGGTGCAGTTGTGTGAGTGTGAGCGTGGGTGCAGTTGTGTGAGTGTGAGCGTGGGTGCAGTTGTGTGAGTGTGAGCGTGGGTGCAGTTGTGTGAGTGTGAGCGTGGGTGCAGTTGTGTGAGTGTGAGCGTGGGTGCAGTTGTGTGAGTGTGAGCGTGGGTGCAGTTGTGTGAGTGTGAGCGTGGGTGCAGTTGTGTGAGTGTGAGCGTGGGTGCAGTTGTGTGAGTGTGAGCGTGGGTGCAGTTGTGTGAGTGTGAGCGTGGGTGCAGTTGTGTGAGTGTGAGCGTGGGTGCAGTTGTGTGAGTGTGAGCGTGGGTGCAGTTGTGTGAGTGTGAGCGTGGGTGCAGTTGTGTGAGTGTGAGCGTGGGTGCAGTTGTGTGAGTGTGAGCGTGGGTGCAGTTGTGTGAGTGTGAGCGTGGGTGCAGTTGTGTGAGTGTGAGCGTGGGTGCAGTTGTGTGAGTGTGAGCGTGGGTGCAGTTGTGTGAGTGTGAGCGTTGAACAATAAATGTTAACTTTCTTTTCAAACTTACAGAAAACTTACCCTTGATCTATCTCCATTGGGATTTTAGCTCTCATTTCTTTCAGTCCATCATCATTATGCAGCTTAGAAAGCGTGGTCACAGAGCAGAAGAATCTCCAACTATCTCAAACTTCGTGCTACTATTTGGGTCCTCTTTCATTTTGACCCCACTACCGAACATCAAACCATCATTTCTACTTTCACCTCATCCAGAAATTTTTCCCTCATCACGTCTCATAGTTCTCCAATTCTCTTGGAGAGAATTTCTACTGAGATTCTCCTGACCTGCCACAGTAGAGATAAGAACATAAGAAATAGGAGCAAGAGTAGATCACATGGCCCATCGAGCCTGCTCCACCATTCAATACGATCATGGCCGATCTTGGGCTTCAACTCCATTTTCCTGTCTGCTTCCCATATCCCTTAATTCCCTATGAGACCAAAAATATATCTATCCCAGCCTTAAATGTATTGAACTTCACTAAGATGGTTAATAATGGTTATTTATATAATTTCTCAGTTCTACCAATCTCCTGCCAAAACTCTGTGCAGGTCAGGAGAGCCCTGCTGAAATTGTCCTTCTTTATCTCCTTCTAATTTGAATAACTACGAGCACATGAAAGGCTTGCTTTGACAACTTGCCCTTCAGCACAGTTGGCTGGGGAGCATAAAATAGGTTGAGGGGAATTGAGTGTTGTAGTGTTTTGAAATTGCAATATGTACATATTGTTCACTTCAAGCTGCCGTACAGAATGCAAACAGAAGCAAAAGGTACAGAGGAACTGTTTTGATAAAGGAACCATGATAATTAAGGGTACACTGGTGTCCTATTTCTGGGCAAAGGCAGGGATTAGAAAGAGGTCCCTCAAGTAAAGTTAAAAGTAAGAAGCTGAGAAATAGGCTCCAAATTAAAGACAGGGAAATTTCATATGGTACGTGGGGCAAATATTAAAAATATGGGACAACCCTGTAAAATAAGGGACAGTTGTTCACCCTGACAACAAAGGAAGGTGGTTGGGGCTGCAGACCTCCCTCCGGTAAAATATCTTGCACTGAACCAGTATAGTCACCAAATTCCTCCTCCTGCTGGTATCGGGGGGTGGGTGGGGGGGGTGGTGAGGGTGAAAGCAATTTATACTCAAATTTACTTGTGAGGACTATCAACCGTGGCACAAGCCTAAATTGTGAACTGTCACATGATGTGAGCAGTATCCTTTGAAACCTTGAACACATTCTTTTACTTTGTTTAAGCTACTTGGCACATTTTTCCTGAAGATGGCAGTGGCAGCTGAAGAACAATAAAGATGGCACCATTGCAACCTGCACTTTTAAGAGCAGGATTACTAAAAATGATCCTTTAGGGACTTCCACAGTACAGTACTGCAAGCTTTTAAAAACAAAAAACTACTGCGGATGCTGGAAACCCAAAACAAAAACAGAATTACCTGGAAAGTTTAGGTTCCTACTTAAACATTCTTGGAACAAAGCTGCCAGCATGGGAGAAATACTACAAGTTAGAGTTATGTCACTTGTAAGAGTGAATTGATTTGCAAGTCCACGGAGCTATGTTTATTTCCATGTGCGACCTGTAGTAAAAAGTAAAAAGCTTTAAATCAGAATGAGTGATTGCCATTCTAATGAGTGACACTTGGCAAGTCTGTGAGAGTATTTTATAAAGCGAAATACAATAGTGAGCTAATGACTGAATGCCACGCAACAAAGACTGACTGTGAGGTGTGGTTGAGGATAGGGTGTGATTGTTGGTTTCAGGAGATCTTGCCAAATAACACTGAAGCAAAACTTGTTTCCTTGTGTGTTTCCAACATGTCAGTCCTGATAACTGCATTGAATCACACAATTAATTTTCGCTTAATACAGAAGAAACAAATAGAAAAAATGTGTCAGACTACAAATTCCTATCAAGATGTTGATCTTTCAACAGTATACCAATCATTTTAATAGCCCACGTATCCAGAGGCTGATACATCCACTCCCTGATTTGTTGAAGGCTGTTAATAAGGCAAGTAATTTGTACTTGTCATTCCCAAACGGATATGGCCTGGGTGATAACTTAACTCCCTGTGCTACCTGGATTAGCAGGGCTGTCAGGCACCTATTCATTGCCCTAATGACCCTAAGGTGTTCAGAGGTGCCACCAATGTCTCAAATTCATAGCTCTTGCCTCAGAGTCAGCAGGTTGTAGGTTCAGGTCCCAAGCCAGCTATTAGAGCTCATAAATGAAAAATTTGCAATTATATAGCACTTTTCACAATCATTGGACATCTCAAAGTGCTTTACAGCCAATGAAGTACTTCTGAAATGTAATCATTGTTGTAGAGTATCAAACAGGGCAGCCAATTTGCACACAGCAAACTCTCACAAACAACAATATGAAATGACTAGATAATCTGTTTTTGTGATATTGATTAAGGAATAAACATTGGCCAGGACACTGGGAATGACTCTCCTGCTCATTTTTGGAATAGTGGGATGGGATCTTTTACATTCACCTGAGCAGGCAGATTGGGCTTCAGTTTAAAATCTCAACTGAAAGATGGCACATCTGACAGTGCAGCACTCCCTCAGTACTACTGCTCTGAGTGACAGCCTAGATTTTATATTCAAGTCCTGGGTTGGAACTTGAGCCCAGAATGTGGTGATGCAGGGGCAAAAGGGCTACCAACTGAGCCATGGCTGACATAAGCTAGATAGACATCCAGTGCATTACTGAGTGAGTGCTGCATTGTTGGAGGTGCTGTTTTTTGGAGATGTTAATCCAAGATCCTGTCTGTCATCTCAAGTGGACATAAAAGATTCCAAGGCATGATCCTGAAGAAGAATTCTCTTCAATATCCTGGCCAATATTTATCTCCCAACCAATATCACTGAAGCAGATGATCTGGTCATGATTATATCGCTTTCAGTGGGGCTTAACTGTGCAGAAATTGGCAGCTGCATTTCTAATATTACAATAGTGACTACACTTCAAAAGTTCAGTAATAATTTGGAATGGAATTGTTGTTTCACTGAAACATTGTTCAATAAATACCCTGGGTTTGGCATTTGCCATGGTGTCACATCCCACAGTCTTATTGGTTGCTATGGCAAATGATGGTCTTTACACTGAGGTTGAATCTTTCAACACCCATCATTCCAGCCTAACAACTCCATTGAGCCAATTTTAAATGTTAGACTGTCACAGCCTGTACGAAGCGCACCAATACCCAGGTTTCAATATGGATGGTGATAAGTCATGCACCATCTGTGCACTATTACATAGGGATCAATTTTAGCCACCAAAAGAGATGGGTTTGGGTTGGGTGGGATGTTAAAATTTTAAAATTTTCAAACCCAAGCCAAATTCACCTCAAACATGTCCACATCAAATCTTAATGGAGGTAGGACAGGATGGTTGACCAACCCTGCTCCCAGGAGGTGAGCAATTGATTGAAATATTTTAATGGTACTGCATGCCTCAGATTTTATCTCTTTTCCAGATTTAACACTGGCCAGCCAGGTTTCATGGGCCTTAGGAAACCCAGCAACTAAACGGAGGTGAGGACTGCTGTGTGGAAGAGGTAAATGCTTTTCCAGCATTGCTTGTAGACCGTGAGGAACAGGAGTGCCTGCCAAACTAACCCCAATTCTCCCAATGACCATCCTTACCCCACCACGATCATATGCCCCTGTGATCACTGATTGCTCAATCCTCAAAACAATGTTTTGCCTATCCCGAACCACACCTCCAACCCCCCACCCCGCCCCTTCCACGTCAACCCTGAGGAGTAGAATGCCTACCTGCTCCTGCCTGATAGGGTGCCAAGCCTGTCAATCGCACTCAGTTCTGGTAAAACTGGTTAAAATAAAACATGTATGCTGTGGACGTTTAAACTCAGCAACGTTTGAGCCCAATCAGAACCCTACCCGCAGCTTGGAAACCCCGCCCCAGTAAATATCCAGACCATAATATTACAGCACAGAAACAGATTATTCAGCCCAACATGTCTATGCCAGTGTTTATGCTCCACATGAGCCTCCTCCTGTCCTTCATCATCTAACTCCAGCAACATCGCCTTCAATTGTTGTCTCCTTTGTGTTTATCTAACTTCCCTTTAAACGCCAGTTCTTCCAATAATACCCGTGGCAATGAGTTCCACATTCTAATGAATATCTGGGTGAAGAACTTCCTCCTGAATTCCCTGTTGGGTCTATTAGTGGCCATTGTATACACAGGACCCCAAGTTCTGTTCTCTCTGCAAGTGGAAACATCAACTACATCTATGCTATTAAACTGTCAGTCTTCTCTTTTCTGGAGAAAAGATCCCCAGCCTGTTCATTCTTTTCTGATAGGTTATAATCTCTCAGTTCTGATATATCCTAGAGAGTCTTCCTTGCATCTTCTCCAGTGCCTCTGACATGGAGGCTAGGGTTACCTATGAGTTTAAGATAATTTCTCTGCTTTGCAATTCTATCCCAGTGGAAATGAACTTTTTGTTCGCTAAATGAGCAATATTATTTACTGTTTTTGTAGGGCATGAATTAGGCAGTGTGTGTACAGCATAGAGATAGACCATTTCGTTCATTGGGTCTGCTCTGGTGCTTTAGTCTGCAGAGAAACCTACACCAATCCTTCTCACCTCCTCATTCTCCAAACTCCTTAGGGAGAGGAACACCATTAAGAAGGAAAGCACACACAAATGTGGAAGGTGAACACAAGGTGATGCTCAGCACCCTTTGGCAATTATTAATACTAACAGAGCCTTGTTGCCCGTACTTTTGCTGTGGCCAAAGTGCACATAGTGTGATGTGAAGGGAGATACTTTAGCAGATCCTCAGTGTCATATTGGATGTAGCAGTACACCAAAGACTGGTTCATGCCTGTCCTTAATTAGCAGCTTCAATGGACCCTGAAGCAATGCAGGCCCTGTACAGTGCACAAAATACAAGTGCTGTTAATACTCCTTATTGTATAAACTGCAGCCTTTGCTGCCATCTTGTTACTTTTATAGTTTAAAGCAAGGACAAAAATGGGAATCTTTAAATGGGAGTCTTTAAAGGTGTAGGTGGAACCTGTAATCTACTAAATTGACTTTAACAAGCTTAAAACTAGCCCAAAAAATCCATCTATATTTAACTCCAGAATAGAGCAACAAGGCTTGGATACATAGCAGTGATCATTGCAACTGTACCAACTTTTTTGGTTCCTACTGAGTTTAACATGCATGACACTGGGCACTAAACCTAAAACCCAGTCGAGAACATATAGCCCCTGATGTGCTATAGTACATAGATATTTCATGACTGATTTCACTGTAGCCATGTCACAAACAGTCAGGGCAATATTCATTCTAGATTAGAAAGAAAAGACCAGGGTTAAGCTCAATGTCCTGATAATAACAACAAATTTGTGGACAACATACAAAGTTCTTATTTCGGTATAGTAGTCTGTATATATTTCTGACGGATCACTGTTTGAAAGTTTCATAATAGCATTGAAGCCGTGTGTATTATTTATTGTCAGCACTTAGCATTGATACAAGGGGAGGTGGTGGTGCAGTGGTATTGTCACTGGGCTATTACACTAGATACCCAAGGTATCTGGGGACCCGGGTTTGAATACCCACCACAGCAGATGGTGGAATTTGAATTCAATAAATAATTTGGAACAAATAACCTAATGATGACCATGAAACCACTGTTGACGTAAAAACCCATCTAGCTCACTAATGTCCTTTAGGGAAAGAAATCTGCTGTCCTTACCTGGTCTACATGTGACTCCAGACCCACCGCTTTATGGTTGACTCTTAACTGCCCTCTGAAATGGCCTAGCAAGCCACTCAGTTCTTGAGGGCAATTAGGGATGGACAATAAATGCTGGCCCAGACAGTGGTGCCCACATCCCATGAACGAATAAAAAAAAAATAAAGGACTGAAGTCCCCTCATTTACACCAATCTCATGAATCACAATAACTATGTAACTCTGCTAGTGAACAAGGACAGCAGGAGGAACAATACTAATAAATCTATCTCCCTAGTCTTGCAATCTGAGAATCTATCTTTTTAATAATCGTACTGAAATATACTGTACACATATCCAATAAGGTGGGTCAGAATATTGTTGTAATATGCCTTTAAGGGATAACAGCATGCTATCATTTTAAGGGGTGTGTCATATGATCCAGCCTCAGTTTCACCTCGACTTAGAGCAGAACACAGACACACAGCTCTGCAGCTCTGATGTTTTCAAGCTGTTCACATGTGCCTAGAATTAATAAATGAATGCACAGTGTGTTTGCACAATCCCCTTATAAGCGATTGGTACTTTTATATCATCATCATAACGCACACTGTGCATTATGTGGTGTGCAGCAGGGATTCCTTCTAAATGACATAGTGCTCAGCCTGGCAGCACAATTCAGTACAGGTGCGACATGTGCTACAGATTGTGGTACATGGCATGAGACGACCCTCGATGTTCTGGTCAGATCACAACGAAGCCGCGGAATCGGAGAGTGTTGAAATCGCAGCATGGGGACTGCACAGAAAAGCTTTGAAGACAGCAGAGCTGTGTATCTGTGTCCTGGTCCCAACCGAGGGCATATGACAACAAATATCGTCTCATTATCTTTGCATTGGATTTTTCATCAGTCAAGATAAATGGGAGAAAATGTTATTTTTCTCCATCTTTAATTTCCCTCAGGCAACTGATTATTAATGAGCACAAGGGAGCCAGATGAGCTTCTTCTAAGATTCTGCTTCTCTTTAACAGGCCAGCAGGTGGCGCATGGGATTGGGCTGGCATGACTCATCTGAAGAGTTCTGCTTTATTTCCAGTATGACCTTCAAGTGTTGTTCCTGCTGTTTACATGACAAAGATCAGAGGGTTATACTGTAGAGACAACTTGAATTTAAACCCTGAACTTTTACCATTAAAAAGCAGAAAGAAAATCACTCAATTAGATAAGAAAACATGTCGTACTTGTGGTGGTACCAACTCTAGCACCAAGTATAAATATGGCTAATCAATCAGATCTTGTTTCCAATAACAAAGTTAAATCATTGGGTATAAGACTGCATCATTGACCACAGCACTTTCAGGTGACACTGCTAGGTAATGCACGGGGGCATTTCATGAAATACTGTGGGAGCACCTCCACCACATGTGGTTACGGAAGGCAGACCATCCATCTCCACCAAAAGCCCCTTCTCAGGGCTAAATGCAGCTTTGTCAGTGATGCCCACATTCTGAGAACATAAAAAAGTAAGGTGATGCTTGTGGGACTGATATTTCCTTTCAATAAAATCCCCTCTGCATTTTAAGCTTTAAACAATTAACTATTTGACCAGCAGGTGGTGTAATCCTCTAGTGATTCCATCACATTGAAAGCATCACCATTAAACTCCGGACTCCACATCTTGCAATATTTTATTGGCTTTGTAAGCTGTTTGTTTCCTTTCCTGAAAGCAATGACCTAATTCTGAATTCCCACCAGCTCTGGCAGCACACAAGTTCCTCATTAAAGTGGGTATTTTTCAGCTCACAGCCTAATGTGACTGAAGGGATGTCTCAACTGAACTGTGGCTAGTCCTCACTTTACGTACATACAGGTGTGTTTTTTTCAGGAGGGATGTTTGAACAGTGTTTTGAACAACACTCCTTCTTCACAACACAGCAGCACTCTGAAGCTCAGTTAGTTCCACAATGGCGTTTTGAGTTAGTGATTAATTATTAAACAGGATTTAATCTCAAGCATTTCAAGCTATGAGTGGATCGCTCTTTGCAACAAAAACAAGTACTACGGATGCTGGAAATCTGAAATGTAAACATAAAATGCTGGAAACACTCCAACAGGTCAGGCAGTTTTTCTGGAGCAAGAAAGTTAATGGCCTGAATCGCCTGGGGAGTGGTAATCACCATCGGGTTGCCACTCCACTCCTACTTTCTCCGTCATACCAGAGCTCCGCATTTTGGGCCAGAACTTCCAACCCCAGGTTCTCCAAAAATGCGGAGTGTACCTGGAATGGAGCTGCTTCTTCGAAGTGCTGGATCATCAGGGGAAGAGAAGCTATGCTCTCTTTTTTCAGCACTAGGATACACAAGGTATTCCAGCAAGTAGAGAGTTTAAATGTCCCAAAACCTCTTTAAAAAGCTTTGGAGAGAAGGTAAGTGGGTAAGGGTAGGGTAGGTAAAGGTGGGGGTGCGGGGAGGTGGATGAGGGGGTATGGTGGGTAAGGTAAATGGATAAGTGGGTAGGGTAGGTAAGCGGGTAAGGTGGGTGAGGGGTCAGGGTGGGGAGATTAAGTGGGTAAGGCAGTAGGGTGGCAAGTGTGTAAGGTAATAGATGAGTGAGGTGGTAGGGTGGCACCTGGGTAAGATGGTAGGTGGGGAGGATGGCAGGGTGCCAGTTAGGTAGGGTGCCAGGTGAGTGAGGTGGGTAGAGGGTGAGGTGGGTTTGGTGGCAGGTGGGTGAATGTGCAGGTGGGCCAGAGGTTGTCAGGTCAATGGCTAGTCAGCTTGGGTCGGGGGAGGTTCAGGGGCAGTGTAAGATGGTTAGGTGGGTCGGGGGAGGTCTCGGGAAGTTAGGAAGGTGAGTTGAGTAGTGGGGGCTAGTCTGGTTGGATTGGGGGAAGTCGGGTTTCGGGTTGGGGAAGAACAGCAGAAGAACAGCAACTAGGCATCCCTGCAACTTGCAGGTAAAAGTCTCTCTCTCTGGCTGGAGGCAAGTCAGCAAAGCTACAGACCAGTAGGAAACAGGAAAACTCCTTCAGCTGACCGGCAGAAGCAAGTGTCTCCAAACCAACTGCTCAACTGCCATAGTCAGCTCTACTGGAACCACCCTACATAACAGCCTCAACATTTCATTATCTACTCCTCTCGGACAAGCTTAAGACTGATTCATATATCTTTTTTAACTTTTATTTTTGGAATCAACTTCTCATTTCTAATCCCTGTGTATGTGTGTTGCATTTTTATTATTTTTTTCTTGGGTTTTAGTAACTAATAAACTTACTCTTTCTTTGACTTAAGAAAGCCTGGTTAAATTGGCTCCTTCTAAGACATAAATACATTTGGACTGGGAAAAGGTATCCACGAGAGAAGGGATCCTTTATAAATTAACCTTGTTGTGACCAACTAAGGGGGTTGAATAAAGAAGGGGAGCCCGTTCATCCCTTCTCACCGGGAGCATAACAATTTGGGGTATTTGGGGGAGGCGATGGCAATGTAATGGTATTGTCGCTGGACTAGAAATCCAGAGACCCAGGGTAAAGTTCTAGGGACCTGGGCTCGAATCCTGCCATGGCAGATGGTGGAATTTGAATTCAATAAAAGTCTGGAATTAAAAGTCTAATGATGACCATGAAACCATTGTCGATTGTTGTAAAAATCCATCTGGTTTGCTAATGTCCTTCAGGGAAGGAAATCTGTTGTCCTTACCTGGTCTGGCCTACAGACCCATAGCAATGTGGTTGGCTCTGAAATGTCCCTTGAACAAGGGCAATTAGGGATGGGCAATAAACACTGGCCTAGCCAGCGACACCCACATCCCATTAATGAATTAAAAAAAAATCTCGTCTGTGATCATAACAAATTGGGGGACCTTGCCCAGGGACCGGTTGTAACACCCTGCTCTTTTTTGTATGGTGCCGCTCTATCCATACAATTAAGGAAATTGAAGAGCTGGCCTACATTACGTGGGACTGAGTCTCAATTGTATTCTAACGCAGAGCCTTAAGCACTACCAACTGAGTCAGGCCGACACTATCTATTTAGGAGGATATTGCAAGTATTGGCACCTGGTAGGTTGAAAGTTTTTTTAACCAATCAAAGCTTAGAACCTTGAAGATTGGTTTGGCTATGAAGCAGTCAAGATGATTTTCAACATAAGTTCTTCATACTATGCTTAAGTAACATTGGAATGGTATTGGTTACAGTCTTCTGTATGCTAACAGCAAGTCTTTATTAACTACTTGTAACTATATACAAATATACAGTAAAGGGTACAGGCATGGACCTATCTCCATCTCTAAGCCTTAACATGTCTCTGGCCAACACCACACTGGCTCTAGGTCTAGGTCATGTGCCTTCTTACATCACTGTGTGGGCGGTACTGTACTCAGCCCCACGTTAACCCTATGTATATCAGACCCTTACACTACATCTCCCCCCAAGTCTTTATCCCATAGATATAGAGTTACATGAGTTTACTTCAAGTTTTACATTGTTATGTCTTATGCATTTACCCTATTGTTACAACCTTAATGCTATTCCAACATTATTAATATTAACAACATTCTCCCAACCCCATCTCAGCCCTTCAAGACCTTGAAGTTGGAGGTTCATGTGGTCTGGAGGCTTATAACCCTTCCACATCTCATTCGCCATTCTATCGGAAGAGTGGCTGGCTCTGTTGGCTCTGGTTCTTGTTGTTGGCTTGGCATTTTGATGACTGGCATTTGGATTTGCTTTCATTCTTTTTTTCCATTGCTTTATGTTGAACCATGCCTGATTGGTTCGGCTGTTGTGTCAATGCATAGTTGCTGTTACTCTCGATCTTTTCTTGTGGGGTAGACGAAGCTGGTATTTGTCTCCTTGGTGCTGCTTTTACTTCTTCTCTTTTGATGTGGGCTGTCTGGAAGCCTCTGAGGCTGAAGACTTCCTGTGGTGAGAAGAAGGTTTTGTGATAAGCTTACCTCTGCTTTTTGTTGTTAATGGTGATGGATTGCGAGCTGGTTGCTGCATCCTTATGGTTGTGGCATGCTGGCTGGAAGTTGCAATGTGTACCTAATAGCTGATGTGTCAACAAGCTGTATGATTGTCATAGTGAGGTAGAAGCTTCTCAAACTGTTGATCCTTCTCCGGTACCACTTCCACTGGAGATGCTAAAGTTATTTTGTGGGCACTAGGTTGGTCTGACTATTGGAGACTTTCAGGGACCTGAAATGATAATGGACAAACCTGCCCCTTAAAGAGAGAAGAGAGATCGAAGGTGAAATCCGAGTCTGAATACTCTTTAGTATTTGAGTGCTCAGAACTGTGTTGTTCTGATTGGCTAACGACAATGAGAGTCTTGACATTCTCCATCATCTGGAGGAGATCCAGCGCTACACAGGCATCCCTGCTCAGGAGAGAGAAAGGCTGGTTATGGACAATGTACATCAGTTCAAAGATCTGTTTGCTGCCATACCTCAGTGGTTCTAAGATCATGCCGATGACCAGGGCTCAGACTCGCCATGCTCTGTAAAGTGGAGTGTCCGTTGTTTGAAGCCAGAGGCCTTTGGGCTATGGTTCCCTGTCTGACAGGACTGTCACGCTGGCACCTGAACCTAATTTAAAATTTGTTAGATGACCATTTACCGGGATGTCAACATTCCAAAATGAAGAATTGCAAACTTTGCCCTCACCCAAGAAGCATGGCCGTGTGTCTCCTCGGTTTTCGGTTTGGACCTCGTGGATTACCTTTGGGCTCTCTGTGCTGGGGTTTTTGACTTGCACAATTTGCCAAAGTGTCCCTGTCTGTTGTAGTGGAAGCATCGGGCTTTCCTTGCGGGACTCCGATCTCTCCTGTGAAGGAGCTTCACACCCCATTGTTGTCAAGATTTCTCTGCTGAGCGGTACAGGAATTAATTTCCTTGACTTGGATTGTTCCTACGTATTTCTGCCCTAATAAGCTGGACTGAGATTTGGCTTCTCCCCCATGTTGTATTCTCTCCCCTTAGGATTGTCCTGTGTTGCTCACGTAGTTCAGACAGTCTAACTGGCTGGATTGCCTTGTCTAGGGTAAGATCATCTTTATTTTCTAGGAGGTCAGTGAGTGAACCACAACTCTGTGTTGGTTAATCTCAGACTTTAAATCTCTATATTCATATCCCTCTGCCATCCTGTCGAAATCATTTATAAATGAATTTACAGGTTCCCCAGGCAGTTGGACTTTCTTATTGAAATCAGCTCTCTCCAATATTTTGTTGGATCTCAAGCTGAAATAGCCATCAAAGGATTTTAAAGCCTCCTCAAATTTGGCAGATGAATCATCAATATCCTGTCTTGCAATTGCGTCACCTGCAATTGGCCCTATTGAGTAAAGAGGTGTATTTACTTGTTCCGCTTCTGTTTTTTATATCTTACAAACCTTTTCCTCCAAACTCTCCAATTTTGTGACTGACCCGGGCCTTGGGTGAGTCCCAGTGGAGTTGGAAGTGTAGAATAACGATTCTTGTTGAAGATTTTGAGAGGTTACAGGCTTTCATGATGGTGTCACCGTTCACTGAAGAACAATGGATTCCCTGGGCTTGCTGGTTTTGGTGGGCTTTGCAAAATGGTGGTGGCGGGCTTCGGGAAGAAGAATTTCCCGCAGTGGCTGCATGGATCGGCTGCCTGATGACTCGATTTATTCAGCGACGTAGTGTTGTGAGTAGCGAGGCTTGCTGTTTAAGGACTCGGGTCGCAAGGATCCCAAGAATTGAATAAGTTAATTATTGTTCTTTTTTTCTGTTCAACTCAGAGGCCGTGTGTTGATGCTCAGAGTCGGGGATCGGGATCAGTGATGGGCTTCGTTCAAATCGAGCTTCTGACTGAATTAGTCAAAGGGGCTTCTCAGGATTGGCTGCAGCCTGGAAGATGAAAAGATCTAGCTCACCCTTGCAGGCTATGAGCTCTGGTGCTGAAACTGAGCTTCCAGGGGAGATTATATGGAGTCTTCTGCTGCAGTAACAACACTGCTTTTAGCTTGCAGCTCTTTTGTCTGGAACTTTATCTGGCGAATTTTTCTCATATTGGTAGCTTCAGTTTTTTTGTGTATTATTCATTCATGGGATGTGGGCATCACTTATTGCCCATCCCTAATTGCCCTTGAGAAGGTGGTGGTGAGCTGCCTTCTGAACCACTGTAGTCCATGTAGTGTAGGTACACCCACAGTGCTGTTAGGGAGGGAGTTCCAGGATTTTGACCCAGTGACAGTGAAGGAACAGTGATATATTTCCAAGTCAGGATGTCTTGGAGGGGAAATTCCAGGTGGTATGCCCATGTGTCTGCACTCTTCATTGAACCAGGGTTGATCCCCTGGTTTGGTGGTAATGGTAGAGTCGGGAATATGTTGGGCCACAAAGTTACAGTGTGTGGTTGAGTACAGTTCTGTTATTGCTGATGGCCCACAGCACCTCATGGTTTCCCAATCTTGAGTTGCTAGATTTGCTTGAAATCTATCCCATTTAGCACAGCGGTAGAGCCACACAACATGATGAATGGTATCTTCAATGTGAAGACGGGACTTTGTCTCCACAAGGACTGTGCAGTGGTCATTTCTACCCATACTGTCATGGACAAATACATCTGCAGCAGGCAGGTTGGTGAGGATGAAGTCAAGTATGTTTTCCCCTCTCGTTGGTTCCCTCACCACCTGCCGCAGACCCAGTTTAGTAGCTGTGTCCTTTAGGACTCGGCCAGCTCGATCAGTAGTGATGCTACCGAGTCACTCTTGGTGATGGACATTGAAGTCCCCCACCCAGAGTACATTCTGCACCCTTGCCACCCTCAGTGCTTTCTCCAAATGGTGTTCAACAGAGTAGTACTGATTCATCAGCGAAAGGTGGGGTGTTGGGGGTGCTGTCGGGGGCCGGTTTGTGGTAATCAGGAGGTTTCCTTGCCCAAGTTTGGCCTGATGCCATGAGACTTCATGGGGTTCAGAGTTGATGTTAGGGACACCCAGGGCAACGCCCTCCCAACTGTATACCACTGTGTTGCCACCTTTGGTGCCAGTGGGACAGGGCATACCCAAGGATGGTCATGGTGATGCGTGGGACATTATCTGTAAGGTATGATTCTGTGAGTAAGACTATATCAGGCTGTTGCTTGACTTGTCTGTGAGACAGCTCTCCTAGTTTTGGCACATGCCCCCAGATGTTAGTAAGGAGGACTTTGCAGGGTCGACAGGTCTAAGTTTGCCATTGTTGTTTCCGGTGCCCAGGTCGATGCTGGGTGGTCAGTCCGGTTTCATTCCCTTTTGACTTTCTAGTGGAATTCTAAAACTAAGTGGGTTGCTGGGCCATTTCAGAGGGCAGTTAAAAGTCAACCACATTGCTGCGGGTCTGGTATCATGTGTAGGCCAGGCCAGATAAGGATGGCAGATTTCCTTCCCCACATCAGTGAACCAGATGGGTTTTTACAACAAATGACAGTGGATTCATGGTCACCATTAGACTCTTAATTCCAGATTTTTATTGAATTCAAATTCTACCATCTGTCGTGGTGGAATTCAAACCCAGGTCCCAGAGCATTTTCGAGGGTCTCTGGATTACTAATCTCGTGACAATACCAATACACCACCGCCTCCCTTCAGTTGAGAACTTCTTTCAGTTCAGAATCCACTGAAGATGTCCTTTTTCTTAGTTTTTCAGTACTTCTGTGAGAATGAGGATTTTTGGTCTGGCGCTGCCTCTATGTGGAATGATGTTGGTCACAGAACATGCCTGTTAGAGAAGTCTTCCATATGTTAACAGCAAGTCTTTAGTAACTACTTGTAACTATTTACAGATATACAGTAAAGGGTACGGGCATGGATCTACCTCCATCTCTTGGTCTTAACTCGTCTCTGGCCAACACCACACTGACACTAGATCTAGGTCATGTGCTTTCTTACATCACTGTGTGGATGGTACAGTATTCAGCCCCACATTAACCCTGTATATACCAAATCCTTATAGTACAGCTATGTATTCTTCTTCCCCTTGTTGGGCAGTTCCTCGGGATTGAGGATGACTGGCTTTGTCTCTGATTTGATGAGTTCTGGGATGGCCGATCAGTCCAATGCGTGATCTGCAGACTATGACAGATGCAGGGCAGGTGGTGCTTGAAGGGTTGGGCAGATGAGATGTTTGGAGGTTTATGTGCTCTCTCCAATGCCTTGACTTTGCCTCTTGGGTGCTCCCAATGAAGTCTCTTGATGTGTTTGGTGCCTTCCCAAATAAATCTCCGTTTTGGTCAGTCACAAGCCAGGGACTCCCATGAGTCAGCAGGGATATTTGATCTCCTCAGAGATGCCTTGAGTACATCCTATAAAGTGTTCCCACTGTCCACTGTGGGAGTTCCCTGCCACAATCAAGTCCTGAGTACAGCAGCCACTTAAGGAGTCTGGTGTTAGGTAATGAATGACATGTCCCGCCCAGCAGAGCTGGTTTTCAGTGCCTAGCACCTCGCTGCTGGGCAACTTGGTTTGGGAAAGGATGCTGCTGTTGAACCACCTTTCTTGCCACCAGATTTGGAAGATCTTTAGGATGAGTAATCAGGTCTGATTTTAACTCTGTGCAAGTGGGTGGATTTTGAATTGGGTTAAAATTGGGCCCAATGTCTGTACCTTGATCATGCCCTGTCTACAACTTCACTTAGAATATTTCATTTCCAGGTTTTGCCACGTATTGCAAGAACTTATGTTGAACTACTAGAAATTTTTAAATTACTAATAATGTTAGTCACTACACGTTACTACTTTCAGTTCCAACTAGAACTTGCGAATTTTACACTAAAATAAAAGCGAAATATTGCAGATGCTTCAGATCTGAAATAAAAACAGAAAGTGTTGGAAAAACTCAGCCGGTCTGGCAGCATCTGCAGAGAGAGCAACAAAGTTAACGTTTCAAGTCCAATATGACTCGGAACTCAAAGAAGAGTCAGACCAAAACATTAACTGTTTCTCTCTCCACAGATGCTGCCAGACCTCCTGAGTTTTTCCAGCTTTTTCTAATTTTTATTATTGCTAATTTTACAGCTGGATCTACTTGTTCGTTTAATTCAAAAACTGCGCCTAACACCTTTGCTTGTAATCTAAAGACTAAATTGGTGATAACCTTGAATAAACTATGCCCAGTAATCTCCAAACCATTATATAGTATTGTCCATTATTAAGCCATAAAATAAAACGCATTTTTCATGATCAATTTTGGCACAGTAATCAACTGGTGAGTAGGCCCTTGACTCCCATTGTTTATTGCATGGCTATATACAGCTTTCATAATATTGCAGAGAATCAGCTGAGATATGCAAAAAATATGCCAAGGTTTTACAAATCAGGAACTTCACTTGATTGTGGAGTAGACTTGAGATAAAATTCCAGCCTGGGACTGAATCCACTGAACAACAGGGAATATAAGCCCATAATGGAGCAAGATGTACTTTGGCCTCTGGCGTTACATATAATCAGGTGTGAACCAAAACCATGTTCATTAAACCTTTGGTTTTTTGTTAAATTATGCTGAAGCACTGATTGCCATTCTAGACACTCCAGGAGTGGCCATATATAAAAATGTTCCTTTTGTTGGTGTGTGACTTCATCCTTCTGAGAGATCTGCTCTTTGTTTGTCCACTTCTGTCACTTGAAAGGTCAATCTTTCATAGAGTTATTGCTCCCCAGCACCTTTTTCCTCTGAAGTAAAACTCCAGCACTTTACAGACAGCCTGCAGCCTCTTGACATTTGATAATGTGGCCCTCGAACTCCATGCTGATCCTAAAGTATTAAGTGCAGGGAGGGCTGTGTAAATGTTTCAATGATGAGGCCTTGTGGTTCCATGCATTCAGCCCAATGGGTCACAGCTGCATGCACAGTCTGGTTGAGTCATTTACTGGCCCTAAGAATAGACCAGAATGTGGTTGTTAGGTGGTTAATGACATCTACTGGGGGGGATAAGCCTAGCAGATCTCAGAAAAACAGTGAGATCAATGCTCAGACCTTTACCCTCTGCTATTAATGCCTATGAGCAGTGTCCTGAAATGTGAGGGTGGCTCACTTAAATTATTCACTGTCATTGTGGGTCTATGGTCAGTGGTTCACTGAGAACACCAAGGCTTGAATTTTGAGTGGCTGACCATTCAATCCTGAGGGGATTTGTGGCTCAGGCACAGACACAGGGTGCTGTTTCTTTAGATTGGCACCTTTCCATCAACACACATTCCAAACAGGGTGCAATGTGACCAGAATTTTCCTCAGGGTCACAGAGTCACCAGGGAAGGACATCACATCAATGTCTGCTAAGAAGGAAATGCCCAGGCAATTTTTCATGGATTATTTGACTGTGGTTAAAGATTGAGATTAGTGACTGTAACACCGATTCTGAAGGGCCTTGACGTGCATATAAATGCGCAAACAAATATTAGGAATGTTTCATAGTACATAGCTTGTGAAAGACAATACCAACTATAACCCCATATGTTGTATCACAAGTACATTTCAGACACAATCTGGATTTTCTGCATGATGACACATTTGGGACAAATAATCTGCATCTTGTGCACATTAATGAACCACACTTCTCTGGGCTTTAATATCCTAGAGGTCAGCTGGATTATCAGGGGTAACAACTCTTACTGATGAGGAATCAGCATCTGCCCATTCATTATATGCTCATCCATTATATCCACCAGCACTCACAGGTTTTGAAGGACCTGGTTATGTTTTCTAGAGAAGAAAAACACAAGCCTATCAAATGATGTATAGAAAAAGATTCCACAGCAGTCAAACCTCCTGCCCCTACCTTGACAGAATGAATTCCATTATTATTTTTGTGGGATGTGGGTGTTACTGGCTTGGTCAGCATTTATTGCTCATCCCTAATTGCCCTTGAAAAGGTGGTGGTGAGCCACCTTGAATTGCTGCAGTTCATGAGGTGCAGGTACACCCACAGTGCTGATAAGAAGGTAGGTCCAGTATTTTGACCCAGCGACAGTGAAGGAATGGTGATACAGTTTCAAGTCAGGATGGTGTGCGGCTTGGACAGGAACATCCAGGTGGTGTTCCCATGCATCGGCTGCCCTTGATCTTCTTGGTGGTATGGTTGTGGGTTTGGAAGGTGCTGTTGAAGGAGCCTTGATGATTGCTGCAGTGCATCTTGTAGATGGTACACACAGCTGCCACTGAGTCAGTGGTGGAGGAAGTGAATGTTTAAGGTGGTGGATTAGGTGCCAATCAAATGGGCTGCTTTGCCCTGGATGTGTTGAGCTGCTAGAGAGTTGTTGGAGCTGCACTCATTTGGGCAAATGGAGAGTATTCCATCACACTCCTGACTTGTGCCTTGTAGATGGTGGACAGGCTTTGGAGGGTCAGGAGCAGGGCCAGAGAAAGAAATCATGGGCCCTGGTGCTTCTCCTGTTTCTGGGCCCCTTAAAGCTAGCTGCACCTCCCCCCACCCACCTTTAACCCCACCCCCTAACACCCCTCGCATTCTTCGGGTGCCTAGATTTGGGAACCATATTCCTTGTAGGGTTGAACTGTTTTATGTAGGTTTGGCAAAACTTCTTGGCTTTTGAACTCAATGCCTCTATTTATAAAGCCCATCAAAAGCTCAGGTTTCAGTATAATTTACAACCACAGCTTTGTCAGACAATTATACACAACATTCATATTAAGCAAAAACAAAAATAGCTGGAAAAACTCAGCAGGTCTGACAGCATCTGCAGAGAGGAATACAGTTAATGTTTCAAGTCCTTCTGACTAAGATAAGATGCTGTCAGACCTGCTGAGTTTTTCCAGCTATTTTTGTTTTTGTTTCAGATTTCCAGCATCCGCAGTATTTTGCTTTTATATTCATATTATGCAATCAGCTTCACTTCTTTGAATCTGGCCCTATGCAAAATCCAGACAGCAACATCCAAAAGACTTGAACCTCATAAGCACTGCAAACAACAATCCTCTGTACAAATGAGACTATCTTAAACAAGCAGTGACATATTCGATCGGCGCATGACTCATGGTTTTATTTCCAAGTTTAAAAATGGCAAAACCTTCCTGTAAATTAGCACCAACCAATTCACCTGCAATAATGTGCTACTTCTAATCACACAAGTGGGCTTTGTTAATAGAAAAATTACACTTTGCAATGAATGATAAATATTTTCCATTTTAAATTGAAACTAACCACACTTGCAAATACTCAGCATGGAGCATAAAATAAAGCAAGGTACAGCAGATGGTGGAAATCTGAAATATAGTCAGAAAATGCTGGAAATACTCAGCAGTCCAGGCAGCATCTGTGGAGAGAGAAACAGAGTCAACGCTTCAGGTCCATGATCTGCACTAGTTCTGATGAAGGGTGACTAACCTCTGTTTCTCTCTGCGCAGATGCTGTCAGATGTGCTGAGCATGTTCAACACAATTTGCAAAAAACAATCAGAGTTTTGTGAACATTTCATTCTCCTTCAGCAAGAAGCCCAGCAGCAGCTACCTGAGATCTGGTTTGGCACATTAAACATGAATTTCAAAAAAAATAAATTAAGGTCTGAAGGAAACATAAACAACTTGTTGCACAAAAAATGTCAATGTCAAATGAATAAATTGATCATTTAAAAAATGAGTAATTAATTTAATAATAAAAATTAATTAAAATGATCATTCAAAAGTGCCAAGCAGCAGAGCTAACTGATAAAACCATTTTTGCCGTTTTGCTTATGAAGCAGAGCTAGAGAGAGACAGACTAGGCCCCAAGTCCTGTCACCAGGGAGAGGAGAGGGGACTGGGGCCGAGCTAAGGAGTTGGGTTTAATTAACACTGACCTTACCCCTGGTTCGCCTCTGGTGGTGCACATTCCAAGCCCTCCTTGGCAGAATTCATAGGAAAGTAGGGATTGGAAGTGGGTTGCCTTTCACCCTGGGTTTTCCTCCTCTCCCAGCCAGTGTGTGGATATGTTTTTGGGGATGGGGGAAGAGGAGAAATGGTAGGGTGTGGGTGTGTGTGTGTGTTTTTTTAATTCATTCATGGTATAAGGGCATCACTGGCTAGGCCAGCATTTATTGTCCATCCTTAATTGCACTTGAGAAGGTGGTGGTTTGCTTCTTTCTTGCAGTCCCTGTGCTGTTGAAGGAGTTTTGGTGAGTTGCTGCAGTGCATCTTGTAGATGGTACACACTACTGCCACTGTGCATCGGTGGTGGAGGGAGTGAATGTTGAAAGTGGTGGATGTGGTGTCAATCAAATGGGCTACTTTGTCCTGGATGGTGTCAAGCTTCTTGAGTGTTGTAGGAGCTGCACTCACCCAGGCAAGTGGAGAGTATTCCATCACACTCCTGACTTGTGCCTTGTAAATGGTGGACAGGCTTTGGGGAGTTAGGAGGTGAGGTACTCTGTGCAGAATTCCCAGCCTCTGACCTGTTCTTGTAGCCACGGTATGTTAAATGATTGGTCCAGTTAAGCTTCTGATCAATGGTAGCCCCCAGAATGTTGATGGGGGGGGGGGGGGGGGGGTATTCATTGATGGTAATGCCATTGAATGTCAAGGGGAGATGGTTAGATTCTCTCATGTTGGAGATGGTCATTGCCTGGCACTTACGTGGAACAAATATTGCTTGCCACTTATCAGCCATGCCTGAATGTTGTCCAGGTCTTGCAGCATATGGACACAGACTGCTTCATTATATGAGGAGTCGTGAATGGTGCCGAACATTGTGCAATCATCAGTGAACATCCCCACTCTGACCTTATGATGGAGGGAAGGTCATTGATGAAGCAGCTGAAGATGGTTGAGCCTAGGACACTACCCTGAGGAACTCCTACAGTGATGTCCGAGGACTGAGATGGTTGACCACCAACAACCACAACCATCTTCCTTTGTGCTAGGTATGACTCCAACCAGTAAAGAGTTTTCCCCCTGATTCCTATTGACTCCAGTTTTGCTAGGATTCCTTGATGCTACACTCAGTCAAATACTGCCATGATGCCAAGAGCAGTCACTCTCACCTCACCTCGAATTTAGCACTTTTGTCCACGTTTGAACCAAGGCTGTAATGATGTCAGAAGCTGAGTGGCCCTGATGGAACCCAAACTGATCGTCAGTGAGCAGGTTATTGCTGAGTAAGTGCCATTTGATAGCACTGTCGATGGCACCTTCCTGATGATTGAGAGTAAACTGATGAGGTGGCAATTGCCTGCTTTTTGTGGACAGAAAGTACCTGGGCAACTTTCCACATTGTTGGGTAGATGCCAGTGTTGTAGCTGTACTGGAACAGCTTGGCTAGCAGTGCGGCAAGTTCTGGAGCACAAGTCTTCAGTACTATTGCTGGAATGTTGTCAGGATAAGTGAGAATTACAATACGATAATCCTTAAAGCAGCAAAAGCTGCAAAGCCTGCACTCCTACTTACACAGAGACATAAAATGCTCAAGATACAAAACATAAATAGCTCGCATGCTGCACCAGAATTCTGCTTTTCAGGAATTCTTCCTGCTTTTATATATATTTGTTCAATCTAAAATTGGGAGTCATTTGCATTGTTTTTAGCATTTTAACATTACTTAGCCTACGCTGCTTAGTACTTATACCCATTCACAGAATACAACTTCATGCAGGCAGTTGACTTAACTGGGTATTGGGCCAATGTATGCTGATCCATTATGGCTACTTCATTTAACTGAAAAATGCCAACAAGCCAAAAAAGCTTGTATCGTATATCGACATAGTATTTCATGATCAGTATATTTTGAAGTGCAGTCATAGTTGTTATCTATGGAAACAAAGCAACCAATTCCACAAATAGTAAATACCATGAATGACCAGTTTGGATTGGCTTTCGAGTATTGGCCAGGATACCATGCACACCTGCTCTTTTTTCAAATTATATCATGTTTTACAGCCATGTGAACAAAGCTTAACATCGTTGCTCAAAGATGATACTCTTTCAATACTGCATTCTGTGCCACTGACTCAGAACCAGCTGAGCTAAATAAACATTAGACCAAAAGCTACTCCAGTGCCAAAATGACCAAGCAACTCTAAATAGTAACATTACTCCGGATGGGATGATTCTGACTAACGCATCCATCTGCGAACGTACAACTGTATTTTTAATGCTTTGCTATTACAGTGGCCACACATGGAGGTAAAACAGTACTCAACCATCAAATATTTCACTTCATGATGGCTCATGTCTCCCCTGGGAGCAAAGAACAAATATCACTTAAAACAAAGGTATTTTTGGATTGAAATATTGAATCCTCTTTTCCCAATTGCTGAGATTTGGTACTTTAATGAGATCTGGACATTGATGGTTCAGTAGGAAACATCCAATTCCTAAATTTCCTCGCTCCACAAATTTTACTTAGTGACTGATTGATCTTAAATTCTCCTTGTTCTGCCCATGGTAAAGATGATAATGTGGAGTAGACTGTGCTGTTACTGCATCTTCAATGGGTGTCTCAAGTGTTTATTCTTTATTAATTTTTTGATGTTCCATGATTATATCTGAGTAATGCTGTTTATGCCAAGTATGACTTTGGATTCACAGCCTCCTGGATGATACATAATTGTGCCTATGCATTTCTAAGACATGAGGCTGGATTTTCAGATTTGCAGGTGAGTGGGCCCGTAAAATACCATGGGTGCAGTGACCAATGCCAACCCACCTGCCTCTGCCCCTGCCACGACTTTATCAAAGGTGGGAGGAGGAGTCAAGCGACCTGCCTCTCATGGGCCAATTGACACCCTTAAGTGGCCAATTAATGAGGCCCATGTCAAGTGTCCAGCCTGGCAGTTCTCACTGCACAGACTGGTGGCAGGCAAGGGGTTACCTCCTTAACAGGCCCCTGGGCCCATTGCAGGGTCCCCACCCACATCTTCACCTGCCCTCCTCCATAGTCATTCCAACATCACCCCTGCCCAGTATGTCTACCCCTGCACCCACCCACTTCGCTGGGACATTTTGCCCTGCTTTGATGATACCCTCCCCTATTACCTTTCCCTCTGGTTCAGGCTCCTCAGTGCTGGGGACTGTTGTAGTCCCACCTGTGGGTCCTGCTCCCAGTGGTGCTGTGGGGGCCAAAGGGCTACTGGCTATTTGTTCTGCCAGCAGCTTTCAGAGGCAGGACTCCCTGCCCAGATGGGGTTGCAAGTCCCGCCTTAAATCAGTTAGTTCCCTCCAAGCATTAAATGCCTGCGGGGCGAGCCACCAGAGCAGGGACGGGCTTGCCCCCAACTTTTTTGGTGGGGTTGGGGCCTCTGGCGCCCTGTTAAATCTAGCCCACAATGTCTTGGACATCTCTCTCCTGAGCAAGGTGAATTTCCACCCATTCATTGCAGGCCCACAGCAATTGTGAAAATATAGAACTCTCTTAATAGAACTGGAAATGAGACAATGCAGAATAATGACTGTTCTTTAAATGGTGTTTAACAACCACAAACTTGTTAGGCTCTAATGTTTTCTTAAAGGCACAAATAAAATTCATTGCCATAGTAACTCACTGCTGCTGTGAGGTGTAAAATGATTATACAGCACCAGAATGTTTTTTTTTAAGAAGTGTCACAACTATAAATTTAGAAATTTAAAGCATTATTACTGAGTTCAAATGCATGTTCTTTAATTCCAGTGCGCACAGAAATCAAGGCTGACATACCAGTGCAATACTGAGGAAATCGGAGGTGCTGCCTTTTGGATGAGGCGTTTGTCATGGACACTTTCAAAGATGTTTCCCCAAAGTCACGTGAACAATGTCTTTGTATGTGAGTTGTATATTTCCTACCCTTGGAGTGAGGGAGTCAATTTAAAATAACCTAGCAGGAAAGCTTTTTTTTTTATTTAAAAGGAATTGGTTACAATTACACTATTGCTCTGCAAGTTACTTAAGAAAAGAATTACTAACAGATGAAGATAAAACAATACTTATAAATGTGAATCGAGTTCAGTCTATATTGTTCTGTACAGGACTGATATGTTTTTAAAGTCAAGATGTCGTGTGGTCTGAAGTGAAAGGTTTGAATTTGTAGAATTGTCTCTGCAGCTGCAATGGCTCCTGTAGTCGATCTGCAGGAGGTTGTTTTCTCGGGTAAGCTTGAAGATGGAACCAGGCAGTGGTGGTGGGGGGGAGAGGAATTTCTTTTGTTTTCTTTCAAGGAACTGTGGTGTGGCCCTTCTTTTAGCCTGGTTGATTAGAGCAGTTCGATGGCTATGCTCGTTGGTGCCTCTCTCCCCATGTGAAGCTGTGTGCAAGGTGGATCCCCAAGATTTCTGTTACAGACAGCTCGCCCTACCTTTACTATGCTTTTTGCAAGCAAACCAAGATGGCCACCGTCTCAAAATGCTGAATCATGTTCCAAATAAGGGGCGGAATCGTCCGGTCCCATTGGTGGCGGGCGTCATGGTGGGTGTGGTGAGGGGGCGGGGGGGGGTGGGGGCGGGTAACAATTCGGCTTGAGGGGCAGAAATTGGTTTCAGGCCAATGTGAAAGTACAGCGTGATCATCTGATGGTGTCAGCTATGGCAGAATGCCAATCCCGCTGGAGGTTGGCGTGAACCCGATTTGCATCCTGGTATTGTGATCCAAAGTAAGGCTCGAACAGAATGGTCCCCACATGCCTGATTTACCATTACACTGGTGGGGAATTACGCCGGCCAAGTGCATGTCTGGACAAGTGTGACGTGCAGAAGTCAGGACTTACCATTAGGCCCATGCTCAGATTGTGGACATCTGAGGAGAAGGAGGTGCTGGAGCCCGACAGCTACCGGACCCTGGAGGAACACGTACATCCCATGCTGGGTGGATTCTCATGGATATGGCTCTGCCATGAAGCAGCTCATGGAAGGTGGGAAGTCTCTGTTGATGCCTTGGGTCTGCTTCGGAGCAACAGTTTGATCATCGGTGAGGGAGGGTGGGAGAGTAAGGTCCAGCTGTGATCGGGAGAGGAAGGTGTACTGAGGTGCCTGGAGGGGGAAGTGGAAGGCCTAGCTGGGAGTGGGAGAAGAAGGCTTACTGGAGTAGGGTGGGTGGGGGGGGGTGGTGGGGGGGGTGTAGGTGAGTGAGGTTAGGAGTGGGGGGTGGTGAGGTTGGGAGTGGGGTGATGAAGGTGTCGACGGGTTGTGAAGTTAGGAGGGGAGAGCAAAGGTGTAGGTGGTGTGAGGTTGGGAGAAAGTGGAGGGTGTAACGGGGAAGAATGCAGCAAGTAGGGAGGTAGGTGTTGGGGTGGAGGCAGGTGCAAGGGAAGGAGTTCGGAGGGGGGAAGATGTCCAGGTGGGATGAGGGAGTTTGAAGAGGGGAAGGTGTCCGGGGGGAGGAGGGAATTTGGAGAGGGGAATGTGTCTGGGGGAGGAGGGTTTCTGGAGGAGGGAAGTTGTCCAGGGGGGAGAAGGGAGTAAGGGTGAAGGAGGGAGTAAGTGTTGAGGAGGGAGTAAGGGGACGGGGTGATCATGCAAGGGAGGGATCTGTGGAGTCAATGACTGCCTCCTGGGGAGCAAACTGAGGGTGGGCATGGTAGGAGAGAATGGTGAGTGTGAAAGGGGGCAGAGGGAGCCAGAAGGGTGCAAGGGTGAGGGTACATTGGTAACGGCAGAAGGGACGGTGAGGATGGTTGCTGGGAACTCAGAGGCAGACATGGACCCTGGGGATGGGAAGGAGGAGGTCTGAGAGGTCAATGTGGATGGGGGTGGGATTCTCAGGAAGGTAGGGAATGTGCACATTCACCTGGTCATCCTGGAATGACAAGGGTTTGGGTTGGTAGGTGACAGTGGGGAGGTGGAAGGTGATGCCGGGGGATCGACAGTGATGGGGAAAGGACACAGGTGACTGCAGAGGGGAAAGGATGGGGGAGCTGACAAGATGCTTGATCATGACCATGGTTTTTGAAATCAAAAGTGAGCAGCGTCTAATGTTGGATGGGCACAGGTGCTCCATGGGAGAACAATCAGTGGGTGGGCGGAGATGTAGGTCGGCTCAGAAGGACAACTGAAAGAGAGCCCCCAGCCGGCAGCATTGAAAATGCTCGGGGCAGTGAGGTGAGTGTGATGGATGAAGGCTCTGTGTGCATGGGAGAGTGCTTGCAAGAGGCTCTGAAAGGCTCTGCCACACACACATTTCTCCCTCCAGAATCACTCGTGATCCAGCTGCATACAGCTGAACCGCTAGTGGGGGTGAATGCAGGGGGAGGACACGCAAAGCCTGTAAATGAAGCTGAAAGACACCATTACACATTATTCATTGGAAGTGAATATATTTTCAGATTATAAAGTGACAAAATGTGTTCACCCATGCAATCAGAATTTCTTAACTTTTCTAGGCCTACCAATTCTTCTAGGTGCTGCCATGACATCTACAGCAAGGGTGGAGACAGCCTGTGCAATTGTTGGCCGTGTTGCCTCTGATGACTTCAGTGTGCATCCTTTGAAGAGCCAAGACCTTGAGGGCCGTGGTTTGCTTTAGCTGTCCTCCTGTGGGCCTGCTGTTCCCTCTGCAATGACAGAGGATGAGGTTGAGGGAAGAACAGGCAAAGGGGACTCAGAGGGAGCGGACAGCCTCTGAGATTCCTGAGTGGATGACCCAGGGGTATTCAGCTGCTGCTGCTCCTCCCTCCGGGTGCCCAAGGGCCCTGGCCTGACTCCTTCAGGGGAAGGAGCACCTGGAGGGACATTGAGGTACCCGTTTTCCTCTCGCGTTACCACTGCAGGAACTTACCCATGGCTACCACAACATAGTGCAGGTTTTATTGCACCTCCCCATTCTGCTGGACCAGGGTCTCCATGGCATCCACCATCCTTTCCATGGAAACCTCCATGCGCGCAGATGTGGGCACCACTTCATCAGAGAGCAGGTGGACGTACTCCTCTGACTTGTATGCCACTCTGTTGAGAGCTTCCAACAGCTCTGCATGATGTTCGACCGCCTTCTGCTGACTCTCCACGATGAGAAAGAAGGCTGAATCCAGAGGTCTCTGTGCTGGTGGAGGGTGTGGATAAGCACTGTGACAGGTCTTCTAGGCTGCTTATTTTCAGCTCTTCAATGGAGGAGGTGTACCCTGGAGGTGAGGACCCAGATGGAGCTGAGGGACTGGCTGGCTGAGTGTCTCAGTCACATGGCAGAGCTTCTTGTGAACCAGAGAGTGCATGGCAGCAGAGTCAAAAGCAGGAGAGGGAGCACTCACAGTAGCATTGAGAGAGGGATGATGTGGTGCAGGATCCTCATGTGGGTGTTCACTGCCGACTTCACTGTCACCACAGGCACGGTCCACACCCTCACCAGTCAGCGCAATGGCACACTCCTCAAATTGAGTGATGGGCCTAATGTGGGCCACTCCACCCATCTCTGTCTGGGACCTCTCCCTGCTGATGTGAGCCAACTTCTCCTGCATGACAATGTATGCACGGCACTGTGTCGAATATTAGTGGTGGGTGGAGCCATGGATGGGATGAGGGTGTGAGCTCCAGGAGATACGACCCTGATGGAGATGTGAGGGTGTGTGTGAGAGTTAGTGGTGTTGTCCCTTGAGGTGTGAGATCCTTGTGGATGAGTGATGGGTCTGTGAGCATGTGAGTTGAGAGTGTTGAATTGGTTGACTTACCCTGGCGGAGCGGATGAGCGCACTCATCCTCTTCCTGCACTGGCTGACCCTCTCTGTGCTCCGCTGGTGCTGACTGCCGCAGTCAGCGCTTCCCAGGCCAGATTTGTGACTCTTGTGGATCTCCTGCAGCCAGAGTGGGGAAAGGGGACATCACTGCAGCCTCCCACTGCATCCCGCAGGTGCCCCGAAAGGCATCACTAAATTTGGGGGCTGCCGTCTTCTTTGCTTTCAGGACCACCTGTCGCCTGGAGCAGTCCTGGTCTGTAGACATGAAGTAGGCTGCGCTCTGGAGTGTTTTAAATATGGCGTCCAGAGCAAGGAAGCGCTGAGGTCACAGTGTGGCAGGCAAATCCGAGCCCACCCGCCAGCGATCTGGAGTGTTTCGCACGAAGGCATTATTAATGAGGCAGGACACACAGGGAAGGGAACGATTCGGCGCAAAAACCTGCCATTGCAGTCAGCAGGGAAAACGTCATTTTTCAGTCCGCTAGCTCACTTGGTGCAAATCTGGGACAATTCTGCCCAAAGAAACTGATTAACCTGCAGCTTATCTCAGCCATTACCTGATTGAGGACCCATTGAATTCCAAATGTCTTTTGTGAATCCTCTAAGCACAGCCTGGCCTATGTCTGGGTGGTCATTGCTGAATCCACAAGAAAGGTCATGAGATCATCAGAATCCATTTCGATCCAGTCTTTTTTTAAATTCAGTTCAATTTTTTAAAAGGTAACTTTAAAATGTGGCTCACTTTGAAATTCATAAGTCTGCCATGAAAACACTGGTGTGACGCAGTAAACTGAAGCCCCACTTGCCCTCTTAGGTGGACGTAAAAGATCCCATGGCACTATTAGGAAGAACGGCAGGGGAGTTATTCTCCTAGCCAATATTTATCTCTCAATGAACATCGCACAAAAAAAGTCAGCTTATCTGGTCATTGTCACGTTGCTGCTTGTGGGAGCTTGTTGCAAGCAATTTGGCTGCTGCTTTTCATACATTATAACAGTGACTATACTTCAAAAAGCCCAGGGGTATCCTGTGGTTGTGAAAGGTGTTATACAAATGCAAGTCTTTCTCTCAAAGTTCAGTAAACTGGTTTATGCTTTTTTGAGATTTGGGTAAAATTACAAAGAGCAGGAAGCTGTTATCACCAATATTTTGTTTCACCTAGGATTTAAAGGGACAGTTCACCCAGCTGGTCCGAAAAGTAATTTGGCTTCAAACTCAACTATTGGGGCAAATTTGATTATCATTCACCCTCAGTAGAAAACTGGGCCAGATTAGTTTCCAATAATGATGCCTGACGTTCTCCATCATTTTCAAAGAAGCATTGTGCTGCTGGAGGCTTACAGGAGCGTACCTTCCGCTTTATGGGACAGCCATTGTAAATCTCAGAAGCCTAATAAGCCGAGCTGACAGCTTGTGTACAGGCCCCCAGCCATTCCAGTTGTCACCCACTGTCTGCACTGGGACACACAAGATGCTTCATGTGCATTCCAGGCCTCAGTACAATAAGATGAATGTAGATGGTTTATTGCAGGTGAGGCGTTGTAACAACCTCTAAAATAAAACAACCGAGTGAGGTCACAAATAAAAACTGCTGCAGGGAACTATCTTGAATATTCGTTAACAGAAAGAATGCGGTCAGATTGGAGGAAACAAGAGCTTTCCAAAGATTTTCCAATATTGAGCAAAAAGCTCCTCTTCTAAACAAGACTTCTCAAGTTAACTCATCTCAGAGAAGGTGCTGTAGGCATGGCGAATGTTTCAGAGACTAGGAAGAATAGCTTTTGAGCTGCTGCTAATGCCATCAGCAGAATAATTGAATCATTAGAGAGAGATGAACCTACACAAACATATGTCAGTGATAGGAACCAGAGGGCCACAGTCAGTCATCTAAATCATCAGTCATGAATTCAGAGACGTTTTAGTAACCATAGTTATGAGGGAAATCAGCCTATTGGAACGGATATAATAGAAACAGAGGATTTCAAAGAAGCAGGAATTACGGGTCACAAAGAGACAATTGTGCCGGCCAGATGTTTGGAAATGTCTGTGACAACTGTAGCATAGTATCAGAGCCAAGCACAAGGCCAACACTGGAATACACTGATTTCACTGAGGAAGAGTGACCCTATTGCCAGGCCGTACGATGAGTAGTGGACTGAATATTTAAGAGAATTCAGAGAAGTCAGAATACAGTTTGCTTGTTTTATATTAGAGAATGTTCTGCAGTCAGTGCAATGACAGTTACTTTCTTATGAAATGTCACTCACAGGAAGCTTGACGAAGGAAAGATACCAATAACTCCCTAACTTGTGCAGGCTCACTGTGGAAGAGAAACATTATTTGGACATAACCTGTTGAAAGTAGTTCAGGACTGCTCCGGTAGGCAGAAAAGTGGCAAATGGAATACAACCCAGAGAAGTGAGAGGTCAAACAAGGCAAAGGGTTTCACAATAAATGGGAGGACACTGAGAGGTGTAAAGGAAGCATGGGACCTTGGAATGGATGTCCACAGATCCCTGAAGGTAGCAGGACAGGTCAATAAGGTGGTTAAGAAAGCATATGGAATCCTTTCATTTAATAGCGAAGGCATAGAATATAAGAGCAGGGAGATTATGCTGGAACTAACATTAGTTAGGCCACAACTTGAGTACTGTGAGTGGTTATTGTCACCTCATTACAGAAAATGATGTAATTACCTTAAAGGGTACAGAAGAAATTTACGAGGATGTTGCCAGGACTGGAAAATTGCAGCTATGAGGAAAGATTGGATAGGCTGGGATTGTTCTCCTTGGAACAGAGAAGGCTGAAGGGATTTGATTGAGATATACAAAATTAGGGGAGGGTAGAGTGAATTGGAAGGGCTTATCTACTTTAGCAGAAAGGTCAGTGACTAGTGGGCATAGATTTAAAGTGATGGGGAAATGGGGAAACACTTTTTCACCCAGAGGGTTGTGTGGGTTTGGAACTCACTGCCTGAAAAGGTAGTAGAGACAGAAACCTTCAACTCATTTGAAAGGTTTCTGGATATGCACCTCGAGTGCCATAACCTGCAGGGCTACAGACCAAATGCTCGAAAATGAGATTAGGCTGTATAATGAACTTGATGTACTGGACATGTTTCTTACTTGAAACAGATAACTTTATTACAGGGCTCTTTTAGAAGCTACTTTGTTGAACCAGGTCCATGGCTAGAAAGCGCTGCCCCTCGAATTACCCATGCTTAGGGCTCATTCGTCCATACAATCAGGTGACCCCCTAAAGACAGTAGGAAAGGTTAGACCTACAATCACATCAGGATGGGTGGCTCATTTTTCGGCCGGCGCAGACACAATGAGCCAGGTGGCCTCTTCCTGTGCCGTAAACCTTTCATGATTCAATGGCCAGGATTTTTATCCTGTCGGGTGGGTGCAGCGAAGCCGACTGCTGCCCATGATCGGGCCCCGACATCGATTTCATGTTGGCTGGCCAATTGACAGCCAGCCAGCGTGAAATGCGTGCTGCAGCGCTCAGCGTTGCTGGGGTGGGGGCGGGAGAAGAGTGAGCATGGAAGTTTGCGCATGTGCGCGGGTGCATGCAATGAAAGCTCCCTGAGGCACAGAGCTGCCTCAGGGAGCTGAAGATTTTTAAAAATCAGAAATAAAAAACTTAGCAATGTTAAAAACATGTCCCCTCACAGGGGGCAGGATCTTTAGGTCGGTGAGCTGGAGGTGGTGGGGCCCGCTTGCCGACATGTAAAATGACGCGGGATGACGTCGGGCGGAACTCCCATCATCACCCTGTGTCATTTCCATTTTCAGATCGGTGGGAGTGCAGTTGAGGCAGCTGTGCGCCCACCGACCTGTCAACGGCCTATTGAGGCCATTAATAAAACAATTTAGGTAATTGACAGGGCTGCCCGTCCAACCTTAAGGTTGGCGGGCAGGCCGGGAGCCCTGGCAGGCTTAAGAAAAAGCATGAAACCTCATCTACAGGCGGGATGAGGTTTCATGCGGGTTTTAAAATATTTAATAAAGATTTGAGTTAAAGTGATGGACGTGTCCCAACTCATGTGACAGTGTCACATGAGGGGACATGTCAGGGAAATTTTTAAACATTTACCTTCAAAGTTTTGATTCTGAGCCGATCTCCCTGAGGCAGCGCCTAGCCTCAGGGCGATGAGTGCGCTCTTTCGTGCGCATGCACAAAAGAGTGCACTCCCAGCTGAGGGAATCCCGCCCCCACCCCCCCCCCACTCCGCCTGCACAGGGAGCGCACAGCGCTTCTTGGCGGACGTCACGATGGGTGGGCCTTAATTGGCTCACCCGCTTAAAGTGACGGCGCGCCCCCAATTGGGGGCGCCAATCGGAGGCATGCCTGTCCGCGCCCGCTCCTGCAGTTCCCCCCCCCGATGGTGGGGGGGGAGGAATTCTTCCCATGAGCAGGGACATGTTATAACTTAAATGTAAAAATTTTTATTCAATATTTAATTGCTGTTGGAAACCTTATCCTGCCCAAGGATGAGGTTTCCTAAAAAATCCAAAGGCCGCTTGGCGTTTTGGCCTGCCTGCCAACTGTAAGGTTGGTTGGGCAGTGAAAAATTTCATTCAATTATAACTTTAACGGCCTTAATAGGCCTGTTAATTGTCGGCAGGTGCGCTGCTGACTCCCATGCACGCCCGCCAACCAAAATATCGCATGAGTGCACAATGAGATCGGGACGCTCGCCCGACGTCTTCGCCCGTCATTTTACGCTCGAGGGGGTCGGGCGAGCGCCGGCTCACTCAGCACAAATTTCTACCCTTTGATTCTATAAGTAAGAGTTAAAAAAAAAGACTTGCATTTGTACAGCCCCTTTCATGACCTCAGGAGATCCCAAAGTACTTTACAGCCAATTGAGTATTTTCTGTAATGTAGGAAACACAGCAGGCATTTTTCTCTTGTCCTTCATTCTTATGCATGCTGTACTTATGCAGGCATTAATTTATCTAAAATAAACTTGAAAGTCTCCAATGGTGTTACACATGGGGAGTCACGAACTGCACTATTCTAAAACCTACATACTCACCTACGTATGTTTAACACTGTGAAACAATCATTCCCAAAACAGCAAAGGACTAAAACTCCAACATATTTGACATAGTGAGTAAACTGCAAGATAATAAATTGGGAATTTGTAATACATCCAGGTTGCTACAGCTTTTATTTTGAATTGTATCACATTGTTGAAGAAACATTACCAGATGTGACATGAGTTACGTTGGTTGATAACCACCGCTAAATATTTGCATAAAGCACTTCCACTTTATATTTTTCTACATACTTTCATGTTATATTTATATAGTTCCACTGTACCCTAGCATATCAGCAATGGCCCCATTACAGTGGTCATCTTACAGTAATGCATTTTTCAATTTCTTTCACATCTCCATTCACACAGTAAAGTCAGAGGTCCAACAGCTGTCACTTTCATAATATTTCATGACATCTAGATCAAATATTAAAAAAATGCTTATATTAAAATTCAACAATCGTCTCGGAGTTTACGCAGCCCGTGTGATTTCTAGGGTGTCGCATGAGCACAACGGGCAGGTGGGTAGGTGACATTTTCAAAAACCTCATCCACGGGCGGGATAAGAAGGGTGAGTGGGTTTGCTAATGCGAGTTATTTGTACTTTAGCTTACAAGTCACTGCTGCTTACTTGTGTGAACAGGACATCTTCATTTCGCTTCAGAGCTGCTTTGACAGAAATAAGAGGCTTCAGTTCAGGACTCCGGAGGAATCGTACCACTTGAGTCCTTCCAGACAGCCTTCACTTACCCTGGGAATGGGGATTGTGTTCTCAGCTGGAGGCACCTCCTCTGAGGAGGAAGAGAGGGCCAGAAGGAGGAGGAGGCCAGGTGTCCCTATTCAGACTTCAGGGGAGGGACCTGTGGGAAGACAGGTGCAGGCACAAGGGGCATAGGACCAACAGGAAGTCCAAGACAGAAGGGGCTGCAGAAGTGCCACTATCTTGCTGCCAGGATTTACAGGCGGCAATGCAGCTACCTCAATATGTCTGAGGCGCAATGCCAAAGGA
This sequence comes from Cetorhinus maximus, assembly GCF_964194155.1. Taxonomy (NCBI): domain Eukaryota; kingdom Metazoa; phylum Chordata; class Chondrichthyes; order Lamniformes; family Cetorhinidae; genus Cetorhinus; species Cetorhinus maximus. The sequence continues at coordinate 47,551,591 of NC_135890.1, read as the reverse complement.
GGCTCCGCCTCTCAAGGGAGACAGTGACCTCCATTTGTCATATGATCGGCCCTGAGATCAGCTCTGACTGTGTGGGTGGACACCCCATGCCAGTGGCTCTGAAGGTCACAGTGGCCCTCAACTTCTATGCCTCCAGCTCTTTTCAGGGGTTGGTGGGTGATCTTTGCGGTATCTCCCAATCAGCTCTCCACAGTTGTGTCAAGCTGGTGACAGACACTTTGTTCAGGCGTGCACAGACTTTCATTCACTCATTCATGGACGAGGCCAGCCCGGCAGAGCGAGCTAGAGGCTTTGTCATGATTGCTGGCTTCCCCCGCGTCCAGGGTGCAATAGACTGTACACATGTGGCCATCAAGGCGCCAGCAGGTGAGCCCGGTGCCTTCGTCAACAGGAAGGGCTTCCACTCCATGAACGTGCAGATAGTGTGTGATCACAGGATGCTGATTGTACAAGTCTGTGCAAGGTACCCAGGCAGCTCCCATGACGCTTACATCCTAAGACTCTCCCAGGGGCCGAGACTCTTCAGTGCTCTAGCCCGACTGGATGGATGGCTGCTGAGCAACAAGGACTATCACCTCAAAAGATGGCTCATGACGCCTCTCCGAACAGAGACTGAGCAGCGGTACAATAGAAGCCACGCCTCCACAAGGGCTGTGGTAGAGAGAGTCATTGGTCTTCTCAAGATGCGCTTCCAAGGCCTGGAACGTTCAGGGGGCGCATTCCAGTACCCCCCAGATCGTGTGTCACTGATAGTGGTTGCCCACTCCATGAACGTGCAGATAGTGTGTGATCACAGGATGCTGATTGTACAAGTCTGTGCAAGGTACCCAGGCAGCTCCCATGACGCTTACATCCTAAGACTCTCCCAGGGGCTGAGACTCTTCAGTGCTCTAGCCCGACTGGATGGATGGCTGCTGAGCAACAAGGACTATCACCTCAAAAGATGGCTCATGACGCCTCTCCGAACAGAGACTGAGCAGCGGTACAATAGAAGCCACGCCTCCACAAGGGCTGTGGTAGAGAGAGTCATTGGTCTTCTCAAGATGCGCTTCCAAGGCCTGGAACGTTCAGGGGGCGCATTCCAGTACCCCCCAGATCGTGTGTCACTGATATTGGTTGCATGCTGCGCTCTCCACAATCTGGCACTGGAAAGGGGAGACACAGTGGAGGAAGAAGATGTTGATGCAGCTGCTATTGCAACAAACGATGAGTCCAGCAGTGAGTCCGGGGACTAACACGGTCAGGAACACCCGGGAGTCTTTGATCCAAAGCTCCTTCAGCTAGCCTACCAAAGAAGAACCAACACCACATGCCAGGGCTGCAGGCTCCATACTCGATACCTGACAGGAACATTTGCTTAGTGAACAACATGCACCATGTGCCATTTCAATAAAGCTCAATGATAAACAAATCACTCATAACATCATGGGTTACCCTGCACCTGCAGAATTAATGAAGCACCCAGAGGCTTGTTGAACACAAACACATTTAATGCTGTGGTGCCTGACATACATAAAACAAATTAAATGGAAAGGTGTTATCCATCACACCAATGAACATTTAACGTAAAAGTGGAGGAAAAAATTATCACCAGTGATCAGGCCGTGTTATGCTTAAGGTGCTTTAAGTTTTCACTTGCGGGCGCTACGTCTCGGTGCTCCCCCCTCGCTGGCACTGGTATTGGAGACAGCCTGTTCACTCTGCTGTCCTGTTGGCCTTGATGACCTTGGTGGGCATCCTCTGGCCCGTGGAGCCTGCGCTGGCCCTGCCTGGGAGGGAGCAGCCAATGCCAGGGCTGGCATCTCCCCAGTCGCCTCAGCCTCATCGGATGCCATGGTCACTGGCAGAGGGGCAGAGGAGCTGCTGCCATCATCCGGAGTGCCCTGAGAGGAGCCTGCAGAGACAACAAGCAGCTCATGTGCCAATGTGCTTTGGACCTCCCTGCTCACCATTAAAGGATGGGCACCTAGCTGGGATACTGGGTGCCCAATCCATCTCCCACACTGACACTGACCAGCTGAGGTCCTTGCTGCTGTGAGGGTTTGCAGGACCGAGCGCATCCCCAGGAGGCCCTGATTCAGCTCCTGGAGGAGCCTCTCCATGGGAGAGGCAGTGCGCTCGGCCATGAGGGTCTTTGCATTGCTCATGCTCCGCAAGGACTCCTCCACAACAGAGACCACAGAATGCATTCCCTCATGTATCTCTGCCAGAACCTCCCACACATCCTGCTGGACATCCAGCAGCTGCTGCCTCAGGGACAACTCCAGAAGCCCATCATCAGCCACCGACTGAGCATATTTCTGGTCCGCAGCAGTCCTCCAATTGCCGGTGCCCTGGGCGCTCTCTGCCCCCGCCTGCACCTCAAGCGAGTGTGAAGTGCCCTCACCAATGTGCACCGAGATACTAGCCACTGATGTAATGCCCACCAAGGTGCTGGTATCTGCGCTGGTGCCTGCCTGGCTGAGAGGGAGTGACACAGGTGCATTTTGATGGTTGCTGTCCTCTGGGGTCAGTGTTGGGCCTTCAGGCTCCTCACCCCGATGGGCTGCTGGTGAGCCTGAAAGGAAGAACAAGGATGTGTCATTACTTGAAGTCATTACACTGTTACTGTGCATGCCTGGCACCTGGATCAGGTTGCCCTCGTCTTTCCATTATCAATGGAGATTCCATGTTTGAGGCTCACATCAATATAGAGACAACAGTGGAATGGCTGCTCTGACAGACATTCTGACCTCAGTGCACCGCACTCTTACCTCCCTCTGGCACCCCAACCTCACCGCAGCCGGTTGACCTAGGCGCATGGCGCCTCTCCAGCTCCAGTGCCTCCTGCCCATATCGAGTTAGGATGAGTAGGTGGGGCGCTCCTCCGCCAGTCCGCAGCCTCTCAGCATTGTTATGGAATGTCTTCTCCTGAAAGGAGAGAGGAGCATTGATTAGTCCACCCTGTACCTGCATTGCCATTGCAGTCTGGCCAACCCCACCTGAGGAATACCTCGCAGGTCTCAGCCGATTCATGACCCTGGAGCCAAAAGGCACTCAGTCCAAGCAGCCAGGGCTCACCCCCTTGCACAGATGCTGCCTCATTGACATTTGTCACTCACACTCTAAGACCTCTGAGGTCCAAGGGGAGGGGGTGGGCAGCTCCTAACTGCTGTGCTAAGTAACCCATGCCAACACGGTACTCACCTTTCCCGATCGCAGGAGATCATTGAATCACTTACAGCACTGCACCCACTTGCGCCTCACCCCACATCATGGGAGCTCACCTTGGATGCCCCCTCCTCCCAGGCAGTTTTGGTGAGGTCGGGGGTCCTCCTTCTCCCGTCCCTGGGGACAAGGATCACTCTCCGTGCTGCCACCTCTTCCAGGCGGGCAGCGAGACACTCATCAGAAAATGCAGAGCTGACTGCCCTGCAGACCTGCCCTCGAGCCTGCCATGTTCACCAGTAACAAGCTCCATGACGAGGTGCGTTTGCTTCACTAGCAGCCTTCACATGGCTGCCGTGGGTGCTTTTGAATTGGCCACTCGGTTGCCATTGGACCGGGCAGAGATTGAGCTCCCGCCCCTGCCCCCGCCTGCTCCTTCTTGCTGTTGCCACTGTCGCATCTTACACTGGGCAGGCCTTACTTGGCCCGCCCACGTAAAATCGCGTGCGGAGCCGATCGTGGACAGTGGTCGGCTTCCCCAAACGCCCCTGCCCGCTCCCACCAAGCTCACACGCCGAATGTAAAATTCTGGCCTATGTTTTGTAAATGAGGTGTAGCTGAATTTTTACTGGAGTATTAAGCCATAACTACTGCTGAACTTCTCTGGTGCTGGAAAACTATCTTTATTTGTAGAATGTCAAATGTTTACATTAGTATCAAAATTCCATTGATTTTTAATGTAACAAAACTTACTTCGTCAGAAAGTTTGTTAATGACATTTCAAATTCTTATTTGTAAAAGTTTGGCACCATAGCACCACTCAATTAGGTGATTCAGCTAGGAAGGCCAAATGAATACCAACAGGAAAATTCAAGTTTAACTACAATTGCATGAAGGGAATAACATGACAGCAAAAATATTATATCAATTAAGCATTACAGTTACAGGCAATATAGACAGATGCATAGTTCTTAATACAGGTACAAAACCCAAAATCCGACTATCCAGAAATGGGAATTGTCCGAAAACAGGATATTCCTATTGTCATGACACAGCAGTTTAGTAAAGGCTGAGTTAATTAAAATCCCAGAGAGAAACTTTAAACAATTGTCATAACCTATATTTTCAACTGGTATGTTTTGAGTTGCAGTTCTAAATTTAGGAATAAGACCACCAAGTCTCGAGAGGTTTTTATATAAAACTAAATGAAACATTTATTAACTTATGACAAATCAAACACATACACATGGCTACAAATTACTACTATCATAACTTTTAACAAATTCCCAAATTAATCTCCACTAAGGCACCGATAACCAATAGACTTAAACAGACACCAGGCAAAGCATTTTTTACCTTACGAGTTCCAAATGAAGTTCCTTTCAATTTGGTTCCTTTGCAGACATTTGTAGGCTTATGGCTGCTTAGATATTACATGCCTCTGACCTGCACACACAAACACCTTTCTGTTATACCCAGCCTTTCTCTGTGAGTGTAAATTCTCATTATATCACCAGGCCCTTTGAACTCCACCTCTTCTAACAATAAAACACCTTTCATAGTACCAATTTTATTAATAATATAAACATATTGCTTGGTATCTCCTAGCTAGGTGCAAGATTTCACTCCCACTCTTGAATGCTCTATTCAACAAGATGCAAATGTACCCTCTATCTTACTCTTCACATCTCAAGACTACTATATTTCAAAGCACCCAGACTAGCTGGCTTTAATCCAATTAACACACACACACAGGCTAAACCTCTATTTAAGAAAAAATTCCAATAACATTATGTACAATAATATCTCTTCATGGCATCCCCCTTCCTATAAAAACATGAACCATCTTAATTTTTTTTAATAACCCATCTCACACTATCTCCTATGATTATTGCCCTATTACATTATCAGATGCATGAATTAACATAACAATATATATACACAAGTCCTTAGTATCGACAGAAATCCCTCCAGTTCAGCATCCAGGTTTTTTAAAAAATGTCCAATTTTCCTTTAGGCTTCAAGCTCTTGATAACACATCTGCGAACAGATTCTGCCTACCAGCAACTTGTGTAATCCGTAGATTAAATGGTTGTAATAATAGACTCAGCCTGAAAAGTCTTGCATTTTTGTCTCAAAATTTGTCCAAAAACTTCAAAGGATTATGGTCCGTATAAACAATTGTTTCTGATGAATTGTTTGCAAAATAAATTTCAAAATGCTGCAACGCTAACACCAAACCAAAAGTCTCTTTTTCGATTGTTGAATATCTTTTCTGTTGCACATTCAGCTTCCATGAAAAATACACTATCAGTTTTTCGATCCCAATGTCATACTCTTGTAACAGTACAGCCCCAATGTCCATATTGCTTGTGTCAACGGCCAACTTGAATTGCTTGGCATGATTGGGTACTGCCAAAACTGGTGTCATAGTTAATACAGTTTTATCAAACTATCAAATGGCTTCTGACACTCCAGTGTCCATTAAAACTTCTTGTTCTTTTTTAATAGTTCAGTTAGTGGAGTAACCACATGGCTAAAATTTGGTACAAATTTCCGGTAAAACCCACTCATGCCCAGAAATCTCAAAACTTCTCGTTTTGTTGTAAGCACTGGGAAATCCACAATCGCCTTGACTTTCGTATCTTTCAGAGCCACCTTACCATGTCCAATGGTATGGTCTAGATATGTAACTTGCGCTTTTGCAAATTCACTTTTAGCCAAGTTCATCACCAAATTAGCTTCTTGTAGTCAAGTAAATAATTCTTCCAGATGCTGTAAATGCTCCTCCCATGTCTGACTGAAAATAATTTGATCATCAATATAAACAGCGCAATTGCTTAGACCTGGAATTACTTTGTTTGACAGTCTTTGAAATGTTGCAGGTGTATTCTTCATACCAAATGACTTTAAACTGATATAGTCCACTTGGCGTTACAAAAGCCCACATCTCCTTTGCTCTCTTCAACAACGGTACCTGCCAATATCCTTTTAGCAAGTCAATCTTTGTGATTAATTTTGATTGTCCCACTTTCTCAATGCAACCTTCCAACCATGGTATAGGATATGAATCCGCTTTTGTCACCCCATTCACCTTTCAATAGCCTACACACAGTTTTTGTGCTCCATCCGATTTCGGTACGAGTATAATAGATGAATTACAGTTACTGCAACTAGACTCAATGATATCATTTTGAAGCATGAAATCAATTTCATTTTGTACTTGTGATAACTTTGCCGGATTTAATCTATAAGGTGGTTGCCTTATTGAAGATGATATTCCTATACATACACCATGTTAAGCCAAATGTGTCTTTCCCAACTTATTTCCATAAATAGGTTTGTGCAACTGCAAAAACTTTTCCAAATCACTTTGGCACTTGCTTGGAAGGTATCTCAATATTTAATTTAATTCTTCAAGCACCCTCTCATTATCCAATTTGATAAAAGGAAAATCAATTTCAGAGCCCTGCACTTCTACCTCTTTCTCATCATCCACCATCACTAATACCTCTTTTGTTCCTCTTCCCTTGTAAAAGTACTTTTTAAGCATATTTCCATGACACACCCTCTGCTTCTTTTCAATCCTGTAAGGCCCACTAAATCTTGCATTTAATGAATCACCTAGTACAGGTAACAAAACTAATACTTTCTCTCCCGAAACAAAACTGCAAATTTTAGCTTTCTTATCTGCTTTCACTTTCATCACTTGCTGTGGTATCTTTAAATGTTCCCTAGCCAACTCACAGGCTCTGTTCAATCTTTCCCTGAAATTTGATTTGTAATCCAGGAGAGTAGTTTCTGAATTTTGACCCACCAAATTCTTATGTATCAATTTCAGTGGTCCCCTTACCTCATGACCATAAACAATTTCAAAAGGGCTAAAACCAGTTGATACATTAGGAATGTATATAATAGCAAATAACAAAAATGGAATTCCTGTCACCCAATCCTTTGGATAATCCTGACAGTGTGCTCTCAATACAGTTTTAAAAGTTTGATGCCATCTTTCCAAATCTCCTTGTGACTCTGGATGACAAGCTGTTGACTTTAACTGTTTTATCCCCTATCTGTTCATTACTTCCTTAAACAGCTGTGACATGAAATTCGAACCCTGATCTGATTGTATTTCTTTAGGTAAACCATATCTTGTAAAGGATTTAGCTAACTTCTCCACAATCCTCTTAGTTGTAATATTTCTTAAAGGTATCACTTCAGGAAACCTGATATGCACATCCATTATTGTTAGTAAATACTGATTTTCACTTTTAGTCTTAGGCAGGGGTCCTACACAACCAATCATGACCCTGGTAAAAGCTTCTTCAAATGCTGGTGTAGGGATTAAAGGCGCCAGCTTAGTCACTGCTTGTGGTTTTCCTATTAATTGACATGCATGACAAGTTCTACAGAATTTGACTACATCCCTATGCAATCCTGCCAAAAAAAACTCTGTATCTTTTCCCATGTTTTCCTAATTCCTAAATGCCACCCGCCCCCCACCCCACCCCCCGCATTGGAATTTCATGAGCAATCCTCAGGATCTCATTTCTAAACCCTAATGGGATAACAATCTGATGTACCTTCCTCCAACTTTAGTTTACTGAACATGATCCAGGTTTTCTCTTTAAAATATCACCCTTAATGTAATAACGTATTGGAATACATTTTGTTTTTGTTTCTGAGTAAGCTTTCTGATATAACTGCTTTAATTGCAAATCATTTTTCTGTAACTCCACTAACCTCCTTGAGTTAATCACTTCAGCTGAATTGTCCTGTATTCTTTCCCCCTGATCAACGCTATCAAACACAGTGCCAGCTAATTGGGTTTCAGCACCTTTTTCTTGCCTTTGAACTGCCTGCCTTTCTTGTTTTTCTTGTTCTTCCCTGTGAGCCTTTGACCTTGTTACAACACAATCAGGAAACAATCCAGGGTGTTCTTTTTGTAACACCTCTGTTGAAAACACTGCTACAGGCTGCTCACCTACCTTAGGCATCACCCACATTTGTGATCCAACTATATCATTACCCAGAATAAATTGAAACCCTGCAATGGGCAATTTTTTCCCCACTTTCTATCCTTTTCCAATTTAAAAGGGTGACAAAAAAAAAGGTTTAGCTCTATGAACTAACTCATAATCATCAGCTATCTCTGCTGCTTGTCTTACAGAATCAACTCTCTGTTCCTCCACATGAGTTCTCACTATCGAAGGAATTGAATCTTTAAATTCTTCCAAAAGAATTATTTCCCTAAGAGCTGCATACGTTGTCTCTATTTTTAATGCCCATATTCACCGATCAAAATTACTTTGTTTTACTCTTTGAAACTTATAAGTTTGCCTAGGCTGTTTTCTCATATTCCTAAATTTCTGCCTGTATGCTTCAGGAACCAACTCATATACACTCAAGATAGCCTTTTTCACCACAGCATAATTCACCGAAATTTCTTCTGTAGCGAAGCATATGACTCATGCGCTCTTCCCAGCAACTTAGATTGTAATAATAACATCCAGTTTTCCTGTGGCCATTTCATCTGTTTAGATAGCTTCTCAAATGATATAAAGAATGGTTCAATATCTTTTTCCTCAAACTTTGGAAGAGCTTGTACAAATCTAAATATCTCTCCATTGGGTTCTACTCTGGAGATAATTCCTTCCTTGCCTACTGGCATCTCTTTCTTATCTGCCAACATTTTCAGTTGGAATTCTCTCTCTCTCTTTTTCTCTTTCTGCTTTCTCTATCTACACAATTTCTAATTCCCTTTCCTGTTTTCTTTCTCTCTCTTGCCATTCTACCCGTTCCCTTTGGAATGCCTGTTCTCTTTCCTTTGCTTCTAATTCAAGCATTTTCATTTCAAACTGAAGTCTCACTACCTCCAGCTATGACTATTAGTAGCAAGTTTCACTTCCAACTGTAGATGCTGTGCTATACTTTTAATTATATCTGATTTCCTAGTCCCCGCAGGTAACCCTAATTTTAACTTATCTGCCAACTCTGTTAATTTGGTCTTGGTTATTTTTTCCAACCCAATCAAGTTATATCGTGTACTCCCAGACAAGTCTTAGCAATTGCCAAAGCATTCTTTCAGTCTCACCACTTCCAAAATACCTCACCTACTCTTGAATTCAAAGTGCTTCTCATACTTGTAACCTTAAGATTCACCAATTCCAAATCAATCAAGGAATTATAAATGTTATCCTGCCAAGAGCCCCCAATTGTTATGACACAGCAGTTTGGTAAAGGTTGAGTAATTTAAAATGCCAGAGGGAAACTTTAAACAACTGTCATAACCTATATTTTCAAATGGTATGTTTTGAGTTGCAGTTCTAAGTTCAGAAATAGACCATCAAGTCTCGAGAGGTTTTTATATCAAACTAAATGAAACATTTGTTAATTTACAACAAATTAAACACACATGCAGGGCTACAACTTACTGCTACCATAGCTTCTAACAAATTCCCAAATTAATCTCCACTAAGGCACCAATAACTAATAGACTTAAACAGACACCAGGCAAAATATTTTTCACCTTACGAATTCCAAATGAAGTTCATTTCAATTTGGTTCCTTTGCAGACAGGTGTAGGCTTACGGCTGCTTAGATATTACATGCCTCTGACCTGCACACACAAACACCTTTCTTATATCCAGCTTTTCTCTTTGAATGTAAATTCTCATTATATCACCAGGCCCTTTGAACTCCACCTCTTCTAACGATAAAACCCCTTTCATAGTACCAATTTTATTTGTAATATAAACATATTGCTTGGTGTCTCCTAGCTAGGTACAAGATTTCACTCCCACTCTTGAATGCTCTATTCAATGAAATGCAAGTGTACCCTCAACCTTACTCTTTACATCTCAAAACTACTATATATCAAAGCACCCAGACTAGCTGGCTTTAATCCAATTAACACACTCACAGGCTAAACCTCTATTTAAAAAGAAATTCTAATAACATTGTGTACATTAATATCTCTCCATGACACTGTTGTAGAGAGCTTTACTGTTTGTGCCATTGCACACTGCTTGAAAAATGCTTGCTGAGACTTGAACAGGAACAGCCATGCTAAAAGGCTGGTAATTGGCATGCTGTCATACATTAGATTATCTTCAGGGTATCTTTGGCCATGACTGTCAACAAAGAAAACAATAAATCAATTTGAGTAAAGCAATTTTAGTAACTGGACATTTTTTAAATGTGGCACTGGTCAGGCACTATACAGGTTGAGCCCTTGATCCTTCAAGCACAAGGAGCTTATTATTGCTTACTCCCTCGATCTGCTTCTGACTGGCAACATGCCCCCAAAATGTAAAAAGCCAGACATTATTAAACTACTATCTGAAGATTGACATTGCATGAGAATTGGATGTAAACCTGATATATTGAACTCTCTGGGCTGAATTTTCCGCTTGGCATGCGGGCATGCCCCCAACATGCTCGAGCATAAAATAGTCCACAATGACATCGGGCAAGTGTTCAAACATCATCGCGCATTCGCACGATATTTTGGTCGGCTGGCACGTGCGATAGTCGGCACACGCCCGCCGACAATTAAGAGGCCTATTAAGGCCATTAAAGTATCAGTTAACAGGAATTTTTCACTGCCCGTCCAACCTTATGATTGGCAGGCGGGCGAATCGGCCAGCTGGCCTTTGCATTTTTCAGGAAACCTCATCCAAGGGTGGGATGAGGTTTCTGTAATTAAATAATAAAAAAATAAAAATGTATGCACAGAATTTTTGTAACATCCACGCACAGGTGACTCATTCTGATGCATGGACATTTTTTACGGATTTTAAATTCTGTCTTTATTGTTTTTAAATTTGGCAGCTCTCTGCCTTCAGGGCGCTTTTCTTCCACGCACCTCCGTGCCCTCACTAACTTCAGTGCTCGCCCTCTTCCTGCCCCTACCCCGGCAGTGCTGATCCTTTCAGCATGCCTTTCACACTGGCTGGCCGTTAATTGGCCATCCAGCGTGAAATCGTGGTCGGGGGCTGACCGTGGCCGGCGGTCCGTTCCCTGGCCGCTCCCAATCGCAGCCACCCGCCAACCCGAAAATTCTGTACTCTGTGACTGAGCCTATTGCATGATAACAAAATGTGCTTACTTTGAAGGACACACCAGGTTGTGCATTCAAAATCCAGCATGGTCTTGGCCCTGAGAGTGTCAGGTTTTGGACATCGTACCTGTACGTTATAGATGGTTTAATTCCTATGTGAAAACAGCACGTGGGAATGGAGTATGAATATATGAAGGAGTAGAAATTAGCTCCGAAGATGGAGGCTCAATGATCGATAGAAATCAGTTGACAGGCATCAGCTACATACTCGGGGTGAGCTGCCAGTCACACATCCACAGACAGTTCACCCAATGGGAGGAACCAATTTCAGGCCTGTGAAGTTGATAGGAGCAAACCTGATTCTAGAAGGCATTTGATAAAGTGCCGCATCAAGGGTTATGGCAGAAAATAAAAGTTCATAGTGTAGGTGGTAACATATTGGCATGGATAGAAGATTGGCTGGCTAACAGGAAGCAGAGAATTGGCATAAATGGGTTCTTTTCTGGTTGGCAGGATGTGATGAGTGGTGTACCACAGGGATCAGTGCTGGGGCCTCAACTTTTTACAATTTATATAAATGACTTGGATGAAGGGACCGAAGGAATGGTTGCTAAATTTGCTGACGACACAAAGATATGTAGGAAAGTAAATTGCGAAGAGGATGTAAGGAGACTACAAAGTGACATAGATAGGTTTTGTGAGTGGGCAAAGATCTGGCAAATGGAGTAGAACGTGGGCAAATGTGAAATCATTCATTTTGGGAGGAAGAATAAAAAAGAAGCTTATTATCCATACGGTGAGAGATTGAGGAGATCTGAAATTCAGAGGGATCTGGGTGTCCTTGTGCAAGAGTCTCAAAATGTTGGTATGCAGGTACAGCAGGTAATTAGGAAAGCTAATAGAATGTTATCATTTATTGTGAGGGGAATTGATTACATAAGTAGGGAAGTTTTGCTTCAGTTATACAGGGCACAGGTGAGACCACAACTGAAGTATTGTGCACAGTACTGGTCTCCTTATTTAAAGAAAGATGTAAATGTGTTAGAAGCAGTTCAGAGAATGTTTAATAGACTAATACCTGGAATGGTTGGGTTGTCTTATGAGGAAAGGCTGGACAGGTTAGGCTTGTATCCACTGGAATTTAGAAGAGTAAGAGGCGACTTAATCGAAACCTTTAAGATCCTGAGGGGTCTTGACAGGGTGGATGAGGAGAGGATGTTTCCTCTTGTGGGAGAATCTAAAACTAGGAGTCACTGTTTAAAAATAAGGGGTTACTCAATTAAGACAGAGATGAGGAGAAATTTTTTCTCTCAGAGGGTTGTGAGTCTTTGGAACTCTCTTCCTCAAAAGGCGGTGAAGCAGAGTCTTTGAATATTTTTAAGGCAGAGCTAGGTAGATTTTTGATTAACAAGGGGTTGAAAGATAATCAGGGCTGAGCAGAAATGTGGGGTTGAGATTACAATCAGATCAGCCATGATCTTATTGAATGGCAGAACAGGCTCGAGGGGCCGAGTGGCCTACTCCTGCTCCTAATTCATAGGTTTCGTAAGTTTCATATGATTCCACAGGATGGGTCTTTTAAAAAAATAATTTTGAGTGGGCCAGGACCAATGCTTACTCTTACTCTGTTCATCATCAATTAATTAGCAGCCTTATCACCCTGAATATTCAGTGAGGCTGTGTCCCTGAATCCCTTTGCTCTCCCACAAGGCCAAGTCTACTTCCATTCAGAGTATAATTATTGTTGTTTCTTTTGCCAAAGTACTTCACCTCACATTTACTGATGCTGAATTCTTCTTATTAGCCCATTCTGCTACATCCCTTTGAAGCTTCCATTGGCCTTTAGTTTGGTATCATCTGAAAATTCCACTCCATCTACACCAGTAGTCTGCAGCCTGCGGCTCCAGAGCCACATGTGTAGGACTCAAGTGCAGCTTGACTAAATTTACAAAATAGCCCTTGTTGTTATTAAGATTGCTGATTCCTGTTCTCGACTTATACCTGTATCCAAGCCACAGATATTTAAATCATTGTGCCTACGTGCTTCTTGTCCTTTGAGAATTTCCTGTATCAGACTCCATTATATTTTTGTCTTAATTTATTGGATTCAATACGAATGAAGCATTACTTGTTTTCAGGAGGCATTATGGAATGGTTTCAATAATAAAGTCTCCTTCAGGGAAAAGACTGTTGGTGCTCGAGGCACGGCTGCAATCGGTGTAGACCAACCTGAAGAGAAGTCTCAGCCTGCCCGTGATCCACTCTTGGATGTCATGTTTTCAAAAGGGAAGATTTGATAAGCCCAGGCCAAACCTCAATACAGATAGAAGGAGCCCAAGCTAAATGTCAGGATCAAATGCAGCACAGCTGGCAGGCAAATATCCCAGAGATGCAGTGAAATAGGTAACCAAATTGTTATGTTTTCATAGAGATATGGTAAGGGAAATTGAATGGAACCTGTGCTGCTACAGTTTAAAAATATTGAATTGCAACTTTGCATTAGTAATGAAGTATGGGAGCTCCCTCTGGGAGTACAGCTACAGTGTAGAATTAGAACTGTTGCACAGAAAACAGCAATGTAGAGTCAAGAACATAAGAGTAAAAACAAGCCATTGAGACCATCACGTCCATGTCAGGGTTAGTCCACATGAGACAGCTAGTCTAATCTCACACTTCTGCTCACTCTCCCATTCCTTCGCTTTATCAAGCAATTTAGCACTAAAGTCTTTGTTGTTTATAACCTGCTGTCTTGATGAGTTAAAACAGGGAATACACAGATTGCTGGACACCGTGGCCTAACACTGTGTGTAGAACATGAGTTCATTAGTGGTGCCACCAGTTTTGAGACTTATTTACTCAATGCTGGATAGATCAGAAGCATGAAATTTTCCTTTGCAAGACATATATTTGAGGGAACCAAAGACACAAACGTGTCTCTTCTATGCTTTCTGTTTAAGTTATTTCTCTTCTTCCTCAACAGGCCAGTGAAATCTGCAAACTTCTTCTCTATTTGCACTGAAGTGCCCAATAGTTTTAATTGCCGCAAATGCTACAAATCATAGGGTGGGCCTGCCTACACGGATATCTTTCAAATGCTGCCAGTGGTAAAGTTAAGGACATTGCAAACCTAAGCAAATAAAGACTTTGACCAGTGCATTTGTGATTATGAGTAATAAAGACAACACCGCAGGGGTAAAAAAACAGGTCACTGAGCCTTGAGGGGCACTGCTCAGCATTATTTTTATAAACTCATGTTCCAGAGAATGGAATTTACAGGCTGCGCAAAAATATTAGAACAAGGCAGTGGGAGTCAATGGGCTCCACATGGTTTTCAGTCCTCATTCATTTTAATGACTGAAAAATCCTGCAGGGTGCACTGACTCCTGGCATCCTGACATATTCAGTACTGGAAGCGGCCATAAAAAAAAATCTACCCTGCTAAACTCGGCCTGACTATGTGGGATGGCTGGATCAAATGCTCTATTTGAAAGCTCCCTGCCCATTTAGTGGGTGACTGGTTTCATTTTGGTTCTTAGCCCCCTCCCAACACAGTTGGAGCTTCATTGGCGATTATGTTTTGCATGCTTGCGCTTTCATTTGAATACTGAGTTTCGGGAGAACGTGGATTTGTGTACTCTGAATGACATAATGAGGATTTTCAGGTGCTGGGGTGGTGGTGGGTGGTATCAAACAACAAAGTGACATAGCCTTTAAGCTCTTGTTAAAGTCTTTCTCATGAGTGGTACAAATTCTATGATCAGCAACCTGCCGCCAAGTATTGTGTTTGTACACGTCTGATACTAAATGAGATTTGGCTAAATAGCTATTGTGGTAAACTTGCTGTGAAGCACATGACTTGCTAAATCCGCTGGAGGACATTTTCAATATGCAGTGACAGGTATTCTTGGTGACGCAGTGACATAATTACAGGTCTGATATTCCATACTGGAGTCTGTGATGACAACGAGATGATAAAGCATGTGTAGCAACATTATTTTGAAATTAGTCATGATTTGGTTTGGTTTCTAAGTCAATACCTAGTTTCTATTTACAGTAGGTGTGTGGAATCATGCTATGAATGTTCAGTAGTTCAAAATCTTCAAATGCAAAATATCTATTAATCACTAGAATGGTATTGCGACTCAAACCCGTTCCACCAGTGCAACCTCCTCTGTTTACAAAAAGCTCATTCTTCTTCCATACAATGTGGGCAGTATATTGTTTCAGAAGTTATAATGCTCCTATCACTTATAACGTAGCAAATATGCCAAGAAACTGCTGGCTTTTAACTGTTTGGATTCGTTGGTCCAGGAGATGGTGTTGTAGTGGTAATGTCACGAGGCCAATCATTCAGAGGCCCAGGCTAATACCCTAGGGACAGGCTCAAATCTCACCATGGCAGCTGGTAGAATTTAAATTCAAATAATAAAGCTGGACCAGAGTTTTTTGCTTGGCATGTGGGCACACGCCCGACATGCTCGAGTGTAAAATGACGTGCGATGATGTCGGGCGAGCACCCTGACGTCATTGCACACTTGCGCGAAATTTTGGTTGGCGGGTGCGAGCAGGTGTCGGCAGCACTCCCACCAACAATTAAAAGGCCTATTAAGGCCCTTAATCAACTAATTTTTTGGAACGTTTTGCTGCCCATCTAACCGTTCGGTTGGTGGGTGCACGAAAAGACCAAGCGGCCTTTGCATTTTTGACGAAACCTCATCCACGGGCGGGATGAGGTTTCGAGCAGTGCTTAAAAAAAAACTTTTTACATTCATATTTAACATGTCCCTGCTCATGTGTCAGAGTCACAGGAGGGGACATATTTCCATTACTTCAAAAATCTTTAATTTATTGATAAAAATCTTCAGCTCCCTGAGGCAGCTTTGTGCCTCAGGGAGTTTTAACTACGCGCACCCGCACGCATGACAATCTTCAGCGCTCGCGCTCCTCCTGCCCCCACCCCAGCAGCGCTGGGCACTGCAGTGCGCATTTCACACTGGCTGTTAATTGGCCAGCCAGCGTGAAATCACAGTCAGGGCCTGATCGTGGGTGAAGGCAGGTTCCCCAGCTGCTCCCAGGCCCACCAGTCGCGCCCACCTGACGAGGGCAAAATTCTGCCCCTGGAACTGAAAGCTAGTCTCAGTAATGGTGACCATGAAACAATTATTGATTGTTGTGAAAACCCACCTGGTTCACTAATGCTCTTGAGGGAAGGGAATCTGCTGTCCTTACCCACCCTATATGTAACTCTAGACCCACAGCAATGTGACTAGCTGTTAACTCCCCTCTGAAATGGTCTAGCCAGCCACTGAGTTCATGGCCAATTAGGGATGGGCAACAAATGCTGGCCTTGCCAGCGCCACTCACATCCCACGGAAGAATAAAAAAAATTGGCTCCTGGGCTAAATTTTCTCCTGGGATTCTGCTAGTCTAGTTCAAATGCATTAACTTTATGGGCAGAATTGAAACTGGCAAAGGAATGAGGCTGGGGCTGGCGGTGGGGGGAGGTTCAGGTGCAGGTGGCGATTTAAATCCCCCGTCCGCCCACCCAAAGCGTCGGCATGTCAGAGACCCGACACGATCTCACTGACTTCCAGCTTTTACCAGGATGTATCCAGAGGATCAGAGGAAATCCCTGTGGAGCTGATGGTTCTGTGATTTAATTAGGCAAACAGCCAATTAGTCACAGACCTTCGCACAATATTCTGGCTTTAACAGCAGGTGCATGTTGCTCCAGCTACATGGGTTAATCTGATTAAAGCACTGTGGAGATTCATTGCTCTGTGAATCTGACAGATTGGAAAGCTTTTAAAGGGTGAAACTGCATATAGCTGCCTCTCTTGTTTAAGCGAAAGGGTTTTGCTCACAGCTCTTATTCTGAGAGTGCTTTCAGGTGATTCCCAACTTTTTGGAAGTCATTTCACTTATCTTGGACAACACTCTTCTTTATCTTCACTTCCCCGGTGTCAGCCTTCCCTGCAGCATGGGAGCAGCGTCTGCAGCTCCACCTTGGACCTCTGAAGAGGAACAAAAGGAGCAGCACCAGCTGCCTTCTCATCAGCCACATGCCGCTCCACAGGGAAGAGGAGATTAACCCAGAGCTCTAGCATGAAGGAGGCAATCCACCTGGGACAGATATAGGCAGAGGATCAGCTTTCCTGACAACTCTGAACACCAGTGTCTCAGGGGGCACAGGCGTTCACAGCAGGTCACTGCTGACATCATCCCACTCCTTGAACAAGACCTACCTCCCAGTTTGCCATGTGATCACACATTGCCACATTGCCAGGTGACCATCAAGGTCACCATAGCCCTAAATTTCTCCATCTCCACTCCTTCTAGTGATATGCTGGTGACATCTGTTGGATTTTGCAATCACTGCCCATGAGGGCATCATCCAGGTGACCGATGCCATGTTGGTCAGGGCTGCCACTTATGACCATTTTGCTAGTAGGGGTGTCAGGACCAGAGGGTCCTCACATATGCTGCAGTGGCTAGATTCCCACAGGTACAGGGAGCCATAGTCTGCTCACGTATGGCAATCAAGGCACCTTCAGATCAACCAGCAGATTGTGTTAATTGGATGTGATTCCGCTCTATTCCACTGGAAGGATTTCATGCATGTCTGTGCAGATATCCTGGAAGCTGCCATGACTCCTTCATCCTGCACCAACTACACATCCCATTGGTCTTCACATATGAATGGCTCCTTGGAGCTGAGGGCTACATTCTAAGGACGTAACGATGACCCCAGTGAACAGCCCTACCATGAATGCAGCGGAAAGAAACTACCAGAGCCATATGACCACCAGGGCAATCATTGAGCAAAACATTTACTGGAGATATGATTCAGGTGCCTGGACTGATCTGGGGCATTCTTTAATATGCACCAGCAAGGGAGTCTAGAATGCCAGTGCATGCTGTACCTTATACAATATCACTCTGCAGAGAGGACTGGAGATGTAGGTGGAGGAAGGTGTGGACTCCTTTATCTTCCGAGGAGGTGGAGCTGAAGTTTGATATGGCCAGCACGCCTGAAGCCGCTCACTTAGCTGCCAGAGAAGCCCATTCTAGGCTTGTCCAGGCACGATTCAGATAACCCGAGTGTGTGAAGCCTTATGGCACAACAGTGCTGAACCTACATTCCCCACATTCTCAAAGAGAAATCAATTTTACAGTTAAAAAGCCCATCATTTCATTCACACCTTTTGCTCATCTTCCACTCGGCCCTAACATTCTCCTAAAGATTAGTATATATTTTGTAGGCAGAGATAACAATTGAGATGAATGGACATGGAAGCACAAAGTAATATGCATGATTCATTTACATTTTGCAATAAGTTCACACACTGACATTTCTATGATCAGCTGAGTGAATTCACTGGTGCAACTAAAAAGTCTTTCCTTGCCTTTTCCAATTACCCCCACTTTGTGCAATCCCTGTGGCTTCAGCAGAGCTGGAGGCAGGTTGCCCATTCCCCTGCTCTGCCAGCTGAGATGCCTGTGGCATCTGTCCACTAGGTTTTCACCAGTTATGACCCGTTAAGGTTGTGCCAAAGATTGCCCCACCTGTATCAGTGCAGGGGCAGATTTGGTCATTGGGCAGGAGGCAGTATGTGAGGTCTGACTGAGGGGAATCGGCCAAAGGATGAGAAGCAGGAGAACCTTAAGCAGAGTCCACCTGCCCTTTTTCTATCTTCCCTCTCATGACAGACCCACATCTCCTTGCTCGCCGAAAGTTGGAGACTGCTGTGCTGCCCTTCAGTGAGGCACTGAAAAGCCAAGGCAAAGCTTTCCTTCACCCTGCTTAAAGTGGCAAGCTGAGGGCTGGATTTTGTCAGCCCTGACCATGAGTCAGAGCTGGGAGCAACCCCACCTCAGGTACTTGGGGCAGCCTGGCTGGATGTTATGTTCACCTTGCCGTCAGGAGCTCCTGTTCCTTTAAGAGAAAAGAACCTGCTCCCAAGAGCTGCCAGCCAATTGGAGGGCAACAGATGCCAAATTCGGGGCAAGCAGGGTCGGGGGTCACTGGGGAACAGTAAGGCAGGCCCTGTTGGCGGGGGGCGGGGCGGGGAGGGGAATTTGTTGGTGAGGACAGGGAGTGTGCGTTGTCATGGGAGCAGCCATTGCCACCAAAGAGCTCCTCTGTGGACTACAGAGAGCCCAATTAGGAGGCCCCCGCCCTCCCCACCACCCCTAAGCCTGCAGGGAGGCTGCCAGGGGTACCCCACGTGGTGGAGGGGCCCAAACGTTGCTGGTGAAATGCCAGTGGGCAGCAGGGAGAGGTCCTTAATTGGCCACTTAAGTGACACAATTGAGCGTGGGAGGGGCGTCCATCACTTGGCCAGCTGCTGGCAGAATGCCAAGGTGGCAGGAAGGCTGAGGGAATTCCATGTCCCTCCCACCCTCCTGATTTTTCACACCCCTGCCCCCGCCAACTCCTATCCCGCTCCTACTCGCCCCAAAAATTTCAGCCCTGAGTGTGGGGGCCATTGGTCAGGGCAAGCACGTACTCAGTTCCCTGCTGTGTGTGATGCTCCAGAAACAGGTTCCCAATCTGCTGCCGACACCTTTGCTTCAAACAAGTCAGTTCCATTAAGATCCTGTCCTTTATTTTCTCCCTCAATTATTAGCTGCCATTTTGCACCACACAAGAAGAATTTATTGCAGACAAATTCTAAGAAGAAAAATGAAACTAGGAAGGAAAACATGAGCTGGTGCAGGCCTGTGAACCATCAGCACTGAGGATGGGCATTTTTAGTACAGGTGACATCTGAAAGAATCAAGAGGTAGGAAAAGTAACACTGGAACTCCATTGTGGAAATCCTTACACCTGGTGCACATACACTCCCAAAAATCTTTTCTCAAAGTTCTGTGTCAAAGACTGGAACTTTATCATCCCCAACGCACCCCCCCTCCCCGCCACCATACCCCCAGGAGCAGACTGACAGGAGGGAGGGGTGCAAACTCGATTGGAATGGCAGGAGAACAGCACCTGTTGCCTACCCGTCTCCGCTGGTGTTTTACCAGTGGCAGGGTAGGTGGAAGGTGGCTGCCCTTGTGCCAATTGAGGTCCTTAAATGGTCAATTATTGGTCACTTAAGGGTCTCCTTTCATCATCATTAGTATTGGAGCCCAAGGAGGACCCCTCTGTCGTCGATCCTGGGGGTGGGTTCAAGGCAGAGTCGGAGCTGGCTGGTAGGTCTGTGCCATCCACCACACTCACTGTGGCGGAGGACGGTCTCGGGTGGTGACCGCCCGGAGGAGGACAGTGGTTTGGTGGTGGGCACTGGAGATGATTTGGAGTCTATCTGCAGTGAGGCAGTGGACTCCCTCGTGCCCCCCAACCAAGTCACCCATTATTTCTCCCGAGGAACTCTGGGACTTCCTTTACAAAAACCGTGGTCACCGCAACAGAGTCCAGCTGGTCCATGGCCACTGGTCAGAACTGGCGTTGCTGATCTGGTCCGCCCGCATGGCTGAAAGGGTGTGGGGCCTGGACTGGAACGCGAAGCGCTGACTGAATGGCTTCCTCACTGGCCTCCTGTGTGAGTGGAAGGAAACTCGGGCCTCCCCTCCCACCGAGCACTGAGGTCATGGTGATGGAAATGAAGGCTACCAAAGCTAGCCTCAACATTAACGGCAGCAGAGAGGCACAGCACAGGTTCCAGAACTTCTTGATCCTCAGGGACCGGAAATATGTGGTGTGCTACCTGATGTGTTCCAGAAGACAAAGCTATTTGGCTCCTGGAGTGGTGAGGGGGGGTCTATATGAGTCACCAAGCCTCCAATTCTGGCAGGGTGGCTATCTTGTTGGCCCCACATTTTCAGCTGAAGATCTTGGGGGTCAAGGAGCCGGTGCCAGGCCCTTACTGTGTGCCAAGAGTCATGGCACTTCACTTTGTGAATGTGTACGCTCCCGTGGGCACGCAGCAGCAAGTGAGATTCTTCGAAGAAGTGTCCACTCATCTTAACTCCATTGACATGGGCGAGTGCATCGTCCTCGGTGGGGGGGAGATTTCAACTGTACCCTTGGGGGAAAGGACCTTCTCGATACCCAGCACCGCATGCTAGGGCTGAGTAAGTTGAGGGACATGGTTGGGTCCTTCGACTTGGTGAACATCTGGTGACATCTCCATCCTGGCTCCAAGGTATTCACTCTTGTGTCCCCTGGAGTTGGAGCGTCCAGGCTTGACCACCTTTATGTTTCCAAGGCGTTCGTGTCCTGTGTTCCATCGGCCTCCGTGCAGCAGGTGCTGTGCACGGGTCACCGCCTGGTGTGGGCGGAGCTCGCTCCATTCTGCGCTTGGACGGGGTCCGCGTACTGGCACTTTAACAACCTGCTGCTGGATGACGAGCGGTTCCTGGACTCGTTCCGTCGTTTCTGGGCTGGCAGGAGAAGGAAGCGGGGAGGCTTCCCCTCCTTAAGGCTATGGTGGGACGTAGGCAAGGCTCTGGTCCACGCCTTCTCTCAGAAGTACGCGAGGGGGTTGACAAAGCAGTGGAGATCCAGGGTGGAGGAGTTGGAGAAGGAGGTGCTCGACCTGGAGGCACATCTCCGTCAGCCTGACGCGGACCCGGCACTACGGCTGGTGTACGATGGGAAGAAGGACGCACTGCGGGACCTGCAAGTCGTCGGGTCCGGGGCGCGTTTGTGAGGTCGCGGATCCAGTTCCTCCGGGACCTGGACTGCGGCTCCCCCTTCTTCTACTCACTGGAAAAAAGGCACAGGGTCTGTCAGCAGCTCCTTACGCTGCTGGCCGATGACAGATCCCTTGTCTAGGATCCACAGGGCCTGAGCCTTTTACACTGCACTGTTCCCTCAGGATCCATCCAGTGAGGATGCTCGCAGAGTTGGAGGACCTACTGCAGGTCGGCCAGGAGGATGCCAGGAAACTTCACTCACCAGTAAGCCTGGTGGAGCTGACCGGCGCCCTCGATAGCCTCTCCAGGGGCAAGTCCCCGGGACTGGATGGGCTGACTGTGGCGTTCTTTAGGGCGTATACGGAGGACCTGAGGGAGAGCATCCCGAACAGGGAGATGCCCCTCTCATTGCGCAGGGCCATGATTGCCCTGCTGCCCAAGAGGGGGGATTTCCGCCACCTTAAGAACTGGCGTCCAGTCTCCCCCCTCAGCACGGATTACCAAATTTTCGCCAAGGTTATGCCATCTCGCCTTGGCACCATGCTTGACCACATGACCCATTCTGACCAGTCCTACATGGTCCCGGGCTGCTCCATCCTTGACAACATCCATCTGGTCCGGGATACCATTCATTATTCCCAGAGGGCTGGTCTGTCGAGCGCCTTCCTGCCCCTTGACCAGGAGAAGGCATTCGACAGGGTGGATCACAAATATCTATTCAGGACTTTGCGAGCATTCAGGTTCAGGATGCATTTTTTCGTCTGACTCTGACTTCTGTACACTGCCGCAGAGTGTCTAGTGAAGGTTAACGGGTCCCTGACGGCGGCCCTTCGCTTTGGGAGGGGAGTGCGTCAGGGCTGACCCCTGTCTGGCCATTTGTATTCTATTTGCATGGAGCCTTTCCTGTGCCTCTTGTGGAGGAGGTTGTCGGCATTAGTTCTGCATGGGCCGGGCATCGGGATAGTCCTCTCGGCTTACGTGGATGTCGTGCTCCTCATGTTCATGGACCCGGCTGACCTGCAGAGGATGCACAAGTCCCGGGAGGTCTACTCTGTCGCATCCTCTGCCAGGATCAACTGAGACAAGGGTTTTGGACTCCTGGTTGGTCAGTGGCAGATAGACTCAAAACTTGAGAAGCTCAGGCTTTTTTCACCTGGAGCAGGACCAGTCTCCTCTACCTGGGGGTCCACCTCTGCCCTGCTGGCGAATCCTGGCCGGTGAACTGGCAGGAGCTGGAGGCCAAAGTCACCACTCGTCTGCAGCACTGGACAGGACTGCGCCGTGTGCTACACTTTTGATAAGCCAATTAACCTGAATTAGGAAAACGAGAGGCAAATTAAGAAGCAGCCCCTTAAAGGGATACTGCAAAAAGAAAATCAAAAGTTAAAGGAAGCTGATAAATGTCAAATTAAAATGTGGTCAGAAGGGTCTATTACGCACCTCGGTCCCCGTGGTACTCACTGAGCATGGAAGGGCTCGATTGTGCTGGTAGACACTGTGTGCTCCCTCTCTAAGGATACCCAGCCGTGAACTTAGCCACAGAAGAGGGGCAGGCAGTCGGGCTGGATGGCCCCCTCAATCACCCACTGCCTGGGGCTGTTAATGGCCAGCTTGGCACTGCTCCGAGTGCTGCCCTACAGGGGTCGAGGGTTAGCCATAAACCAGCTGTTTGCTTGCGTATTGTGTTACCGGCTAGTCACTTTCGCCCCTACCCTGGAGTTGTCACAAAACTCCAGAGAAAGCTCATCGATTTCTTCTGGGACAAAAGTCTTCACTGGGTCGCTGCTGAGGTTCTGAGTCTCCCTCTTAGGGAGGGCGGTCAGGCGCTGGTGTGCCCTCGCACCCAGGTGGCGACCTTCCACCTTCAGGCCCTGCAGCAATACCTTTACACCGAGCCTTCTCCTAGATGGTATGCCCTGGTAACATATATCTGCCACCAGGTTCGTGGCCTGAATTATGATGTGCAGCTCCTGTTTATAGACCTGAGGGGCCTTTTTGGCTCCTTGCAGACGTGCCCGTTTTTTACCAGGACCCGATCAAAGTCTGGAACATGGTCGCTTCGCGCCGCAGCTCTCCCCCATCAGGGGTAGCGGCAATCATTAGAGAGCTGCTGCTCAGGAATTCGCACCTCCACCGGTTCAGGTGGCTGGCGGAGGGGAGCGCTGTGGCAGCTGGGGTGACCAGAATCAGGCATGTGCTGGGTGGCAGAGGAGTGGGCTGGATGATTCAGCAGGAATTGGCACATCATGCATCGGTGGATGCCTGGCTCGCGGCCAATGCCATCCATGACCTTAGGTGTGTTTGGACCTGATGCCATACTGGGACTCGAGGTGGCGCAGGTGCGCAGTGGACTCCCGTCTGAGCGAACTCAGACGGAATTTCACATTGGCCCCAAGCCCGAACCCTCCCACGTGAGATGCAGCCCCGCAACCTGAGCCGCCTCACAGAAATCCCCTCCGTGCCTTTTAGCTCAGATTTCCTGTATGGGCTGCTGCTGCACACCCTTCTCCTCCTTACCCTCGCCCGCCACCTGGACCGCCTTGGCAAGCCATGTTGCTGTCCGGCGGCAGGGATCCCCAGTGGAGGGCTCTCTACACGGGAGTCCTCTCCCTAACCATCAGGGACCAGGGGTGGAGGGTGTTGCACGCAACAGTCCTGTACAACTGTATGCTGCATTTGTTCATGGACTCCCAAGGCACCTGTATTTTATGCTGTCTTGTGGAGTCTGTGGACCACATATATGTAGGGTGTTGTAGGATGCACTCCCTTTACAGTTTCTTAAAAAACCTTTTATTTCACTTTTGGTTGCACTTCAGTTCCACACTCCTGATCTTTGTGCACCCGGTGTGGAGAGCGGTGGGAAGGGACAGAGACCTCCTCGTGAACCTGCTCCTTGGCCTGACCAAGTTGTCCACCAACAGGTCCAGGCGGCTGAGAGGGTCATCCATCCCGATTGTTTGTCCCTCTTCCGTGGCTTGGCTTGTGGCCAGGTGCCCTTGTAGAGGGAGCATGCAGTGTCCGTCGGCATGATTGAGGCCTTCCATGCCTGGTGGTCACTGCAGGAACTGGGGTGCTTTATTGACCCCCTTAATCATGTGTTATTTTGAATTTTGTAAGTTTCCTTCATGGTTTGCCTTTGTTTTGGCAGTATCCCTAATTTAAGGGGCTGCTTTTACTTTGTCCCTGATTTTGTTAATTTAGTTTACTTGGTTGACTCAAAAGACTTTAAAAGAGTTATAAGGGTCATCCAGCCTTACCAGCGGCGGGGGTTGCCTACACCATTTGGTGATGTCCTGGTAGCCTGGCTGCCAACTTGTGCGGAGTGTCCCTCTTATTGGAGCACCATGTGTCCAAAGGAGGGTGCCCTCCGTCCCCCACCACCACCCCCCCCCCCCCCCCCCCCCCACTCCCACTCACCTTCCAGCAAAAAGGCCTGCCTCTGCTTGATGCAACCCCACAGCCTCCCAGTTGCTGCTTCCCCCTCCTTCACCGGGGCCCGCCTGACTGGCCCTGGCAAAGTCACCCCACTTACCTTCCGGTCCGCCTTCTCCGTGACTCCTTGTCAGGGACTGACTGCAGTCCCAGCTGTGACCACCAGCTTCAGTGGTGCTACTGGAACAGAAAAGCAGCAGACCATTGGATTGGCAGCAGGTCTTGGAGGTGGATCATCCTCCCTCATAGGGCAGAAGCCACGACCTCAGGTAACTAATAGCTTGATGATAGTAAAATCCGATTGTGGCTTCCCAGCCAGCGGAGGGGGGGAGTCACCCAAGACTTTTCAGCTGGTGGGTGGGGCCACTGTCGCCACGTAAAATCCAGCCCAAAGTCTCAAGCTTGAAATACCGAGGATTCGAGAAATGGATAAAAAATTGGCTGAAGGTTAAAATGCTTCAGAGAAGACTGTTGTCAAGTTGGGGGAGAAGTGTTGAGTGGATGTCACAAGAACACTAAACACATTAAATGACATTAAAAACATGGTGTCAGAAACAAACTGACCAAATGTCTAGATTCCAAACCCCTAGCCACCCTGCACCCCCCACTTCCCCACCAGCCTCCAGCCCCACCCCACAATCCCCATCCCATCCTCATTCATCTGTGGCCTGGGACGCTGGGCATTCCTGGATCTCTGGAGGGTGCATTACTGCCAGCTACCATTTTTCCCGGTGGCGCTGATGAGCAATGGAGAACTGCCGGCCTCTGATTAACTAGCAGCTCTCAGCGGCGAGGACTACCATTGCTGGTGTGACCAGGATCGGGGACGTGCTGGGTGGCGGAGGACTGGGCTGGATGCTCCCGCAGAAGTTGGCGCGTCGCGCGTCAGTGAGTGTCCAGGTCACAGCCGATGCCATCCAAGACCTAAGGACGGTCGTGCTCGGACCCGATGTCATTTTAGGTCTCGAGGTGGCCCAGGTGCGCGGTGATCTTCCGGCTGAACGTTCCCCTGTTCGGACAGAATTTCACATTGGCCCCAAGCCCCGAACTCTCCCTTGGGTGCCAGTGCCCCACAATAATATGAGTCACCTCGGGAACATGCCCTCCGTGCCATTTGGCACGGCGCGGAGGAGTTTCCTGTACGGACTGCTGCTGCACACCTTCCATTTTCTTGCCCTCGTCCGCCGCCCGGACACACCCTGGCGTGCCTTGTTGCCGTCCAGCGGTGGAGGCCCCCGATGGGAGGCCCTCTACGGAGGTGTCCTCCCGCTTTCTATCGGGGACCTGGGTTGGAGGGTGTTGCACGCAGCAGTCCCATACAACCGTAGAATGTGTAGGTTCACGGACTCCCAGGACACCTGGTCTTTTTGCGGTCTTGTGGAGTCCGTGGACCACGTTTATATAGGGTGTGATAGGCTGCACTCCCTTTTTAGTTATTTAAAAAACCTTCTGTTGCTGTTTTGTTTGCACTTCAGTCCCACGCTTCTGATCTACGGACACCCGGTGCGGAAGGGGGTCGGGAAGGAGGAGGACCTCCTCGTGAACCTGCTCCTGGGCCTGGCTAAGTTGGCCATTAATAAGTCCAGGCAGCGGGCGATCGAGGGGGGAGTTCCGCCCGATTGTTTGTCCCTCTTCCGCGGCTACGTTCGCGGCCGGGTGTCCCTGGAAAAGGAGCACGCGGTGTCTGCCGGCACTCTCGAGGCCTTCCGTGCCCGGTGGGCGCCGCGGGGACTGGGGTGGTTTGTTGACCCCTTTAATCACATTTTGGTTTAATGTTTGTAAGGTTCCTTTAAAATTTTTCCTTGATTTTACAGCTGACCTGACTTAGGGGCTGTGCTTGTTTTCTCCCTTGTTATTGTTAATTTAGTTAATTGTTTTAACTCTAAAAGAAGCTACCATTGCTGGAGTCCTGAATCCTGGGGAAGGCCCGATGGTGGCCATTTAGGTGCGTGAGGGGTAGTTAATAGTGTCGCCAGTCCACCCCCAACTCAATGGAGCTAACTGGTTCTCCAACCAGCAGGGAGACCCCCATTAGGCTGACTAAATCCAGCCCATAGTTACCTGGAGTGTACAGCACAAAAGCAGGCCATTTAGCCCAAATGGTGTGTGCTGCTGGTTACATTCTACATGAGGTCCCTTCCACCCCTTTTCATCTAACTCTATCAGTATAACCTTACACATTGTCTAGATTGTTTGGTAATCATGTCTAGAATACTTGCAAAAATGCATAGTAAAATACTTATTTGAACTTGTTTTAGGGTTCTTTGTAATTCAAGGTGGAATGCGAAAACGCCATAACATTACTATGGTTTAAAACATTATGCTTACTACTTCAGTTTTTATCTCCTGTTAGGGTAGACTGGATCAAACAGACACCAATTTCATGTATTATATAATGGGTGGAATGATGGCAGACAGAGCAGCATTTTGTTATTGTGGCTTTTAGATTTATCACCAATGATTCTCGAGAGATCTTTCCAGAGACGCTGGTGGCTGCCTGGTGTTATTTACAATATTCTACATCTGGAAGCCTAGGTTGTTACAATACAGGAAACATTTAATTTCCTGGACACACTTCTGCTCTGGTCTCACTTGCTTTTGTGAGGCCACCTGGGACGATTTGCTACAGTAAAGGTGCCATATCAATGCAAGTCGTTGTTAAGAGGCTGTTTCTAAGGCTGCATTTATACTTAATGGCAACTCTTCTCAGCTTGGAACTTTGCCCAGCCAGTGTCATGCATCATGAAAATGGGTAAGGCAGTCAGTGGGGCTTTCCATCTCTTAATTCTTTCTGACCCACTGTCTGAATTCCTGAAATTCACTCCTACGAGGGGGAAACTCCATGCCGGAAGCATGTTTTTTTAAATAAAACCTATGCTAACATATGCTATGCTAACATGTCTAACATCTATGCTAACAGCTTGTAACATCTGTGGAAAGCGAAATCACTTCACACCAACGCTACAGTTATAGTGTGAATACATAAATTACATGCCTGAATTAAACATTTGCGTAAGTTCAAAATATATCTTCACTACATAAGGCCATCATTTAGGCTGTTTTGTTTGTGCTCTTCTGGATCTGCTCTGTGCTTCACCCCACCCATTATGTAAAGCTCCTGACATGCCTTCTAACCATTAAGCCCTGCTGTTACCCAGCTTTCTATTCCTCCTCCTTCACTGCCATCAATAATATTCTGGTTTATTGTAGAGTAGATTTATGGTTCTGTTGTGTGATTTAATTAAATTAGAGTTGGATAGGCTGCAAGCTTGAAATGATCACAGAGTCACAGAATTTTTTACAGTGTAGAATGAGGCTATTCGGCCCATCATGTCTGCACCGGCTCTCTGAGCATTTTAACTTAATGCCAATCTCTTGCCTTTTCCCCGTAACCCTGCACATTGCTTCTATTTAAATAATCATCTAATGCCCTCTTGAATGCATCAATTGAATCTGCCTCCACCACACTTCTAGGCAGTGCATTCCAGACCCTAACTGTGTGAAAAAGATTTTTCTCACCTTGCATTTGCTACTTTTGCAAAACACTTCAAAACTGTGCCCTTTGGTTCTCGATCCATTTACTGATCAAAGGAAGTTGGAGGTAAAAGGCATTTGAAATGTTAATGAGTAAACATGGATGAGGTCTTAGCATGGAGGGAATGAGGGGAATTTGCACTTTTGGACAAGTGAAGGAATTGTTTGGGTTTCAAAGGGATGATAGGATGTTTACAACTAACAAGATAAATAGAGCAAGGTTATTATGTTTTTTTTCCCAAAAGGTACTGACCATATTGGCAACACGAAAGATTTTTATATTATGGGAAAAGTACATTTCCAAAGGCATATAGAACAATGGAATTTACAGATTAAAGACAGAGAATCATATATAAAGAGGAATTAAAGGCTATGTTGTGGGGCCATATAAAAACTAAAAGGAGTGTATAAAACAGTGTTGAGGAAGCCTCCTGCCATGTTTGCAAAAGTCTGTTTTGTCCAGTAACTAAAGTTGGAGAAAAGCCTTTGGGATTCCACTGTCAAGTGGGTACTGTGGCAAATTTGCTGGCTTGCTATTTAAATTTAAAATCTATTTTAGACTGTTGCCTTAAAGGGGGTGTGTAATTAGGAGTCAAGTAAATGGTTTAATATAGCTTTTAAAATCTCGAAAGGTGTTTAGACCATAAGAACATAAGACATAGGAGCAGAAATTAGGCCATTCGGCCCATCGAGTCTGCTCCGCCATTCAATCATGGCTGATAAGTTTCTCAACCCCATTTTCTCGGCTTCTCCCCGCAACCTTTAATCCCCTTACCAATCCAGAACCTATCTATCTCGGTCTTAGATACATCCAATGATCTGGCCTCCACAGCCTTCTGTGGCAATGAATTCGATAGATTCACCACTCTCTGGCTAAAGAGGTTTCTCCTCATCTTTGTTCTAAAAGGTCTTCCCTTTACTCTGAGGCTGTGCCCTCGGGTCCTAGTCTCTCCTACTAATGGAAACATCTTCCCCACGTTCACTCTATTCAGGCCTTTCAGTATTCTGTAAGTTTCAATCAGATCCACCCTCATCCTTTTAAACTCCATCAAGTATAGACCCAGAATCCTCAAACGTTCCTCATATGTTAAGTCTTTCATTCCTGGGATCGTTCTCATGAACCTCCTCTGGACCCTCTCCAGGGCCAGCACATCCTTCCTGAGATACGGGGCCCAAAATTGCTCACAATATTCTAAACATGGTCTGACCAGAGCCTTATAAAGCCTCAGCAGCACATCCCTGCTTTTATATTCTAGTCCTCTCGAAATAAATGCCAACATTGCATTTGCCTTCCGAGCTACCGACTCAACCTGCAGGTTAACCTTAAGAGAATCCTGGACTAGGACTCCCAAGTCCCTTTGCACTCCAGATTTCTGAATTCTCTCCTCATTTAGAAAATAGTCTATGCCTCTATTCTTCCTACCAAAGTGCATGACCTCACACTTCCCCACATTGTATTCCATCTGCCACTTCTTTGCCCATTCCCCTAACCTGTCCAAATCCTTCTGCAACCTCCCCGCCTCCTCAATACTACCTGTCCCTCCACCTATCTTTGTATCATCTGCAAACTTAGCCAGAATGCCCTCAGTTCCTTCATCTGGATCATTAATGTATAAAGTGACCCCTGCGGAATGCCACTAGTCACCGGCCGCCATCCTGAGAAGGACCCCCTTATCCCCACTCTCTGCCTCCTGCCAGACTAGCCAATCTTCTATCCATGCTAGAACCTTGCCTCTAACACCATGGCCTCTTATCTTACTGAGCAGCCTCCCATGTGACACCTTGTCAAAGGCCTTCTGGAAGTCCAAGAAGATAACATCCATTGGCTCTCCTTTGTCTAAACTACTCGTTACCTCCTCAAAGAATTCTAACAGATTTGTCAGGCATGACCTCTTCTTGATGAAACCATGCTGACTTTGCCCGATTTTACCATGTACTTCCAAGTATTCTGAAATCTCATCCTTAATAATGGACTCTAAAATCTTACCAACGACCGAGGTCAGGCTAATCGGCCTGTAATTTCCCATCTTTTGCCTCACTCCTTTCTTAAACAGGGGGGTTACATTAGTGATTTTCCAGTCCTCTGGGACCCCCCCTGAGTCCAGTGATTCCTGAAAGATCACCACCAACGCCTTCACTATCTCTTCAGCTATCTCCTTCAGAACTCTGGGGTGCAATCCATCTGGTCCAGGTGATTTATCCACCTTCAGACCTTTCAGTTTTCCCAGCACCTTCTCCTTGGTAATGGCCACCATACTCACCTCTGCCCCCCGACTCTCTTGAACTTTGGGGATGTTACTCGTGTCTTCCACCGTGAAGACTGACGCAAAGTACCTATTCAGTTCTTCCGCCATTTTTTTGTTCCCCACTACTATTTCTGCAGCATCATTTTCCAGCGGCCCAATTTCCACTTTTGCCTCTCTCTTACCCTTTATATATCAAAAAAAAACTCTTCCAATCTTCTTTTATATTACTGGCTAGTTTACCCTCATACTTAATCTTCTCCCTCCTTATTTCTTTTTTAGTTGTCCTCTGTTGGTCTTTGTAGGCTTCCCAATCCCCTGGTTTCCCACTACTCTTCGCCACATTGTATGCTTTCTCTTTAGCTTTTATGCTGTCCCTGACTTTCCTTGTCAGCCATAGTTGCCTCGTTTTCCCTTTAGTATACTTCTTCTTCCTAGGGATGAATTTTTGCTGTGTCTCCCAAATTACTCCCAGAAACTCCTGCCATTGCTGTTCCACTGTCTTTCCTGCTAGGCTCATCTCCCAGTCAATTCTGGCCAGCTCCTCCCTCCTGCCTCTGTAGTTGACTTTATTCAACTGTAATACCGTTACATCTGATTCCAGCTTTTTCCTCTCAAATTGCAGGGTAAATTCTATTATATTATGGTCACTTCCTCCTAAGGGTCGCTTCACCTTAAGCTCCCTTATCAAATCTGCATTACACATCACTAAATCTAGAATTGCCTGTTCCATAGTGGGCTCCACCACAAGCTGCTCCAAAAAGCCATCTCATAGACATTCCACAAATTCCTTTTCTTGGGATCCACTACCAACCTGATTTTCCAAGTCCACCTGCATATTGAAATCCTCCATGATCACTGTAACCTTGCCTTTCTTAAACGCCTTTTCTATCTCCTGGTGTATCTTGTGCCCCACATCCTGACTACTGTTGGGAGGCCTGTACATAACTCCCATTATGATTTTTTTACCTTTGCAGTTCCTCAACTCTACCCACGCAAATTCTACATCATCTGACCCTACGTCGTGTTTTGCTATCGATTTAATTTCATTTCTTACTAGCAAAGCAACCCCACCCCCTCTACCAACCTGCCTATCTTTTCGATAGGATGTATATCCTTGGATATTTAGCTCCCAGTCCTGAACCCCTTGCAGCCATGTCTCCGTGATGCCCACCACATCTTACCTGCCAATTTCTACCTGGGCCACAAGCTCATTTACCTTATTCCGTATACTGCGTGCATTCAGATTCAACAGCTTCAGTCCTGTATTTCCTGTCCCCTTTCTCATTGTCGTCCCTTTATCTGATGTGCTTGAAGTTAGATTCCTAGCCCTTTCCAAACACTCTGTCCGATTTTGTGTTCTGGAGACTTTAATAGCCTCTCCTGGGCTCTCCTTTCCTTTCAGTTTTTTCATAATTTTCCATGAAGTTGATTCCAATCCCCCACACGCTAACCTGCTGCTTTGTTTCCCATTAGTCATACTTCTTGGAGTTTTACCCTTCCCTTCCCCCCCACTTTCTAGTTTAAAGTCCTGTTGACCACCCTATTTACCCTTTTCGCCAGAACATTGGTCCCAGATCGGTTCAGGTGGAGACCGTCCCAACGGTACAGATACCTCCTTTTCCAATACTGATGCCAGTGCCCCACGAAATGGAACCCCTCTTTCCCGCACCACTGCTTTGGCCACGTGTTTACTTCCCTTATTCTCGCGTCCCTATGCCAATTTGCACGTGGCTCGGGTAGTAATCTGGAGATTACAACCCTTGAGGACCTGTTCTTTAATTTAGTTCCTAGTTCCTGATCATCCCCAAAGAGGTCCTCTTTCCAAGTCTTACCTATGTTATTTGTCCCGACGTGGACCACAACAACTGGATCCTCCCCCTCACTCGCCAATATCCTTTCAAGCCGGTCAGAGATGTCCCTCACCCCGGCACCGGGCAGGCAACATACCATGCAGGACTCTCGTTCCTGCTTACAAAGGATGTTATCAATTCCCCTAATTATAGAATACCCTACAACTACCACTTGTCTTTTTGCTCTCCCCTCTTGAATGGCCACTTGTGCCACGGTGCCATGGTCAACTGGCTCATCCTCCCTACAGCCCTGTTCCTCATCCACACAGGGAGCAAATACCTCACACCTGTTGGACAAGGTCAAGAGCTCCTCTGTTCCTGAACACAGGATCACTCTATCTGCCTCACTTGCAGTCACACCCTGCTGACCCTGACCACTGACCGAATTTGAGGTGCTTAATCTACCGGGTGTGACCGCCTCCTGAAACAAAGTGTCCAGGTAACTCTCCCCCTCCTGGATGTGCCGCAGCATCCGGAGCTCGGACTCCAGCTCATCAATTCCGAGCCAGAGTTCCTCCAGCAACCAACACTTGCTGCAGATATGGTCACTGCGGCTTGCAATGGAATCTGCCAGCTACCACATCATACAGCTACAGCACATCACCTGCCCAGCCATCTTGACTTAGTTAATTAATTTATTAATTAGCTTTGCAGTTTTTTTTTCAAATTTGGTGCAGATTCCCTACCAACCAATCAGGTCACAGCTTTCCTGTGATGTCACTTTTTCAGTTTTGGCTTCAGTTACTCTGTGCCCCGAGCTCACCGCTCCGGTGCTCCTCCCTCCGAGTCTGCTCCCTGGAGAAAAGGCCGCGAATCCCTGAGGTAAGCTAGGTTTATACTCACTGCTCCAGTGCTCCTCCCTCCGAGTCTGCTCCCAGGATTTACTCACTAATCAGCTGCTTTTTCTTTAAAATTCACTTTCAGAAGAGTGTCCCTCGCAGGTCTGGTGCACTCCTGAAGGCACTGCCTCTTCCTTTCTCTCTTTTTTTTAGGTTTGAGGAGGTGGGAGGGATGGAAACACTACAGCAATGTAATGTTTGGAGCTATTCCATTCTTTGACAGTGGGTCCTCCTTGATTCCCTCCTGAGTCACGGTGTCTGCGGTGACTTCTCCCAGAATGCTTCAGTCACTTCTCACCAGCACCCTCTGTTGGATGCTCTTCCTCCTGTTGAGTGCAAGAGTCCTTCTCCTCGATTCCCTCCTGAGTTGCGGTGTCTGCGATGACTTCTCCCAGAATGCTTCAGTCACTTCTCACCAGCACCCACTGTTGGATGACTTATTACTTTTGTGGACTTATTACTTTTGAATTCAGTGCCCAAATCTTCTCGTAATAAATACAAATTGCAAAACCGTCGTGATAGCGTGGCCAAGTTTCCCTCATGGATTTGGACCGTCTGGCACACATCACCTGCCACATCATGGCAAAATGCACTGCACCCTATGATTTTATCTTTCCACCCTCCTCTGCAATATGATTTATCTTCCTGTGTACTTGGGGTGTCACACTCATTCACTGCCTGTGCTGTGTGTATTCGCAATCATCAATATAGCTGATTTCTGGTTAACTGTTAAACTGCCAGCAGTGCAGGGAAATCAGTAGTCAATGGATTTCGAAGTCTTTACTCACGAAGTGTGGTTCTGGAACAATCCTTGGGTAGGATTTTCAGACCTTTGAGGTCAGGAATGGAGGATGATGGGGACGGAAAATATTAGAACAGGCCGGAGTGCCAGTTTTCTGACCCATTCTCAGCTTCGGCCATTTTGACTGAGGCAGGGTGGGATGCAGCAAACTGCCTACTCCATGAAGCAGGCAGCCAATTAGGCTCACTGGTTAAGAGTTTTGTTAAAGGTAAGTCAAGGAGGCTACTCAGGGCAGGCTGACACGGCCTCCATTCCTGCCTTGGTAGGGATGCAGCCAAAGGCCGCCCACATAGGGATTCCCTGACCCACCCCTCCTCTTGCGACCCAACCCTGCAGTGGCTGAGACTTGTCATGTTGAAGTGATCCTGCCTGCTGCCATTAATTGGTAAGGGAATCTGTCTCCTTGCCAATTAATTAAGGAGGCACCTTGTTCAAAATTCCAACAAGTGACTGTTGCCCTCCCCCACCCCCCTCACCGCCGATCCCCGGGGGCAGAGACAGTTAGGGGACCCAGAAACAGGCCACCTCCTGTTTCCAGTCCCCAAAGCGAAAGTTCAGCTCAACGTCATGTTTCGATAATCTTACAACAGAACCGGAAGACGGGTAGCTTTGAAACAAGAACAGAGCTAGGGAAAAGGGGTCTGGAAAAGAACAAAAGGGAACAGTTTCTTAAAAACAAGGGGCCAGATTTTGTGATCAGTGGCAAAGTAAAGGTGCTCACTGCAGACCATGAAGCAAGTCTCGCTGAGAGAGCGATCCCTTTGGCGAGAATTTCACTTCTATCTCTGTCCAGTAATAATACAACTGATTGCAGCATTCTTTAATGGGCATTCACATTGTGGATCTGCAACGTTTTCATCAGACTGTCCATCCATCGAATCACATTAAAGGATTTTTACAGACACCCATGCAGGGAATCAAAATCACTAAAATAAAACCCCTTTTAAAAATGTTAGCATAGAGCAAATTAAAAATTGGGATAAACACAAGGGGTGAAGGTAGAAGCTAAATATTCTGAAAAAAATCTCTTTTTAAAAAAATTAGATCAAAAAAACTAATTAATTATTTAACAGTGTTTCACGATCATAAAATTATTTCTCCAGAGCCAATCCTGTTGTTCATCAAATTCAGTTCATCACATGGCTGTTAAAATCCCATTTACATCTGTAAATTTTTAATTTTTAAGGGATTTCCAATGGCAATGTTGGGGGTGAGTGTGGGGGATGGGGGGTGGGGGCTGGTGGTGGTGCTGTAAAGTTCAAATTCTCACTGGTTTCACCAATTTCTGGCTCTGCTGTGTGGGGCGGGGGGCAGAGGGTGACACAATGCAGCCTGTATCAGAGCCCTGATTGTGACAGACCGCAACTTCAAGATCTCTACAGTAATTTACATGTACCCGGCTTCCTAAGATCAGTTTCAAAGGAGTAATGACAGCAAGCACATTACACCTGTAACAGCACTTCAAAGGAACCTCATTGGCTGTGAACTGCTTTGGGACGTCATGAGGTCACAAAAATTAGCCACTATATCAATGCAAGTCTTTTTCTATTGTTTCTTTCTGTCTCCTGTGACCTGCAGCATATTCTGAAACTGAGTGCTTTATTCT
This sequence comes from Cetorhinus maximus, assembly GCF_964194155.1. Taxonomy (NCBI): domain Eukaryota; kingdom Metazoa; phylum Chordata; class Chondrichthyes; order Lamniformes; family Cetorhinidae; genus Cetorhinus; species Cetorhinus maximus. Next base: position 47,515,435 of record NC_135890.1, on the reverse strand, counting down.
CTCCCTCTCTATAAAAGGCGAGTTTTCCAGACAATCAGAAGATGGACATTTCACAGAGATAAAAACAAAAAACTGCGGATGCTGGAAATCCAAAACAAAAACAGAAATACCTGGAAAAACTCAGCAGGTCTGGCAGCATCAGCGGAGAAGAGCAAAGTTGACGTTTCGAGTCCTCATGACCCTTCAACTGTTTTTGTTATGGACATTTCACATTTGATGTTGAAATGATCAGGTGAAACTCTGAGGTCTTCTTTTGGACAATCCTTCTCAATTATGAAGTTTTCAATGTCATTTCTTGGTAACAACCAGGGGAATGAATAATACTGAAACAGGACAGCGGAGGTGGTTATCATTTAAAGAGAAGGGAAATCATGTCAATTGTTTTCCAAATATACTCTCTGATTCACACAATTTTTCCATGTTTGCTGTACCCAGGTGGTTCACAGAATCTTGAAAATATCCTCTGAGATTTCAAGAGCTACAATTGAAATGTGCATATCGCTCTATTTAATCTTATATGTTCAGTTCATGCCAATGTTACACATTATTATGTTACATATACACATACATATTACATATTGCACCTGTTTATTCCAAAAGATTTAAGAATAGATTTTCTCATTGACTGCAATGGTTGTGCAAATGCAGGAGATCTAATTAACGTCTTTAAGATGATTAAAGAATTGACAGGGTAGAGCTATTTCTGGTGGTGCAGAATTCCAGAACGATGGGGCATAGGCTTAAAATTAGATCGAGGCTGTTTCGGATGTCAGGAAACACTCCTTCATTCCAAAGATAATGGAAATCTGGAACTCTCTCCTCCAAAAAACTGTTGAGCCTAGGTCAATAGAAAATTTCAAATTGAGATTGATATATCTTTGTTCACCAAACGTATTAAGGGATACAGAAACAAGGCAAGTAACATGGGGCAGAATTTTACGGCCCCGTTTCGGCGGGAACAGGGCCATAAAATGCTGCGAGCCATTATAAATCCCATTGACGACAATGGGATTGTAAAATCCCGCTGTCGTAAAATTCTGCCCATAGAGTTAAGATATAAATCAATCATGACCTAATTGACTGGTGGAACTGGCTTAAGGAGTTGACTAGCCCAATCTTGTTTCTATGGGTTGGATCTTTGCAGAGTCGGATAGACGCTGTGGTCCTTTAAAAATGGCAAACAGGACCTGATTCTGGGATTCCCGCCCTCATTCCCGGCACCCCCAATTTCCGCTAGTGCGGGAGAACCGAGCCCACATCCTGCATTCCTGACCTGTCCAGCTCCATTGTCAGGGTAGGCATTTTCAAGCACAGCCCCAACACCCCAACCCCCCCATCCCCCAGCCACAAGTTTTGTGCAGTCAGGCCAGCTTCTGGATGACTCCTGGTTCACAGCCCCTCAGAAGAGTTGTGAACCATAGTCTAGGTGCAGGAGCCTTTTGAAAGATAACTTCAAAAGGTCTTACCCATGCCAAATCATGCCTCCCCCACCCACCTCAATGGCCCTTCATACCATCCATGTCAACCCATAGCACTTTCATGCCCATTCACTCTGTACAGAACCAATGAGCCCTACAGCAACAATGGCATGTATGGAAAAGTTTTACTACAACCCTCTCAAAGTGTCAATCAACTAGGCCTTTAAAGTATAAACAGAAGAAACTGTAAGTAGTTGAAACCACTTTATCTTGTGTAAATAAACATTGAGCCATTGACAAAATAGATCTAAGAAAAAATATCTGCCAATCAGACAATGATTTTCTTTGTGTACACTTATTTCAACAAACTAATGCAAGCCTGGCTCTCAGCCAAGCTTGGTAATGTGCTGTCAATGTATATGAAACAGATGCTTGATGTACTAGTCAGTATGGGTAATCTATTCAACTCCTTTGCCACCGAGGGCAACAGATACATAAACTGGCTACCCAATTACTGCTACAATTAAGAAAGCACTGTGGGGGTTGTGGGGGTGGGAGGAAGGGGGCAGTTGCTGATGGTAGGTAGGTTTTCACCTAGCAGGAGGTTCCTATTCTTCCCTTCCACCTTCACATGCCTCCTTGACCTATGACCTGCGATTCACACAATGTTACTTCCTGAAACCTATTTAACTGCATTTCCAATAAATGTGCAGATGTGTTGTACTTGCAAATATGATGAAAGATGCTATGAGGAACTGAAAGGCTGTCTTCCAGGTTTACATTAACAGAAAAGGATTAAATATTAACTTCTGGTTCCAAGACATACCTTGCAACAGAGACTGTCTTCCAGGCACTGTGTGATGTTTGTGAACTGCATTTATCCTTGTGTAGGAGTGTCAAGAAAGGGGTCAAGACATAGTACTTGCCACAAATTAGGGAAAATCTGCCAATTTACCTTGCCCTAATTCTTCCTGTTGCAAGAATGTCCGAGATAGTTTCCTCCCAGGGAATTAAAAGCTTACGACTTCTGAACACTTCACCAATTCAGGTCTGTTCCCTTGAACTAGATGTGACCCTGCCGTGCAGACAAAGAGGCGTTATCGTGAAGTTAAGGAAACATGTACACAGTGGCAGACATATGCCCGATTTGTGCACCCTGTATGTCATGTATCATGTGGGTTGTGTTACAAAGATTTGGTGTACAAAGCCCTTGGAAGATGGAAGATGTCAGTGTGTCAATGTTTAGATTTTAAATTGTTGAAGTATTAGTATGCAATAGGTGCTTAGCTGCAAAGCTTTTGGAGGTCTTTGGTATAGGCAATCTGCAAATTGGCAAGCATGTAGTACGTAGTGTTAGGCCATCTTCCTGACGCGTGCTACTGTTGGGTACAGTAGTCTTATTGGTTCAGATTTCTTAAGGTCCCATTTTATCCTGCTTCTGCTCCAGGTCCTACAAGTACCGTGCACAACATTGAATTTGACCATTGGCTCTTTCATGGCACACCATCGGGGATGATACAAAATGCACCAGCATTTCCACTTAGCCAGTCATCATACAGGGTTTTGTGTCACCATGCTGTTTGCCTCCAGACTCTGTCTTCTGTGTCTATATTTCCTTCCATCACACATACCCCACACCACACCCAATACAGATTTTTGAAGGAAGGCTAACAAACTGCAGCCCTTAGCAGGACATTAACGCTATTTTAACAGCACCCCCCCACCCTCCCCACCACCCCACTCTTCTTTAAGTAGATGAATCAATTTTAATTTTTAAAGAAGCCTTGACCAAACTGTTGGCTTGTCAGATGTCCCATTCACACATGTGGCTCCTGGATCCATGAACTCAGGGAACGTATTTAATTTATTTGTACAAGCTAACATTACCAAATCATGCAAGGTTACCTCCTCTGCCAAAACACATAAGGTGAATATTTACCTTTAAAAAAAAACAAATGTTAGAAAAATAGAGGTAAGAATAAAAGATAAAAGGCTAAAATAGAAGAATGTGTTAAAAATAAACCATAAAAACAAAAGACCCCTCTAAAAAAGGAAGTTATAGGTAAATGATATCCCTGATTCAAATACTCGACTTAAGCTCTATGCAATTAAGTCGCCAAGGGAGACTGTATTGCAGGATAACACAACAAAATGGGTTATTTAAAACAGTGCCATTGAATGGAAATCATGCTTTTTAATGTCAATATTGTACATTAAGGATTGTGCCCTTCTTAAACAGCTCAGTCCATGATTTCTACTACAATTTGGGCTTTCTCAAAGCACCCTATAATCAGGGTCTTTACAAAAGTCTGTTTCTATAGCGTGCCTCTTATGAATTTAAATTTAATCTGTCTAATGGAGTGGATGGGACAGCTGCTACAGCTGTGGTTTTCATATGAAGTAGTACATAGCTTGTCCATCAACTATCAACTTCTCACCAAGAAGTGCAAGGCAGCCCATGAAGTCAGGCCGATCTGCACGTTATTTTACTATAATATGCAAATTTAACAAAAACAACAGTGCATCAGTAGATTAAGAGTAAAGGCACTTAATTTTCAGCGATATATTTAACAATTATTTGAGATCAAAACAACAGATATTTTTGAGCCCGTAGATTTGTTTCTTGTTGATTCTATGTGGAGCATTCACAAATGATTAGCACATGCTCTAACCAATATTCTACCCATAGGCTGTCAAGACAAAGAACAAAGGAAATCTCTTCAGAAACAGCTGGCACAGCGGCTCCTTAAAAAATAGTCTGCATTGGCCTAGCTATAGCTCCACAGGGATAGATATAATAGATATTTTGTGATATGATGCAGGGCAGGCCTCACAACAATTAAAGTCTCTTTCAACAGGCTGTCTGTTCACAATTCCTGTTAATTCATTAGATTACAATTTAAATCTGTGGTTTGAAATGTATTGAATTGTAAGTACTGATCTGAGAAGGCTGTGCTTGTTTCAACAGTCGTATGACTGTGACATCACACGACTGAATCAAGAACTTACTGTCTAGCCTGATTCCAATTTAAATCTGCAGTTAGAAATATGTTGAACTATAAAGTGAATGTCCATTTGACTTTACACAGTGTATACTCATAGGATCGGAGATAGCACAATAACACTGCCATACAATTCTTTTTGAGTGTACATCCTACTGGGAACATTGGATTGGTAAATCTAACCTCTCATATAAACAGAGCAACAGCACATTTTGTATTCTCCAAGGCTGCGGGTCCCCAGGCTTTTGAACAACAAATATATTTCTCAGTATATCTTTTCAGTCTCAGTGTGTTTCCTTCCTGGTCCTATTATTGACCTGGTCAACCAATGAGAAGAAGTGCACCAGAACCACAGGCAAGTCATTGTTCCACATTTTGTGGGTTTTTTGTTTACCTTTCGATGTCAAAATACCGGAATGCTCTTTTGTCCATGAGTGTTTACATGGTGCTATTAGTTGCTCAGTCAACAACTCCATTACCTTTGGAACATGACACCAGTGGGATGGTAGAAGGCAAACTATACGGTCCTTTTGCATCTCGCAATTCCTACGGATTACAATTAAGTTACCCTTTCGCCCTGGACCTGGGTGCAAATCAAATCCAGTGATTCATCATATATCTTTTCTCAACGTTCATTGTAAGGCTTAGTTGAAACATGTTTGAGCAGCCTCAATCTAGTTCCTGCTGGGGCTGCAGGACCCAGAAAACAAAACTGGTCCTCATTTTGCAATCACATCTAGAAAGATAGTAAATATGTTTAAGTTCAAGGCACTGAAAAGATCACCCCTTCTCCCCCATACCAAATACCAGGCATCTGACTAAGAATGAATCGTAACATTACCAGACTGAAAATAAAACTTGTTGTACCACTTACTCAATCACCATGAAGGTGGTTTCAGATGCACAAAATCATGAAAGAGCCTGAAATGACCTGAATGGGGGAAATAAAACAGTGAAGGTTTTAAAAATAAAAATCCTGGGGACTCTGTAGTGCAGAGAAATTAGATTTGAAAGGCTGATGAATGTGGACTTTCCACCCATTTGAAATAGAGTAAGATCCAGGAAGGTCAAAAGCTTGGCTCTGCTGGCTACAAGGGCACTGTGTGATGTTAAATGAGTTTGTACAGTTCAACCTATTCTTATCAGTGAGCATTAGCCCACAGCATAAAGATAACTCTAATCCAATACTAACTGATGGCAAATTGGTAATCAGAAGACACAGCATAACCAATGTGAGAAATGGAAATCTGTCAAGCTCATTGGGACTTCCCTTGCTTGGTTCCACTGTTACCTTAAGTAGAGCGAATGGACCTCAGTGCCAAGGTAGAGGACTAGTGGGACATTTGACTTGGCAGCCAAGGGGAAGTAGCTGAATGGATGGACACTGTGTGACGAAGCCTACTGTGAACGCGGCATTTGCTGTTAGATGTAAAGGTAGAGAGGGCAGGGAAGAAGGGTTGAAGGAATCACTTGATAGGGGTGTTATGGCACAGCTGATGGTAAATGCTGAGTTGTTCAAATCCAAAAGGGAAACTTGAAACAACTGCCACGACTTGTTTTGCAATTTGCATAAATTTTGAGATGCATGCCCTGAATTCAGTAGTAATGAGATCACCAAGTCTTATAGGTTTTTATAAAACTAGATTAAACATTTATTAAGAGAAATGATCTTAAATTAATACATAGATCTACAAATTACTACTATGATAACTTCTAAATCCCCTATTCAATCTGATTCCCAGTTACACTTTTACTAAGGCAACAGTAAGACACATAGATTTTAAAAGACCTAGGCAAAGAAATATAATACCCTGAACGAGTCAACTTCCAAGTGAATTTTCTTAACTTCAGTCCTTTGAAGACAGCAGCTTGAGGCATAGATGCTGAACGCTTTTCACACACTTGTAAGATCTTAAAAATGCCTTCCCTTACACACAACCATTGCTCCTTCTTTATACATATCTTCCTCTTTGAATGCAAATACACATTGTTTCACTATGTCTTTGGACTTTATCTCCCTGATAGTAAAACCCTCTCATAGCACTAAGTTTTACCGGTAATCTTTGGGAAAAAATAAATACACTGTTTAGAAACTTCACCTGGCTAGGTGACACATTTCACCTTCCTTTGAGAACAATCTAGTCTGGTTTTTCAAAATGCAAATGTTCCCTTGACACTTATGTTTCTAAACTTCTCCATGTTTATCTAATTAACATTTCAAACCTAACATCTCTGCTTAGATCAAAGCACCCAGACTAGCTGCCTCTAATTCAGTTAAATCTCACACATGCCCAGAAACACATATAGGCACATAGACACATCCCACTATTACTCTATTTCACAATATATTCCAATAACACTTTGAGAATTATTATATATTCTTGACAGGGGAGAACAGAAGCATGCCAGTGCATTCGGGGACAATCCTAGAGTACTAGATGGTTTTAGCAGAGGAGAGTTATGAGGCTCAGTAAAACTAGATAGAGACAAGCCAGATCAGCGTTGGAATGGGTGGGTTGTCTTATGGGGAAAGGTTGGACAGACTAGGCTTGTATCCGCTGGAGTTTCAAAGAGTAAGAGGTGACTTGATTGAAACATATAAGATCCTGAAGGGTCTTGACAGGGTGGATGTGGAGAGGATGTTTCCTCTTGTGGAAAAATCTAAAACTGGGGGTCACTGTTTAAAAAGAAGTGGTCACTCATTTAAAACAGAGATGAGGTGAAATTTTTCACTCAGAGGGCCATGAGTCTTTGGAACTCTCTTTCTGAAAAAGTGGTGGAAGTAGAGTCTTTGAATATTTTGAAAGCAGGGGTGATGGATTCTTGATAAGCAAGGGGGTGATAGGATATCAGGGGTAGGTGGGATGCAGATTTCAGGTTACTATCAGATCAGCCATGATCTTATTAAATGGCAGAGCAGGCTCAAGGGGCTGAATGGCCTACTCCTGCTCCTTGTTCGTATGTTTGTATGTTCGTAAATGATCAAATTTGCAAGCCTTGGACTTAAGGGAGTGAAGATGGGGCCACTATCATTGGCTCAAAAACTTAGAACTCCCATCTTAACAGCACTGTACATTTGCTACATCATTTGGATTGCAGCAGTTCAAGGAGACTCATCACCACCTTTTCAAGGGTAACTAGCAACAAATGCTGGCCTTATCAGTGAAGATCACATCCCATGAATGAATAAAAAGAATAGTAAGAAAACAACAGGGATGGTAAACAGTCAAGGTTTTGTTGGGGACAAGAGTTTTCAAAAGTGAACAAATCAACTATTGTGGTGAATAGAGAGGCTAAAGATGAAATATTTGGAAATCTTCATTTCAATAGCCACTCATAAGAGTATGACTTGGGAATAGGAGAGGAAGAGGTTTTTTTCAAGGACCAGATGCGGAAGGAAATGGGGTCAGAAGAGGATAAGCAGATACAAGTGAGAAACTATACAAGGAAGTGGTTAGAGATTAGCTAATAAGTCAGTATTTATCTGCATAATGACATGGTTTGGATTGCAACCAAACTGTTCATGCAATGTCTGTTTCTCTCTAATTGACATATGTGCTTCAATGGATAAAGATTGTTCATATGGTCCTGTGAAAGCAATCTAGGACTCCTTGGACCTTGGGAGAACACAGTAAAGTTAAACAGGCTCAGTCGTGTCACCCTTAGTCCATGTGCAAGTTGATGAAATTGCTTGCTCTAGCAATCTGTAACTTGCTTGATCCACTCATACATAGGACTTATATTTCAAAATCTCCCCAGTGGCAGCCTCGAGTGCCCTATGGCAGAAGCTGAGGGTGACCTTATTAGCCAGAGGCCAAGCAATGCTTTTAGTGGAGCTGGCTGCAACTTGGGCCATAACTTTGAGATATCAGCCTCCTTAGTAAAGCGAAGCCTCAGCAGCCACTGTTCATTAGTTCAAATGTAGGTGGGGAGCATGTCTGTAAAGCCTGGCATGGATGAGCAGATGAGTGAATATGCTATGCTTATAGTGCAGCCTCATCCTTTGTTGCTCTAACAAGAAGCAAAGATAGATCCAAATCTCCATTGTACCCTGCATGAAAAAAATTGCATAAAGCAGGTGGCCAAGCCGGTGAACACAGTAAAAGAAAATACACATGAGAAAATTTTAGCAGTTGCAGTAGTTTTTTCTTTTCAATTTACCTTTGTTTTCAGGGTAATGCCTAGCCTGGATGTCAGTTTCATACTGGCATAGTCAGAATCGGTGTAAATGAGACAGCAGCGATCGGAAGTGGTGGGTGTCATTACTAGGTCATTACCGTTTCATTTATCTATGCCTATATCCAAACATATGTGTATGCCTGTTATAGAGTTGATTTTCCAGGCAACTTTTCTTGGTGGACTCGTTTAACTTTATTTACAAGACAGCAGCAGCAGTTACATGTGTGCATCAAACTTTTTATCTAAAGGAGAACTCTCCCCTAGAGGTTCCCCGCACTGTTAATCCATTGGTTTACACAAATCATGTGATCTTACAGCACAGGATTATTCTTAAAGGTACAGACCTACATTGATCAGAGCTATAATTACTGCTAACCTGCCTATGTCAGAAACCACGATGAAAACGGAGAAAATTTGTGTTGCAGTGTTACCTAATTTCCTGCTGCTTCATTTCCTCAAGTTTGGGCAAAATACAGCAGGAAATCCAAGTTGTTATAGTTACAGTTACAAACATCATTATCTCAAATCAGCATAGTCCTGGCCTAGCAGCAAACATGTCTTTAATATTTGTCTGTTTTTTTTTTCAGTGGGTTTAGCCATTTGCTGATCACCCCATTGGGACAAACAGTGCCCTTGCTCACACAATATCACATGATATCCCACATAACTTATTTTTTGGTTAGAAAGCAACTGTTTTTGTGCATTTTCTACAATAAAATAAGCCTTTTCCATATCAGCATACAGACTGACTCTAACACTGAGACAGTTGCTCTTGAATTTATATAATAGTTTGCTTGATTGTTAATAACTTGTTCCAACAACTTTACCATAATTTGTACCGAACACTGCTCCCGAAGGTAATATATTCCTGTTTTGCATTTAATTCCTTTTAATGTGGAATTCCTCATTCCACTTTAATGTATGAATGGAAAACTGGGTGTGGCAGCTTTAAAGAAAACTTCAGCAATTGTTATTTAGTACACAAACATGCCTGATCGGGTTTCTCATTGCACTCTTTCTCTGCCGGCAAAAATGCTGGAACGTGCTTTGTTTCATTCGGCACAGTGCACAGCTTTGTTCACCCTTAAAAACAAACTTTAGAATGGAATGGAGCAAGAGTGAGAGTTCCTAGTTCTCTGTGTATTTCAGCCAATTACAAGCTGCGCTACAACAACATCAAATTGCGTATAAATAGAATTTAATCCAAAGCAGCTGTTCCAAATATTTTTTTTAAAAACCACTCACTTTGAAATAGACTTTGGCTGCTTCGAGTTAAGGAATGGATCATTGCCATCGGTGAGGGATAGGAATGGTGTTTTTGGTGGAAGGCTGGATTTTTCCTTTTAGTTGTTATCTTTAGAAAACCCAGTAAAACAGTTCCTCACAAAGCTGTGGAACTTGCTGTTGTACAGCAGTTTATTCCCACATCAGCCGAGGTGAATTGTTTTAGCTTCTCACCTTTGATTTGTTTGAAGAGCAGACATGGCCTACATGCACAGGCTAAGTAGTAGAGGTGGACTAACCAGATGGGAAATCAGGTTTGGGAGATGCTTCTTGGATCCCAGTGAACAGTTTCATGGCCCTGTCTTATTGGAAACCCCCTTTTCCCAGTTGAAGCTGGCAATTTGCCCTCCCTTCAGTGTTCCTGCTGACTCTCTTACTCTGCCCCAGTTTCAGCTGGCACCCTTTCTGCCCATTAATCTTTCTTGCCTCCCCATTGAAAGCACAAGCTTTTCTTATTGCTGTCCTGCACTATGACCAGCTTCTGCCGCTTCCATCTCTCTTTTGTTAAGATCACATTTCCATCCATCACCATGCACTTCCCTCCCTTTCAATGTTATCCGTCTCTCACTTCCCTCTCACCATCATTTCCATGGATTGGCCACCTCCCCTTACGCTGTTGATTAATTCCCCTCTTCCCTTCACTGCTACTTATTCTCCCCATCTCCTTCATTGCCATCCATTTCTTCCTGTTAATTTTTCCTTGAGTCAGTAGCCAATGCACTAGAACCAGCCCTTTTCTCCACTTCACTCCTAGTGTTAATGGCAGGGATTATGGCCTTTAAGGATCTTACAAAAGCTGAGATTTTATGATATTTAGAGCTAAAAATTTAGCCATATTGTTAAACTTTAGAGTGAATGCAGATCTAGGGAACTCCATTCTCTTTCAGACCTCTTTCGATTTTAAATTCATACAGTGTACAGTGATCCAGAAGCAAACTATTACAACATTAAGGTCAATCAGGAGTTTTTCTATTATGAAATCCAATAACTATTATCCAATTAACTGAAATAGTTTTCAGGCAGTACTTCAAATGAAATCAATTGAGAAAGATTCCTGAACCACACAATAAGTTATGCGTCCACAACAAATGTAGTTGTGTCTAATTCATACCATTTAAAAATTGCTAAAGAAAAAAAACATGGATTTATATAATGTCTCAATATAATGAACTCAGTACATCCCAAAGCCATCATTGTCAGCTGTCTCTTGACTTGAGGATAGACCCTACTCAGGTTCATGTGTTTCTGCCATAGTTTCTCATGTGACTGAAGAGGCCAATTCTCGGCCTTCAGATCTTTGGGCACATGGTGCAGGATGTCCCATGAGGTAGTGGGCTCTGGAGTGCAGGATTTGCTTCCTTTACTTTCCTCCTCTGCCGCCGCTCTACTTCACCTTTAAGATGTTGGGACTCAAAGCGTGATGCAGCTTGATGGACAAATTGTTGCCATTCTGAACAATTGGTAGCAAAGGTCTTCCCAGTCATTAATGTCAATGCTGCTGTGCTTCGAGGGGAACTTCGGTGTGTCTTCCCCTCCACCCCCACAAGCCCCACCTTACCCCACTCCCTGGAACATTGGCCATTTGAGAATTGAGAGAACAGTATCTGTTGGAGAAAGTTTTCAGCCATCTGGACACATTGTTCAGTCCATCAAAATTGATTTTGTTGAAGTTTGCCTGAAAGTTTATGGAGCTGGTTTTAAGAAAGATACTAGTGTTTGTTCAACAGTCTTCCTGTTGAATCCAGAGGGTGCGGCAGAAGCATTCCTAATGGAATTTCTCTAGCGTTTTTGTGTGTCATTGATACGCAGTCCAAGTTTCACTGCAGTACAGGAGTGTGCTGACGACAACTGCTCTGTACGCTAGGAGTTTTATTGACTTGCGGAGGTCTTTGTTGTCAAACACTTGCTGCCGTAGTTTGTAGAAGGCTCAGCTGGTGCAACTGATCCAGTGCTGGCCTTTTGAGTGAGGTGGCTGACAAGGTATGGGAAGTGCTCAACATATTCCAGAGCCCCTCCTTCAACATAACTGGGAGGTGGAATATTTGGCTGACCGGGTGTGGTTTGACATATGAGTTTTATTTTGGCAACATTCAAGGACAGGCCAAGTTTCTTGTATGCAGAACTGAAGTATTACACAGCATATTAAGTACTTATTGTTCTGAGATGTGTCCTTCTACCTTGTACTCTAGGCATGGGACTTGGTTAGTAGACAGACTGTGGACATACTCTGGTATATTCTGCTTAACACTTGTTTCATTAGTAATAGACCTAAACTGGTTACATAGTAGGCATGTTGCTCCAAGGAATGATTTCAACCTCGCTCTCTCTCAAGAGAGTCTAACACATAACTGGCTGATGTCAGTAGTACATCATCCTCTACATCATATATTAGCATATCTATATTAGCATATCCTGTCAGTTAACCCTTTATACTACACCTCTCCCAAGTATATTATCCTACTTTTTAAACAACAACTTGAAACTATGTCTTTAACTATTTACATTACATTTCTGTAACTCCCTTTTCACAACTACAGGCACTACACAAATCCAACTTCCCCCCGGCCCAAGTCACAGTCCTGGGGAATTCAATCTTCCACAGTATCCTCGGCACTTAGGGAAGATGTCTTGGAGACCTGAGGGCTTTCTTCTGCATCTGGTAGGAATCATCATCTGCTGAATATGACAATACTTTAGCAGCATTGCTGGGAAGCAGAGTGGAGTGTAGGTTTCAGGATGATCGAACTGCAAGGGCAACAAAAGCTGATCCAAGAGAGAAGACCGAAGAGCATCAACCTTTGGACCCTCTGGGACTAGAAGAGAAGAGGAACTTGTTGCTCCTTCAAAGAACACAGGGAAAGAGCTAGAGAAGAGGAATGATCTTCAACTCCAGGGAAGACTGTCATAGCTGTATCATCCACTGCTGTATGAAGACTGAAAAGGCATTGAAGATCCGAGGCTTTAGTGAACTTGGACGACAAAGGAAAAAATGACCAAATTCCTGTTAGATTGTCAGGAATGAGGAAGAGATGATTTCCCAATGATTTTTTGGGAAGACCGTCTACTTTCTGTAGGCAGTGATAAGAGAGTCACACTTCTCTCTGTACGAGGTTGCTCCACTATGGGCAATGGGGAGAGTTGCTGAGAATTTGGGGACAAGACAGCACCATCTTCTGTAATGAGAGGAATTTCCTGTAGACAATTAACCCAGGGGCGAGATTGCTGTACAGATTCAGAAGTGCTAAAGATTCTGTCGCAGCTTCTGTGCTGACCTCCAGCTCTGAAGGGAAGAAGATTTTCAGCTGGGGCTGAAGTATGGGTGGCAATTGACTTTCACCCTGGGAAGGTACCATCTCTCTGGCAGTGTGACCCTCTATGGACTCTGACCTGGACTAAGGCAAGGCATCCTCCGTGAAAGACTCTTCACGGACAACAGGAGATAAAGTAGACAATACATCAGTAGATTTAGTGGAACTAAGATCTAAATGCTGCTCAGTTGCTAGAAACACAGCTGACTCCTCTAAAAAGACAACAGAGACTTCATAAGGTGTGTCCATCAACTGGAAAGATGAATCATCCTCTAGGACCGCAATCTCCAGGAGATCACTCAGTACTGCCAGGGATTCTTCCTCATCACTCTCTAGGAAGGGCCAATTCAGATCTTCATGCTGATGGTCACCGTCCACTGCAGTGCCTCCACCTCTGGCCTTACTTTGTAAAGAACTGAGAGATTCATAACTTCAATCTCTGCCCTGTGACTAGTGGATGGTGGCTCTGTGAGAGAAAGAAAGAAATTTACTGCCGAGTGCATAAATGCCCTCAGCTTCCGAAGGCTGAATTTCCACTGTTTCTAAACAAAAGGTTTAAGATTGTTGCATGGAAGACAGTGAGTTGTTCAAATGATGAGCATTTTTTAGTTTCTCTAGGATTCCTAGAAGTATGCCGACATCGCCACTCAATAAAGATGCAACATGATTGTGAGAAACATAGAGAGAATCAGCGATCTGTCTCCCCTTGTAGCTAAGAGGAGCAATATACCTGCCTTTGATTGGAAGGTCTATGCTGCCTGGACCTTGTAACTTGATATCTGATAGATGTAGTGTCATTGGCTGAAGCCAGTCAAGGTCATCTGCTAATATGTTAACAGCAGCTCCAGTATCAATTTTAAAAGCAGTATCGAAGGCTTGAACTTGGCCTGTAACTGACTAATAGTCTGGATTAAGACTATCAGCTTCCCCTAGGAACTCTGTAATTTGGTCTTTTTCTTGACCTTTTCATTTCTTGGACAGAATGCATTTCATAAATATTTTCTTATCTTTGACTTCGATTAAAATTGTTGGATTTACAGAAATGCTTGAAATGTCCAGTTTTGCCGCACTGGAAGCATTCCGCGCCCCCTGTTGGGCAATCTTGGCATCTATGCTGGGTTTTTGTGCCACAATGCAAGCATCATAAAATGGCTGCCAGTGTGGAGTTTCCCTCTCTTTCACTTTCTTGGCTGGCATTCTTGAGGGTAGGCCTGCTGCCCGTGGGCCTATCAAATCTACGGAGCCATGTTAAGCCTTGGAGTTGCCCCGCCATAGCCCAATTTAAATGCTCTAAGCCCGACCTGCTGTGAACACTGGACCGCTTGATCCAAAGTAAGATCATCTTCGGTCTGCAGAAAGTCAGAGTTTTTAATCCTGACACCCCGACTATGCAATTGGGTCCTTAATCACCCCGTATCTGCAAGAACTAGCTAGGCGAGATAGATCAGTTAGAAATAATTCAATCGATTTCCCAGATCATTGCGAGTGCTGGTTAAAATGTGCTTGTTCAGGTACTAAATTTTGCTTCGGGCTAAAATATTTATCAAAAGTTTTAATAATGGACTCAAAGTCCATGTTGGACCCCTGCACATCCTGCCTTAGGAGAATGTCATCTGCTACAGGACCTACTGCATAAAGAAAGGAATTAACTTGAAGATCTTGCTCCCTTTCGTGAGGACCTGATGCTGCTCGGTACTGGAAAAAATGTCATTTCCATATTGCCAACTGCTGGCCTCTCTGTGGGCCCTCAAGGCAGTCGACCAGGTGGGGCAAGGGCAGGGACTGCTCACCAGGTATGGTCATCATTGCCTCTCTCCAGTGTCCCTCCTTCTTCCACCAAATTTTTAATGAACCACTTTCAAAGGTTTCTTCACTCTGTGGTTCCTTCGATAACACCAATGTGTTTTTTTACATCAATATCTCCATTCCTGCCACCATGGTCTGAAATGTGTCCTTCTACCTTGGACTCTAGGTGTGGGACTTGGTTAGTAGACAGACTGTAGAAATATCCTGGTATCTGCTTAACACTTATTTATTAGCACTACATCTTAATAGGTTACAGAGTAGGTACATAGCTCCTAGGCATGATTCCAACCTCTCTTTCTCTTGAGCCTGACCTGACTGACTGATGTCAGTGGTACATCATCATCTACTTCATACATTAATATATCCCACCTGTTAACCCTTTATACTACACTATGAAGTGTAGGAACTGTTGTAATGTAGGAGAATGTGGCAAGACAATGTGCACACAGCAACATCCCACAAACAGCAATGTGATAACAATCAAATGATGTGTGAGTGATGTTCTCTGAGGTGTAAATGTTTGTCATGGAACCAAGATAATGCATCTTCCTTTCTTCAAAACATGTCGAGGGATATTTTACCTTCACTTTGGGAGGACAGGTTGACACACAGGTAAGGCTGACTTCAACGGGATGAGATAGAGCCAGCCCCAGTGAACAAATCTGTTAATGGGTAAAATAATAGAAAATCATTTAGACATGTTCAAAAAAGAATTTAATATGATACAGAACCAGCTTAAACCCCTAAGGGGCAAAAGCTTTCATTGTGAATAAAAATGCCAGGGACAACCATAGAGGAAAGAGACAACATAAAACTAAAAGATAAAAAAACATACAAAAGTGCAAAAAAAACTGATCTTGACAAAAGACAACAATATAAAGTACAGCAAAGAGTGGTAAAATAAAAGTTAAGAGCTGCAGAGAGGGAGTTTGAAGAGAAACCTTCAAGGATTATCAGAATCAACACACATCAATCATTTGTTATGGACATGGTGAGAAAGAACAGCCAAAATCCCTCTCCCTTTTCCAATGGACTGTAATCAGTTAATTTTTGAGAGGAAAATGTGTGGTTATTTTAACCTGAGTCTGTGGACAATTTGAATTAGCAGCAGCAGGCTTTTTGTGAGTTTAAACAAAGAAAGATAATTGTTTAATTAAGCATTCACCCTGAAGTCGAATGCTATGGTACCCACCCACAAAATTGCACACAAAGACACACTCAAAGAAAATACTGAAGAATAGTGCACTTTTAAAAGTTATGGAGAAAAGGAATAATTCATAATTCACGTAGTTATCTTATTTTGAAAGGAGTGTGTTGCAGGCTTAATGGAAGGCCTTCTACATACCTGAAGTTCAGTTTAGACCAGTGTAGCAGCCAAAGTCATCTGCTGAAGTTGTTTGTAGCTTTTCTAGAAGTGATGGACTTTCTGTAGATCACAAAGTCAATTTCTTGTAGTCTTGTAACCAGGAGGGTCAGTTTGTTGCTTTGGTGGGCCCAAAAATGGAATAAGCTTGGAGTGCATTACCATGTTACAACCTTCAGATCTTTCTCAGGCACAAATGTTACTGTCTTTTCTGTGTTTCTCTTTCTCTGCAGACAGCATTTCTTATTTAACGATTCAAAAAGGAAAACAACATGGCTCCACCATGAGACTCCTCACAATTGTGTTTCTTTACCAAATCTAATGTTCTTCAATTGATGAGGCCACATCCTGCTTTTTGTATTACTGTCCCATTGATTTTAAGGTATCCATCATGATAGGTTGAGACAATTACTTTCTTTCTTTCAAAAGGCCCATTCAATTCAGGAATGCCTTCTGATATGGTCCTTATAGATATGTGTAATTAAAACCTTTTAGTCATCAATGCACCTTTTTATCCTTGTGAAAACGTGAATTAGATCTTGAATACACAGACTAGGTCATCTGACCTCTGGCAGCCATCTTTGTTACAACACATTGTCCATTTTAGGCCAATTCAAAGATTCCTTATTGAATATATTTTGAATTTTAAATGTTATGAATATGTCATGCCTTTAATTGCCATGACACATTTTTACAGTATATGGAGGCTTATCTGGTAACTTGGAATTCCCAACATCGCTGACCAGTGCTTGAACTGCGATGTGAACTTGAGTGTAGATTAGTGATGGTGTTAATGACTATCGTAAATGGTAGCTAACTAATTTGAAAGGATGCAACTGCTCTGACTTTTTGAATATAGAATATAGCAACATTTCAAAATGTGAGCAAAAGCAAAATACATTGGGATGCTGGAAATCTGAAATAAAAACAAAAAGAGATCGTAAATATTCAGCAGGTCAGGCAGCATCTGGGAAGAGAAACAAAGTTAATGCTTCAGGTCGATGACCTTTCATCAGAACTGAAAAAATATAGAGATGAGAAGTGTACACAGTGTAAAGTTTCACTTGGCATGCATATAACCATGATTATCAGGAAAAGTAATATTACTATAGCCAAAGGATTATTTATTTACAACGTTACTGTGGAATAAGTTCTAAAGTTCACTTCTTATGTTGTTTTGATGTGTTATCTTAGTCAATAAATTTCTTCCTGCAAGATTTTAGTATTATATACTGCTGAACAGGGAGATAGGCATACAAAATTGGGGTAAGGCCTGCTTTCACTGTGCAGCTCTGCTCTCAATCCAAAATAAATTCTTGGAGTTCAAGGTAACATGGTTAACACAGACTGATGGGTCATGAAAATTTTGGCTGGTAGCCTCTTCGTTCAGTTGGGAAGCTCCAAAAATTCTAAGCCTTGGTTCTTCAGGAACACAGGCCCCTTAGGGAAAGCTTACTTCAAATATGTTAATGCTACTGTGTGTATGTAAACACAATTTTAAAAAGCTTTTATTATGTTACTATCAACGTTTCTAACACTACATTTACCAGTTTAATAAGAATCAAAGCGATAGGTTAGAGTAATTACTTGCTTTTAAAATATCAGCAGCCATTTGTTGAAATCTTCTGTTGATTTGAGTCTCTTCATACATTCCCTGTAGTTTAGTTAGATGCTCATGCACTCACTCCTAATTGGTATGTTCTTTACCAATCTGTAATTTGTTGCTATTTTATGAATAGGAAAGAAGGGCCAGGAATGGCATCTATAAAAGAGAAACTAAACAGTTACTAGCACCAAAACTTTTACTTCCAGGTAGATTTAAATATAGTGCAACTATGCAGATACAACATTAAATAGAAAAGGCTGTCTGTACTGTAAATTAACATTTGGCATAGAGCACAGATCTTCTAATTTTGTATTGAATACTGGTACTTCAGTTTTCATGAACTGCAATAAAGTATGATTGCTGCTTTGTTGGTTCCTCTTTCAGCTTTTCCCATATTACACAGGGTCATCACAATGCTAGTTGATCACCTTCATGTTAGCTATCATTTTTGGATTTAGCAGGTTGTTTTACAGCTGCATGTCCTTCTGTTAATCTTTTATCACTGCAATGCACAACAGAAAAATGGTGGTGAGGACAGGATTGAATTCTTTTTACACTTAATTTGAGAAATTAAGGGCTGAAGAACATTTGTGACACACTTTTTTGGAACTTCTAAATGTGGTTTTAAGGAAGTTTGAGCAGTTTGAAAGTTTGCTGCATGTGTGAAAGTCAAGTTACGGTACAACACAGTGAGTCAGCATGGAATATAATTGAAAAATAATGGCACTGAAGACATATTTGGGGACAATGGGGGAATTCAGTCCTACCAAAGAGCACTGGTGTAATTATGAAAATAGGTTACACATTTGGTTGAAAGTGAATAAGGTAGGAGATGAAGATAAAGTAAATGTTTTCCTCACTGGAGTCAGCTGCTTTTGAGGCTGGTATCTAACAAATGTTACCTGAGAAACCACAGTACTATGGGCTATTCTGAAATTGAGATTCAGACTCTTATTATGACATGACTAAGAATGAGATTGCACTGAGAGATGCATTCCTCAGAAGGAAGCAGTTGCCAAGTGAGGCTGTTGCAGATTACATTCTTGAATTTAAAAAAACTCCCCTGTCACTGTGGGGATGGTGCAAATTTAGGAATCAACCTTAGAGAAAGTTTTGTAGGAGGCCTAAAGAGCAATAAACTCCAGGCCAACCTCTTGAGTAAAGGAAATAAGCTGATGTGGAAGGAGTCCTGTGTTGTAGTTAACACAGTTTTCAAACTGTCGAATGCCTTCTGACACCCCTGTGCTTGTTCTTTTTTAATAGTTCAGTCAGTGGAATAACCACACTGCTAAAATTTGGTACAAATTTCTGATAAAACCCATTCATGCCCAGAAATCTCAAAACTTCTAATTTTGTTGTAGGCACTGGGAAATCCACGATAGCTTGACTTTCACATCTCTCAGAGCCACCTTACCATGTCCAATGGTACGGCCTAGATATGTAACTCGCGCTTTTGCAAATTCACTTTTAGCCAAGTTCATCACCAAATTAGCTTCTTGTAATCGAGTAAATAATTCTTCCAGATGTTGTAAATGCTTCTATCATGTAGGACTGAAAACTATCAAGTAGTCAATATAAATAGTATAAACAATTGCTCAGACCCACAATTACTTTGTTTGTCAGTCTTTGAAATATCACAGGTGCATTCTTCATACCAAATGGCATGACTTAAACTGATATAGTCCACTTGGCATCAAAAAATCCGATATCTCATTTGCTCTCTCCGATAACGATACTTGCCAATATCCTTTTAGCAAGTCAATCTTTGTGATAAATTTTGATTGACCCACTTTCTCAATACAATCTTACAACCTTGGTATAGGATATAAATCCGGTTATTTCACCGCTTTCACTTTTCGATAGTCCACACACAGTCTTTGTGTTCCATCCGGTTTTCGTACCAGCACAATAGACGAACTCCAGTTACTGCAACTAGACTCAATGACATCATTTCGAAGCATGAAGTTAATTTCTTTCTGTACTTGTGATAACTTTGCTGGATTTAATCTATAAGGATGTTGCCTTACCGAAGATGAAACTTCTACAGATACATCATATATAGCTAAATCTGTCCTTCCCACCTTATTTCCACAAAAGCTTTGTGTCACTGCAATAACTTCTCCAAATCACTTTGACATTTGTCTAGAAGGTAACTCAATATTACATTTAAATTTTCAAGTTCCCCCTCATTATACAGTTTGATTAAAGGAGAGTCAGTTTCAGAATCCTGCATTTCTACTTCTTTCTCATTACCTACTATCGCTAACACCTCCTTTTGGTCCTCTTCCCTGTCAAAATACTTTTAAAACATATTTACATGACACACCCTCTGCTTCTTTCTTTCTTCTATGTGGAGTATTTATTAAATAGTTTACTTTACTCAGTTTCTTTTAATCCTGTAAGGCCCACTAAACCTTGCCTTTAATGAGTCACCCAGTGCTGGTAACAGAACTAGCACTTTCGCTCCAACAACAAAAGTACGAGCTGTAGCTTTCCTGTCTGCTTTCATTTTCATCACTTGCTGTGATATCTTTAAATGTGCCCGAGCCAACTCTATCCAATCTCTCTCTGAAGTTTGATACATAATCCAAGAGATTAGTTTCTGAATTGTGACCCACCAATTTCTCATAAATCAATTTCAGTGATCCCCTTACCTCATGACCATAAACTAATTCGAAAGGACTAACACCAGTCAATGCATTAGGAGCCTCCCTAATAGCAAATAACAAGAATGGTATTCCCCCATCCCAATCCTGTGGATAATCCTGACTGTATAAGACCATAAGACATAGGAGCAGAAATTAGGCCATTCGGCCCATCGAATCTGCTCCGCCATTCAATCATGGCTGATAAATTTCTCAATCCCATTCTCCCGCCTTCTCCCCGTAACCTTTGATCCCCTTACCAATCAAGAACCTATCTATCTCGGTCTTAAATATACCCAATGACCTGGCCTCCACAGATATTCCATAGATTCACCACTCTCTGGCTAAAGAAGTTTCTCTTCATCTCTGTTTCAAAAGATCTTCCCTTTACTCTGAGGCTGGGCCCTCGGGTCCTAGTCTCTCCTACTAATGGAAACATCTTCCCCACATCCACTCTATCCAGGCCTTTCAGTATTCTGTAAGTTTCAATCAGATCCCCCCTCATCCTTCTAAACTCCATCGAGTATAGACCCAGAGTCCTCAAACGTTCCTCATATGTTAAACCTTTCATTCCTGGCATCGTTCTCGTGACCCTCCTCTGGACCCTCTCCAGGGCCAGCACATCCTTCCTGAGATACGGGGCCCAAAATTGCTCACAATATTCTAAATGTGGCCTGACCAGAGCCTTATAAAGCCTCAGCAGCACATCCCTGCTTTTATATTCTAGTCCTCTTGTAATAAATGCCAACATTGCATTTGCCTTCCTAACTATCGACTCAACCTGCAAGTTAACCTTAAGAGAATCCTGGACTAGGACTCCCAAGTCCCTTTGCACTCCAGATTTCTGAATTCTCTCCCCATTTAGAAAATAGTCTATGCATCTATACTTCCTACCAAAGTGCATGACCTCACACTTCACCACGATGTATTCCGTCTGCCACTTCTTTTCCCATTCTCCTAACCTGTCCAAATCCTTCTGCAGCCTCCCCGCCTCCTCAATACTACCTGTCCCTGCATCTATCTTTGTATCATCTGCAAACTTAGCCAGAATGCCCTCAGTTCCTTCATCTGGATCATTAATGTATAAAGTGAAAAGTTGTGGTCCCAACACTGACCCCTGCGGAACTCCACTAGTCACCGGCCGCCATCCTGAGAAGGACCCCCTTATCCCCACTCTTTGTCTCCTGCCAGACAGCCAATCTTCTTTCCATGGTAGTACCTTGCCTCTAACACCATAGCCTCTTATCTTACTGAGCATCCTCCTGTGAGGCACCTTGTCAAAGGCCTTATGGAAGTCCAAGAAGATAACATCCATTGGCTCTCCTTTGTCTAAACTACTCGTTACCTCCTCAATAAATTCTAACAGATTTGTCAGGCATGACCTCTTCTTGATGAAACCATGCTGACTTTGCCCTATTTATCCATGCACTTCCAAGTATTCTGAAATCTCATCCTCAATAATGGACTCTAAAATCTTACCAACGACCGAGGTCAGGCTAATCGGCCTGTAATTTACCGTCTTTGCCTCACTCCCTTCTTAAACAGGGGGGTTACATTAACGATTTTCCAGTCCTCTGGGACCCTCCCTGATTCCAGTGATTCCTGAAAGATCACCACTAATGCCTCCACTATCTCTTCAGCTATCTCCTTCAGAACTCTGGGGTGTAATCCATCTGGTCCAGGTGATTTATCCACCTTCAGACCTTTCAGTTTTCCTAGCACCTTCTCCATGGTAATGGCCACCATACTCACCTCTGCCCCCGACTCTCTTGAACTTTGGGGATGTTACTCGTGTCTTCCACCGTGAAGACTGACGCAAAGTACCTATTCAGTTCCTCCGCCATTTCTTTGTTCCCCACTACTACTTCTGCAGCATCATTTTCCAGCGGCCCAATGTCCACTTTTGTCTCTCTCTTACCCATTATATATCTAAAAGAACTCTTGCAAAATTATTTTATATTACTGGCTAGTTTACCCTCATACTTAATCTTCTCCCTCCTTATTTCTTTTTTAGTTGTCCTCTGTTGGTCTTTGTAGGCTTCCCAATCCCCTGGTTTCCCACTACTCTTCGCCACATTGTATGCTTTCTCTTTAGCTTTTCTGCTGTCCCTGACTTCCCTTGTCAGCCATGGTTGCCTCGTCTTCCCTTTAGTATGCTTATTCTTCCTAGGGATGAATTTTTGCTGTGTCTCCCAAATTACTCCCAGAAACTCCTGCCATTGCTGTTCCACTGTCTTTCCTGCTAGGCTCATCTCCCAGTCAATTCTGGCCAGCTCCTCCCTCATGCCTCTGTAGTTGACTTTATTCAACTGTAATACCGTTACATCTGATTCCAGCTTTTTCCTCTCAAATTGCAAGGTAAATTCTAACATATTATGGTCACTTCTTCCTAAGGGTTCCTTCACCTTAAGCTCCCTTATCAAATCTGCCTCATTACATATCACTAAATCTAGAATTGCCTGTTCCCTAGTGGGCTCCATCACAAGCTGCTCCAAAAAGCCATCTCGTAGACATTCCACAAATTCCTTTTCTTGGGATCCACTACCAACCTGATTTTCCCAGTCTACCTGCATATTGAAATCCCCCATGATCACTGTAACCTTGCCTTTCTTACACGCCTTTTCTATCTCCTGGTGTATCTTTTGCCCCACATCCTGACTACTGTTCGGAGGCCTGTACATAACTCCCATTATGGTTTTTTTACCTTTGCGGTTCCTCAACTCTACCCACACAGATTCTACATCATCTGACCCTACGTCGTGTTTTGCTATCGATTTAATTTCATTTCTTACTAACAAAGCAACCCCACCCCCTCTGCCAACCTGCCTATCTTTTCGATAGGATGTATATCCTTGGATATTTAGCTCCCAGTCCTGATCCCCTTGCAGCCATGTCTCCGTGATGCCCACCACATCATACCTGCCAATTTCAATCTGCGCCACAAATTCATTTACCTTATTTCGTATACTGCGTGCATTCAGATACACCTTCAGTCCTGTATTTCCCGTCCCCTTTCTCATTGTTGTCCCTTTATCTGATGTGCTTGAAGTTAGATTCCTAGCCCTTTCCAAACACTCTGTCCTATTTTGTGTTCTGGGGACTTTAATAGCCTCTCCTGGGCTCTCCTTCCTTTTCAGTTTTTTTCATAATTTTCCATAAAGTTGAATCCAGCCCCACCCCCCACATGCTAACCTGCTGCTTTGTTTCCCATTAGTCATACTTCTTGGAGTTTTACCCTTCCCTCCCCCCGCACTTTCTAGTTTAAAGTCCTGTTGACCACCCTAGTTCTCAACATCGACTCCAGGCCCCATGACGTCTCCTGGCATCAGGTCAAACATGGGCAAGGAAACCTCCTGCTGATTACCATGTACTGTCCTCCCTCAGCTGATGAATCAGTGATCCTCCACGTTGAACATAATTTGGAAGAAGCACAGAGGGTGGCAATGGCACAGAATGCACTCTGGGTGGGAGAACCTCAATATCCATCACCAAGAATGGCTCGGTAGCACCACTACTGACCAAGCTGGCCGAGTGCTCAATAACATGGCTGCTAGACTGGGTCTGCGGCAGCTGATGGGGGAAACCAAGTAGAGGGATAAACATACTTGACCTCATCCTCATCAACTTGCCTGCCATAGATGCATCTGCCCATGACAGTATCTCTAGGAGTGACCACTGCACAGTCCTTGTGGAGATGAAGCCCCACCTTCACCTTGAATATACCCTCCACCGTGTTGTGTGGTGCTTTCACTGTGCTAAATGGGATAGATTTCTAACAAATCTATCAACTCAAGACTGGGTATCTATTAGGCGCTGTGGGACATCAGCAGCAGCAGAATTGTACTCAAACACAATCTGTAACCTCAGGGCCTGGCATATCCCCCATGTTACCATTACCATTAAGCCAAGGGATCAACTCTGGTTCAATGAAGAGTGCAGGAGGGTATGCCAGGAGCAGCACCAGGCATACCTAAAAATGAGGTGTCAACCTGGTGAAGCTATAACATAGGACTAGTTGCATGCCAAACAGCATAAGCAGCAAGTGATGGAGAGAGCTAAGCGATCCCACAACCAAAGGATCAGGTCTAAGCTCTGCAGTCCTGCCACATTCAGTCGTGAATGGCGGTGGACAATTAAACAACTCAGTGGTGTAGGAGGCTCCACAAATGTCCCCATCCCCAATGATGGAGGAGCCCAGCACAGCAGTGCGAAAGATAAAATTAAAGCATTCGCAACAACCTTCAGCCAGAAATGCCGGATGGATGATCCATCTCGGCCTCCTCCGGAGCTCCCCCAGCATCGCAGATGCCAGCCTTCAGCCAATTCAATTCGCTCCACATGATATCAAGAAATGGCTGCAGGCACTGGATACTGCAAAGGCTATGAGCCCTGACAATTTTCCAGCAATGGTACTGAAGATTTGTGCTCCAGAACTTGCCGTGCCCCTAGCCAAGCTATGTGGAAAATTGCCCAGGTGTGTCCTGTACACAAAATGGGCAGAGCCATCCTGGCCAACCACCGCCCCATCAGTTTACTCTTGATCATCAGTAAAGTAATGAAAGGAGTCATCAACAGTGCTATCAAGCGGCTCTTGCTTAGCAATAACCTGCTCACTGATACCCAGTTTGGATTCCACCAGGACCGCTCAGCTCCTGACCTCATTACAGCCTTGGTTCAAACATGGACAGAAGAGTTGAACTCAAAAGGTGAGGTGGGAGTGACTGCCCTTAACATCAAGGCAGCATTTGACCGACTGTGGCATCAAGGAGCCTCAGCAAAACTGGAGTTAATGTGAATCAGGGGGAAACTCTACTGGTTGGAGTCATACCTAGCACAAGGGAAGGTGGTTGTGGTTGTTGGAGGTCAGTCACCTCAGCTCCAGGACATCACTGCAGGAATTCCTCAGGGTAGTGTCCTTGGCCCAACCATTTTCAGTTGCTTCATCAATGGCTTTCCTTCCATCATAAAGCAGAAGTGGGGATGTTCACTGATGATTGCATAATGTTCAGCACCATTCGTGACCCCTCAAATACTGAAGCAGTTCATATGTCCAAATGCAGCAAGACCTAGACAATATCCAGGCTTGGGCTGACAAGTGGAAAGTAACATTCATGCCACACAAGCATCAAACAATGACCCTCTCCAACAAGAGAGAATCCAACCATCACCCCTTGGCATTACCATCACTGAATCTCCCACTATCAACATCCTGGGGGTTACCATTGACCAGAAACTGAACTGGGATAGCCATATAAATACTGTGGCTACAAGAGCAGGTCAAAGGCTAGGAATCGTGTGACGAATAACTCATCTATCTCCCCAAAGACTGCCCATCATCTACAAGGCACAGGTCAGGAGTGTGATGGAATACTCACCACTTGCCTGGACGAGCGCAGCTCCCACAACGCTCAGGAAGCTTGACACCGTCCAGGACAAAGCAGCCCACTTGATAGGCACCACATCCACAAACATTCACTCCCTCCACCACCGACGCATAGTGGCAGCAGTGTGTACCATCTACAAGATGCACAGCACCTTCCAAACCTACGACCACTACCACCTGGAAGGACAAAGGCAGCAGCTAGATGGGGACACCACCACCTGGAAGTTCCCCTCCAAGTCACTCACCATCATGACATGGAAATATATCCCCGTTCCTTCATCCGTCGCTGGGTAAAAATCTGGGAACTCCGTTCCGAACAGCACTGTGGGTGTACCTACCCCGTATGAACTGCAGTAGTTCAATAAGGCAGTTCACCACCACCTTCTCAAGGGCAACTAGGGATGGGCAATAAATGCTGTCTCAGTCAGCGAAGCCCACATCCCGTGAATGAATTAAAAAAAAGTACTGATTGTCACTTTTAGTCTTAGGGAGGAGTCCGACACAATCATAACCCTAGTAAAAGGTTCTTCAAATGCTGGAATTGGAATTAAAGGTGCTGGTTTAATCACTGCTTGTGGTTTCCCTCTCACCTGACATGTGTGACATGTTCTATAGAATTTGACTACATCTCCATGCAATCCAGGCCAAAAAAAATGTTTTTGTATCTTCGCCTGTCTTTCTAATTCCTTCCCCATTGGAATGTCATGAGCTAAGCTCAGAATCTCATTTCTATACCCAAATGGGATAACAATCAGATGTACCCCCCTCCAGCTTTCATTTGCTGAAACTTGATATGGCCTCAATTTTATCATTAAAACATTATCCTTAAGGTAATAACATCCTGGAATACATTTTGCCTCTTAGTAGGCGGTCTGATATAAATGTTGTATTTGCAAATCCTGTTTCTGCAACTCCATCAACTGCCTTGAGTTAAACACTTCAGCTGAATTGTCCTGTTCTTTCCTCCTGAACAATGTAATCAAACAGTATTAGCCTATTGGATCCACATCTTCTCCCTGCCTTTGAACTTCCTGATCTTCTTGTCTCAACCTATGAGCCTGTGATCACACAATCTGGAAACAATCCAGGATGCTCCCTCTGCAACACTTCTGTTGAAGACACCTCTACAGGCTGTTCAACTACCATAGGCATCACCCACATTTGTGATCCAGCTATATCATCCCCCAAAAGATATTGAACCCCTGCAATGGGCAATTTTTCCACTATTCCAACAGCCACTTCACCTGTTTCCCACTTACTCTTTAAATTTACCTTCCATAAGGGAATAGCTTTAGCATCTCCATGAGCCCCACTTATTATCACCATTCCTGCAATACTCCCTCTGAACAACAAATATCACTATCCCACAATATTAAGGACTGACTAGCCCCGTATCTCTTAAAATGTTAACACCTTTACCTACTCCACCCTGTACACATGGAAAGACTTTCTCTTCACAGACAAAATCTTTAAAAATCTCTGCAACATGCTCCTCAGAATTCTCCTGGGTAAATTATGAACACATTCCCACTTCTTTACCTATCACTGCTTGTTCCTGTTTTTCCTGTGCCCAAACTTCAGAACCCACAGTACTTTTACTTCCAGAACTTTCCTGCAACCATATAATTCCAACAGATTTTCCCTAAATTTCCAGCATACTGACTTCATTTCCAACTTTATTACAATGAAAACACCTCAATTTTCAAATGTCACTTCTACTCTCGGCACCTTTTTATTGAGAAAAAACTTCCTGCGAATTTCCACCTACTCCTTATCTTCCCTGACAACCCACTTTCCTTTCACCTTCCCACTTTCTATCCTTTTGATTTAAAATGAGGACAAAAAGGTTTAGCTCTATGAACTAACTCAATCGTCAGCTATCTCTGCTGCTTGTCTTACCATTTGAACCCTCTGTTCCTCTACATGAGTTCTCACTACCGAAGGAATTGAATCTTTAAATTCTTCCAAAATAATTTCTTCTCTAAGAGCTGCATATGTTGTCTCTACCTGTAATGATTGTATCCAGCAGTCAAAATTGCTTCGTTTTACTCTATCAAACTCAATATGCGTTGCTCAGGCTGTTTTCTCATATTCCTGTATGCCTCAGGAACCAACTCATATGCACTCAAAATAGCCTTTTTTTTAACCCACATCATAGTTCACCAACATTTCTTCTGTTAAGGCACAGCCGATGATAAAGGCTTAATTGTTCAAATCCCAAAAGGACTTGAAATAACTGCCACAACTTGTTTTGCAATTTGTATAAATGTTGAGATGTGTGCCCTGAAGTTAATAGTAATAAGACCACCAAGTCTTATAGGTTTTTACAAAACTAGATTAAACATTTATTAATAGAAGAAATGACTTTAAATACATACATAGATCTACAAATTATTACTATGCTAACTTCTAAATCCCCTACTTAATCTGACTCCCTGTTATACTTTTGTTAAGGCAATAGCAAGACAGGTTTTAAAAGACCCAGGCAAAGTAAACGATACCCTGAACAGTTGAATTCAGAGTGAGTTCTCGTAACTTCAGTCCCTGGAGGCAGCAGTTTGGTTCATACAGGCTGAAGGCATTTCACATTTGTTGAATCTTAGACTGCATTCCCTCACTCACAGCCTTCACTCCTTTTATACATATCTTCCTCTTTGAATGCAAATACCAATTGCTTCACTATGTCTCTGGACTTTACTTTCCTGATAATAAAAATCTCTCATAGCACTAAGTCTTACCAATAATCTTTGGGAAAAATAAACACACTCTTTCTAAACTTCACCTGGCTAGGTGATACATTTCACTCCCTCTTTTGAAAACAATCTAGTCTTTTTTTTCCACAAACAAATGTTCCCTTGACACCTATGTTTCTAAACTTCCCCTATGTTCACCTAATTAACCTTTCAAACTTAACTTCTCCTCTTACATCAAAGCAACCAGACTAGCTGCCTCTAATTCAATTAAGTCACACACACACCCCCCACTATTACTCTATTTTACAATAAATTCCAATAATATTATGGAAATTATATCTTTGAGAAGGGATGATGGTTAGGTTCTCTCTTGTTGGAAATGTTCATTGCCTGGCACTTGTGTCGCATGAATGTTACTTGTCACTTGTCAGCCCAAGCCTGGACGCATTTGGCTCACCAAACTTGTGATGATCAGCTCACCACAATGGCCACATGATACAAAACGTAGGCCAATGATCAGGTAAATCTTGTAACAGTCTCCCAGAGCTGAACTGGGATTGGGGGACAGGACTAAAGGTGAGCAGCAGTTCTGTCAAAGAATGTTAGTAGCAGCAACTAACCACTACACAGCATCCAGTTGCAGTGTAGCATGCTTCCACTTCCTTCAATGGAGGTTTTTTTTAAACCACATACTTAAGAGCTAGGGTACATTTTTTTTTAAATGTTAAGAATTGTTTTTACTGCAGGATTTTCTACTTCTACCAACATGGCCACAAACTTTGACAACGTCTGGAACCACATCCTCAGTTCAATGGATTGCTGCAGCGTCCTAATGTCCACCTGATTAAAACCTCTCACCTGAAGAAAAACATCAATTTGTTATGTGTGTGGCTGATTCGCCAGATGCTGAGAGAATCTTAACACTATTTAGAATACAGTGTTATCTTAAGATATAAAATTGGTTTAAGGACAGAAAACAGTGAGAAGTGCAAGGTGACACATTTTGGCCGCAGGGATAGGGAGGGGTAATACAGATTTAATGGCACAGTTCTAAAGAGCACATAGGGACAGAGGGACCTGGGGGTACATGTGCATAGATTCTTGAAGGTGGCAAGACATACTGAGTGGTTAACATATATGGGATTGTGGGCTTCATAAAAACAGGCATTGTCTACAAAATGCTGGACTTTTATAAAGCTCTGGCTAGAAAATTGTATCTTCTGGTCACCACACTTTAGGAAGGACATGAGGGTCTTTGAGAGGGTGCAGAGGAGATGTACCAGAATGGTTCTAAGTATGAGGGAATTTATCAACAAGGTTAGATTGGAGAAGCTTGGCTTGTTCTCCTTTGACCAAAGGAGACAGAGGAAGATTTGATACAAGTGTACAGGATTATGTCTTTGGCAGCCTTCTGTCTTGTGAGATGATGATTTGTACCTTGGTGTCAACTCTGTTAAACATCACCCAGTGTGGCTCAGAAGCCCTACTCTGTCACATTTGCTGCAGATGAAAACAGTCGACTGAGAAGGTGCCTGTGTTTTCTCTGGGTCCTTTCTCTCAGTCAGCTGAACTTTCCATTACTCTTTGCCTCTTACGATACAACTCCAAATCATCCAGAGGTCACAGCCAAGAAAAAAAGCTCAACTGGCACAAGAGAGTCCTATTAAGATGACAGATTTGGATTAGACAAACAAGGAAAAACTGTGGGCCAGGATCAGGTAAGGACAGCAGATTTCCTTCCCTAAAGGACATTAGTGAACCTGATGGGGTTTTACAACAATCAGACTTTTAATTCCAGATTTTTATTGAATTCAAATTCCACCATCTGCTGTGGTGGGATTCAAAGCTGGACCCAGAGCATTAACCTGGGTCTCTGGAATACCAGTGACAGTACCAGTATGCCACCACCTCCCCTAAGATTTCAGGAGATGCAGGGGTGGGGGAGGAAGTTGTGAAGAATAACCCTTAAGTCCTTAGTATAAATGACCTGGAACTTGATGCCTCTGACAGATGATCAATGATTTCGAAAGAAAATTAGATTGGTACGTGAGGGAAATAACCTTACGGGGCTATGGGGATAGAGTAGGGGAACGGGACTGCCTGGTTTGGTCTTTGGAGAGTTGGCATTGATTTGATGGACCGAAGGCTCCTTCTGTGCCGTAAATGACTATGGCCAGAAATTGACTGCGTAAAGAAACATCCTGAACTTTTGCTCAATTATCTTTGGAGTTTGGGGAATATTTATACAGAAGAATTTCCTTTCATGTAATTTTACAGATTGGACAGAGAACACAAGAGTATGTGGAAGCATTGTGCCAAATAATATCTTTACTCAACACCAGTTTACTTTCTCTAGGTTCAAAAAAAACAGACCCTTTTTCTGAAGGTTCAAATTCAAATTTTATTTTCTGAGACAAATCTGGTATCTACAGTTTGTAACTTTTTTAATCAAAATATTTTCAAGGATTTATTGTAAGGCCAAGATTCCATGTAAGCATGTGCTCATTTGAGCCATCACATTTTGACAAAACATTTAATATTTGTAATACCTATTTAGCTTAACTAGCTCAGCATCTTAAATTCTGAATCCAAGATTCTGCACCCTTTCTAGAGCATCAAACATTTCCAATTTAAACAGATAAAACAAATATATATATCTTTAAATTTATTGATAAATTTGAAGTTTTCTTTAAGGTTCAAAGTTTACTGTCTGATTTCTCAACTTGTTAAACAACAAAACATTAAACAAAATGTGGACACATTAAATTGATGAAGTGCTTTTAAAAAAAAGTTACGAGATTTTAAACTGAATACAAAAAAGTGAAAAAATTAAATGCTAAAGTTAAGCTGTTAACAAGAAGCAAATATTAGGCAAAACCACATTCCATTGGTGAATGGCACGAGTATTTTTAGCCACTCTTTAAATCATCTCTTTGCTGTTGCGGATGGCACAGCACAGCACCATGCTGAAAATCATGCCAAAAATCTGGAGAAAAGAAACAAAGTGTTATGATTTTTGTTATACAACTTAAAAAGTAAAACTTCATAATAGAGCTAACTATTCCACAACCTCGTATTGGGCCTGTTTTACTTACCATTACAATCCCAATGCCAATCCCAATTGCCCCAATGATGTAAAGCTTGTCGTTGAATATCTCATCAATGGCTGTCAAGCATGACTGCAGACAAGATCAAAAATTGCATAAGTTTTATTTAAGTTAAACTTGAGGAGGCTGTTGTGCATTCAATTAACATAAGTAATAACATATGAAATAACAGAAAGAGCATTGCATTCAGCCCTTCAAGCCTGCATCATTCCACCTCCAACTTCACCATCTCACACTAAAAACCCATATCCTTCAATTCCCTTAGTATCCAAAAATCTATCAATCTCTGTCTTGAATATATTCAATGACTGAATATCCACAATTCTTTTGAATGCAGAAATTTCTCATCTTAGTTCTAAATGGCTGACCCCTTATTCTGAGACTGTGACCCCGAGTTCTAGACTTTCCAGACAGGGGAAACATCACCCCAGCATCTACTCTATCGAGCTATTTCAAATGTTTACATGTTTCAATGTCATCCCTCAATCTTCTAATGCCAGGGAATATAAACCTAGTCTACTCAATCTCCCCTCAGATGGACAATCCCCTCATCCTAGGAATCAGTCTAGTGAATCTTCAGTGCATTCCCTCCAAGATAAATATATCTTTCCTTAGGTAAGAACTGTAAAGAGTATTCCAGGTGCAGTCTCACATCCAATTGCAGTAAAATCTCTTCACTCATACTCCAATTCCTTTTTAATAACGGCGAATATATCACTTGCTTTCCCTGCATGTTAACTTTGTGATTTGTATACAATGACACACAGGTCCCCATGAATACCAACATTTCCTAGTCTTTCCCAGTCTCTCACTATTTAAAAGAATTCTAGCATTAGGTCATTCCAAAAACAAAAGAACACATTACCAACTGATTTTTAATTGATTGTAAAATTTACTTTAATATTCACACTTTTCTTGCCATGGCAACCTAATATTCTGGATCTTAATCACAAATTTTATATATACCTCAAATGTGAAGTCCACTAAATATTCTCTGTACACCACAGAGCTTAAATATGTCTATTTTTTCCTCAAAATCAATCTGATTTGCACTGGGAAGCGTTCCTTTTGGTTCATCTCTGGACCCTTCAATATATTAAACTGCACCTTGTTGAACTTCAATTTTAAGACATTTAATGTGTTTTGGGATTACAAACGGCTCTGGGAAATACAGTTCAGCAAAGCCCTAAGCTACATGTAACAAGATATGAACAGTTGCTGAGTTGGGTCAGTGCATCATACATGTTCATTGCTATGACAATTTGTTATGAGCAAATACTGAACCATGTTATTGTACATTTAAAAAGCCAATGTTGGTGTGCTGGCAGCAGAACCGATGACCAAGGTAAACACATGTCGCTTCTTCCAAAACAAAGGGAAGTCAGACTTCACATTGCCAAATGCATCCAACAGAGGGACAATTGTAGCTTTGCAATCATCCATAATTCTGTGATGTGAATTCCTTAAAACTATTATCAGGATATAGTAGAACTGAATTCTATTCAACCTCCAACCCACTGAATCTCAAGATACTACAGGGTCATAATGATATCAGATAGAATATTTTAACTGTCAAATGACCAAGCAATTGTTTCCTTCGCTTTTCTCCCCATAAGATTAATGGTGAACTAGTTTTAATCATTTTTGCACTTTAGAGTTAGGAACAATATTATTAAAAAAAATTTGAATCAAGTCATTCAAAATTCCTAATCCACTTCTAGGACATCAATACTCCAGCACTTCCTCCCGTTCAGTGAAGTCAGATTACATCAGAAGAGAAAAGCCCACACTGCTCAACAATTTTCATGTTTATTTGACTAAACTAAAAACATAGCCATATTAAAACAGACTGCGGTTTGCAATCAGATATCTAAATAGGTCACCCCATTTAGTCTTTGCTGCTTTCTCCGCGATATCAACAGGTAATAATCAAGTTTGGCTGCTTTGTTAATCTAAGTGGATTGGTAGTCATTTGGTGAAATTGATGGAAGCGTCATTTTAATATAATTTGCCAGATGGGAAATCCACAGGATCATCTTGGTTTTGGCAACCCTCCACTGATTTCAATGGAGAGTAAAACTAGGCTGGGTGTAAAACCAGGATTGCACCCAAACCAGTCAGTACAACAGGGTGGGGGTTTAGATAAAATTGATGTTGAAATATTTCCTGTTCCCAGAGAGTAATTTTGTTATTAGCCATCTTCCTCCTGATGCATCAGTACCTAATTTGCAGTTCAATAATTCTGGTTGAGTGGTAGGCTCTTCAGACCCACACAAACAAATATGCACTTGTTATTGATAATTTTTAGTACAATGGGTGTTCCCTAAAGAAAAATAGGCTACACATTAAATTTAAAAAATTTTTAAAATCTATTCTGTCATTGTTAAAGTACAAGTTTAAACCTATACAGTATCGCACAAACCAAAATGAGAAAGAAAATTGTAATACCTTTGTAGAAAACACTTCTTTAAAGTCTTTAGATGGGCAGGTAGATTGAAAAAGTGTTTCAATTCCTCCTCCAATTCCACAACAATTCAGCTAAAATAAGAACATTTTCTCAGAAATAGTCTGGTAACATTATAGAAAACAGCTGCAGCATGCATAATTAGCAAAAATGAGTCAATAGATCAAATTTAATATTGTGTTTAGAAAATGACTAATACCATTTTAGTTTACTACTTAAGAAACCTAAAGCTGCACTTTTTCTTCATTCATTCATGGGGTGTGGGCATCACTGGCAATTCATCACTGGGGGGAGGTGGTGGCATAGTGGTATTGTCACTGGGCTAGTAATCCAGAGACCCAGGGTAATGCTCTGGGCATCCAGGTTTGAATCCCACCACGCAGATGGTAGAATTTGAATTCAATAAAAATCTGGAATGGTGACCGTGAAACCATTATCGATTGTCATAAAAAAAACCCATCTGGTTCACTAATATCCTTTAAGGAAGGAGATGGATCATCTTTACCTGGTCTGGCCTACATGTGACTCCGGACTCACAGCAATGTGATTGACTCTTAAATGCCCTCTGAACAAGGGCAATTAGGGATGGGCAATAAAACTGGCCCAGCCAGCAATGCCCACATCCCATGAAAGAATATTAAAAAAAAAAATTCCAGCATTCATTGTCCACCCCCAATTGCCCTTGAGAAGGTGGTGGTGAACCACCTTCATGAACCACTGGTACACTCACTGTGCAGATAGGGAGTGAGTGCCATGATTCCGATGCAGCAATGATGAAGGAATGGCGATTTATTTGAAAGTCAGGATGATGTCCAACTTGGATGCATCGTTGCAGATGGTGTTCCCCTGCACCCGCTACCCTTATTCTTTGGGTGGTATTAATCGTAGGTTTGGAAAGTGCTGTTCAAGGAGCCTTGGTGAGTTGCTGCAGTGCATCTTGTAGATGGTACACACTGCTGCCGCCGTGCAGTGATGGAGGGAGTGGATGTGGATGAGGTGCCAATCATGTGGGCTGCTTTATTCTGGATGGGGGTCATGCTTCAAGTACTGCGTTCATCCAAGAAAGTGACAAATGTTTCATCACACTCCAGACATGTGCCTTCTAGATTATAGATAGGCTTTGGGATGTCTGGAGACAAGTTACTTGCTGCACAATTCTCAGCTTCTAACCTGCTTTTGTAGTCACAGTATTTATATGGTTGGGTGTAGTTAACTTTTTGGGCAATGGTAACCCCCAGGATGTTGAGGCTGGGGATATTCAGCCATGGTAAGGCTGTTTGAATGCCAAGGGTGATGGTTAGATTCACCCTTATTGGAGATGATAATTGCCCGGCACTTGTGTGGCATGATTGTTACTTGCCATTTATCAGCTCAAGCCTGAATGCTGTGTCCAGGTTTTGCTGCATGCGGGCAGGGTTTACTTCAGTTTCTGGGGTGTTACGAATGAGATTGAATACTGTGCAGTCCTCATTTGTGTTGATGAAAGTTTTTCTCTCCAAACTGAAAGTGCGGCTTGAATTCAGGTTTCAACTGGAGGAGGAAGTTTCACTGCACTTCGCTCCAAAGCCAGTTGGGCCTCAACATTGATGTATACCCGACAAGTTTACAGTTAGTGTGAAGCCAACATCATGTTGCATAGACATTGAACTTGTAAACGCACCTCAAGTTGGTGAAAATTATGACAATAAACATATTTCACTCGAAGAACTGGAAAGGAGATTTATAAACAAAAATTGATTTTTCAGGAGATTAATAACTTACTCCTTCCTGTATTGCTTGGAGAGCTGCTTTCTTACTCTCCTCTTTATCTTTCAGGTATTCAGTATACAAGGATCTATAGAAATCCTTCACTTCGTTAGTGACCTGCAGGACACAAGTAAAACATGAGGCGATTTATTCAAAGTAAAATTAGAGAGATTTAGGTCAAAAGATCTGAAGAGCTAAAACTTACCTCCTGTATTACACAGTAGTTACAAGCAAAAAAAAAAACTGGCTGAATTACGGCCTTAGGATAATTTAATCATGGCCAAAAATGAAAAACAAAATTTGAGGAAAAGTTCAGTACTCACAATATCATCTTGACAGTTTCAAGTTTAATTAAAAAGGTCTTGCATGAGGAAAACCTTAATATGGGCTAAGAACAGACAAGGCAACAAGATTGATGATAAAGGAAAAGATCCCTCCTGCAGTCCTCAACCTTTCACTTGTCTCTGGTACACTCTGAAACAGTGTTAAGCAAGTGGTGGTACAAGATTTACCTTAATAACCTGGCATAAGACCAGTTCAAATTAATTTTTTTGGTTCCTTTTGGCACTTTGAAAGAATAAAAATACTATCTATGTATTACCTCAAACCAGTGAAAATGATAATACTTGGGTTATAGTTCCATTACTGATAATTTTAAACTAGATTTGCATGGGGGTGCATACTTCATGTTTGGTAGCCTCTCAAAATTTATTCAATTTTACTGGGATTAAGTATCTAATTTAGTTCTGTCCTCAAAACTGCTTTAGCTTCTTCCAGGTTACTGTGTGAACTTAAAATTGAAAAGAAAATGTGGGAAAGAGACTCGAACGTCTCTAAATCTTACACCACTTAAATGTATGCAACATTTTTATATTGCAGACATTGCAGTGCATCAGGGAGGGGGATAGTTACATGGACACTTTGTTCAATGAGGCAGTCACACCTCTTGGGTTAAGAGTTAGTTGATGGTCAGGGGCAGGAAGGTGTGACTGCGAGTCAGGCAGATATGGGGATCCAGGATGCAGTGATGTAGGAGCCTTGGCCCTTGACCATCAAGTACAAGGCGCTTTCTATCTGTGCGAATGAGAACAAGGACTACAGGGTGCATGGACAAACTAACCATAGCAACATGGTGCAAGAGGCCAATCAAGTGGAGGGAGTATGAAAGAACACAGTAACAACGAGGGATGATATAGTTAAGGGAATATATAGTGCTCTCTGCAGCTATGATTGGGAATCCCAAAAGTCGTATTGCATGCTCAGTGCCAGGGTTAA
This sequence comes from Cetorhinus maximus, assembly GCF_964194155.1. Classification (NCBI taxonomy): domain Eukaryota; kingdom Metazoa; phylum Chordata; class Chondrichthyes; order Lamniformes; family Cetorhinidae; genus Cetorhinus; species Cetorhinus maximus. The sequence continues at coordinate 47,478,156 of NC_135890.1, read as the reverse complement.
AGGCATGCCCTCATAGCTGGGGAAGAACTTGGAGTGGGAGGGATAGGATCCAATTGTTACGCTCCACGTAGTAACCAAACATATTGGTAGAACTAGGAATGATGTTCTGCTGAGAGAGTTTGATGAGTTAGGGCCCAAATTGAGAAGTAGGAACTCACAGGTAATATTCTCTGGGTTGTTACTTGAGCCACATACCAATTAACATAGGATAAACAGATTAGAAGGTTAAATGCCTGACTGAAAGGGTGGTGTGGGAGGCAGGAGTTTTACTTCAGGGGTCACTGGCACTAGTTTTGGGGAAAGAGGGACAGAAAACAGTTGGAATAAACAGGACATTTTAAGATTGGCTGTGACTAGTGGGGTACCACTTAACTTTGATGGGACCGAGTGTAATATATCCAATTTGCTGACAATACAAACAGCCTGTTGGTACAGGCTCCATTTAAATGAAGTTGGGACCAATTTCCTGATGAATCGAATAACTAGGGCAATAGGCAAGGCTCTAACTAATAAAAGGGGAGGGAAACTTAAAATCAAAAGCAGCAAGGGAAATGTCAAGCTGTAGAGCAGAGCAGCATTTTGGGTAAAAATAAGAATGGGACAGTAAGAGATACTGAGTAATAAAAGTAATAAGGCATTAGTAAGGTGATGTCAAGGAAATTGAAAAAGTTAAATCTAAAGGCACTAACCCAGAATGCATGAAGCATTACCAATAAATTAGATGAATTAACAGTACAGATAGAAATTAATAGGTTTGATCCAATAGCCATTATGAATACATGGTTGCAAAATGACCAAGATAGGAATCTAAATATTCCAGTATACTTAAATATTGGAGACACAAAATAAAAGAGGGGTGTGAGGAGTAGCCATCATAATAAAGGATGGCATAAAGAATAGAAAGGATTTTAGCTCAGAAAAATCAAGAAGCAGAATCAGTTTGCGCTGACCTAAGAAAACAGCAAGTGGTAGAAAACATATGTAAGAGTTTTTTATTGGTCTCCTAACAGTAGTTGAAGTGCAGGGCAGAGAATAAATCAGGAAATTAGAGGCACATATCACAAGTGTAAGACAGTATTGGCAGGGGAAGTTAATCTATGGAGACTGGGCAAACCAAACTTGTATTAATAGTAGACAGAACAAATTCTTTAGAATGTAAACAAGAGTGTTTTCCAGATCAGAATGTTGAGGGACCAAGCAGAGAACAAGCTATGTTAGATCCAGTATTGTGCAATGAGAAAGGGTTAATGACCTTGTGGTAAATGGACCACTAGGGAAGAGCGATCACAATAGGATGGACTTTTATTTTGAGTATGAAAGTGATTTAGTCATGCCTGAAACGAAGGTCTTAAATAAAACAAACTTAGGTCTGAGGGATGAGTTGGCTAAGGTAGATTGGGGTGATTAAAAGATATGATAGACAAGCAATAGGTAGCATTTAAAGAATTAATGCATAATTTGAAATATATTCCTTTAAGGCAAGAAAAGAGTCCACAGAAAAAGTGATTCAACTGTGGCTAAAAATGTTAAATTAGATTAGAACATTAGGTCAAAGGAAGAGGTTTATAATGTAATATAATATAAAAAGAAGTAAGCCTGAAAACAGAGGATTTTAGAATTCAGCAAAGGAAGACTAAAAAATTGATAAGGCAGGAGGGGAAAAAAAGAGAATATGAGATTAGACGATCAAAAGACAGAAATAAGATTGTAAATGTTTCTGTAAGTATGTAAATGCCTTCACCATTGCTGGGTCAAAATTCTGGAACTCCCTTCGTAACAGCTCTGTGCGTGTTCCTATAACACACGGGCTGCAGCGGTTCAAGAAGGTGGCTCACCACCACCTTAGGGATGAGTAATAAATGCAGACCTAGCCAGTGATACCCACATCCCTTGAAAGAATATAAAAAAGATTGGCGAAAGTCAACATGGGCCCATTGGAAACAGTGACAGGTGAAATTCTAACAGGGAATAAGGAAATGGCAGAGATGTTAAACAAATACTTTGTGCCTATCTTCATGGTAGAAGGAGCAAAAAACAACTCAGAAATAATGGGAAACTAAGAGCTTAGTGAGAAAATATTAGCATGGATTGAGGATTGACAGAAAACAGTAGGAATAAACAGGGCATTTTAAGATTGGCTGTGACTAGTGGGATGCCACTTGACTTTGAGGAAGCTGAGTGTAATGTATCCAAATTTACTGACAATACAAAGTTAGCAGTTGGAAAGTGAGCAGTGTGTAAGTAATGTAAGCAAAGAGGCTGCAGAGGGATATACACAGGTTGGTGAGTGGGTAAGAACATAGCAGATTGTATTCAATGTGGTAAAGAAAAATAAATAATATTTTTTGAATGGTGAGACTAAAACATTTGCACTCAGAGGGACCTTGTACACAAATCACAAAAAGCTAACCTGTAGATTCAGGGAAAAGTGAAATGTTGTCAAATGTTAACCCATTTTACTTCCTCTGACAAGGTTCATCTTTTGGAAGGTGTTTGATCTCCATGATACTCATACCAAGAGCCCCTCAGAAGAGGATGGAAAATTCAGCAAGCCTTCTAGGCTGCCAATTAGGGGAGGTTTTTATTTAATGGGCCTGGAGGGAAACAGAGACAGAAAGATGCTGCAAAGACAAAAAACACTGTTAAGGGAGAGCCTCATGGCTCTGTGGGTTATACACTGTCCTTCCACTTTTGGTTCCAAAGTCAATGCAGACTACAAGTGTGAAAGTCTCCTCTTAGTGCTGTCTTGAAGAGGAGTTCCAAAGTGGTTCCAATAGACAATCTCAGTCCAGTTCCTAATTGTTATGGGCCACCTGTACAAACCTCACCAATTCAGCAATCTCACTTAGAAAGACTGATGATTGGTATAGGAAATAGAAACATACACCAATAGGTACAGGACACATTGTCATGGTACAGTAGAGTTTTACTACATCTAACCTGGGAATGGTTGGTTACAACGGATGGTTTAGTTTAGTGTTAAATTCTCCAGCACTAACATCCGTGACTTTGATCAGCACAAAAAGTAATTCAGCTATCAAGACTGGTTTAAAGCAGAAACTGATCCATACCTTGTCCTTATTCAGAAAGCCCCATATTCCAGCTGCTATTTCAACTGCAAATATGACGAGGAGAAACAAGAAGAACTGAAAGAGAAGAGTGTTGGATTACATCTAAACTATTTAAAAACCAATATCAGTGTCATACAAAACCACAGTTTGCAGAAGGACAAAAGCTTTAACTCGGTATTTCTAAGAATGCATTCTTATTTTAGCTAGCATCAAAAGGCACACCACTTTGCATCAATGCATTTACAATATAGCTGCAGCAACCATAATTCAGAATTGGATTCAGGCCGGACATCAAGAGAGTGAGACTGTCTAGAGGAGGTCCCCTCTTTCTGCCTCACTTCACAATTTGGACCTGGTCACCCAACTTATACTCCAGAAATTTAGTTTTAGTGTGAAGCTGAAACCAACTCACCCCAACTCTGAACTTATAGTGTGAATGCATCATTATTCTTGGCTTTGATCATCTAAATACCACATATAAGCAGCTAGTAATCGTGAGCAAATAGAGCAATTTAATTTTACCAAAGAAAAACTCCTGCTCACTTGAAACTAAACATGTATGAAGTCCAATTAAAAAAATTATTAGGATACTTAGACATCCAAAATACTTTAACCATCCCCTCCAGATATTTCTCATATTGCACATTTTGTTAAAAACCCAAGGGGACTAATTCTTCACAAAGTTTACTACACACTTGATTTAAACAACTTCCTACAGTAACTTTAAGATTTCTGCAGACACTTCAAAACAACTTTTATTGGCCTAGACAAGTTCACGGGAACCACATTGCAGAATCAGATAGATGGGCATTCAGGGACTGAGATGCAAGGGAGAAAGGAAGAATGTCAATAAAGGAGCAGCTTCACTGGCCTGAATGCATGTGCTTTCAATTAACAGTGGTGGAAAACATGGCAAGCTCAACCTTTTATTAAATACACTTCAAAGTTACTCTCCAGCTACTTCTCAACCATTAGGATAAATTATTTACCTTTCACTCTAGAAATCATGCTGGACATTTGTCAGACAGGTTACTTATTGGTCTCCGAGGTAGGACATTGATATTTGTAAATTGAAAGCTGCCAACTGAGTGAGAGAATATAATTCTCTCTCTATTTTCTGCCCCTAGTCTGTCACCTCAGAACAGAGCATAATTAGGATGTTGTTTCACAAGCAATATTAACTCAAAGTGGGCAGTCCTCATGTGCAGCTGTACAAATGCATTGTCAATCTACTCAGCTGGGGAGGCATCACACCAGTGTCAGGCTGGACTATCTGGTCAGTCTTTTGGAAATGTAATAAAAGGGTGAAGGCCATTTTGGCCCTTCTTAATGCAAGTTAAGTATGTGTCAGACATTCAAACAGTTGTCCTACAGGCTTCAGAGTTCCTCCTGCCTATGTGTATGGTGCAAGATCAAGTTGTGAAGCACACTGTGGAAGAAGAAATGGTTCAGGAAGATGAACTCCAATCAGTTGAATATCGAGTTTCCTGCAGGGTGAAAAGTTGGTATACTGGTGCATAATGCCACTTTGACAAAGTTACTCATGAAGGCTTGAATTAAGCAGTTGAAGATTAAACTTGGTACATCTTGGTGGCTGGCCGTTCATAAGCTGTGTTATTTAGCCTCTTGCAACACACTGAACGCAGATGTTCTTTGTGTAGCTGATGATGTAACAGAACAGGGACAACAAGCACTGGAAGATATTTACGGCAGCCTGGGTATTAGCACACAAGCCTTTATCCCCAGGGCCTTGTAGCTATTACAAATAGGTTGCAGAGAGGTGCCAAAGAACTGCACCTCTTGCATCTCCATTCAACGGGTATGGCATTAACTGTGCCCATGCTGTAATCAAGGGTGGCAATGCACTCGCATCTTATGGTGAGATGTGCTGCTCGCATGATATTTTCACTATCTGTGTCCACTGAACAAGAGTTCAAATCCATGCTCATTAGTTGTCCAACAAACATCTAGTGATTATCCGTCTTGGCAGCAGCGAATGAGTCTTTCTGGGGTTGGACTAGCTCTAAGATGAAACCAGCTTGCACAACCAAGTGTATCAATGTCAACTCTTTCTGACACTGGGTGACTCAATACCTGAACCAGCAGGTCCACAGTATCCCAGGGAAATGTTGGATAAACGATTAGCCAATTTACCTCCCTAATGGAACCCAGAAGGGTAGACTTAAGGAACGAGATTAATTTCCAATTGACGGCAGATAGCCCAATAGGTCAATGCCTTAACAGGTGGTGTGGTTTTGGCTGAACAAGCAGTGGATTAGTGATGTGTTGGTTGAATATGGTTTTGATTAGTTAAACTCCAGTAGGACTTGGAGCAAACTTTGGTCCCGTCAGCCTGTACATAGTTAAGCGGGATGCCTGTGCATCAGGAAAATTGTAAGCTCAGTATTGGACATACAAAAATTCTCCCAATATGGATGTCAGCATCTTAGTTCTGAAACTCATTCGCATTTTTAAAAAGTTATAAATGGCAAAGGTTGACTATATTATTAATTTCCATCATTTAAAGTGCATTTTTTTTTGCACAAAAACAGATCTTGTCTACAAGAATGCTTCTACTCATAGGCCAACATTACTAGGTCATTTATGCCATGCATTTAAACTTACACATCCAAGCATGCATGTAGACTCCTGAATTGCACCACAGCATCCTAGGAAGCCAACAATCATCATCAGTGCACCAGCTCCAATCAAGATATAGACACCTATAAGGAAATGCATAAACTGTGAATGGGTGTTAGTGCATGGAAACACCATTTCCAAGTTCCCCACCATATTACACACTATCCCAACTTGGAAATTTATCATTTATGACCGTTGGATTAATACTTGAACTACGCAACACACAGCACTGTAAACTATCTTCACCACATGGACTACAGCAGTTCAAGAGGCTTACACCAACTTTTCAAGGATAACTAGGGATGGTATTAGATGTTGGTCATGTTGGCGACATCCAAATCCTAGGAATTTAAAAAAATGCACTAAAGTATCACGATACTCCAGTTCAAGTTTACATCAGGCTCAGTACAGCTCTGGCCAGGTTACAAAGCCACATTTTGAAGTGCCCAGGCAGCCCATTGGAAACGTAAAACAGCAGAGTCTGCTTCCTTCTTACATGAAGAATTAACCACTTGGGGGAGTGACATTCTGTGCGAGCATCCAAGCAGCTGTCTCCAGATGTCCTTTGAGGTTGATCTTGGTGCAAACCCTGAGTGTGTAAAGCTGGGAGGCAGCTGACTGCACATCATATGCACATAGATACTGGTCAGAAACCAATGACTGCAGCCTGTTGTTTTGTTACTTATATTTACAGCTAGCGTACATTCATCCTATTTCTATCATCAAACAACACAACGTACATGCCAAAGAAGTGTTTTATTTGATCAATTCTTACGCAGTTCTAAGTATTAGTCTACAAAAACTTCATGAAAAATAATTTCAAATTAAAGCAATTTAACACATTATGTTCTAGAAAAGCAGAACTGTACTGCTTGCATAACATGCAGCTCTATCTGAAGTAGAATTTAGCATACTAGCTGTAAACGATTAACATTTTCTACAAAGCCATTCTTCGCAACAAAAAAACCCAGAAAAGATTAACATACCAGGTCCTTATCTTCAGCAGTTGCAAATGTTCCAACCATTACCATTGAAAAATAAACTACAAGTCATCCAGATCATCAGGGTTAGGTCACACCCATGTAACCTTCAATTAGAAACGTTTATAAAACAACTTTCTTACTTAAAACCACTGTGCTTTAGTGGACTGAAAGAAGAAAACAGATAGGAAGAGTGATTCCATGTGTCTGCACTCCCAGTAATGGAGTGGTACTCTCAGGGAAGACATCTTGAGTGTAAAATGATTTTTTTTATCCATTCAATCATTTAAATAGATGAAAAAAATCAAAGTCTATGAATTCCTAGGAGCTGCATTTTTTCTATTTATTTACGGGGCTTGGGTGTCACTGGCTAGGCCAACATTTATTGCCCATTTTAATTGCCCTCGAGAAGGTGGTGGTGAATTACCTTCTTGGAACTGCTGCAGTCCATGTGGTGTAGGTACACCCACAGTGCTGTTAGAGAAGAGGGTTCAGGATTTTGACCTAGGCCGTTGTGAGACAGATTAGTTTTACCCTATTGGTGCAATGTGCACATGCTAAGTGCTGGTTTCAAGTACCATCCATCTTGTACAAATCAAGTGTCCTCTAGATCCATACCATCAAAACTAATGCTTCCACGTGCATTCAGGCAAACTTGAAAACCATATACATTTGCAAGCATATTTATGTGGAAGCAAAGTTAAAAACTGCATATTTTCTGAACCCTAGGTTCGTTATGGTGGTTTGCCTGAAGACAACAACAGTTCTTGTGCACTATTTGGTTTCCAGCTGGTCCTTGAGCAGTAACAATTTTTGATTAATATTTACTTAGCTTGAAACGTCTCTCCCCAAAATTGTGACAAATGCAAGAGACCATTTTGTCCATCTTTTCATTGAAACCTACCACTCTTCCTTTCACAGCATTTCATTCTGCTCGTTCCCCTGTACTATCCTACCCAGGATATTATTCCCAACATTACATCACTCTTTATGAAGTATTTACCATTGCTCCTAGATACAGCTTTTGCCATTATGTACCCATCTCTCTCCCAATCTTTGTTGAATTTGAAGAATTGTTTCAGATTAACCCTTCTATTCGTTCTTTTTTTTTCTATCCTTGTTATTATTTCACATCATTTTAGATAACCGATTCCCTTTCATTCACTGCCTTTCATGACTGAAGAGTTCATTTTCCTTTTAACTCCCGACTTGGAGGTGGGAGTGGTGAAGTGTGGTGGGTGGGGAGATCTGCCTTGTGGTTTTTCTTACCTCCTTCCAGGTTCCTGTGTGCCTGTGTCACTGAACATGGTGCTCAGTGAAACCTCATTGCAGCTTTATAGAGCTTCAACATGCTAGATTTGGACCCTACTGATTTAGTAACATGGCTCAGTATTGTTTGCCTGGCTTAGGGCGACACTGCAATGAATGGACATAATAATGCAGGGTCGGGTCTCTAACTGGGTGGGAGTTGGGTATTGTACAATTATGACATCTCCTGACCATTTGTATGCTGTCTCTGCCTTAACCTTTAGGGTCAACCTCATTTAAAGAGTCAGCAAGCTCACATCGAGGCGGCTGGTCATTAGATGTCTGCTGTGTGGTGGGCAAAACGTAGGGTTCTCTGGCAGGATTTGACAGCCTGCAACATTTTAAATGGAGATGCATTTCCCAACAGTTGATACAGTCCCACCACCTAAGGATTATATCATGACACACAGGCAACTTTGTATGCCCTCCTGATAATTTGAATGTTTCCACTCTTTTGTTTGCTGAAGGCTAAATAAGAGAGAAATATTCACACCAAGGACCACCCCAATCCACATTCTCCTACAAGAAGTCAGCCTTACCAAGATTCCAGGCAAAGCGCGCCCAGGTAAACAGAGGGTGAGGAATTAGGAGCCGCTGTTGGCTGAGTTCATACTAACAATCTTCAGTTCTTTCTACTCACCTTAATTTACTAACCAAGTGTCTAGTATCAAACACTGAAGCATAATTCTGCTGTAAAATAGATCCAAAAGGCCCTCATCATTGTATCTCTAGTCCTTTTCAATAAACAGAGCCAGGGCCCAATGCTACTGAGCAGACAATCAGCTCAGTCCCCAACTCGCAAGTTCAGACAGATTGGGGGAAACAGACAAAAAGGAAAACCTAGTGGGGACCTTGAACGCCAACTTGACCGCTAGGTTCAATTTTCAAGCTTCAAGCACTTCCACCCAAAAGATAGAATGATAAGTGACACAGTATAACAGGTGATTAGTCCATCCAAATGTGACCATGCCAACTCTGAAGAGCACTCCCTTGCATATTCCCATAACCCGGAGTGTGTTTCCTATTCAAGTATTTACCCCATTCTCTTATGAAAGAGATTCCCGAACCTGCTTGCACCACTCTTCCAAATTGCATTCCAGATCACAACTCCATCATTTTTCATGTTGTCTCTGGTTCTTTTTCCAATTTCCATAACATCTGCACCCTCTGGTCACTGGAGTTTCCTCTTTATTTACTCTATCAAAATCTTTCACTAGTTTGAAGGCCTCCATCAAATCTCTGCTCTAAAGCTTCATTCTGGTGGTCCTTGCCCTGTCAAATTAGTTTAAACCCTCCACCACAGTACTGGTTAACCTCCCTCCAAGGCCATTGGCTCCAATCCTGTTGAGCTGCAGCTTGTACATCCATTTACTGCTTCCTCCCACCTCGAATTGGTCCCAATGCCCCAGGAATTTGAAGCCCTCTCTCCTGCACCATTCTGTCCCACATGAAACCCATTTTATTTCCTCTATACTCACTTGCATGTGACACTTAGTAAGCCAGAGATTATTACCTTTGAGCTCCTACTCTAATTTTCTACTTAGCTCCTGAAACTCTCTGTAGAGCTGCAACACTTTTTACCTAGGTCATTGCTTCCAACCATAACTTCTGGCTGTATCCCTTCCCCCTCTTTTATAGTGGTGCTACAACTAATATCCTGCAATAGTAGTTATGCAACATAAACTGTTCTGCAGAGGAAGTTGATGAACAAGTTCTGCTATCTAATCTACGACAAGCCATTGTGCCACTGTCCACATAAAGCACAACTATAGTTACCCATTTGAAATTACGGTGTTACAAAAAATAAGTTGTTTCCAAAAGAACGACTATAGTGCATTCGGCTCCAAAACACCTTAAAAGGTGAATTGCTCAATGATAGACAAAAGCCTTGTTTTTGTGTCAGAGCCAATGGAAAAGGGACACCTCTGCCTTTCAAAGAAAATCCTAATTTCAAAGTCAACTTTCCAATGTGAGCTCATACACTATTACTATACAGGTGTAAACTCAAACATCCCTGCACTAACTTCAGTAGTCATCTACACAAACCCATCGAAAATAAAAGCATAAATATCGTGTTTATTACAGGAGATAATGCAGGGCACCTCTTTGTGTAGTTTAGGTGACATACCGATGGGAGAGTTACAATCGATTTTTTTTTGCACTCTTCCAATAATTTTCAATAGTTTAATTCATTAATGCTAACATTATACTTGCACCTGTTGGAAGATCTAAGTTTTTATGTCTTGTGTTATGTCATGTAATAGGAATCAATAAAAATGAACTCTCCCTTTCTTTAATTCACTCCCCTGACCCACTCCCTCCAAGATTTGATATCTTACCAATATAGAATGTGGTGGGATGGTTGTCAGTTTCAAATATGCTCCTTGTTTGTGGATCAAAACGGAGCCATAATCCAATTGCCAGGACTGCAGTTCCTGCAAGCTGAAACACAAAAGAAACAGATCATGAATTATTGGACTAGCCACACCGCCAAGAACAATTCCAACATTTTACACAGTTAGCCAATGTTTTTCATTTCTGTACTTACCAACCTGTTCTCTTTCATCCATTCACCTTAATGGATGAGGAGCCACAAACTGAAGGGCATGGTAGAGGAAACTCTGGCCTCACAGAATAGCAAATCAAAAAGGTCGCAAGATAAGGTATTTCTTCAGGCAGTACGTTTAAAATGCTAATGTATAATTTTTTTCTATTCGTTCATGGGATGTGGGCGTCGCTGACTGGGCCAGCATTTAATGCCCATCCCTTACTGCCCTTGAGAACTGAGTGGCTTGCTAGGCCATTTCAGAGGGCATTTAAGAGTCAACCACATTGCTGTGGGTCTGGAGTTACATGTAGTCCAGACCAGGTAAGGACAGCAGATTTCCTTCCCTAAAGGACATTAGTGAATCAGATGGGTTTTTACAACAACCGGCAATAGTTTCATGGTCAACTTTTAGACTTTTATTCTGATTTTTTTTTTAACTGAATTCAAATTTCACCATCTGCCGTGGTGGGATTCAAACCCAGGTACCCAGAGCTTTACTCTGAGTATCTGGAATACTAGTTCAGTGACAATATGACTACACCACCACCTTCCCATAATTACTTGTACAAATATTTGATTTATATCACTTATACTGTGCCTGCTTTTTAACTTATTCAGCAGTTAGTGAATGCCCGAGGTGGTTGAGATCAATACAATTTTACTTTATCTGCAATAGGGGAACAATACACAGTTACCTGTTTATGCATTGCATAATCAGCTATAGTCAATTAACTGTGCAACACTTGAGGGTGACATTTATTTAACTAACCCAGGGTTAAATAATATTTTTGGTTTGCTAGGGCTTCTTTTCCATTCTCACTAGCTCCTTTATTAGGTGATGCAGCCATGTAGTAACATTAAAAATAACACAAGTACAGAAGGTAAAGAGTTTCCTTCATTAGACAGATAAGATAGCACAAATACCAAATGGTTTTACCTCAGCCAAATCTCGAGGCAAGGATTAATCAGATCAAAATAGTTAAAAACATATTTTTCAAAGTAATGCCTTTATTTGGCAACACATGGCTGAACAAAGATCCTTAAAATGGCTGAATCTATGTCTGTGACCCTCAAACAAAAAGGAACTACCTAGAAGTATCGGGTAAACTCGCAAATCATTCTCTTTGGGGAGCCACTAATGGCACCCCCTGTGGGCTGCACAGACAAACTTCAAAGAGAGATGTACAAAGGCCATCTGCATTTCATAACCCAGGCTGGCCAATAGGAGTCTGCTCGTCTGCTGAGACAAAAAGCTCTGCAACCTTCCTTTCAATTCTTAATGGTTGAGACATTTAACAATCTCGGGCACCCAGACGAGGGATACACATCCTTTGCCAAAAACAGTGTGGAGAGGTGGGAGTCATGTGACTTGGGCCTCTGGCTTGTTGAACCAGTAATATTTCCTTGCTGAACTGTAAAGCTCAGTCTGTTTACCATTTAACTGGTAGCCCCACAGAAAGGGGCTCGGGGCCAGGTTAGACACCTGGCCCCATCTATACGGTTTCCGCTGGAAATTTCATACCATTGCCTATAAGACTGATTCATCTCTGCATGTCTATCTCATCGTTTGAAGTCAAAACCACCAGAAAAGTGAATTATCCAGCATCGGTTTTCAACCCACCAACACCCATGAAGGAACATCTCATCGGACTTGATTCTGGACCCTGGAACTCATGTGAAACAATATTTACTTTCTCTGTGGTCTCTGTACTGTAAATATTTCTTTTCTCTATCCTTCTCAACTATCTGAATATGAAGGGGACATTGCGAACTCTCTTTTGCGTTTTGGCTGTGTGAAAATAAACTAACCTTTTGAGTTCATCCCATCTCAAGTTTGCTGTAAGGTTACTAATAGAAAATTGGATTGCACCAAAACTGAGGGGTTGGAAAATATGCCACCGCTCAAAGAGAGGAACAAATCAAAACACCAGTTTATGGGTGGGTGGATAGAGGAGAAATTAGCACTGTTTGAATTAACCTCCCTCCTGTCCGTAACAATTAAATCTTTTAATCCTCATGTAAAATTCAAGTTGTTCACAATACTTGTACCAACTGTAAGATAAAAAAGGTTTGCTGACATTTCTGGGTCCATCATCCACTAGCTCAGTGTCATGACATCTCTTGGTCCTCTACTTCCAAATCTTCTTCAAAATCAGGTTCCGTTTCCTCTTCTTCAGAGGAGGTAGCTGATGATCGTCCATACCTACCTTATAGCTAAACACGTGGTATTCACTTGTTTACCTGCTTTGTACCACCTGGTTACAGATGATTCTAGTTTGAAGTCATCACCAGAGGGGCCCTTTAGAGAGATCATGATGTTGGCAATGGTTTGTATCAAGTTGACTCAGCAGTCACTGTGTTCATGACGGAAAAGGCCCTCGCCACTTTGGCTGCGGCTGATGGCATTGGTGTATAATCTCCAAAAAGGTGGAAGCAGCTAGAGAACTCTTCTTGCCTCTCTTTGAAGAGCCTACTCCACAGAAGTGTGCCAAGTGATCACACTACGATATTTTTGGATTATCTACTTTAGTTGGAGTTGCTTGGCTATAGTTCCATCAACCTTGCATCCTGGGATGCAAGGATACCTTCGAATCGGCATCTCGATAGTCTTTCAGCTCCTTTGGCCAGATTTTCTGATCAAGTTTTGTCACAGCTCCAAGTATCTTGTTTGTTGACAATGAGCCAAATTGCTCTTGTAGGCAGTAGCCAGCTGGCTCTACATAGTTTCTACGTGACTGGGAGTAACCAGCTTCACCTTCTTCAACCCTTTTCAATTCAATCCCTCTGTAGGTCTCCTCACAGCACTCTTCTCTGGTGGTACCAAGTTGCGATCTATAATATTCCTTTGTCATGTCACACAGCACTGAGGTAGTTAGTTGATAATGTTATCATGGCCCAAGGCACATTCATTGTGGTGAGATAACCCCTCCAAAACTATCCATATGCACTGCATATGGAGAAAGAACTTGGAGGCTTCTTTACCATTCACCTTGCTTTAGGAGCGTCTTTTTTGGCCTCAGCCTGCTGCTGTCATTCAGATGGGCAACACAGTGGGTAGTTCCTTTCAACGTCACCAGTGCTCAATCTAATGAGTGTCCTCTACCCATGTTGGTCTGAGAACGGTTTCCTCCAGCAAGTCAGCCAATTCACTGAGCTCCCAAAGGTGCTTGGGTAGCTTTCTGTAGAATGACGTGTAAGGCCAAGAAGCTAATCAATTTCTCTGATGAAGCGGCATGGTTGGTGGCAAGTTCTAATTGATGCCCTGCACAATGGATTCCAATTAGCCATGGAATCTCAGCAGCCAGCTTTGCTAAGGTCCCATCTCTCCGGTCAAAAGTTGACAATAACCCATCAAAGTCCATCAGGTGGTTCTTCTGTTCTTCTCCATGAACATCGAGTTGATGCAGTCCATGATCCTATCTGTTTTTGCACTCTCAATGTCTTGGACCCCAAAATGCCTCATCTGTGGAATACCATTGTCTCGGTAACAGCTATACACTAACTCTTACTCCTTACTACTCCTGTCAGTACTGCCATCCAACAGAATGCTTAGATAGCATGCAGACTGCACCCAAGTGTTGCAGCCCTGAAGAATATCCTTAGCCAAGGAGTGAAAGTATGTGTTTGTGTTGGGTTTCCAAAATCCATGCCATGTCTTTTCTCAAGACGTACAAGAGAAGAATAAGTAGATGGGGAGCTGATGCTTTGCCAGATGGTAGCTAAGTCAAACACCTTGACCATCTTCCCATACGTTTCTGCAGTCATTTTCACAACTCCTAAACTATCGACTCCTTTAGAATGATTTGATTTTTTTCATGCATAAGTACCTTGTGACTTAGGCTCCAACTGTGTCATAATGTCAAATATTCATTTACGTTGGTTGTGCCAGAGATGAACAAAGTGTCAGAGTTGACTGCTCGCTAGGAGCTCTTCCAAGTCAGTGCATGGGCACCATGGCAGGACATGCAGCGTATTTGCAGCCTCCCATCACTGGTTCGCTGCATCCCAATCCAGTCCAGCTTCCAGGCATTCCAGTGCTTTCACTGGAAACAGGCCTCTTCTTCTTGGTAGAGATGGTACATGTGCTCTGAAAAAAAAGACAGTTACCCAAGCTTGAAGGCGCTTTTGAAGTTTCTGCAATGCCAGTGGATTGAACAGGTTTCAATCAATCAGAAAGCACTCTGTACGAACAAGAGCATGCTGGTATTTAAAGTTAACATTAGTTTGCTTTGTTTACCTTATATTACTGTCAAGGCTGTGAAGCAGTGTTTAAATAAAATCACCTGTGTGATTTCAGCTTTTCGTGCAATTAGTACATGTAATACAGGATGAAGTCCACACTAACGACAGGTCATGTTCCGTGCTGGATTACGTATATCATAGCCAGGGACACTTCGGTAAAAAGAGAGCAGGTGTCACCACCAATGAGCTATGGTTGCCTGCTATCTGAAAAGTCTCTGTTCATCACCTAAACAGAATTCCCAATTTACAGCAAATTTAAAAAATAAATCAGGTTGATCTCAAAATCCAACTTCTTGATGCAATAAGACAGAAATCAGATACAAGAAGCAATTTTGGTAAGTTAGTTATCATTTCTCTTCGCCTTGTCTCCCC
Organism: Cetorhinus maximus; assembly: GCF_964194155.1. NCBI lineage: Eukaryota > Metazoa > Chordata > Chondrichthyes > Lamniformes > Cetorhinidae > Cetorhinus > Cetorhinus maximus. The sequence continues at coordinate 47,462,995 of NC_135890.1, read as the reverse complement.
AACCACCACTATCACCACAGGATCACAGGGAAGTTAAAATGGGATGGAACTTCTCTCTACTGGCTGCTGTCCTTTAAAGGATTCTTGGTACGGTGACTCCTTGGGCCTGCTCCCGGCCTCATTACTGGGTTTCTGGTCACCTCCTCTGTTCTGTCTTTCTTATTCTGATTCTTCTCCTGGACCTCCTTCCCAGGAGATGTTGAAGTTCCATAGTCGAACCTGTCATCCAGGATAACTGCTCAAGCTTCTCCTATCACATGTTGCCTTCTTCTTGCCTTTGCTGCTCCTCCAATCATATCTTCTGTCTTTCTGGAGCAGCAAGAGCAGGAAGGAGGGAACCTGTGATTGGAGGAGCTGGAGCAGCGAGCACTGGAGATCCAGAATCTGTGATTGGAGGAACAGCTACTCAGATTCTGTCTCACACGCTTGCTTGCTGCTCCTCCAATCAAACTCTGCATTGTTTTCCCACTCCCAATGAGATGCCTGCACTGCAATTGTTCAGCACTGGATCATGAAGGACACACAATGTAAAGTAATATTGTATGGAGGCAACCTTGCTTGAATTTTTTGCCCATCTTTGTTTTCTCACTGGCTAATTGTGAATTTGAAGATGAATTCATCCAACACCCCCATATATTTTGAACATTGAACTAACCTAACATATGAGGAGCAGAGGTCATTAAACAAATTTGTTATCCATGACGAACAACAGAGATCCATTAGTGTTTTAACAATGGCTCAGCTGGCAGCGCTCGTCTTTTAAGTCCGAAAGTCCTATTCCAGAGATTGGAGCCCTTAATCCAGGCTAACATTCCAATGCAAGACTGAGGCAGTGCTGCACTATTAGCAGGGCTGTCTTTCAGATGAGACATTAAGAAGCCAAGGCCTTGTCTGCTCTCAGGTGGTTGTAGATCCACAGCAAAATTTTAAGTAAGGGTTGGGGAATTCTACCCGGTGTCCTGATCAATACATACCTCAAACAATTATTTGGTCATTATCACATTGCTGTTTTTAGGAGCCTGCTTGCACAAATCAGCCACATCACAGCAGTTCAAATGTATCATAGACATCAGCATATGTTGATCTTTGAAGGTCGATGGGTGGGTCGGTGTGCGTGTGCAATGCATGTGCGCGGTATGGTGCGCAATGTGCGTGGTGTGCGATGTGCACAAATTATACACCAGTCAAATTATACACCACAGTCTATGGTACTGTGTTGGCAGTTAAGTGTTTTGGGATGTTCTGAGGTTGTAGAGGTGCTATATGAATTTAAGTCTTTTTATAAAAAAAAAGTGTTCAATTTTTGTCAGTGAGAGAACAAGTTCTTTTAAATCATTAGGAAGTTTAATGATCAGTGGTAATTAACAATTACTACTGCAAATAGTCAAAACTGAAAAACAAGTTTACTTAAAATGAGATAAATTAATGGCTTCAGATATGAAAACTGACCAGTTTGTCAGATGTACAGTATTGCATCATAGAAGAAAATCAGTTACAGATTATATTTCATATTGGTCCTAATGAGATACAAACTTTAGGAGATGCAATACAGCACTGCTGGGCTGGTCAAGGGTACTTTTGAAAAATTTTTGATATCTTGCTCCGACAAATCCTTTACAACTGATCTTTTTCCTCCCCCGAGATTTGTCAAGGGCATCAAAAAAAAAGCGTATGCGCAGCTGGAACAATTTTAGAACTTGACCATTGCTGAAAGAGGCACATGCTGCCAAAGCTTTTCGTCTTGCACTCATCAGGGCAGATACAAGAGTACCAAATTTCAAAGGGAGCAACAATTTATTCTGCACAAGAAAAGGGTGCTGATTGGTGGGTAAGTTCTAGAACTACCGAACTGTTATTTTTGTTGTTATAAAAACATAGAATTTCGAGTACAATGCTGATTGAGTGATAACTTGAATTATAATTCTGGTTTCCAAGAATGTGCTAAAAAAAATAGCACTGTAGATTAAATGCTTTTGTTTAGGAGAATCAGAAATCTTCAGGCCCGTCATCTAATAATCTTTAGCAATGATGCCCAGAATAAGACCTTTAAGTTATGAATTGTGACCTACTAAACCTTGTCATCACCTTATATTCCTAAAAATAATTTTGGATCTAAGATTTTCAAGATTGTGTGTGGTTCAGTGACCCTGCACCTTTGTTGTGTTTTGTGTTGTAGGTTATTAGGAACACAAAGGGAGGAGCCTCAGTTATAGAAGCACAGCCTTTATGCTACATCATGTACAATATATATTATTGTGATCCTAGGACCTGACTTCAGATAGTTGGATGTTATCAGTCCTTCAGTTGATGTGAAACAATTGCACACATTCCACTTAGACTCAAAAATAAAATGCTACAGACTGACTTACTTGTCATATTTTAAAAGTTACAAAACTTCTCCCAATTTCACCTCATTACCCTGTGCCAAAAGGGGATCCCAATTCTGGAATATTTCCTCCCAAGAAGAGTTACTGAATTAAACCGAGACACACAAGACAGATATGAGCCCAAACTTTTGCTTTGAACTATTCATGGAAGGTCAGCAGGCTTGTGATGAACGTTTAAAATTTCTCCGAGCCAATTCCCCAGGTGAGGCTGGTGAGAAGAATGAAATTAAAAAATAAATAAAGGTAAGCGACAGGACATCTTGCTTAGAAAACCACAAGTAGCTTAACTGGATTTTTCTGCGGTTTCCATTTTACAGAGATTATGGGTTATTTCTGAAATTAATTCAATTGCTACATTAGAATAGAAGCCAACATTCACTGAAAGTCAATTCAAAATGATTGACTGGACATAAGGCACATTTAAACTACAACATTTATATATTTAGTGATGTAGTTCTAGAAATTCTAGATTCCATTGTTAGGGAAGCAACAAGATTACCTACTATTTTCTCTAACATGAGAAATTAAAACATGACCACAAATTACCTCAAGTGCATAAACAAATCTGTAATCTTACTTCTGGAAAACAGGCAAGGGGTTGCCATTAGCTCCCACACAGCAAGCTGCATTCAAAACAAAAACAGAGTTACCTGGAAAAACTCAGCAGGTCTGGCAGCATCGGTGGAGAAGAAAAGAGTTGACATTTCGAGCCCTCATGACCCTTCAACAGAACTAAGTAAAAATAGGAGAGGGGTGAAATATAAGCTGGTTTAAGGTGGGGGGGGTGGGGGGAGAGAAGTTGTGGGGGGGCGGGGGTGGATGTAGGGACAAGCAAGCAGTGATAGGAGCAGATAATCGAAAGATGTCACAGATAAATGAACAAAGAGGTGTTGAAGGTGGTGATATTATCTAAGAGAATGTGCTAATTAAGAATGGATGGCAGGACACTCAAGGTACAGCTCTAGTGGGGGGTGTGGTGGAAAGACTGACTCGGCATTACAGGTATAGATTTAAAAATAATGGAAATAGGTGGGAAAAGAAAAATCTATATGAATTATTGGAAAAAACAAAAGGGAGGGGCAAGAAACGGAAAGGGGGTGGGGATGGACGAGGGAGTTCAAGATCTAAAGTTGTTGAAGTCAATATTCAGTCCGGAAGGCTGTAAAGTGCCTAGTCGGAAGATGAGGTGCTGTTCCTCCAGTTTGCGTTGGGCTTCACTGGAACAATGCAGCAAGCCAAGGACAGACATGTGGGCAAGAGAGCAGGGTGGAGTGTTAAAATGGCAAGCGACAGGGAGATTTGGGTCGCTCTTGCGGACAGACCGCAGGTGTTCTGCAAAGCGGTCGCCCAGTTTATGTTTGGTCTCTCCAATGTAGAGGAGACCGCATTGGGAGCAACGAATGCAGTAGACTAAGTTAGGGGAAATGCAAGTGAAATGCTTGAAAGGAGTGTTTGGGCCCTTGGACGGTGAGGAGAGAGGAAGTGAAGGGGCAGGTGTTGCATCTTCTGCGTGGGCATGGGGAGGTGCCATAGGTGGGTGTTGAGGAGTAGGGGGTGATGGAGGAGTGGACCAGGTTGTCCCGGAGGGAACGATCCCTACGGAATGCCACCGGGGGGGGTGAAGGGAAGATGTGTTTGGTGGTGGCATCATGCTGGAGTTGGCGGAAATGGCGGAGGATGATCCTTTGAATGCGGAGGCTGGTGGGGTGATAAGTGAGGACAAAGGGGACCCTATCATGTTTCTGGGAGGGAGGAGAAGGCGTGAGGGCGGATGCGAGGGAGATGGGCCGGACACGGTTGAGGGCCCTGTCAACGACCGTGGGTGGAAAACATCGGTTAAGGAAGAAGGAGGACATGTCAGAGGAACTGTTTTTGAAGGTAACATCATCAGAACAGATGCGACGGAGGCGAAGGAACTGAGAGAATGGGATGGAGTCCTTACAGGAAGCGGTTTGTGATGAGCTGTAGTCGAGGTAGCTGTGGGAGTCGGTAGGCTTGTAATGGATATTGGTGGACAGTCTATCATCAGAAATTGAGACAGAGGGGTCAAGGAAGGGAAGGGAAGTGTCAGAGATGGACCATGTGAAAATGATGGAGGGGTGGAAATTGGAAGCAAAATTAATAAATTTTTCCAGGTCCCGACGAGAGCATGAAGCAGCACCGAAGTAATCATCGATGTACCGGAGAAAGAGTTGTGGGAGGGGGCCGGAGTAGGACTGGAACAAGGAATGTTCCACATACCCATAAAGAGACAGGCATAGCTGGGGCCCATGCGGGTACCCATAGCCACACCTTTTACTTGGAGGAAGTGAGAGGAGTTAAAGGAGAAATTATTCAGTGCGAGAATAAGTTCAGCCAGACGGAGGAGAGTAGTGGTGGATGGGGATTGTTCGGGCCTCTGTTCAAGGAAGAAACTAAGGGCCCTCAGACCATCCTGGTGGGGGATGGAGGTGTAGAGGGATTGGACGTCCATGGTGAAGAGGAAGCGGTTGGGGCCAGGGAACTGGAAATTGTTGATGTGACGTAAGGTGTCAGAGGAATCACGGATGTAGGTGGGAAGGGACTGGACAAGGGGAGAGAGAAGGGAGTCAAGATAACGAGAAATGAGTTCCGTGGGGCAGGAACAGGCAGACATGATCGGTCTGCCGGGGCAGTTCTGTTTGTGGATTTTGGGTAGGAGGTAGAAGCGGGCCGTCCGAGGTTGGGCGACTATCAGGTTGGAAGCTGTGGGAGGAAGATCTCCAGAGGAGATGAGGTCAGTGACAGTCCTGGAAACAATGGCTTGATGTTCAGTGGTGGGGTCATTGTCCAGGGAGAGGTAGGAGGAAGTGTCTGCGAGTTGACGCTCAGCCTCCGCGAGGTAGAGGTCAGTGCGCCAGACAACAACAGCACAGTCATTTAGTTAGCTTCATATTGTACAGGAGTGGAAAAAAATTGCAGCATTTCCCACAAAAAAATCTAGAAATATGGCACTGAAAGTGAGTGTATATTCAGACCCAGATGATTCACATTTTTTTAAATATCTTTTTTTTTAAACATAGAGCAAGTACTGACGAAGGTTACATTCTGAATCTTTAAACACTTTCCAGTGCAAATGCCAGGTGTTTCCTATTGGGTTCTAACCTCCACTGCTCCCAAAACAGTTTTGTTTTACTGCGTTGAATTGTGGCAAACCCCTTTTGAGAGCCAGGAGGAAGGCTGCTGTAAAAATAAACTGCTGGAATGTTAACCTCTCCATCATTGTGCTGTACTTCCATGTGGGCACAATAATGATTTCCACAATTTGAAAGTGACTCAAACTCTGGCAATTAAAATATTTCAAAAGGCACTGTGCCCCACCTTTGCAAACTGAATCTGCTCATTAGAATTGCAGAAGCCAGAAATCCAGTACAGCAGCACCATTTTCAAAAGACAAACTTAGAACATTCCTCAACAGTTATGGTAAAGTAGTTCCTGGTGAACGAGGCAGTAATTGGGCACCTTGCGACACAGGATCAATAGTTTTGCAACTGTTTGGGTGTGCTGCGGTAGAGGTGGTGAGTAGGGAAATGAAAAGGCATAAATAAGTGTTTTAATTACACAAAATCATCCTGCTGCATCGCTGCTTACAGGTAGTCTGGAGCCTCGAGTTGTTCTTGAAGTTTACTTGGATCCTCTGGTTTGCCCCACTGCTCTAATACAGAAAATTCAGGTGAAAAAATATCCTTCAACTAAGGATCATTAAGTTATTCTTGAATTTTGCAATTAAAATGGAACGTGAGTTTTTAAATTGTCATAAAGCATGAGGAAAGTTGGGCAAAACTGGATGCTCCCACCTGCCACCAAAAATCTTGAATTTGGGGAAAAAAAAAATCAGTATTTGTATTCAGCACCTCTAAAATTCAAGGGAAAGTCTCAATTGAAAACCCAGACAATGCAGAATAATTTAGGAATTAGACACTTTTTTTTTACAATGACTTTAAATACACCATCACTAAAGCATAAAATGGAATGCAAGTTAGGTTTTTGAGCCAAGGAACTTGTATTAATATGAAGAATCCCTAAAAAGGGGTGCTATACAGTAAACTGGGGAGGAGATGGCATAGTGGTATTGTCGCTGGACTAGAAATCCAGGAGCCCAGGGTAATGCTCCAGGGACCTGGGTCTGAATCTCCATCATGGCAGATGGTGGCATTTGAATTCAATTTAAATAAAAATCTGGAAATGAAAGTCTAATGATGACCATGAAACCATTGTCGATTGTTGTAAAAACTCCATCTGGTTCACTAGTGTCCTTTAGGGAAGGAAATCTGCCTGGTCTGGCCTACATATGACTCCAGGCCCACAGCAATGTGGTTGACTCTTAACTGCCCTTTGAACAAGGGCAACTAGGGATGGGCCTAGCCAGCGACGCCCACATCCCATGAATAAATAATTTAAAAATAGATTCTATTAACAGTACATCATTTGCTCAATGTTTCATTCCTTTCTCCTTCCCGCACTTATATACATCATTAAGATTTTATTCTTGCTTGCTATGAGTTTGTAGTTATGTTAAACTGGTACATAGTCAGCAAAGATTAGCAAAGCAGTTCATGCTTGAATACCACTGAAATGGGAAAACCAGCTGGTGGCAGGGAATGCATGAACAGGATTCCTGACAGCATTTCCAATGTTCCAACACCTCTGGGTACACACTCCCAATTTTGGCAGATCAAACTACAAAGCCACACATACCCCTAGATCCCAGGACCCCTCCATCAGTGTTCCCAAGTAACTGGGCCCTTAATGTTTCCAGGTCTTGCACTCCTCTTCCCCTTCACAATCCCAGCTTTGCATCAGACCCCTCAACCTCATAGATGCTTATGTTTGAATCATGTAGAAAGGGAGTCCACAGGAGCAACATGAAAGCATAATTCAATGTTTACTTCATATGGTTAAGAAACATTCCTTGCTATTTGCTTCAGTAACTCAAATTATGGATCTCGACTCCATGGAGTATGCCCTTCCAATATAAACAAATTCCAATGTCAGGGCTCAGCAATATCACACTCTTCAGGCCAAGGGTCACATCACAGTGGCAGCAACAATTTTAAAGCTGAGGACCAAAAGGGGTTATGTGGAGGTCACACCAAACTGCATCATATCTCCAACGCACCACCCACCCCACCCCCCACCGCTACCAGATCTGAATTGCTTTTCATGCTCTGAGATTCTAAGAACCTTTGATCTATTCATTCTAGATAGACTGTCGTGATTATGGTTCAGCAAGCCAGAGGCCAGGTGTTCACGTCTGGCAATGGCAAATTTGTAAAACTGAATTAAATAAATATGGTATATGGCAGTTGACCACTATCCTGATCACCTGCAGGAAAAGAAACCCACCAATCCTAGTACACGGTCAAACCTACACACAGCTCCTGTCTTCAAACAATGTAGTTAATTATTAACATTTTCTAACGTTAGCTCTAAGCCATATTGCTGCAAATCAATCGCTGAAACAAACTGGCCCATCACTAGGGCAACTGACAATGAGCAATAAATCTGGCCTTGCTAGTGTTCTCCATATCCCGATCAAGAAAAAAGATCCAGTACTCCTACATCCAGCACCACACTCCTCACAGACCTCCAATCATCTCCCAAAGTTTGGGAAACTTCCCTAGTACTCCAAAATTCCATGCATCGCCTCTTACTCCTAGTCCTGGTGCTTCCAGGACACAAGGCCACCCTGCTAGCACTTCCACACTCCAGAAAGGCCTTTTCCACTATTTTCCAATCTTAAAAATCACCCTCCCAGATTATTTCAGATCCTGAAGCCCCTCCACTTTCTCATGTTCCCAAAACGAGAGTCCCTTCCCATATTTTTTTAAAACTTGCCTCCATGCCCATTTGCTTAGCTTTTTCTTTGTCACCAGTACAATTTTCTGTTTCCTATGTGTTATCAGCAGAAGAGGCAGTGGTGTAGTGGTATTGTCACTGGACTATAAGTAATGTTCTGGTAACCTGGGCTCTAATCCCACACCAGCAGATGGCAAAATTTGAATTCAATAAAAATCTGGATGACCATGAAACCATTGTCAATTGCCGTAAAAACCAGTCTGATTTTTTTGCCCTTCAGGGAAGGAAATCTGCCGCCCTCACCTGGTCTGGTCTACATGTGACTCCAGACCCACAGCATTGTGGTTGACTCATAACTGCCCTCTGTAATAGCCTAGCAGGCCACTCAGTTGTATCAAATCGCTAATAAGTTTAAAAAGAATCAAACCGGACAGACCACCAGGCATTGACCTAGGCACCGGAAACGGCAATGGTAAACTCACCCTCGTCAGCCCTGCAAAATCCTCATTACTTTCATCTGGTGCCAAAATTGTGAGAGCAACAGCCTGACCATCGTACTCAAGGAATTATACCTTACAGATAACGTAACCACCATCACCATCCCTGGGTATGTCTGTCCCACTGGCAAAACAGACCCAGCAGAGGTGGTGACACAGTGGTATACAGTCGGGAGGGAGTTGCCCTGGGGGTCCTCAACTCCAGACCCCATGAAGTCTCATGGCATCAGGTCAAACATGGGCAAGCAAACCTGGTGATTATCATGTACCCTGCCACCACCCCCTCACCCCCCCTCAGATGATGAATCAGTAGTCCTCCATGTTGAACACTACCAAGTGTGCAGAATGTACTCTGGGCAGGGGACTTCAATGTCCAACAGAAATAGCACCACTACAGACCAAGCTGACTGAGTCCTAAAGGACATAGCTGCTACCGAGTCTGTGGCAGGTGGTGAGGGAACAAACAAGATGGAAAAACATACTAGATCTCATCCTCAGCCACCTGCCTGCCACAGATGCATCCGTCCATGACAGTATCGGTAGGAGTGACCACCGCACAGTCCATGTGGAGACGAAGTCCTATCCTTACAGAGGGCACCCTCCATTGCGTTGCGTGGCATAGATTTCAAACAGGTATAGCAACTTGTGATTGGGCAATCTTGAGGTGCTGTGGGCCATCAGCAGCAGAAGGATTGTGTTCAACCACAATCTGTAACCTCATGGACTGGTATATCCCCCACTCTACCATGAGCACCAAGCCAGTAGATCAACTCTGGTTCAATGAAGAGTGCAGGAAGGCATGCCAGGAACAGCACCAGGCATACCTAAAAATGAGGTGTCAACCTGATGAAGCCACAATACAGGACTACTTGCATGACAAACAGCATAAGCAGCAAGTGATAACAGAGCTAAGTGATTCCACTTCCAACGGATCATATCTGAGCCCTACCACATGATGGTGGACAATTAAATATTTCACCGGAGAAGGAGGCTCCACAAATATCCCCATCCTCAATAATGGGGGAGCCCAGTATATCAGTGCAAAAGATACGACTGAAGCATTTTGCTACAATCTTCAGCCAGTGGGTGATTCATCTTGGTCTCCTCTGGAGGTCCCAGCATCACGGATGCCAGTCTCCAGCCAGTTCAATTCACTCCATTTGATAAAGAAATGGTTGAAGGCACTGGATACTGCAAAGGCTATGGGCCCTGACAACATTCCAGCAATAATACTGAAGGCTTGTGCTTCAGAACTTGCTGCACGAGTATAGCTACAATACTGGCATCTCTAAGTGCCCAGTTATGTACACAGAAAGCACAGCGAATCCAACCCAGCCAATTACTGCCCCATCAGTCTACTCTAGATCATCAGTAAAGTGATGGAAGAGATCATTAACAGTGCTATCAAGCGCCACTTGCTTAGCAATAACCTGCTCACTGATGCCCAGTTTGGGTTCCGCCAGGGCCACACGGCTCTTGACCTCATTATAGCTTTGGTTCAAACATGGACAAAAGAGCTGAACTCCAGAAGTGAGGAGAGAGTGACTGCCCTTGTCATCAAGGCAGTATTTGACTGAGTGTGGCATCAAGGAGCCCTAGCAAAACTGAAGTCAATGGAAATCAGGTGGAAAACTCTCCACTGGTTGGAATCATACCTAGCACAAAGGAAGATGGTTGTGGTTGTTGGAGGTCAATCATCTCAGTTCTTGGACATCACTGCAGGAGCTCCTCAGGGTAGTATCTAGGCCCAACCATCTTCAGCCGCTTCATCAATGACCTTCCTTCCATCATAAGGCCAGAGTGGGGATGTTCACTGATGATTGCACAATGTTCAGCATGATTCGTGACTCCTCAGATACTGAAGCAGTCCATGTCCAAATGCAGCAAGACCTGGACAACATTCAGGCTTGGGCTAAGTAGCAATAACATTTGCACCACACATATGCCAGGCAATGGCCATCTGCAACAAGAGAGAATCTAACCATCATCCTTTGACATTCAATGGCATTACCATTGCTGAATCCCCCACTATCAACATCCTGGGGGTTACCATTGACCAGAAACTGAACTGGAGTAGCCGTATAAATACTGTGGCTACAAGAGCAGGTCAGTGGCTAAGAATCCTGCAGTGAGTAACTCACCTCCTGCCTCCCCAAAGCCTGTCCACCGTCTACAAGGCACAAGTCAGGAGTGTGATGGAATGCTCTCTACTTGTCTGGATGAATGCAGCTCCAACAACAGTCAAGAAGCTTGGCACCATCCAGGACAAGGCAGCCCACTTGATTGGCACCCCAACCACAAACATTCACTCCATCTACCAACACAGTGGGCAGCAGTGTGTACCATCTACAAGGTTCATGGCAGGAACTCACCAAGCCTCTTTAGACAGTACCTTCCAAACCCATGACTGCTACCACCTAGGACAAGGGCAGCAGGTAGATGGGAACACCACCACCTGGTAGTTCCCCTCCAAACCACTCACCACCCTGACTTGGGAATATATTGGCATTCCTTCACTGACTTTGGATTAAAATCCTAGAACTCCCTCCCTAACAGCACTGTGGGTGTACCTACCTAACATGGACTGCAGCAGTTCAAGGAGGCAACTCACCACCACCTTCTCAAGGGCAATTAAGGGTGGGCAATAAATGCTGGCCTAGCCAATGATGCCCACATCCCATGAATGAATAAAGAAAAAGCCTTTTTTCATATTTATGCTTCCACTAAATCTTTCACAGCATTCCAACACCCAATCCGCAACCTATCCCCTCTACTTGTCATACAGCCAACTTCCTACTTCTGTGACAGGATCCCAAAATAACACTTACCCCTCTAGGAGCAGCACGTCTTCCACCAAAAGATTATAACCACACTCAAAGTAATCCTCTACCCCTCAAACATATGCTTTAACAACCCCTCCCTGGACACGGAGAATTCCACTGCTCTTCTCTAAATAGTGGCATAGAATCTTTTACGTTCACCTGAGGGCACAGATGGGATCTTGGCTTAACATCTCATCTGTAAGGCAGCACATCTGACAATACAGCGTTCCCTCAATAACATTGAAGTGTTAGCCAAGATATGAGACTTCAATACAAGCAAATTCTTAGGCCTAAAAGGTCTCTGTTCAATTGCACAGGTTTTACTGGCATTCCTGATGTCAGCATAACCGGCACAAAGGATCACAGAATTTGAAGTGCAGATTGAGTTTAGTGCAACTTGAATTTTTGCAATCTTTTGCTTACTTTAAAAACGTTGTGCTAGAAGCAATTGCTGTCCCCAGGGTGAATCACCAGGTGGAGTTCCTGCTATCTGCACTCAGTTGTAGGAATTCAAGGAGACTCCAAAATCTGGATCTTTTGACCATAAGGACACCAAGATGAAGAATCATACAGACTCGAAACGTTACCTGTATTCCTCTCCGCAGATGCTGTCAGACCTGCTGAGTTTTTCCAGGTATTTTTGTTTTTGTTTTACATTTGTATTTTGTTGATTAAACCATTCAAAGACTGGGGGTGAAATTGTGCTAGGAGACACCAAGCAATATGATTATATTACTAATAAAATTGGTCCCATGAAAGGGGTTTTATTGTTAGGAGAGGTAGAGTTCAAAGGGCCTGGTGATACAAAGAACAAAGAACAGTACAGCACAGGAACAGGCGCTTCGACCCTCCAAGCCTGCACCGATCACATTGCCTGTCAAACTAAAATATTTTGCACTTCCGGAATCCATATCCCTCTATTCCCATCCTATTCATGTATTTGTCAAGCTGCCTCTTAAACACCACTATCATACCTGTTTCCACCACCTCCTCTGGCTGCGAATTCCAGACACTCACTACCCTCTGCGTAAAAAACTTGCCCCGCACATCTCCTCTAAAGTTTTCTCCTCTCACAATGAGAATTTACATTCAAAGGGAATGGTACATACAAAAAAGGGTCTTGTGTGAGAGTCAGAGGCATGATGCCTGTAAGCCTACAACAGTGCGAAGGAACAAATTGAAAGGAACCTCATCTTGAATTCATAAGATAAAATGTGCTTTGCCTGGTGTGTTTAAGTCTATGGGCTATTGTTGCCTTAGTGAAGATATTTACCTGGGTATGGTTAATTTGGGGATTTGTTTAATAGTCATGGTAGTAATTTGTAGACATGTGTTATGTATTTAAATTTGTTAAATTAATAAATGTTTAATTTATATAAAAAACCTCGAGGTTTGGTGGGTTTTATTCCTGACTTCTGAGCTGCATCTCAAACATACCAATTGAAAATGCAGTTTGTTTAAAGTTCCCATCTGGGATTTTAAATAACTCAGCCTTCACCAACTGCTGTGAGATACCATTATTCAAAAGTTTAATGTAATATCGATAAATCTGTAGTCTCCATCCCTGATCTACTAAATCTAATACATTTCTGGGTCCTTCTTTCTCAGTCTATTCACTTTACTGGTGGAGTATTTTAGTTTGTAGTAATTAAAACAGAAAATGCTGCATTAAACTAGCAAATGTCTTCGATCTGAAACATTAAATCTGTTGCTCTCTCTCCACAGCTGTTGCCTGACCCACTGAATGTTTCCAACATTCTGCTTTTATTTCAGATTTCCTGTATCTGCAGTATCTTGCTTTTGTACTGGCTTACCCTAAACTGGTTTCTATTTCACAGCAACATAATAATCAAGACATAGCTCCAGTGCTGAATGAGGAGCACAGAGGTGAGCGATTCGCTACCATTCGCTACACACTTGGTCAAACCTGGATTAAAATATATTCAAAAGGGTCCACTTGACCCCCTTGGTAACTTTCTGGAAAAAAAAGCCTTCATATTTAATGTTGAATGAGCATGTTCTGGCTGTGAAAATGAACAAGAAGTGAAGCCCAGTGCTCCTAAGCATATAATTCCAGTTTAGAGCTGTTTGAAAGAAAGAATGCTATCATTTAGGTTAGGTTCCAGATACTCCTCCTCATTCCTAGTAAAAGAGACCATTTGCACAGGCACGCCCACAATTGCTGCAAACTGAATGCAGGATGCCATAGTGTGAACAATAAACCCCTTATGTTGCTGATAAACTCATTGTAAACAGTACCAGCTGCATTGCATTCGCCTAGGATCTCTAGTTGAAAGAGCTTGCATTAACCTGTAAACTACCAACTTTATTAAGCAATGAATTGGCAATCATTTTTATTAAGCAATGTTAGCTGAAGTAACAGCGGCCACATATTTCACTAGATCACAAAAACTTTCAGCACCTGAGCCGAAGCAATAAAGAAACTCAGAAGTCTTGAGGATCTCCATGATGACACTTGGATTAGCATCATTATGGCAAAATGTATACACACAAAAATCAGGAAAACTTTGCAATACCCTGTAATTAGATTGGCGAGGTAGAAATTCACTCAAGCCCTCAGTTACATTACACAATGTTCTGTGTTAAACCTGGCCTGATAGAAGTGTAAATATAACTTAGTGTTCAGCAGCATCAGAGCCATCTCTCCAATATTGGTTTCCTACCATAGTCTTTTTCAGGGCAAGGTCATGTGTGATGGCCTTGCTGGCAAGATGGATCAATAATACAATCATATTAATTTGGTTCCATCCTAATTACCAGTGAGCAATGTTAATTGTTTATGTTGCCAATTAATTCTCATTGATGCCATGGAATATTAACACGGGATAATATTTAGGTATTTAATCAGTTTGTTCTCATTCAGCAGTTAATTGTCATTTATAAAAACGTCATTAAAAATGTTACGATTGGAATCAGGACAGTTCTGAGCTCTGTCTCAGAATATAACCAGGCTGCAGCCTAATCTATAGCTACTGATTTTAGACCAATATAAGTCCAGCTTTACCGTATTGTAACGTTTCTGATGTCTGATACATGTGTAACAGCAAAATATAATTTTACTTGCCACTGAAAGATTGATGGGGTTTAAAGTAAGTGTTTAATGATAGAAAGTGTAACAAAGGATCCTCACTCAATCCCTACAACATATAGATGAGAAAAAATGAATCATAGTACATTTACAGTTCAATCTTCCCTTCGCCCCCTCCTTTTGTCTTTGAGGCTAACCTGTCACTGCTCTGCGCAAACTGAGTGAATTATATCCCCAATCAGCATATTTGGATTTAAAAAGCAACACAGAATGCTGGTAAATAATTCACTGGACAATAAGTGAGATGCCCACCAGGTTCTTCTTTTACCTCAGGAGATAAGAAATAACCTGTTGGCAGATCAATATGTACCACTCAGATTAATTAGAAATGAAATAGGAGACATAGTCATACAAGAATGATGTAACACTTAAAATAGCCCTTTCCCAGCAAGTTTCATTAAAAAATAATCCTTGGGATGTGGGCAATGCTGGCAAAGTTGTATATACTGCTCATCCCTGGCTGCCCTGAATAGGTAGCAAGCCTTCTAAAAACTAAGTCGTATGCTAGGCCATTTCAGCACCTACTGAGACAACACTGTACTGCTGGGCCTGAACAGGTAGGGGTGGCATGTTCCTCACTCTCCTCCACAAGGTATTAATGCATCAGTTGGGTTATGACAATCTGGCAGCTTTGACTATCAGTTTCCTGGTGCCAGCATTCGAATCTATTGAATTCCGTTTTCCAGCCTTTGGGATATGAATCCACTGGTATATTCATTACTGTCTGGTCAGAAAACTCATGTTCAAGACAAGATGTTGCATGTCTTTTGACGTGTCACAGAGCAAACAACTAAGACTACCCTTCTTGTTTTTAAAGTAAAGAAAGACGGTAAGTGAGACAGGAATAGCCACAAAGTGTCTTCTTTGACTTATCTCCTGCCACCTCATCAAATGGATTTCACACTAGATCTTGACAATTTTGGTCAGGATGCATATATATCCTCCAATGCATCATGCCAGCCAGCTTTGGTTCTAACCACGAAGTCACTCAATACTGATAGAATACAAGAGAAAAAGCAACCTATTTTAAATTCAAAAGTTTCATTTCAAGCACAATTTGCTCCTTAAAAATATATACTTCTAAATTGTCTCCATTTGATTTATGGAAAGAATTGTCTGTTTGTCTGTGCTTACATGCAATCAGCTTCCCTCAAAAAGGTGAGAGGTTTCGGTTTCATATTCCCCAGGAGCTAATAATGTGCGCACAATGGTGGAAAAAGAGGAACATACGCAAAATAACCTGCTAAAAGCAAAATACTGCAGTTGCTGGAAAACTGAAATAAAAACAGAAAATGCTGGAAAAACTCAGGTCTGGTAGCATCTGTAAAGAGCCCAGAGTTAACATTCAGATGGTATAACTCTTCTTTAGAGCTCTGAAGAGTCATATGGACTTGAAACTTTAACTCAGTTTCTGGTCTGGCCTAGATGTGACTCTTAAAATGCCCTCTGAAATGGCATAGCAAGCCACTCAGTTGTAACAAACTGCCACAGACACAAAAAAGGAATGAAACTGGATGGTATTGACCTAGGCACCGGAAACGGCAATGGCAACAGCAGCCTTGTTGGCCCTACAAAGTCCTCCTTACTAACATCTGGGGGCTAGTGCCAAAATTGGGAGAGCTGTGTCTCCGGCTAGTCAAGCAAAATAGTCATCCTCACGGAATCAGATAATGTCCCAGACTCTACCATTACCATCCCTGGGTATGTCCTGTCCCACCGGCAGGACAGACCCAGCAGAGCTGGCGGTACAGTGGTATACATGTGGGAGGGAGTTGCCCTGAGTCCTCAACATTGACTCCGGACCCCATGAAGTCTCATGGTATCAGGTCAAACATGGGCAAGGAAACCTCCTGCTGGAAAGCCCGCCCTCAGCTGATGAATCAGTGCTCCTCCATGTTTAACATAACTTGGAGGAAGCACTGAGGGTGGCAAGGGCGCAGAATGTACTCTGGGTGGGGGAACTTCAATGTCCATCACTGAGCGTGGCTCGGTAGCACCACTACTGTTGAGCCGGCCGAGTCCTAAGTGACATAGATGCTAGACTGGGTCTGCAGCAGGTGGTGAGGGAACCAACCGGAGGGAAAACATACTCCTCACCAACCTGCAGATGCATCTGTCCATGACAGTCTTGGTAGGTGTGGCCACCGCACAGTCAGTCAGTCATTGTGGAGACAAAGTCTCCACCTTCATATTGAGGATACCCTCAAACCTGTTGTGTGGCACTACCACTGTGCTAAACAGGATAGATTTCAAATAGATCTAGCAACTCAAGACATGAGGCGTTGTGGGCCATCAGCAGCAGAATTGTACTCAAACACAATCTGTAACCTCATGGCCTGGCATATCCCCCACTCTACCATTACCAGCAGGGGATCAACCCAGGTACAATGAAGAGTGCAGGAGGGCATGCCAGGAGCAGCACCAGGCATACCTAAAAATGAAGTGTCAACCTGGTGAAGCTATAAACAGGACGACTTGCGTGCCAAACAGCATAAGCAGCAAGTGATAGACAGAGCTAAGCGATCCCACAACCAACAGATCAGATCTAAGCTCTGCAGTCCTGCCACGTCCAGTCGTGAATGGTGGTGGACAATTAAACAGCTCACTGGAGGTGGCGGCTCCACAAATATTCCCATCCTCAATGATGGGGGAGTCCAGCACATCAGTGCAAAAGATAAGGCTGAAGCATTCACAACAATCTTCAGCCAGAAGTGCAGAGTGGATGATCCATCTTGGCCTCCTCCAGAAGTCCCCAGCATCACAGATGCCAGTCTTCAGCCAATTCGATTCACTCCACGTGATATCAAGAAACAACTGCTGGCACTGGATACTGCAAAGGCTATGGGCCCTGACAACATTCCGGCAATAGTACTGAAGACTTGTGCTCCAGAACTTGCCACGCCCCTAGCCAAGCTGTTCCAGTACAGCGACAACACTGGCATCTTCCCGGCTATATGGAAAATTGCCCAGGTATGTCCTGCACACAAAGAGCAGGACAAATCCAACTCAGCCGATTACCGCCCCATCAGTCTTCTCTCCATCATCAGTAAAGTAATGGAAGGGGTCATCAACAGTACTATCAAGCAGCACTTGCTTAGCAATAACCTGCTCACTGATGCCTAGTTTGGGTTCCACCAGGGTCACTCAGCTCCTGACCTCATTACAGCCTTGGTTCAAACATGGACAAAAGAGCTGATCTCTCGAGGTGAGATGAGAGTGACTGCTCTTGACATCAAGGCAGCATTTGACCGAGTGTGGCATCAAGGAGCCCTAGCAAAACTGGAATCAATGGGAATCAGGGGGAAATCCCTCGCTGGTTGGAGTCATACCAAACACAAAGGAAGATAGATGGTTGTGGTTGTTGGAGTCATCTTAGCTCCAGGATATCACTGCAGAGTTTCTCAGGGTAATGTCCTTGGCCCAACCATCTTCAGCTGCTTCATCAATGACCTTCCTTCCCATCATAAAGGTCAGAAGTGGGGATGTTCGCTGATGATTGCACAGTGGGGATGTTCGCTGATGATTGCACAATGTTCAGTGCCATTCGCAGCTCCTCAGATACTGAAGCAGTCCATGTCCAAATGCAGCAAGACTTGGACAATATCCAGGCTTGGGCTGACAAATTGGAAGTAACATTCATGCCACACAAGTGTCAGGCAATGACCATCTCCAACAAGGGAAAATCCAACCATCGCCCCATGATGTTCAATGGCATTGCCATCACTGAATGCCCCACTATCAACATCCTGGGAGTTACAATTGACCAGAAACTGAACTGGACTAGCCATATAAATATTGCGACTACAAGAGCAGGTCAGAGGCTAGGAATCGTGCGACGAGTACCTCGCCTCCTGACTCCCCAAAGCCTGACCACCATCTACAAGGCAGAAGTCAGGAGTGTGATGGAATACTCCCCACTTGCCTGGGTGAGTGCAGCTCCTACAACACTGAAGCAGCTGGAACTGTCCAGAACAAGGCAGTCCGCTTGACTGGTGCCATATCCACAAACATTCACTCACTCCACCACTAATGCACAATAGCAGCAGTGTGTACCATCTACAAGATGCACTGCAGGAATTCACCAAGGATCCTTAGACAGCACCTTCCAAATCCATGACTACTACCACCTAGAAGGACAAGGGTAGCAGATAGATGGGACACCACCACCTGGAAGTTCCCCTCCAAGTCACTCACCATCTTGACTTGGAAACATATTGCAGTTGCTTCACTGTCGTTGGGTCAAAAAATCCTGGGACTCCCTTCCTAACAGCACTGTGGGTGTACCTACACCACATGGACTGCAGCGGTTCAAGAAAGCTGCTCACCACCGCCTTCTCAAGGGCAACTAGGGATGGGCAATAAATGCTGGCCCAGCCAGCGAAGCCCACATCCCATGAATGAATATAAAAAAGCTTCTGCCACACAAATATATGTGCATAAAAACAACCATCTCATGGTCAGCTATTTTAAGGTTGAGAATATGCAAAAGTGGTCAAAGCTAATTAACAGTGTTACACTTAGTTATGAAGTTTTGACCTCAGAAAAAAAAATTCTGAGTTCTATCCAGCATAAAAATAACTACAATTTGGAAAGGAAATCTTTACTGTATACTAGTACCCTAGAATTGGGATCATCTACAAAGAAATGTTTAATATATTTACCTGGGACTCCAGGGTGTATTTCATGAACAGCACCTTGAAATACTGGATAAAAAATTGCACTAATATGCAAAAATATCAACTCCAGTGAAATCCTTGGTGGTTATTTTTAACTACCTTGAACATCTTAGATTGGCACTATCATGGAAGTATAGCAAACTTGTTCAAATTGGAGACCCCAATAAAAAGGTTTAATTTATCAGAATATCATCCAATGAAACACTACCATTTGCATTGTGCATTTATAAAGAAGCAAGTGCTGTGCCAAAGACTGCACCCTATTTAAAGTAAATCTCCTAACCAAAAAAAAGTGTAGAATGGAGATGCTTTGGAGAGTCAGTATCAGATATTTGACCCTCACTCTTATCTTGGTTTGAAAAGATATTTCTCAAACATACAAATGCTTACACACACAAATAACAACTTGCATTTATGTAGCATCCTTAACATAGGAAAATGTCCTAAGGCACCTCACAAGTATGTCACAAATATGTAGTTGTGATTATAAATTTTTTTAAAAAGTTGATCTTTCTTTCAAATGGACAGTTTGCAGCCTTTAAAATGACTACCAATAGTCACCTGACCTTTTACAACTGCAATGTTTGTAAAGCTTCTTGAAGGCTCCAAGTTGATTGCAAGAAGACATATCCAGACATGTTAAGGCATTTGAAATTCAAAGCACATTTCCACAATGGTAAACAGAAACTAATTTACAATGGCTTCCCTGGAGATGTGAATATCTCTTCCCTATCTCACCAAACCTGGAAGAATGGGAGCCATTCAAGTCATTGGCTGAGACAGTTAAAGGTTAACTACCTCTGCCATAAGACAAGACCTGGGCTAACCCAATATGTAAGGTGGAAGTATAATTCTACTGCTTGGGATAGCAGTCATTTTGTGTTTTTGAACTGTATAAAGGAGGCTGTAAGAAGCCATTCCGTGTGGCAGACAGACACAAAATACCAGCACATTGCAATCAGCTGAACCAGCCGTGAGAGCTGGGGGTTCCCTGCCATTTGGAGTTAGAGTAAGGTATCCAAAAAATAAATCATCCCTGGTCCGCTAAGAAACCAGGCAACCTTCAAGTCTTGGTACCTGCAGTTTCCAGTAAGAAAAGGATCCTATATTCGCTCCGAGCATCTGCTATACCTATTGAGTCCACCTACAAAGAAACTGACTATTCGACTTCAAAAGCCATCATGCTGCTAAACCGAACCTCAAGTTTCAACCTCTTCAGTTTTAAAAAAAGGAATTCAAGCAATTGGCCTGCAACAATATCTCAGACTGATCTGAAATCTCATCTTTAAGTGATCCTTTTACTATATTGCATTTTAATGTTTATCTGTATTTTACTTAAGTAACTTTCAGCAGTATATTTGTAATAAGCTAACCTTTATCTTGTTTAAGAATAAAGCTTGATGCTGGATTATTTTAAATTGAACCACTCTCAAATTGAAAGGGAGGCTACATACACATACAAATTCTTAGCTCATGGACCACTTTGAGAAAGCGTCCTTTATGTGGTTGTGACAAATGCAATCAGACAAGATTGCCAACGAACCAGAGAAGGTGAGATTAATAGGAAGGACTAAAAGCTTGATAATAAGTTATAAGGAGCTCCTCAAAGTGGAGGAGAGTAATATCAGAGCCTATTTGGTGAAGGCACAGTTGCCAATGGTGAAGCAAGCAGAATGGGGAACGTACAAGAGACCAGAGCTGGAAGAATACAGAGATCATAGAGTTGTAGGAATAGAGGAAGTCAGAGGAATGTAGGAAGTCAGAGAAATGTGAATATAACAGCATGAGAAATAGGAGTAGACTATACAGCCAGTCAAGCCTCCTCTGCCATACCTGCCTCAAATCTGCTTTCCCGTCTACTCCCCATATCCCTTGATTCCAAGATACCGAGAATCTGCCTATCTCCCAGACTTAAATGTACTGAATTATGGAGCACCAACAACCCGCCAAAGTAGAAAATTCCAAAGATGCACCCACCCCCACACCACCACCACCGAGTGAAGAAATTTCTCTTGTTAGTCCACATGATCGACCCCTTACCTGTGAGCTCGTGTTCTTGATTCCTCGGCAAGGGGAAAACAACCTGTCTCTACCCTGTCAAACCCCATCAGAATCTTGTCTGATTCAATGCCTGATGGGGCTGATAATTTTATAATGAAGGTATTAGTGGATAAGAAACTAGCATGGTCAGCAACACACGTGGATGATAGGGTGGGTAGCACTTGGCTGACCATAAGACATAGGAGCAGAAGTAGGCCATTCGGCCGATTGTGTCTGCTCCACCAATGAGATCATGGCTGATCTGATAATCCTCAATTCCACTTTCCTGCCTTTTCCCCATAACCCTTGATTCCTTTACTGATTAAAAACCTGTCTATCTCAATCTTGAATATACTTAATGACCTAGCCTCTACAGCCCTCTGTGGTAAAGAATTCCACAGATTCACTACCCTCAGAAGAGAAGAAATTCCTCCTCATCCATCTTAAATGGGCCACCCCTTACTCTGAGATTATGCCTTCTGATGCCAGACTCTCCCACAAGGGGAAACAACCTCTCAGCATCTACCCTGTCAAGCCCCCTAAGAATCTTTTATGTTTTAATAAGGTCACCTCTCATTCTTCTAAACTCCAATGAGTAAAGGCTCAACCTACTCAACCTCTCCTCATAAGAAAATCCCTCCATGCCTAGAATCAACTGGGGGGGGCGGTGAGGATAAGCTCAAGTTTCTGGCAGGTGGAAGGAGAGGGGTCAACCTGGAAGCAACAAAAGCATAGATGAAGGGTTCAGCAGATGAGCTGAGGCAGGGGCAGTGATGGGTGATATTACAGAGGCATTCTGAGAGATGGAGAGAATAATAGGATCAGAAGCTCATCTCAAGAGTCAAAGGGATGACAAAGTTGGAAGCAGTCCAGTGAAGCCCGAGACAGCCGTCAGGAAGTGGGGAAAGGAATTGGTAACAAGGGAATGGAATTTGTGGCACAGTCCAAACCTAATAGCTTCAGTCTTCCAAATGCTCATTGGAGGAAATTGTGACTCACCCACAACTGGCCAACACAAAGGCAGTGGCAGAGTGAAGCTTCATGTTGTCAGCATACATGTGGAATTTACACCATGTCTTTGAACATTTCCAAGGGCTAGAAAATAACAATCACTTAACGACGTGCAAGTTATTAGCCAAACTACAGGAGTCATTACTTTACAGAAATGCCATAAACACCATAGACTGTACACTTCAGTACCAGAATCAACCACACCCATCTAACTTGAAATAGGAACAGAAAAAGTTGGCAATTATAACAATATAATTCATTTTAATAATTGTTTACTTAATGAAGTCAGGGGTTTCTAAGTCCACGAGAACTTTGCTGAACTTGCCCCTTTTTCAGCCAATCAGGACCCTCCTGGTTAAATACCTATTAACAGGTATTTCCACACCTCTACTGTAACTGGTGAAAACATGCTTCTTATTATTGCAACAGCCATGTTTGTCTACAACACTCCTCCACCAAGTAGATACCAATATATGCCAAACAGCCTATTTTCCATTTTACAGAGTCACCAAGTAAAACTGCTTCAGGAACTTGGTAAAGTTTGAACATTAAAATAGTCAGAACTCAAAGTTAAAATTCCACATCGCACAGCAGGTCTAAAACTATTTTTTTTAAAAAATCAGATTGGTTTTAAAATAAAACTTTTCCAAATTTTAAGCCTCAGGAGCTTTAAATTCGACGGGGGCGGGGTGTGAGCAGTGGTGAGGGGAAGCAGTGGTTGGTCACGCGAGCCGACTGCCTTTTGTATACGGTTACATTTGGATTACTGAACACTAAATCCAAGGCAGACAGAACTATTTTGTTTTGAGCAGTCGGGGTTGAATATTTTCAACGAGAGAGAGAGAAAAAAACAAACTTACCCAGAATAAGAAATTAAAGCCAAACAGTAGGTATTTAACACACTTCATGCCGCCGTGCACCATCTTGATGCTGAGGAATGGGTGAGTTTGCAGACGTGAGGGAGGTTTACTTTTACTTCGCCTCTTCAGCTGGGGATAATCTCCAAGTGTTTTTTTTTGCGCTCCACTCTGGAGGAGTCAGCAGACAGAGGAGTGCGCGCAAGCGCAGAATGCGACCTCGCCCTTGGCCGGATTCTTCTCAGGTGTAGAAATGAAGGGACAGGAGCTCCACTTTCTCACAGTCTTGTGTGCAGGGTTAGGGTTAGGAGCCGGACTCTCGCTGGATAGCCGCACACCAGGAACTGCACCGTAGCAGCACGCCTCTCACCGCAGCCTGTGTCTGTACTACCCCACCACCTACTGCTCAGATAAGAATCAGGGCGCGGCGCCTGACGTCTATCGCAGCAGCTCAGAGATTAGTTTCCATGGAGATGTTTTGGTTCCGTTCTTAGATTTGATGTGCATCATACGAGACGGGCTGGGTTTGGGGCAAGTGGAAAGAATTGCGAAGAGGGGCTGGGCACACATATACTTGTACCACTTCTTGTGAAATACACTCAAGTTGGCAAGGATAGCACTTAGTCATGAAAAAGACATCCTCTGCTTTGTCCCACTTCGATTGTTCTTCCCAAATGTATGATTTAAAAGAAACCAGCAGTGTAGAAATTAGAAATAAAAACAGAAAAAAAAGTGAGGCTGAGTTATATGGACTCGAGACGTTAACACTCTTTCTCTCCCCACTGAAGCGTCCAGCCTTGCGGAGTCCTTCCAGCATTTTCTGTTTTTATTTCAGATTTCCAGCATCTGCAGTATTCTATTTTTCTTTTAGTGTAGAAATTAGCTCCCCTTTCCAACTAGTGCTCTAGGCATAATTCAAGCCAAGCAACTTCACACCATCGCAAGTGTTTCAATGCTGAAGTCTCTTGGTGAGTTGCATTAATCGCAGAGCTTCTGAAGGATCAGGCCAACTCAGGCAGCAGCTTCCTGATTTCCACATTTAATTGCACTTATGCCATCGCCAGAAGTTGCTGTCGCATTTGCACTTCTGTTAAAGTGAGCGCTGATAGTCGTGCCATTGTTTTTACTGCAAATTCTGGGTCATTGGCATTTTCAGTCTTCACTATTTACACTGTACATTGACCATGCCTGTATGAAACTGGCCTCCAGTGTTACTGGGAAGCAAGAGTTAAAGGTGGAAAGTCTAAAAAAAGACTTGCAAAATCCTCATTTTTTTTTTGCTGCTCACAATTTCTTTATTTGTGGTCTAAGGCCTGAGATGTCCCTGTCAGCTTCCAGTCCAGTTTGCTTTGCATACATGTTAGTGAGAAGACCAAGGGTTGGTCTGTTACCTATTGTGTGGACATGAAAATAAGAAATTCTGACAAAATATTCCCCATGTCTCCTTCTTCAGCTCTCTCTCTGATTTTATTTTTAGTGATTAACAGCAAAGTGCCATGATAATTTACATGGTATGGTGAGGAGCAGGCCCTGAGTCTACCTTAGCTGGAACAAGGATTAAGCTCCATGCTGTTGACACCAATAGGATCCACACACTAGCTAGCGGGTGGGGGCAGGAGGGGGTATCAACGCTGCAGTCAGGCAGGCCTTCCCTGCATGCCTGACTCTAGTTGCACTGTGGAGAGGTTCCCCAGGCACACACAATGGTGGCCTAGGCTGCTTGATCTGTTTTCTATTTTAAATAACAAAATGTTGGAGAGGGGGCATCTCCATCTTGGGGCATCTTCTCTCAGTCACCTGTAAGTGACCTCATATTAGCCCTCCAGCTCCGAGAGCCTGCCTACCGCCCTTGATTGGATGGTGATCCCGCCCACTGGCCATTAGTTGCCCAATTTGGGGAAAATCACATACACTGTGGGAAAACGTTGAAAGTTTCTAACCCCCACTTAATCCTCATGGCGGAGTCCTGAAGCCCACTGGAAAAACCCAGCCCAGTCACAGTGAAAGAAAGGCTTGCATTTATATAATATCTTCCATGACCACAGGTTTTACAGCCAATGAAGTGTAGTTACTGTGGCAATGTAGGAAACTGTGATTTGTTTGATGCATCAGTGCACAGCTGATTGACTAATGTTACTGATTTCCCCAGAGGCATATTGTTAAGTACAAACTGTTGACCTTCACAGCTGTTATTCATGCACTGCCTATGGAGATGAGCTGCAGGTTAGGTTACAGCATGTGGTATAACTCACTGATGACCTTCCTTAAGAACTATATCCTCTACATGAGATGCTCCTGGGTGAGCTGAATTTAGGAGCACCTTGATTTGTATAGTCTGGAGTGAGTGCCAGAAGGTTGGTGCCTTGCGCTACCTGTGGTGTCTGGCCAGGTTCTCTTCCCTTCATTCCTCCGACTTGTCTTCCTCTATAAAACCAAAAACAGGAGTCTTTTCAATAAGAAACGATTACAGCCTCTTTGGAGTTGGAAAGGGGACAAAAGTGTGATCCCCACAACACAAGGCACAACATCAACTTGCATTTATATAACATCTTTAATGTAGTAAAATTGCGCAAAGTGCTTCACAGGAGCATAATCAGACATTAAAATGACCTTAAATCAAAGAAGGAGATATTAAAACAGGTGACTGAAGGCTTGGTCAAAGAGATAAAGCAATAGTATTTTCAAATAAGTAACAGGGCATATAATTAAATTACAGAGAAGCACGTGGATATTCCCCAGAACAATAAAAAGGCATCACCTTTTAGGGTGTCAAATTTCATCATGTTCTTTGTCCCAGAAGTAAAATCTGTTGGCAATACTCATGTTAAGTTTCCCAGATTCTACAATGCATACTGAAGTCTCACAGTCTAGGACCTTAACTGCCATTCTATGAATTCTGACTAATTGTGACTGCAGAACCTGAAGACAACAGCAGCCAATTAACACTTAACATTCTGCCTGCAGGAGGCAATGGCACACAATACTCAGCAATACCAGGCAATCTGTCATCATCCAATGTCCATGGTTGGCTTTTACTCTGCCCTGGCTGTCAGGGGTGGAGATGTGAGAGTCAACTGTCTTCATTGAGCCTTTGAGAACTTAATTCTTTCCTTATTTCATGTTTTTGTGTATTCTTCAATCTCTTCACTAGCTACCACTTTCCTCATAAGAAATTCAGAAAGTAGCTGATTACAATGGACTGTTGCTCGAGCACACTAATTTAGCAATGCTTCCTGTTTTTCCTCAAGACTTCAACAGGTATGCAAGTCCCCTCTACCTCCAGCGCCTGTTGACATACCCCATCTTTCACCCTATCATGTAGCAGCTAACAGAAACAAACATGAAGCGGTACAGATTCTGGAGATAAGGAATTGACATCCTACAAGGCACAGAACCCAAGGAAACCAGAGGATGCAGAGGCAGAGTCCAGTGTAGTTGAAGATCAGTATGAGACACATCAGTCCCTGATTTCAGAGTAAACATGATGATCTCAAGAGTTTTGCTTTAAAATTTGGCTATGCCACTCTCACCTCTGAGTCGATTATGGGTTCAAGCTCCAATGCAGAGATTTGAGCACAAAGTTTAGGCTGACACTCCACCAAACTACCGAGGGAGTACTGCACTATTGAAAGTGCCATGCGTCAGATGAGCTTTGAAAGTGAAATCCTGTCTGCCCTCCATGCAGATGTAAAAGATCCCATGGCACTATTTCAAAGGACAGCGGGGAGTTCTCCCTGGAGTCCTGGCCAATATTGCTAACACTGGTCATTATTTCATTGCTCTTTGTGGAATCTTGTTGCATGCAAATTGGCTGACATGTTTTTAACATTGCAACCATGACTACACTTCAAAAATACTTACTTAGATGTGATGTTCTTTGCAACAGAGGTTCTGAAGGTGATGTATTACATGTGTCTCTCATTTATTAGAAGACAAGATGCTAACAGAGCATCAGGCACATATAGAGATTATGTGCAGCAAATGTGTGGGGATGGAGTCCAGCATACATTCTCATTCGAACATAGGACTTAGACAGGAGCAGGCCATTTGGCTCTTTTGAGCCTGCTCCACCATCCAATAAGATCATGGCTAGTTTGATTGTAGTCTCAGCACTTTCCTATTGGCATCCCATAACCTTTGCCGTCTACAAACTGGTGACACTAGGCTTCCAGCTGCACACTCCTTAGATGTTGTCCATTCTATCAGCAGAGTCATAGAGCATGACACTGGAATTTGAAAGCACCTCAAAAGCCTTCATAGATCTGGGAATGCTCCACACTGTAGTCCGTCTTGGGCTTACAAACAAACATCCTCATGGAGGCCCTGGAAGAAGAGTATCAGGCAGATGCTACTGTAAACCTGCTGCGGATCCTGGTCCAATGTTGTGACCAATGTATGCATGTTAAATGATCTTTGATGGTGCCTTTCCTTTTAAGTTACTGCAGATATTTATATCATGCCTGCATTTATATCATGCGGTAGCACACCGTGTTCCACCCCACCCATTGCTTAGTTCTTGTTCAGATGTGGGAATAAATACTGAGAGCCTATCCAGATGCTTGAAGTTAACTTGACTCTGGAGAATTGCCATGGTGTCTATGGTTAGTGGTGGTTCAGTACAGCGAGCATTCAGAATGCCACATTGCCAGAGAGGAAAACTTAAGCATTTAACTCTATTCAGAGTTAAACTACTGAACACATTAGAAACTGGTTTGTCAGTGCATCCTTTGCAATAAATCAATGGTAGTCAGTTATTTGTATGAAATAAAGGCTGCAGTATACACCTGATGCTCAGTTTGGGTTTGGCCAGGATCACTCAGCTCCTAACCTCATTACAGCCTTGGCTCAAACATGGATAAAACAGCTGAACTCCACAGGTGAGGTGAGACTAACTGCCCTTGACATCAAGGCAGTATTTGACCAAGTGTGGCTTCAAGAAACACTAGAAAAACTTGAGTCAATGGGAAGCAGGGAGAAAACTCTCTGCTGGTTGGAGACATAACTAGCACAAAGGAAGATAGTTGTGGTTGTTGAAGGTCAATCATCTCAGCTCCAGGATATCACTGTAGGAGTTCCTCAGGATAGTGTCCTAGGCCCAACTATCTTCAGCTGCTTCATCAATGACCTTCTTTCCATCATAAGAGCAGAAGTGGGAATGTTTGCTGATGATTGTACAATGTTCAGCATCATTCATGACTCCTCAGATACCGAAGCAGCCCATTTCCAAATGCAGCAAAACCTGGATGATATCCAAGCTTGGGCTGTCAAGTGACAGGTAACATTCGTGCCACACAAGTGCCAGGCAATGACCATCTTCAAAAAGATAGAATCTAACCAACACTCCTTGACATTCAATGGTATTCCCATTGCTGAATCCCCCACTATCAACATCCTCGGGGTTACCATTGACCAGAAACAGAACTGGACTAGCCATATAAATACTGTGGCTACAAGTTCAGGTCAGAGACTAGGAATCCTGCAGCGAATAACTCACTTCCTGACTCCCCAAACCCTGTCTACCATCTACAAGACACAAGTCAGGAGTGTGATGGAATACTCTCCACTTGCCTGGATGAGTGCAGCTCCAACAACACTCAAGAAGCTTGACACCATCCAGGACAAAGCAGCTGCTTGATTAGCATCCCATCCACAAACATCTGCTCCCTCCACCATCGATGCACAGTAGCAGCAGTGTGTACCATCTACAAGATGCACTGCAGGAATTCAGCAAGGCGTCTTAGACAGCACCTTCCAAACCCACGACCACTACCGCCTAGAAGGACAAGGGCAGCAGACACATGGCAACACCACCACCTGGAAGTTCCCCTATAAACCACTATTATCCTAACTTGGAAATATATTACTGTTCCTTCGCTGTCACTGGGTAAAAATCCTGGAACTCCCTCCCAAACAGCACTGTGGGTGTAGCTACACCACACCACAGGGGCTGCAGCAGTTCAAAAAGGCAGCTCACCACCACCTTCTCAAGGGCAATTAGGGATGGGCAATAAATGCTGGTCTAGCCAGTGATGCCCACATCCCATGAATGAATAAAAAAATACACGGTATTACATTGTGTTGCAAAGTATTTACAGCACAGTCATTTTGTCCAAAATGCCGGTATTTAGATAGTTGAATATGAATAAAACGTGTTCAGTAGTTTAACTCTGAATCAAGAAAAAATCCCAGAAATATTTAAACTGTTACTAATGAGTACATTGCTAAATCTAAGTCAAAATGTTAGGCTTGTTGCTAATCTATATGCTCCTTTTCTAAGGTAAAGAAAAGTTGCCTCCATGGAGTTATATTAGAGAGAGCATTACAATTAGGGCAAATGAATTGGCCTCCATAGATCCATTTGCCAAGCCTGGATTAAGGTACCAGAGTTTTATATAAAGAAATACCCTTTACCTTTTGCAATCTAAAACTAGAATTTTTGTTTGGTATATAAGTAAAAGCAGCTAGTTACAACAAAGTAGCTCTCAGTAATCTATGTGTATGTGTTGCTGATGTGTATGGTGGGGGTGGGGCTAAAAATCGATTCGGTGCCTTCTAATCCTGCCATACATCATAAATGTGTGAATGTTCCTCAGTTGAAGGTCATGAGGTGGTGGAGAGCTTTGCAAAATTTATTCCACTGTGTATTATGTTCCATGTGGTGGGCAAAATGGCTTCTGCTTCA
Organism: Cetorhinus maximus; assembly: GCF_964194155.1. Classification (NCBI taxonomy): domain Eukaryota; kingdom Metazoa; phylum Chordata; class Chondrichthyes; order Lamniformes; family Cetorhinidae; genus Cetorhinus; species Cetorhinus maximus. The sequence continues at coordinate 47,433,097 of NC_135890.1, read as the reverse complement.
ATCCATTACTCACAGAGGAATAACATAGGAGGTTACATGATTCAGAAGTCTCATGACTATGGCAAACCACAGTACAGAAGAAGAGTCATATGGACTCGAAGCATTAACTCTGTCTTTCTCCCAACAGATGCTGTCAGACCTGCTGAGTTTCTCCAGCATTTTTTGTTTTTGTTTCAGATTTCCAGCATCCGCAGTATTTTACTTTACATTCAAACTGAAAACTGTTCATTCCAGTCTGTTTCGCTTTCGTCTGCCTCTATGCGCACAATCTTTAAGTGCATTCAGATCTTCCAATGGTTCGCATGCGGGTTGTTACTGGTTGTTCATCTGGTGTCTACTGGTTCCTGGGGTGACTTTGCCTCTCCGGGGAATGTTGTTGCCGTGGCAAGTGTTGCTGCTGATCCATTGTATTTGTTGGGGAGCAGTTGACCTCTGGTATTTATGATTGTTTCGTTCAGTTGGCAACATCAACTCTTCCCCATCAGCTGTCTGCTGTGAAGGAGCAGCTTCTCCAGTTACATTTATGGATCTGCTGTTGCAACAATATACCTGGTTGTTCACTTTCACTGTGTACGATCGAGATGACAACTCCTTTGCACAGGTTCAAAGTTCTTGAGTGCAATGAATGTTTGCCTCTCAGCTTTCCAGGGTTTTCACTGCTGCCATGCTGCTAATCCTGTCTGTAGCAGTTGTCACTTGCTTAATTATTCCCTTTTCAAGTTCCTCCATCTTGTCTTTCAGGCTGGATTTGAGGGCAGCTGGAACTCTCCTTGGTTCTGAGTTGGTCTTACATTCTCACCTACTTCAAGATAATATTTACCGGGAAGACATCCAAGACTTGTGAAAACATCTTTGTAATTTGTCAGCAGTCAATGGTCTGGTGCCACGTGAAACACTCCAAATCTCTTCTGGCTCATGAATCGTTACCAGTCCAACATTGTGACTTGTTTCAGCTGAGATGAGGAGATTTTGCTCAGTGTCTACTCTTTGGAGCTGCAGATCTTCTTTCTTCCCGTTGCATTGGGCTCTCAGCTTAGTTTGTCCTCTTGGGGTGAGCACTGTTCCATCAGAGAGCCTCAACTTTACCTTCTATCGATTCATTTTCAGGTCATCATCTTGAGCCACTTCACACAGGCCTGAGAAGCTCATGATGTCACACGTAGCACTGGTGTCTATCTGACACTTCACATTAACTTGATGTTCTCCTTCTGTGGTCATCATTCCAATAGTCACAAGCCATTTTTTTACATCAAGATTTGTCAGCGCCAACCTGTTCTAGGGTGATTCATCAGAATATTTGTCAGACATCTCTCCAGCAACCATCTTTATAGGTTTTCTTCTTTCCAGTAAAACACTTGTGTGCAAAGTAATCCAGCTTTTTGCAGCTAGAGCACTGCTATCCCCATTCTGGACATGCCTCTTTTTCTTTTGTGTGGTGTCCTCTGCAGTATTTATATCCAGTTCCCTGACCTTGATCTTTCTACTGGCTCTTCTGTAAATAGTTCTTTTTTACCCCATTTCTTGTGCTTGGAAGGCCTGAACTTCCTCTCAACATAGTACAAAGCCTCATTAGTTCTCCCATCAATACTCTTCAACTGATGATGAATTACTTAAGAGCTTGTGCACATGTCAGTAGCTTTCTTGAGAGTAATTTTATCTTCTCTCAGCAGACGTACTCTCATGGCAGGATCTCTTGTTCCTAAGACAATCCTATTTCTAATCAGATCATCCTTCAGTTGCTCAACCTCACAAGATTCAGCTAGATGTCTCAGTGCAGTCACCTATTGATCAATATTCTCCCCCCTCTCCCTGAGCTCAGGTGTTGAACACATAGCGTTCATAAATAACATTCATAGAGGGTTCAAAGTGGATCTTCAAGGCCTCCATGATTTCACAAGACTGGCTTTTCTGCTGCTCAGTGAGTTTGTAGAACTTTTTCCCCAGCACTGATAAGAGAGTTGCTACTCTTATTTGTTCAGGTTTCTTGTCTGGCTCAGTGGCAATTTCATAGTTTTGTCATTGAGACTAGAAAAATTTCTAGCTCACTCACATCATAGGACCCAGTACTGAAATTTTCAAAAGTCATGCTGACTCACTCAGCAATCAATATCCTGAGCATATTTGCAGACTGAAGTTTTAATTATTCTCTGCTGTTTCCTACAACAGCTGCCTCTCTTCCAGCTATCCAAATCCACTCAGTTTCAGCTGCGCACTCCTGACACCATGTTCCACTTGATGGGTAAAATGGCTTCTACCTCAGTCCTTTACTCACAAAGGAATGACATCAGAGGTCACATGACTCACACAAGCCACAAGACGCAGGCGAGCTATAGTACACACCAGGCAATCGTGCACAAAGGCATTTCCCTCAACATATATGGTATTTTACATTCTCTTCCTCATTTTCCATTCAATGTTCCATGAGCAGAATTATGGAAAATCTCTAGTAGTATAATCAATTTAATTTGGTGCATACTTCAGATTTTATCTTATAGTGGAATTCAAGACCTTACTTCAGGTCAAAAAGCAGATCCCGAGCCCACGTTTGCAGGCTGTGGAATCAGCTTGGTGCAGCCACCTAATTGGCTGCCTGACAGGTAAGTTTTTTTTATTCTATCATGGAATGGTTGTCGCTGGATAGGCCAGCATTTATTGCCCATCCCTAAACACCCTTGAGAAGTGCAAGTTAGACTGTAAGGGGGAGAGGTGTGAGCTGTGGCTCAGTCCATAGCACCCTCGCCTTTGAATCAGAGGGTCGTGGGTTCACGTCCCACTCCCGGAAACCAAGAACTGTGATTGTACTCAAAAGAGTTGCAATCTGTGACTGTTGATAACTCGAAAGAATTTTAGACTGTAAGGGAATGAGGGCAGTAGGCCCCACAGGTGGTAAACTCATGATTGGATCATTGGGGCCAGTAGGGGGCTGCCTTTTGTGGCCATGGCACCCTCTTTGGGCCATGGAGCCTCCAGCTCTGATGACTCCCCCCGCCCACAGCCGCACCGGCTGACCACAGGGGCTGTCCCCATGAAGCTGCTGGCCTCCCCATGTGTTGGGGAGGGAGAGGAGCTTTGCCCACCATTAGCTAAATGCTGGCTGCTCTATAAAATAGCCCTTAATAGGGTCTTTAATTATGCAAATAGGCTGCCTAGCTCCTTGAAGTGGGTTGCTGATTTATCTTGCAGCCTGTCGCTGGAAAACTGCGGAGCTCCCCTCTATTCTATCATTTTGCCCCCTCCCCAACACCACCTTCTTTTCAGCTAAGGGCCAGTAAAATTCAGCCCTTCATGTCTACCTTGCAATATCTAATGGTAATGTGTGTGTCATACTGTCAAAAAAGACATAAGGAAACAATGTCAATTATTTGTAATGTAGCGATAATTCTCCAGGAACAGAAAATACAGGAGCCACATTACTCTTCAGCTCTTAACTGACCTCCTTGTAAACAAAGCCAGTGACAGACTTCCAATCTGAATCACAAGTAACTTTGCAGTGTACTCACTAATGATTGCCTAATGTTACTTATGTTTCAAAGAAGTGGAAATTGATAAAGTACAACCACTGGGAAGGCAGGGTGAGAGTCTGGTGTTGACAACAATAGAAGTTGAAACATCAGGGAAGAACTGACCAGGCTGGAGAAGGATTGGACAGGTGGACAACATCAGAAACTGGATAGAGGGAAGAATGAAAGCGATGTGCAGATTTGCAGTGAACAGAGAAAGCTACCTACCAGTTCCTCGAGGACTATACCTAATTATTAGACATGTCCCCAACAAAAATAAGAGTGGTACTGCCAAATCTAGACCTCCCTGGTTGTCTAGAGGAATACAGGGGAAGATCAAACAGAAAAAGAAAGCGTACGATGGGCACAAAGAACTAAGCACTGCAGATAGCCTAGACGAATATAGGAAGTGCAGGGACAAAGTAAAAAAGGAAATAAGGAAATCAAAGAGAGGGCATGAAAAAAGATTAGCAAGTAAAGTTAAAGATAACCCAAAGCTGTTTTACTAATACATTAATGCTAAAAGGTTAGTTAAGGAAAAAGTGAGACCTATCAGAGATGAAGATGGAAAATTGTGTGTAAATGCAGAGGCTGTGGGAAGGGTTTTGAATGAATATTTTGTCTCCATGTTTACAAAGGAAAGGGAGGATGTAGATATAGTAGTCCAGGAGGAACACTGGGAGATATTAGATGGGATAGTCATAAAGAGAGAGGAAGTACTCGAAGGGTTGAAACCCTTGAAAGTTGATAAGTCACCAAGGCCAGATGGATTGTTTCCAAGGCTGCTGAAGGAAGACAGGGAGGAGATAGCAGATGCTCTGAGGATGATTTTCCAATCTTCATTAGATACAGGGGAGGTACCGGAGGACTGGAGAAATGCAAACGTAGTTCCATTGTTTAAAAAGGGATCAAAGGAAATGCCAAACAATTATAGGCCAGTTAGTCTTACATCGGTGGTGAGCAAATTAGTAGAATCAATCCTGAGAGATAGGATTAACGGTCATGTGGAAAGGCATGGACTAGTCAGGGATGGTCAGCATGGATTTGTTAAAGGAGGGTCTTGCCTCAAAAATTTGATTGAATTCTTTGAGGAAGTGACAAGAAAGGTTGATGAAGGTAATGCAGTTGATGTTGTGTACATGGATTTTAGCAAGGCATTTGACAAGGTCCCACATGGCAGATTGGTCAGGAAAGTAAAAGCCCATGGGATTCAGGGTAATGTGGCAAACTGGATAAAAGGTTGGCTTTGTAACAGGAAACAAAGGGTAATGGTTGATGGATGCCCTTGCGAATGAAAAGTTGTCTCAAGTGGTTTTCCACAGGTCTCGGTGTTGGGACCCTTGCTGATTGTATTATATATTAAAGATTTGGACGTGAACGTGGGGGGCACGATTGGGAAATTTTCAGATAACACAAAGGTTGGCCAAGTAGTGGATAGTGTAGAGGATAGCCATAATCTCCAAAATGATATAGATGGGTTGGTGCAGTGGGCGGTAAAGTGGCAGATGGATTTTAACGTAGAGAAGCGGGAGGTCAAACAGTTACAGGGATTACACAATAACTGGGAATATACTAAGAGGGGTAGATGAAGTGAGAGATCTTGGCGCACAAGTACACAGGTCCCTGAAGGCAGCAGTTCAAGTAGACAAGGTTGTAAAGAAGGCATATGGAATGCTCTCCTTCATTGGGAGAGGTATAGAATATAAAAGTAAGGATATAATGTTGGAATTGTATAAAACACTGGTGAGGCCACAACTAGAGTATTGTGTGCAGTTCTGGTCACCACATTACAGGAAGGACGTAATAGCTCTGGAGAGAGGGCAGAGGAGGTTTACAAGAATGTTGCCAGGGTTAGAAAAGTGTAGCTACGAGGAGAGATTGGATAGGTTGGGGTTATTTTCCTTAGAACAAAGAAGGCTGAGAGGTGGCTTGATTGAGGTGTACAAAATTATGAGGGGAATAGATAGAGTGGACAGGATAAAATTGTTTCCCTTGGTGGAGAATTCGAGAACCAGGGGACATAGATTCAAGGTAAGTGGCAGAAGGTGTAGGGGGGACATGAGGAAGAACTTTTTTATGTCGAGGGTAGTGGGTGTCTGGAATTCGCTGCCCAAGTTGGTGGTAGAGGCGGAAACTTTAAAATCTTTTAAAAAGTACCTGGATCTGCACCTAAAGTGCTGTAAGCTGCAGGGCTATGGGCCGTGTGCAGGAAGGTGGGATTAGAAAGGGCACCTGGGTGTCCTCAGGCTTGCATGGACAAGATGGGCTGAATGGCCTCCTTCTATGCTGTAACTTTTCTATGGTTCTATTGAATAGAATTATATTTGGGACACAATTATACTTTCCAAGTAGAACAGTGCACCATGCATTACATGATGTTTCTGCCCAAATATGTCATCTGGTCATTATCACATTGCTAGTTGAGGTGCATTATAATAGTAACTATACTTCAAAAAGTAGCTTCATTAGGTATAAAGCACTTTGGGACACCCTGAGGCTGTGAAAGGCATTAAATGCAAGTATTTCTCCCTTTTTGTCGTAAAACAAGGCATCGTCTGACTTACTATGAACAGGGTCATGGGGGATTTGTGTGTATATATATTTTTCAAAAGGTCCATGTATGAGCTACATGGCTCAACCACCAAATCAATCACTAGTCTTGGGTAAGCTAGGAAGGCTGAACTTTAGAGGATATTAGTTAAATTTAGGAACTAATTCTAATTAAGTTTAGAATTGAGAGCTACTTTGAATACCATGGGGCCCATTTTTGTCCCCTGATAGGAATGGAGCAGTAGCAGAATGAAAATTGTGGTGAGGCACCTACTGCCCTATTCTGGATAATGTCTATCCTGTCAGAATTTTGGAGTGGGTTGGGAATTAGGTGAGCAGCACCCCTGCCCTAAGGAGACAAGAGCATACTTAATAGATGCAAATTGGAGTTGTATGACATACATATGGTTCTGGTGCAATTTGGGCTTATTGTGGGTGCACTGCGAGAATCCTGCCCAGAGAAATTGTACACAGAGGCTGCTCTAAAAACATTGCAGTAAAGATACTGCAACAAGCTTTGTGGGGCGGGTGGGGCATGAATGTTCCTCCACAAAATCATCTTGGCTATTGCATGTTTCACACCTCTTCCCATCACCATTGCCTGCTTATGTGCAAGCTTGGCTCCAGGAAGAAGTGACAGATGTCTCACATTACCCCCAAGCATGTGCATAACGGAAACCCACAGGCAGCTTGCCTATCAAGTTAAAATGAGGCCTGACGGTGAAAATGTTCTGGGCCTCTGGCCAGTGACATTAGGAAAAGCATGCTGATTGCTACACTCACCACCTGTCTGATGTTCACCCACAGTGAAATTTGGCCCTAATCTGTTACATAGGCATGAATACTGAAATGAATGATAAGTTTGAAAGTTTTAATAATTCATATAGTGTGGTCCAAAGTTCAAAATTCAGCTGCTGTTTATGGTTTGGATGAATTGATTTTTTGGAAGCCTGTTGTGCTTCTTTTGAAGTTTCTTCTGTAAATGTTTATTAGAGCAATGACCGTATTCTGCAGTACTTGTTTCACAGTCATAAAAAACAATTAAGTTAACTGACACAGACTATATTATCTTCCTCCATGGCTTTATTTTTCTTTCTCACTTGCTCTCAAACATATAAGTGAAGAGGCCAATCACAAGATTAAAGAGAAGCAGCCTTTGTTGCATGTTTTACTTTATAGAATACTACTTTGTACATGAAAGTTGTGAAAAATCATTGGCCAGAATTGTTCATGGGGGACAGAGGCACACTCCCCCCTGCATTGTTGATAAGTCGGGAGTGAGCCTGCCTCCGCCAGACTGGGAAGGCACAACTGTATTTAACTGCCGTCAGGCTGTTAGTTGCCCGAGTTCATGGCTTCCACTCCCATGTGGGAGGATGTCCCACCTTCCAGAGAAGCGGGCCAATCAGAGGGCCAACAGGCTCTACAGTATCAGCAGCACCGCCAGCAGTGGGAATGCAGCAGTTCCCCATGAAGAGCCAGGGATGAGGCTGGATACCAAGATAAGTGGAGTGGCTTTTCCAGTGACAATCAGGCAGGCCCCAACAAAGAAAGTGAGGGGCCGTGATCAGGAGATGGGTGTTGTGGGGAGCAATTTGGGGATAGTGATTGCCATAACGGGAGCCTTGGTTGGGCACACAGTGCACGAACAGGAGGGACCACCTCCCATTCCTGCAACCAGACCACTAGGGTTTACCCGGCAGCATCGCCACACAGTGTTGAAAACCCCCACTACTGGTAAAATGCCAGTGGTGGTGGATGGAAGCCTTTAAATGGTCATGTCGGCCCAACCAACACCTACCCCATTGGTTGTAAAATTCCAGTGGCGATGGGTAAGCGACAGGCACAGTGCCTCCACCATGCCACCTAATTTGATCCACTCCTCACCACCAGCCCACTCCTGGGGTGGGGGAAAGGCATATTTTTCTATTAAAGAGGTTAAGGCTTTTGCTGAAAGATGGAAAGAGGAATGTCTTAGGCCTGTATCAAGTGCTCATTCGCTAAGCCTACCTCTCTGAAATTCTACTCGTACTCCATGGTGCTAAACCTTTTCTGTGATGGAACTAAGGTGCCAAAGTACTGCCTCAGTTATGTACAGGCAGTGAGAACCAAGGAGGGGCATGCAGATGGAATGGTGAGCATGGCTACTGCAAGGAAACCTGTAACTCTCCACCCACTAAATTCCTGAGTGACAAGAATGGGATAAAGAAGGACACACAGAGAGGGATAATAAGGAGGAAAACGATATGGCAAACACCAATACTGACACCGAGTCTCCTATCCTTCAGTAGATTGAAGCAATGGAGGAGGAGCCAGCAGAGGGACAACCAGGTGCAGACAGCTGGTGAAGAAAGTCAAGAAGAAGAAGGGGCCAAGATGGAACCAAGCCACTCCCCAAACCAGTGGCAAGAGCCTACTCCCATCTGACATAGATGACAGAGGCTGTCACTCTTCGGATGAGGAGGGACAAGTACAACATTTGCAGAAGAAGTGGCAAAACGCTAAGGAGTTGGAGGAGAAGAAACTCAAGCTCCAAGTTATTGGAAACGGGGAAGAGCCTAGTGCACCCCAACCTCAAAGCGAAAGGTCCAGTGCACCTCAACCTCAAAGCAAAGAGTCCAGAGCACACAATCTCAAAGCAAAGACTCAAGAGCACACAACCTCAAATCAAAGAGTTCAGAGCGCACAACCTCAAATCAAAGAGTTCAGAGCGCACAACCTCAAATCAAAGAGTTCAGAGCGCACAACCTCAAATCAAAGAGTTCAGAGCGCACAACCTCAAATCAAAGAGTTCAGAGCGCACAACCTCAAATCAAAGAGTTCAGAGCACACAACCTCAAATCAAAGAGTTCAGAGCACACAACCTCAAATCAAAGAGTTCAGAGCACACAACCTCAAATCAAAGAGTTCAGAGCACACAACCTCAAAGTAAAGAGTCCAGTGCACCCCAACGTCAAAGCAAAGAGGCCAGAGCACCCCAGCTCCAGGAAGTTGGGAGCAGTGACTTGTGCAGTGAACCCCAGTTCTGGGAAGCCAGTACAAGCAAGGTCCTCGAGGAGAAACAGAGAGGAAAGACCACTCCAGTGGAGGGCAGCCCAAATTTCCCTGCTTGCATGACCCCTGATTGTAGGCATAAAAGGGGTGACAGGCAGTGGAGGCACTCAGGTCAAAGCTTCCCTGTACATGAATGTCATCACCGTTTTCTGCTCAGACCCACCATCATTTCCGACAGTTCACATTTTCAATGGGAGGGGAAGGGGGCGGGGCATGACTCGCATATGAGGGAAAGCCGTGCTCAGCAGACCCATTTGAACCCAGTGCGGAGTTCAAACAGACCCAATTTTTGCTGTAGCAAAGGACATTAACCCAGAGTTAAGGGAGTTATGAATTTTTAGAGTAGTCGTATTTGCTTTTGAAGGTGGATAAGGTCTGTAGAACTGTCAAGCTGCGAAGTTACTTAATTCTCCAGCCATTTAAAAATGTTAAAACAGCCTGTCTGTGCCTGTGAGGGTAAAAAAAATCCCCTTAGCTATGAATCTATGAAGTCTTTTTAAATGCCCAACCCTTTAAAAATTTAAAATTGGGTTGTCAATGTCAGTGAGAGTTGAAAAATATCTGCCCTAACAGTTACACTAGCTGTTTTGGCATTACCACACGGGATATCACTGAGTCATCATTAATTCTTGGCTGCTTTCCACAACCTATCATTATCTCAGTAGGGTAAGAGGACCTAAAATTTAATGAAACAACAGGGACAAAGTCCCAGAAAACCGCAGCAGGACTTTTACTTAGCCCGTCTCAGCACCCTGCAGCCCCTGTGGCCACCTCAGGTTTGCATCAGGAGCAGCAGTTCCAACTCCATTCTGCACACCTGCACTGCCCCCACCCCTGGAGTGAAGATTGTGCCATTCAGGTAGTTTGTCTGGTGGCATGTGTGGCAACCCACCTTGGGAGCAAAAATCCATGCCTAAATGTCACTACGTGCTGAGGTTCTATCTGTCCCCAGTGTTGCAAAGGACGAGTCTGGCTACATCTGGCCTCTACAGGTTGTTCCCAGGGACACACACCGAGTTAAAAATCAGCTGTGACTGGAGGACCATCAACTTGGTGAAAGACCCTCTTTCGTCTGCTCAAAACTTGTTGGTCTTCCAGTGCAAGGAGTTGTCTATGACTGAGTGACGGCTCAGGGATTGAATGGGAACTGCACGGCTCTCCAGTGCCCTTGGATGGCACCCCAGTAAACCCTACCGGGCTTCCCAGTGGCCTCCCAGGAAATTTACAAAGGTACATTGCATGACCTTTCAAAGTAGATACTACATAAAGTGAAAAATAAATCAGTTTCATCCGATACTGCATGTTACTCACTACAATTACAATTACAGCCATTCTGTCGGGCCAACAGAGGTCTCTCCCACAGGTTAGAGAACCGGCTGGAAACTCCCATCAGTTCCATTGTGGAGGCCCGACAGAATCAAGTGCCCATCAGGCACTTAAGTGGCCACTGTCAGGCCTTCACTGTGATTGAGGTCTCCATTTCACCTGCCTAGAGTTGCCAGCCAATGGGAGTGGTGGCAATTGGGGACAACACACTCACCAGAGTCTAGGATCATTGTGGGAGCCCAGAACAAAGTTGAGTGAAGGCGCAATGGGGAAAATGGGGTGGAGGTCACCCTAAGGTCATGAAATGCACTATATAAATGCAAGCTCTTCCTTTTTAAAAAATAAATAAGGTAAAAGAAAGTGAAATTCAAATAGACTGAGTCCTTAAATAAAGTTAGGTAGAAGTAAATTCAAATGAACTTACCTGCAATGACAGCTAGGCAAACCGACCTGAGGTTTTATCATTGTTTCATGGGATGGGTGCATTGCTGGCAAGGCCCGTATTTATTGCTGATCTCAAGGGCGATTTAGGGATAGGCAATAAATGCTGACCTTTCCAGCGGCCTGCATGAACATCAACCTTACCTAATGTTGAGAGGATTTAGATATTATTTTTATTCATTCATGGGATGTGGGCATCGCTGGCTATCACATAAAAACAAAGAAGTAACAGCTAGGTGTGACAAAATCACGATGAACAAGAAGTGCACGTTATACACTTTGGGTCCAGGGTTCACATGTTCTGATTGTTTATCAGATTTAAGGGAATTGGTTAAAATGTAGCTTGTGTATAGGATGTTAGTCATTGTTCTTTTCCAGTTATGGAAAACCTGAAGTTCATCCACCTGTATGTGATCAGTAATTCAGGATTTTGAATCCCAAAAAGGCTACAGAAATTTTGACTTTATTATCAGTGGCTATCCAAGTATACATTGCAGAAAGATATAGTATGTTCACACTGTAACTGTAACCAGTGTAAATTCTTCCCTATTTGGCTCATAAGCTCCACTTTAAAATCCATTTACACATCTGCGATTGATAATTTTTTCACATTAAAATTAAACTGCACTACAGTAACCAAGGGGTCTCTGTTTGAGGCATCCTCCACTTACCCACTAAGAGATTGTACTCAAACCACCTGTGCCTCCACATGAGTGTTTGCATAAATATATCTGTAAATTGGAGAAATAAATTGGTTTCAAAATAGTGGAATAGGATTGCTGAAGAATACCCTCACAGATTCCAACATCTATTTTCTCCAGTCCAAGAATAGAAAACATGATGCAAAGGAAATCTTCAATTGTAAGGAACATATCTTTTTATTTTTATTTATTTCTGTGGGACTGTGGTTTTAAAAATTGGACAGTGACTTTAAAAACTACCATGGCTGCAGTTGAAAGACATGCTTACTGGAACAGGATGAGGAATATACAATGTTGCTATCTCCTGGAACAGAGTGTGCCAGGTTGGACAAAATGGTGCCGGAAAGGGGTCCTGAACTAAGAGGAACTATCTGGCAACAACATTTTAATTGGCTCCTGATCAAGTGACCAAGGTTTTGCGTGACAGCAGTGAACAGAGAGATCCTAGCCTGCAAAGAGAACACACCTAAAACCTCTCTCTCCTGTGTGTGTAAGATTCTAATAAATCTACAAGGCTATGTAGCTGGCTTTTTCTTCATATCTCTGTAACCTGCTTTCTCTGAAAAAATCCCTGTTAAGAGTAAAAGGGGAAAATCACCAGTAGAGACATTGAAAAGCAAGTTTTCAACTAGTGAACTGCAGGCTGAAAGTGCTGGAAGACCATCTCGTGTCATTAACAATGAACTGCAAGGAATTTGAGAAGACGTCAATCAAACTCAACCCATCTAATCCCGCACTCCGGATTGGTGCTATTGAACTATTTTACCTCACCCTTAAAATCCATGTTTGTATGTCTTATGCGTGTGTGTGTTTGTGTATAGGGGTTAAGAAGGGGTAGAGTTTAAGTTATAGAGTTAAAAGTTAGTTCATATTTCTTTCTTTTGTCACTGGTTAAAGACAATTTGTTTAATAAACAGTTATTTATTTGTTAAGTTTACAAACCTGGTGCTCATATTCTGTTAACCTAAATTAAACAATTAGGTACAGTTGGGCCAAATTGGTAGCCTGATCAAACTTTTCACATTTGTCGCAGCTCGGGGAACAGTGGGGCTTTATATTACAGTGCACTATCCCCACTGAGTCGTGACACAATGAGAAATGCAAATCTCGACAAAATTAGAAATTCCACATTGTTCCAGAAGTGTACAGTTTTTAAAAGTGACTGTTTCTTTTTGTCCATTTCCATAACATCATCAGAGACTAGGAATCTTGCAGTGAGTAACTCAACTCCTGACTCCCCAAAGCCTATCCACCATCTACAAGGCACAGGAGTGTGATGAAATACTCTCCACTTGCCTTGATGAATGCAGCTCCAACAACACTCAAGAAGCTGGACACCATCCAGGACAAAGCAACCTGCTTGACTGGCACCTCATCCACAAACATTCACTCCCTCCACCACCAATGCACAGTGGCAGCAATGTGTACCATCTACAAGATGCACTGCAAGGTTCCTTAGACAGCACCTTCCAAATCCACGACCACTTCCATCTCGAAGGACAAGGACAGCAGACGCATGGGAACACCACCACCTGCAAGCTCCCCTTCAAGCCACTCACCATCTTGACTTGGAAATATATCGCTGTTCCTTCACTGTTGCTGGGCCAAAATCCTGGAACTCCCTCCCTAACAGCACAGTGGGTATATCTCCATCACATGGTCTAGAGCAGTTCAAGAAGGCAGCTGTCTACCACCTTCTCAAGGGCAATTAGGGATGGGCAATAAATGCTGGCTTAGCTAACGATGCCCACATCCCATGAATAAATAAAAATACATCAGTTCTTAAATCAGTAACTCTAACTTCAGTATAAGCAGCATTTGTGTAGCCAAGAACAGATATTTACCGAGCGAATCTACATTTTAGCAATAAAACCAATTAAGTATTGCCAGCTTATTTCAAGTGTTTAACTTTCTGCTTGATTTTAAAATTCTCATCTTGTTTTCAAATCACTCCATGACCTCGCCCCTCCCTAGCTCTGTAATCTCCTACAAATCGTGCAATCCCCTTAGATCTCTGCACTCTGTCAATCCTGGCCTCCTGAACATTCCTGATTTTAATCACTCCAGCATTGGTGAGCGTGTCTTCAGCTGCCTAGGCTCTAGGCTCTAAGCTCTGGAATTCCTTTCCTATATTTCTGATTCTCGCTTTCTCTGTCTCCTCCTTTAAGATGGTCCGTAAAACCTACCTCTTTGTCCAAACTTTTGGCCACCTGATCTAATATCTCATGTGGTTCAGTGTCAAATTTTGTGCTTTAACATCCCTGTAAAACACCTTGACATGTGTATTACATTCCATTCCATTCTCTGAGTGCTCTGCCCAAAGGCTCATTGTCTGTTGATGCTTCATCCGGAGTCAGTTTTCTTGACAGTTTTTGTCAATGGTGGTTTGCCATTGCCTTCCACTCCCTGGGGCAGGGTGAGGAGGCAGGTCCTAAGCTGGAATGGGAATCGAACCCGCACTGTGGGCATTATCCTGAACCACATGCTAGCCATCTAGCAAATGAACCAGCCCCCCTTATTACATTAAAGGCACCAAATAAATGCAAGTTGTTGCTGAACTTGCAATAAATGAGTAAAGTGAATACAAATCACCTCAACATGTGGATTGAATTGCAGCATTATTTTGAATTGTGCCTAACAATTATTATGCTGTTTAGGAATCATAGGGGGATTGTATAAGTTAAAAATGTATCCACTTTCCAGCAGTCTATTCTGAAACTGTGGAACATATGCGTGATACCAAGTCCTGAAACGCAGAGGGGGGAATTTTCCCTTCTGGGACTGAGTCCTGTGGCGGGTTAGGGACAGGGAGTGTTTCCCGCTGCAGAGGCCGTCAGGAATTCCTTTAGTATCGTGCGACCCTGACCTTATTAATTATGCAGTAGGGGGTTTCCTGACGTTTCTTACGGCGAGGTGGGCTAGATGGCGTGTGGCCCTCCCTCAATCCGGGCGCGATATTTAAAAGGCACCCAGACAGCAACCTACACACCGTTGATTGAGGAGATGGCCCGAAGAGGACAGGGAGCTCCGGTGTCCAAATTCAGCGACGCCTCCCTGGGAGTCTTACTCAACCGAGTGGAGGTCAGGAGGGACATCCTCTATCCACAGGATGGAAGGAGGAGGTCGAGCAGGGGGATGAACCCGGCATGGGAGCAAATTTCCAGGGCAGTCAGTGCCCAAGGCCTCCAGCAGAGGACTGCCCTGGAATACGGAAAGAGGATGAGCGACCTCATCTGCACAGTCAGGGTAAGTGAACCAACTGCTCAGACTCACCTCAATGAATGGTATTGGGGATATGGGCCTCAATGGCAATGTGACAAGGTGATGCCTCATAGTCCCATTGCAGTCCATCAACTCTGCAGGTGGCGAGGTCACTGTGGGTCCCTCACCCACACAGAGAGCTCGCATGCAGTGTGGGAGGAGGGTGGGTGGGTAGGGGAAAGAGACTGAGGCGTTGAGGGCACGAACAAGCACCACTAGTGCCTCTGTGAGCCTTATCCTTCTATCTGCATGGGCTCACTGCTCTGGATCGTGCTGGCCCAGAACCCTTCTGGATAACGTGCAGCGCATCAACCACACAGCACACAATCCAGTGGGTTATTTGTAAGAGTGGAAGCATGGGAAAGATATATGCAACCTAATTGTTCTCAACCTCATCTTCTCTCTTTACACAGGAGAAATTAATCCATAATAGTAGATGGAGGGAGAAAACATTAGGGGTCAGTCACATTTTAAAAAACTCACCGGCTTTGAGTAACCAACAGCCCAGCTGACAGGGGTGGAGCAGGTCAGATCCATCAGAGATAGAGAGATTGGCTTGCGGCCTCCATTCAGTAAGGATCCACACATGTTATAGAAACCTAAGAGTCAAGGTTTCCTCCATGTTGGAGGCAGCTAATGCAGTCACTCACTTTCTCCTCTCTCTCAGGTGCCACCAGGAAGAGGGCAAGACACAAAAGTGAGAAAGCCCTGTCCAGACAAGCCCGGAGAGGAACGAGGACATTGCGTTTGAAGAAAGTCCACCTGTAGAGGCGTCACAGCAGGCACCTGTAACCTCCACTAGCCCAGAGACAAACACCTTGGTGGATATTAGTTCTAGTATAGGAAGGGTCCCACATTCTGGTGGTCACTGCACGGACACATATCTGCAGCAGGAGGAGGTAGGGTCAGCCAAGCCACTGGCACTTGCAACCGATAATGGGCCTCTGGAACTGGCCTTCCAAGAGATGCTGGGAAGGCTGTAAGAGATGGGGGAACATCAGACAAAGATGTCAGAGGTCCTCAATAGGGTGGTACATGAGGCAGAGGAGTTTGTCCACCTGCTGGCTGATGAAATGATGCTGACCTGTGCGCACATGGAGGTTTCCATGGGGAGGCTGCAGACTCCGTGGAGAACCTGGTCCAGCAGATTCTGCCAGAGATGCGCAGAGACCCACATTCCATCACTGTAGCCATGGGTGAGCCTCTGCAGAGGGGGACAGGTCACCTCGACTTCCCTGCAGGTGCCCCTTCCCCTCAAGGAGTCATACCGGGGTTTTTGGGCACCCAAAGGGAGAAGGAGTGGCTGTTGGATACCCCAGGGCCATCCACTCAGGACTCTGAGGGTATCCAGCTCTTCCAAATCCCTCTTGCCTGTGACCCCTTCAGCCTCATCCTCTGTGACTGCAGAGGGAGCAGATTCCCCATAGCAGAAAAGCCAAAGTAAGCCAGGGCCCCCCAGACCTCAGGCCTCCAGAGGACGGCCATCAAGGTCATCCAAGACAACAGGGCCAACTGGTTAGCAGGCTGCCTCCACCCCTGCTGCGGATGTCGGGGGAGCACTTAGAAGAAATGTTAGAGAAAGGAAAATTAAGAAGCTCTGAGTTCACAAGTGGTTCCACGGGTGCACTATGATTGTTACACACTCTGTAAATATTGTTCACTTGCTCTCTAATCATGTCTGATGTGGTTTATTTGCGAAAGCCCTTAAGCCTGTGCATACCTCTCCCAACATCATCCAGGGGGCACCCCATGTCCCCCAGAATCAGGCATGTGCAGGGAGACAAAGGTCTTTGCCAGGGGCTTTGTGAGCCTTGTGCAAGAAGTCTCCCACGCACACTGAGCCTTTGCCCTTCACACGCTCATCTGTCCCAAAACCCTAGCATTCTAAGTACTACATGCTGGCGACCCCCTTCGGCTGTCTAGTTGAGTTGACCTGTTGCTTTGCCCAACCCTGATGTCCCATCTTGAGATCTCTACCAAAAGGCTCTGCACGGTAGCTTGCAGCATTGGTGATCGTCACCTTCGAGGTTGAGTCTAATACCGTTTCCCCTCCAACCATCACTAACATCCTCCCCACAATAACCATTAAAAGCCCCAAGAATCACTTTTAACCTCCCCACAGCCGTCCTTCAACCCTCCCCCATCACCTTCAGTCCCGTACAGGTCAATGTAGAAGTTACTTTCTGAACAGCCCACCCCGGTAACAATAGACATGCCTCCCCTCATCATGCCATTCCCCTTAAAATTCATGTCACCTTATCTCCTCCAACAACCCTCAGTGCCACTTCACTCAACATCGCCGCATCCTCAGCCTCCCATCCCCACCGGCTCCCACTGCCCCCTTTAACCATCACTATCCCGTCCTACCGCTGGTACCCTCAATATGCCCCCCAGGGATCCTTCATTGACTTTACTGAGCCCTCCCTTTGAAGCCCTTTCCCCTTTATTCCCCCCTCATGCCCATCCACACCGCTACACGAACCCATTCCCCTTCACATCTGCACAACCAACAGAATCTCTCTCTTTCCCTTACTGGCACCAATCTTGCCCTCCTCTTCTTCCTCTCCTCCCTACCTAACCCCCACCCTCCCAACACAGACCATTGCCACCCTCCAGTACCTCCTGCAGCCTTCCACCTGCAGCTTGAAGATCCAAACCCGGGAAGGAGTTGCTGCACTGAGAACAACCACCTCCTGGTAGCTGCTGTGCAGAGAAGATCCACGTGGTTGATGCTCCACCCACCCATTGCAGCACGTGATCTTCCAGGGTGCGTTCACTGGAGGCCTTCAATCCTCTTCATCTCCGTGAGCTACCCCTGGCTTTCTTAAGGTAAGTGCCGACATGTACACGCCATGTTGGTCCAGGCATGTTCTGGACCAGGGTGATTTCCTGCTGGCGGTGTAGCCGATCAACGGGGTGTGATTCCAGTCAGGTCTTCATCTGCATCCCATTGGCGGGATGCAAATCAGTTTCTCTCTGACCTTTGGCGGGCATTGTGACTCGCCAAGGCAGGATGGAGCGCAAGATCCCGCTGTAATTTAATGCCAGCAGGAAACCGATTTTTCAACTCTCGTCCGATTGTTTCCCCAACACCCCCACCCCCACCCCCACCCCCGTCCACCATTTAACCTGCTGCAGGGTTGGGAGGGGGGTGGGCGTGGCAGGGGACCAGAAAATTTCGCCCAGAGTGAAGCTCAGTGAGTATATGGAAATTCAGATGAGCCTAGATCAAAGGCGTTTACATTTCATGAACTTACTAGCACTGGTAAGAAAGTAAAATTAAACACATTGAATGACTCAGTTTTTTTAAATTTTGTGGATATTTGAGTATGCTGCAATTGGGCAAGTCTGATTAAAATTTTTGAGTCTACTAAGTTTAGCAGTTGACCTCACTTATGATTGGCATTTTCCCTCACTGAGCTCACACTGTCAAGGTATGTATTGTCAAGAACAATGCCCACATACAGCTTTGAAGTGCACAGCATCTTCCTTTCAACTGTGGACTGAGAAACCTGGAGGAGAGTTAGGGTTTCCATCCCTCCAGGATTGGCTTGGAGTTTCCAGGAAGTGAAGATCAATCTCCAGGACACTGCTGTGTGCAACCCTGGAGAAAAATCATTGGGACATTAAAAAAGATTGTTTCTTGTCATTTTCTTTGAACATTTCTCTTTACCAGATATAAAAATATTGAAAATGGGGGGAAGAAAAAGCTGCTTGGTTGACAGTCAAGCTTCATCCAATCGGGTAAAGAATCTTTTTGCTTTCCAATTTTTTTTTTTGAAAAACATACTTTATTCATAAAATATCTGAAAGAACATGACATAACATTTCTAAATGGCCATCACGAAAAGTGCAACCAGATTCAAATTTTACACATGGATCCCGAGGTGCTTCAATACAATTAATGAATATTACAATCATTTCAATATGATCATTACAGACAGTCAGACAGTGCAATGGGATTGTAGTTATCAACATACATCATGTTGCACTCTGAGCTGCTTCAATACAATTATAATACATTTAGTATTCATTACATACATTCATTGTGAGTCGTACAGGCCGAGGGGTCAATACAATTCCCAGCCTTTTGGTGCCCTATGGCAGAAAGGTCTTAGACAGCGACCTTTCCCCATTGAGCCTTTGCAGCAGCTGCCCCAAGCTTTAGTGCGTCCCTCAGCATGTAGTCCTGGACCTTGGAATGTGCCAGTCTGCAACACTCGGTCGGGGACAACTCTTTGCACTGGAAAGCGGACAAGTTTTGGGTAGACCAAAGAGTGTCTTTCACCGAGCTGATGATCCTCCAGCTGCAGTTGATGTTTGTCTCGGTGTGTCCCTGGAATTGCCCGTAGAGCACAGAGTCCTGTGTCACAGCACTGCTCGGGATGAACCTCGACAGAAACCACTGCATCTCTCTCCAGACCTTCTTTGCAAAGGCACATTCCACAAGGAGGTGAACAATGGTCTCTTCCCCACCATAGCCACCTCAAGGGCAACATGCGGAGGAGGTGAAACTCCTGGCGTGTAGGAAGGATCTGACGGGGAAGGCCTTTCTCACCACCAGCCAAGCTACATCTTGGTGCTTGTTGGAAAGTTGTGGCGATGGGTTTGTTTTCCAATTGCTGTAGGAAGTGTGTCACAAGGACGGATGTGTAGGCTGGCTAATGACTGCAGGGTGGGGACGAGTCATGGGACTTGTGATGAAACCTCTTCACAATTGGCAACTCTAAGAAGGGTAATGATTAAATCCATCAAATTCCCACCAAAGTAGGTTCCTCTTGGTTACATTTAACTTAGATCAAACATAAACAGGAGGGGGTTGAGTTTCCAAGAAGTATTGTCAGCAGAATCTGAGCAGAACCGACTGAATCAGTGCAAAAGATTGGGGAATTTTAAACGTAAGTTACACACAAGCCCACTTAACATTTGCATTTTGTGCACCCTTTCGTGCTGGTTCAAGGTTCAGTTTATCCAAATCAGCCCCCTCCTACAAATTGGCAACACCCCCAGGTCAGAATTATGAGATTCTGCTGATTGCATTGGTTCAGGAAGGTTCTTCAAATTTTGCTCCTTTTCTCAAGCTTAAGAAGATTTTCGCATCGAAAGAGTTTAATTTATTTGCATGGACAAATGAAACTATTAACTGTTTCAGCATAGTTTTTAAGAGTGATTATCAGTGTTCTTATATCACAAGTGTTGGACTGGACACTCGTATTAAAAATATTTTTTACTGATAAAACCATTTTTAACTGTCTTTAAAAGAATCCATAAGGTTACCACTCTTAAACACATTGAGGAATACTTCTTCAAAGGTAAGTTACTGTGGATGCTGAAAATATGAAATCTAAACAAAAAAATGCTGGAATGCACAGCAGGTCTGGCAGCATCTGTGGAAAGGGAAAGAGTTCAGATTGACAACCTGACATCAGTTTCTGGTGAAAGGTCATTGGCCTGAAATATTAACTCTGTTTCTCTCGCTAAGGAATACTTTTTAATTGAAAAGAGGAAAAAGGAAATGTTTAAGTTCTAATTCTCTGCCTGGTTCAAGTAAGATTTTATGTCTGTGGTTATTCAAATCAATTTTATCAGAAACTTGAATCCTAATCTAACCAGCACAATTATAAGTGCATTTTAAAATGTGAGTTTGGAGATTTCTCCTGATCTCCTATTGTTGATTTTCTCTCTTAGCAGCATAATGATTGTTAGATTTTTCATTGGGATAGGAAATTGTTGATTTTTGAGGATTTTTGAGAAGAAACTTAATGTTGTGTTGTACTGGGCCTCCAGTTTACATGACAACAACATTATTATCCTTAGTGTGTTTAATCAACTATAATAAGGGCGGTAGTGGTTCTGGAGTTGTTGGCTTTGATGCATTTACTAAGGAAACTCTACTCAGATAATGTTTCTTTAGAGGAAATTCCCTTGCAAAAGGTCACCTTTTGGCAGCTATTAAACACAAGTAATAAAACTGAGGTTGGAAACCAAAACTTCTGGTTGAAACTATATAAAAGGACACAGAGCTATCAGAGCTCATTAGATGATGAGTCTAGTAGTGCAGTACAGGCAGGCTGAAAACGACAGAGGCTAGATCCAGAAGCTGAGAATAAGCAAAGATATAGGGTAGAATCATCCCAGATTTGCACTGTGTGGTAGCAGGTGGATAAAACGTTTTACCGGTGGGTTTTCACGTCGTATTGTCCCAAACCCACCGCATTACTTATGCATTCCCGGGAAACATGCCATTTCCATGGCAGGCAGGCTCCAATTTGTCTGCCACACCTTCTTCATGCCAGGCACCACACTGAAAGTATAGCCATGCTCTGTGCATCCAGCCCAGGACTGCAGCAAAGAAGACTTGGCCCCGAAAGGCAAGGAGACTGCAGCCCTTGAATGCCTTTTGGATGCCCTGGAGGCCCGCTGTCATGTCTTCTACCCCTGCTCTGGCAGCAGGAGGGGCAGCAACATTATCACCCCGGCTTGGTAGGCGAAGGCAGTGATGATCAATGCCGATGTTGCACAGAAGAGGGTGGCCATCCAATGCAGATAGAGGATGAATGATCTCATCCGTGCAGCCAGGATATGGTAACCATCTCATCACTCTAAACTCACACACTCAAGCCCATCACACATTCACTGGCATCTCACTCACTGCCAGCTCAAGGAACATCACCACCCATTCTCTCACACATACCTTCACATGTCCATCTGGCCTCATCTCCTCTGGAGACTACCTCCTCAGCCCTCACCATCTTGATGCCACTTGCACAGATCAACATATGGTCCCCATACACACCTTGGGATACCCTCCTTCACCAGGACAGCTCTCGTCCTGCAGCTTTTTCCCTTACCTGAGACCACTTCTCCCCTTCCCCAAGCAAGCCTTAGCCCTGCAGCCATTGAATAGCCACCCACATAGGTCTGATCTGATAGGTAGAGACCTACCCGTGAGCCCCCCCTAAAAGTGATGTGCTGTTTGTGAAGCCTGGCACTGATGACTGTGAGTGTTGACTGAAGCAAGGTAGGCAAACAAACCTTGAAGTTCCAAGCGAAGTGCAGCCTGCCAAGTTCACGCCTTATATAAGCTGTTGTGAAACATGTCGGCGTGTTCTCCCGCAATCGCAAACTGGTTTCACGATGTCGTGAAACCAATTTTTGGCCTTCTCGCCATATTGTCCGCTCACACCACCAAATGACACCGGCGGGCACGGAAAATCCTGGCCACAGTTGCTGCAGCTGTTTCTGTTATGTGAAGACATCATTGGTGGATCTACACCATCCAGACTGAGTTGAGGAGGTTCTGCAGATGTGTGCCATTTTTGGTGAAGACCGTATATCTGTGGAGCTAAAGTTGGTTGTGTACTGTGGTCAGCTGGGGATCACGCTATATCCTGGAAGGAAAGGAAATTCTCCATGAGGAAGATAGAGTTATGAAGGTCTTTGTGACTGAGATTGATGACCTATAAGATGAATGGACTGCTGAGCCAATTCATAAGATCTATCTTAGCTGTATCTGCCATTTAATGTGTAATTTATAGTTTATAATTGACCACAATTTGCCTGTTACTTCAAGGTTAATTTATGTTGATTTTGGGTTTTAGGGTATAAGTGGTTATATAAGATATTATTTTGTGTTTGTTTTATTTGATGCTTGTATAGGAAAAGTTCTTTTGTTCTAAACTGTGGAATCTTATAGCGTCATTTTTTTGGTAAATAACTGGGATTTCGGGTTTCTTCTTTTTCTAGAAAAACATTACCAGTCTCATCTGGGATTGTAAAAAATCTCACGTTTTTCTTTAAAAGGGGAGGATGTCGGAGATTGGGTTGCAATTCTGTAGAATGAGGCCAGGATTTTCCAGCCCCGACACCAGCGCGCATCATTGGGGGCAGGACGGAAAAATGTGGAGAGTCGTTGACTTTTAACGGCTCTCCAAATTTTCCTGTCCTGCCTAAGACAATGCCTGCCTGTGTCAGGGCCGGGAAATCCCACCCTGAGTCTCCAAAATAACCCCCTTTCAGTACGCAAGATTAGTGAATTTACTCCGATATTTATGTAAGCCCCTTGTTTTTTAAATGCAGCAAAAATTAATTTGAACTATTCAAAAGACGGGTTGGACTGAATATGTGAATAGGGCCCACGCCCAAGTTTGAGTAGGTTTCAGGCTCTTGAGAAGTCTGCCCAGAAAGGTTGGCTTATAGTTCTATTGGCAGGATCACACTCACTATGGAGCTCTACTGCTGACCTCAGTAAGGTTCTTCAGCTTAGGGACAGGAGGCTTCTAGTGTAGCCTTTTACCATTGTCCCCTCAAAATAATCACCATAGACCTCTGAAATGCTGTCGTAAGGTAGCAGCCCTGGAGATAAGGTGTTCAGAAAAAGCTGACTGTTCCAGTTTCTGTGTCAGAAAAATCTAATTAGCGAAGTTTTCCCAGCCACCTTCTTGCCCCAGCTGCAGCCTGGAGCCCTCAGGTGAGGCCCAGCTATCATTGCTCTGGGGGGTTATGAACCCTGGGCCATTCCAAATAAGGGCCAAGGAAGTGGAAACTTGCAGTTTAAGAGTCTCGGTGCTCTTAGCCCCGCTCCCTTCCTGCTGCAGAAAATGCACCAAAGATGGGGGCCAATTTTGGGGACTGAAGGCCACTCTACAGTGAAATCACAGGTACAGATTGCACTGCAATGTTACTGCTGTCATTTAACTGCAAATAAAGAAAAACAAAATTGCTGATGGGTAAAGGAAAGTTAACTCCTCCTCAAACGTACTCATATTTTCTGTGGGGCTAATCCACCATGGACCAAACCTAAGCTGGGAACACCTCAATTCTCTGGGAAGTACCATTTCAAACACTGCACAACCACAGTCATTTTGCCTGCACTCTTCCCTTGTACCATGTTATGATCTCCATGGAGACCAATAACTTTTAAAAAGAAGCTTGAACTTTCAGTTTAGAGTCGAAAAGATGACACGACAAGATTTCACGTTTTAAAACATTTCTTGTAACAGAAGACTAAAAGCACTATTAGCTCAACACTGGCCAGGATTTTCCATGCCCGCTGGTGTCGGGCATGTTCGGTTGCATGAGCAGATAATATGGCATTCACCACGGTTTCACCACGGCGTGAAACCAGTTCACGATCGTCCGCTCAGCCCGCATTCTCTGCCATTGGACGTCGGGAACCTCATTTTAATGCATCAGCATATCATTATTAGGCCTGTCAGCCAGAATTTATCCCACCCCCCGCCCCCCCACTGGATCATCTGCCCACGTCAGCAGGAAATCACGCCGGTGTAGAACACTTCTTGAAAGTGTGACATGTAGAAGTCGGGACTTACCCGTCAAGGCTTTGCTCACATTGCGGACATCCGAGGAGCAGAAGATGCTGGAACCTGACACCAACAACACAGTGAAGGAACATCTGTGGCATGCTGGGTGGATTCTCGTGGACATGACTCTGCTGCAAAGCAGCACATGGAAGTTGGAAAGTCACCGTTGATGCTCACAACGGTTGATGGTTGAGGGGGCGGCAGAGGAAGGTCTAGGATCGGCTGGCAGAGGAAGAGGTCTTGCTGGAGGGTGAGGTTGTCGGGGGGAAGGAATGAAGGTGTCGGGATGGGTAAGGTTTGGAGGGAGGTATTAAGGTGTCAGGATGGGTAAGGTTTGGAGGGGGGAATGAAGGCGTCTGGTTGGGGTGAGGTTGGAAGGGGGGAATGAAGGTGCCGGGGGACGGTTGGGAGGAGGGAGGGAGAACGGGGGAAGGAAGGGTAACAGAGGAGAAGATGGCAACTGGGGAGGTAGGTGTAGGGGGGTGGGTGGAAGGTGCAAGGAAAGGAGTGTGGAGAGGCGAGGGTGTCCAGGGGAGGAAGGGGTTGGGAGAGGGGAGGGTGTCCAGGAGGAGGAAGTGGTGCAGAGAGAGGAGGGGGTAAGGATGGAGGAAGAAGTGAGGCTGGAGGAAAGAGTCAAGGTGGGGAACTAAGGGTGGCGGAAGAGGTAAGGGTGGAGGAAGGAGTCAGAAATGGGGAGGGACTAAGGGGAGGTGAGTCCGGGGGTGTGGGTGGTGGGGTGGGAGGACTGGGAGGGAAGGGGTGTGGAAGGGGGAACTGGTGCGGAGGTGGGGATGTGCAGGTGAATGTGCACAGGAGGGGTCGGATAGGTCCATGACTGCCTCATGGGGAGCAAACTGAGGGTAGGCATGGTATGGAGGTATGGTGAGAATGACTGAGGGCAGTGTGAGGCGGTAGGGTGGGAGGGTGAGGGTTCGACGGTAGCGATAGAAGGGGCGGCGAGGGTGGTTGGTGGGGACCCGGAGGCAGACACGGACCCTGGGGGTGGGAAGGAGGAGGTCAGGGAGATGAATGTGGGTGTGGGTGGGATTTTCGGGAAGGAAGGGAACACGCACATTCATCTGGACATCCCAAAGAGAAAGGCTGGTGAGGAGGTGGAAGGTGATGTCGGTGGTGGGGGGAGTCAATTGTGATGGGGAGAAGAAATGGGTGACTGGGGAGGGTGAAAGACAGGGAAGCACACAATTCAGTGAAACCAGACCATGCTGGCTAAATCGAAAGTGAAATGAGAGTCATGATAGGCGAGATCATGTGCTGCATGGGAATGTGATCAGTGGGTGTGCGGAGTTGCAGGTCGGCTCAGATGGACAACTGAAAGCGAACCCCAGCAGGCAGCATTCAAAATGCTCAGGATATTGAGATGAGTGTGAAATGTGAAGGATCCGCGTGTGTGGGACAGTGTTTGCACGGGCCTCTGAAAGGCCATGTCATTTCCCTCCAGAATCACTCGTAGGCCGGCTGCTCCCTATGCAGTGACGGGTCTTCTGGCCTGTTTATTTCCACCTCTTCACAGGAGGAGGAGTACTCTGGGCTGCATATGAATGTGGATGGAGCTGAAGGACTGGCTGGCTGAGGGTGTTTGTCCCTTGGCAGAGCTCCCTGTGAACCAAAGTAGAGATAAGTAGTGCATGCCAGCAGAGTCAAAAGCAGGAGAGAGAGCACTGACAGCTGTGTTGAGGGAGGGTGATGTGGTGCAGGATCCTCAGGTGGGTGTTCGCCATCGACCTCACTGTCGCCGCATGCAGGGTCCACACCCTCACCAGTCAGCACGATGGCACGCTCCTCAAAGTGAGTGAGGGGCGTAATGTGGGCCACTCCACCCCTGGTCTGGGACCTCTCCCTGCTGATGTGAGCAGGCTTCTCCTGCATGAAAACACATGGAGAGAGTGTGAGCAGGACACCTGGCACTGAGTGGAATGTTTGTGCGGTGAACGGCGCCATGGACAGGAATGAGGATGTGAGCTTGAGAGGATAAGCGCCTGATGGAGGTGTGAGTGTGGGTAAAATTTTTAGCTCGGTGGGCAGGCACGTGCCTGACCCAACTGAGTGTAAAATGATGTGCGATGACGCCGGGCGTGCATCCCAATGTCATCGTGCACTTGCACAATATTTTGATCGGCAGACGTGTACCGAAGTTGGCAGCTCACCCGGCGACAATTAAATGGCCTATTAAGGCCAATAACAGATTAATTAAAAGAAATTTTTCACTGCCCATCCATCCTTATGGCAGGCGGGTAGGTGAAAGGGCCAAGCGGCCTATGCACTTTTTTTGAAACTTCATCCATGGGCGGGATGAGGTTTCCAAAAGCAAATAAAAATCAAATAAAAACTTTATTTTTGCATTATTAACATGTCCCTACATGTGAGAGTCCCGTGAGGGGACGTGTTTCATTACATTTTTATTAAAATTTTTTTTTTCATATATTTTCATTTCCCTGAGGCAGCTCTCTGCCTCAGGGAGATTATGTAGCACTCACTCCTCCCCACATCTGCATAGGCAGCGCTCTGCGCTGCCACTCATGTTTCACACTGGGCGGGCCTTAATTGGCCGGCCAGCGTGAAATTGCCTTGCGGGCCCGAACGCGGTCGGCGGTCAGCTTCCTGACTGCCCCCTCCCGCCCCCGCCGAACCTGCATGCCAAAGGCAATATTCTGCCCTGTGTGAGAGTTAGTGGTGTTGTCCTTTGAGGTGTGAGATCCCTGTGGATGTGTGATGTGTTTGTGAGTGCGTGAGTTGAGAGTGATGAGAAGAGTGAGTTACCCTGGCGGAACGGATGAGACCATTCATCCTGTAGTGGCACTGGGTGGCTGTCCTCTTTTGTTGGGCATTGGCGCTGACCACCACTGCCACCACCTCCCAAGCCTGGTTATTAACGCCACTGCCCATCCTGTGGTCAGAGTGGGGGTAGAGGACATTGCGGCAGGCCTCCACGATATCCAAAAGACGTTCCAGTGTTGTGTCAGTAAACCTGGGGGCTGCAGTCTTTTTGCCTTTTGTGGACATCTTCCCTAAAGTAGTTGTGGCCTGGAAGCACTGAGATGTGTGTGCCCGGCTAGACTTTAAATATGGCGCCCGGCATGGTGAAGCGACAAGATGAGGACAGGTGGGCAAATGAGAACTCACCCATGATCGAAATGGCGTGTTTCCCAAGAATGCATAAATGATGTGACGGGATGGGGGTGATACTGCGTGAAAACCTGTCATCGCGGCCGGTGGATAAAATGATGTTTTACCCGTCTGCTACCACACTTAGTGCAAATCTGGGACGATTCCGCCCACTACCTTTGTAGGCAACTTAAATTTTAAACCACGGAAAGGAATACCCACCTCCCTTCTTACTTTTAGCACAACCAAAAACAACTTACCTCACAGTAATAAGTTGCACTGTCCTTTAAGTGGACAGTCAATTCTCCCAGAATCAGTCCGAAATGATTCTTAGCTCCCGAGGATTTACTTCCGTTCTTTTCCTTTCACAGCCTGGTAACCTCTAGCCCCAGAACTGTCCTTCACTGTGAGAGTATTACTGGAGATCCTCTAGCACAAGCAAGGCCAATCTTCCAGTCTCATTTTACCTCTTCAAGAATTTGACCTTTTCAATCCAAGCATGAGCTTTCACCTACACTCCAGTGTGGTGAGCCAGAGACTTTCGACCTCTAGCTGCTCTCTCTTGGCAGGTTAACCTGTCTGTGATATGCAGTGATATTTTGGGGAAGACTGGAACCCTATATCACAATGGCTTCCTCTGTACCCTTCTCATCTCATAGCCCATTACCTTGGGAACATGAATCGCATGGGCCTGCCTTGTATCCAGGTAGAAATGATGACTAGTTATCATTGAGACCTCAGCTCTCTTTCATCTTGGAAGTAAATAGATTGTTTAAAGCACAACTGTTTATAACATGACATTCTCAACACTTTTCTGGGACTTTGGAGATTCACAGTCTATCCAGTGTTAGCACGTAGCCAAGGTGTTTAAAATTGTCTCCAAGTTTAAACACCTTGCACCTTCTTCCCAATAAAACAACCTGGGTCTGCTTTAATCTCTGACAATCAAAGAACCCAGCTTGTTGTCAAGCAGACTTCAGAATAAGTCACATGACCTGCTTCATTTTTACCTTAAATTAAAAACATAGTCCCAAAACATAACTATCTTTTAAATCTCATAATAGCAAAACCGAAGCTCCAATGCACTCTTCTTGAAGGTGGAGGTAGTATCTGTAGTTGAGGCACAGCAAACAGATACTGAGTGATCTGGGCTAAAGTTAACCTTAGCGATTGAAGGATTTCTCTGTGGGCCTAGTGATTGAAAATGAAAAGGATGGCCCTACTAATGTAACATCTATTCCGCCTCTTCATTCTTCTTTTTCAAATGATGCTGAAATTGTGGACTGCTGCACAATGAACACATTATATGATCGCGTTCTGGCAAATGGTCACTGATGTACGTGAGGGTATTTTTGTGGCGAAATGGCACTGAGCAATAATTGAACACAAACTCTTCCTGCTTTCCAAGTCAAAGTGGGAGTAAAAAGTATAGATAGAAGTAAACGTAGACATCCTCATTGCGATCTTCTGAGATGGGATTCTGTTTTGTTCAGACATGTTATGATCTTCAGTGCAACCAACACTATAAAACCTTTCATTCACATGGAGGCAAAAATGTAGAATTCTGAAAATTTGCTTCATAATCAAATAAATATTAAATGTTTATCTATGCTTTAACCTGACTAACATTTTGATGCTTTTTATTTGCTAAAATGGAATTGAAAAATACATATTTGGATCTCAGTATGAAAACCCTACTTGTAAGACTTATTTTGCAAACTTATTTTACTTCTACAGCAATGCAGGCTGCACCTGAACATGAACTATCTTCCATAACCCTCATCAATCTTAATATGACCCAGCAGATGATCCAACTGATGTTTGTATTGCTAGCAGAAAGGATTTAAAAAAATAAAATAATAGGGTAATGATCAAATGTTATGTATCACATGTTCAACATAATCCCAGGCTAATAAACACCACCAAGCTACATAGGCGTTGATTTGTGTTGACTGAGGTGCAGCTGCTGTTTGATCCTACTCAGCCAGAAATAGATAAGGACTGTTCACTCCTTGAATGTTTAAGCACAGATTGAAGCTAAAAATAAAAGCCCTTGGGAAACACTTCAGACTTTGAATTATAACTGCAAATTGATGTAAAAGTGTACATAGGAATTTAGGAATAAAGGAACAGGAGTAGGCCATTCAGCCTCTCGAGCCTTTTCTACTATCAAATTAAATCATGGCTGATCCGCATCTGCATCTACCTGGCTTGGTTCTGCATCCCTTAATATCCCTGCCTAATATAAATCTATAAATCTCAGTTTTGAAATGTTTGATTAAATCTAGCTTTAAAGCCTTTTTGAGGAAGATTTCTAGATTTCCACAACTCTTTGTGCTTCTGACATCACCCCCCTTGATTGCTTTAGCTCTAGTAATAATATTATGCTTCCTTGTTCTGGATTTACCCCATAAAAGGAAACAGTGTCCCTCTGTCTACCCCATGAAATCCATTAACCAACTTAAATTTATAATTTGTTTATAATTTATAA
Organism: Cetorhinus maximus; assembly: GCF_964194155.1. Classification (NCBI taxonomy): domain Eukaryota; kingdom Metazoa; phylum Chordata; class Chondrichthyes; order Lamniformes; family Cetorhinidae; genus Cetorhinus; species Cetorhinus maximus. The sequence continues at coordinate 47,403,327 of NC_135890.1, read as the reverse complement.
TCATAGAAACAATCCTTTGTTCTTAGAAATAACACTGCAGTATCACAACTCTGGTTCTGATCTTGAATATTAACTAAACCAGATGTTTTCAGGTCTGCATGAATCTGTGTTTTAGGGATTCATTAAACCCCCAGAAATGCCACTGGAGAAGTAGCTTCTGCTAAGTCAGTGTCCCCAGCAAAACAGTAAGAAGAGCAATGGCTCTGAAGAAGAGTCATATGGACTCAAAACACTAACTCTGTCTTTCTCTCCACAGATGCTGTCAGACCTGCTGAGTTTTTCCAGCATTTTTTGTTTTTGTTTCAGAAGAGCAATGGCATTTGGTATAATTTGAATTTCACTGATTGGTGGTAACCCTATGGATCATTATTTTGGGAGAAAATGCCTGTTTTCAAATAAAAAAATAAATAAGGCATATTTATTGAATACTTTTCATAACCACTGGACATCTCAAAGTACCTTACAGTCAATTAAGTTTTTTTTTGAAGAATTGTCACTGTCGTAATGCAGAAAATGTGGCAGCCAACTTGCACACAGCAAACACCAACAAACAGCAATGTGATAATGACTCGATAATCTGTTTTTTGTGATGTTGATTGAGGGATAAATATTGGCTAGGCGACTAGAGATAACTCCCAGGCTGCGTTTGCTGCTGGTGCCAGGAATGTGCACCGGTATGCTGATGGAGGCCCGGTTATCTTCAAAGGGGGCAGTGTGCAGCAGGGCTCATGTGTGGTCATCACTGGCCCTGGCAGCAATAGGAGAGAATGTTGTGAATTTCTATCCTGGACTGACAGTGATGGATTTTGGAAACTCCCTTTATAGAGGGCTAGAAGGGAAGGATTTGTAGACCGCAAACTAGAATCTTTTCCTTGTGGGTTATTTTACTGCAGTCATATTGGTCAGTGTTTCTAAACTCTGCCTCACTATCCCAGTAATGTAATTGGATTGTAGGTTGCTGTGAGTGTTTGACCATATTGCCTCACTCGTTCTTCCTCCTTATGCCACTCTGACATCTAGGCTGCAGGCTCCGGCAGTGACATCATTGGCTGTGTGTGCTTGCGCGGACCAGTGCACATGCGCAGACGAGTGTCAGTGGCCATCTTGTGCAGCCATATTGTGTTGGCAGGCAACATAGTGCAATTCCCCTGCTCTTCGACATAATGCAATGAGATCTTTTACATCCACTGAGCAGGCGGACAGGGCCTCGATTTAACATCACATCCAAAAGACAGCACTCCAACTGTACAGTATTCCCTCATTACTGCACTGGAGTGTCAGCCTTTATTTCTTTGCTCAAGCCCTATTCATCACAATTTCAACCACCAGTGAACCTTTTCATCCATCAATAGACTTGAATGTTCTTCCTTATTTATCTTTCAGACACAACATGGATACCCACATGGCATGGATAGCATCTCCCAATGGGTTCTAGAGGATGGTCTGGAACCCTAAGAAACAATGATCACAGAGCGAGAATATTCTTTAGGAAATTCAAAATAACCTCTCCATGCACTCTTCCACAGTATTTGTGCTCCTGGTGCCAGGTGCCAATTTGTACCACTTGCCAGGACATTTCATCTTGATATTGTGACCTGTTTTGATGTGAACAATTGCTCTGTAATGACTGATACCAACCAAAATCCAAGACTGAACTGATTTAGCAGGATTTCTTACGACACTGAAAAATGCAATTAATGGGATTGTTTATTTATTCATCATAAAAGCATTTAAAAACACTTCAGAAAGCTGCACAAACTAATTCCAAGAACCACAGAAAGTTTATCCTCTTCTTAGCTTTCTGCTACCAATCACTTTCTTAATTCAAGGTAACTAATGTCTGGAATTAAAATTAAATTTGCTGAGAGTATTCTGATATTATCAAGTATATTTCTGTCTGATAAGTAATTTAAATCTTTTCCACTCAAGTGGCTAAACTTACATCTCATCGGATGAAAAGAGGTAAAGTCTTTTAATGCTTGTCCGTGGTGTTTCTCACATGGGTCTCTTAGAATTTTATGCAACGCCAAAAGCAGATTCTTGATCAGCACCACGTACACTCGGTGTCAGGAGCAGCTTTAACTGTGTACAGAGAGACCCATGCTTCTAGATGTTTCTGGAACCTCTTCTCTCTATGCAAGCACAGTTGAGAGTCAAATAGTTATCATGACCTTGTCATGGTGTACTGTACTAAAACAGAAGTGTTTGTTATGCATATAGTGCTTCTGTTTATTAAGTTGCAAAACTGTTAAAGCTGTGAATGAAGACAGATCTGATTTCTGTCCATTTTAAGTGCAGTGTTAGGATGTGCATTTGATTCAAGTCCCGTATTTTAATATTCCAAAGTCCATTTAAGACTTGAACAGCACTTATGGGCAGGCTTCTCTGGCACCTCTTTCAGATAAATGTAAACAATTCAGCTTAATAAATGATCCTTGACTCAGTGTTAGACTCCAACTGTTACAGTCTTTCTTGACTTTATCACGGCTTACCATGTTCATTGATCCTCTAAACCTTTGTTCCTTATTCCTCCTCAGGTTGTTCTACTCAGTTGTTCTTTTCCCTATTATCCTCAATCTTTGTGGCACCATCTCTTATTCTAATTGTTTCGTATAATCACAAAGCTGTGAAACTCTTAAAGCCCTTCCTTCAACATTCAATTAAAGTATTTTTAAATCTCAAGGTTTGTGTTATCTAAGTAGCACACTATTGATTTATCTTGTCTCCTTTCTTACTCATTTCCACATTACCTGTGTCTTGCAATAGGAGCTTTGACTCCAATACAAAATAAGGCTAAAATTTAGATAGCATTTTAAAAAAATGCAATTGGGCTGAACCAGGTTTGGAATGGCCTCTTCATTTAAAAGTGGTCCTGTACAAATATGGTGGGGAGATCATAATATCCTAAGAACTAGGTGCAGGAGTAGGCCATTCAGCCCCTCGAGCGTGCTCTACCATTCAATAAGAGCATGGCTGATCTGATTGCGGCCTTACCTCCACTTTTCTGTCTGTCCCCATAACCTATGAGTCCATTGGAGATGAAAAAATTGATGCCAGGATTTTCTGGTCCCACTGTGGCAGATGCAGTGAGCCAGCCCAAAGTCCATTGACTTCAGTGGCACTGGTAAATGACGCTGGTAGGCAGGACTGGAAGATCCCGCTGGTCTAACTGTGCCTTGAATATATTCAATCTGGGATGCAAGTTTGAAAATTAAGGGAATGAATTTTGCAAACTGCTGTGACCTGTTGTGGTTAAATGCAAATAACTGACAGTTGGACTTTTAATTTATACCAGAGACCCCTTTACTTTCCTAAATTTTGTGCAAATTTTGCAGAGTTGTGAGCTAGGTATTTTATCAGTGATTTTTTTATTATGAAGTAGTCACCTGTGGATCTTGGTACTAATTTTCCATTCCGAGAGGGTGTCACAATTAATTATAGGTGTGCTTCTATTTGAAGTGTTTCTGCAATACCTGTTTGCACTGGAATTTGTCCTGTCCCTATTATAGGATAATGCCAGCATTGGATGGGTCATTTAAAAAAAACAATCATGCAAAGCTATGCATGCACAGTTATTGAAAAGGTATGAATGTAATCTTCATTTCCTGGCTGTAGACCCATTTTCAGTGCCAGGTGCAGGCCTGTACAAGCCAGCAATGCAAAAACTATGGTGGTCGGCTGGCAGCCAATAGAGGGACTGAAGCTGCTTCTTGAGCTACTGCTCCTTACCATCATAGCCAGTGGGGCTGCCTCCCTTATATTACAGTACTGGTGCTGAAGAGAGGGATGCCAGCACTATTATATATTATAAATACGTCATTGCTCTTGATGCCTTACCCCGTCGGCATGATTGGAAATAAACATTAACACTAACCTACCCATGTGGGTTAACTCTGATGATGAATTTATGGTACGGGACAACACTGCCACCTTGAATTCATGCAATGCAACATCCTGCAGCCAAACCTGTCTCCTACCCGCTGTGTAGCACACAGTCAGGTAATCAGGTCAGCCATGATCTAACTGAAAGGTGGAATGGGCTGAATGGCCTCCTCCTATTCTTTTATTTATATGTTAATTTGAGCACTAGATTATGGTGCCACCTTAATGGAACTCTTTATCACAAAATCTTGCTTGTTATCACCAAATATTAGTGTTTTGGGAACAGACTGATTTAGGATGACTAGTTTATTTGACAACAGTGAAAGCAACCAGCTTCAAATTGCAGTTAGCTGTCAGCTCGATTGGAATTTGTTACACAAGTGACATTTAGTCAGACTCGGGGTTAAAAGATGATCTAACCAAAAGAAGGTGACACATTCTGTGGCTCTTTGAATGTGTATTAGTAACTTGACACTTTGCAATCTGGGACTGTTTCTGTAATTGAACTTGAAAATATGCCTCAATAAAATCACTTTTGTACTGAGATTAAATACTTTGCAACTAAAAACACAAGTCTCACCTGTATGTCAGATATATTTCATTGTTCATTCTGGGTTAAAGAATAGCAAACTAGTGTTCAGAATTCTGCGATTCCAAGGCAGATGTTTCACTACAAATGAAGTGTCATTTTATTAAATTACAAGATAAATTAATCAGGGTTATTTCTCTGTTAATAATGTTCCCCGTGTTTGTCACCTTTTACTCTATGGTAAAACTCTCACTTCTGAATCTGATGGTTATGATTTTGAGCCCCTCTTCAGATATTTGAGCACCACCATCTAGGCTGGATATTTCAAGAACACAAGAAAAAGAAGCAGGAATAGACCACATGGTCCATCGAGTCTGCCCTGTCATTCAATATGAGCATGGCCAATCTTGGGCTTTGACTCCATTTTCCCGACTACTCCCCATATCCATTCATTCAGTACTGGGAGGATGCTGCATTGTCAGAGATGCCATCTTATGGATGGAACAGTAAACTGAGGACCTAAATACCCTCTCAGCTTGACATGAAAGATTTCTTGGCACTACTGCATAAAGAGCAGAGTTCCACCAGTGTCTGGGCCAATATTAATCCCTCAGCCAATAGCACTAAATCTGGTTGTTTATCTCAATGCTGTTTGTGGGACTTTGCAATTTGTTTGCTGTGCTTCCCTATATTAGAATAATGATTGTGAAGTGCTTTGGAACATCCTGAGGGATGAAGCATGCGATATAAATATATAAGTTCTTTCTTCTTTTGTGTTTTATTGCATTATATGATTTTCATTTTGAATCTTGGGAGTACTGTGACAAGGAAACTTGCCAGCTAGAAGCAGCTCATTTCGATATTAACTAAGTTGGACAGTTATCTACGGCACTGGCTGATAATTGCACATATGAATGTCCATATGTGTGTGACGACAACCACTAAGGTACTTATCTTTCTACAATACAGTGAGAAAACAATATTCTTATCGGACATTTCTTCAAAAAATTTTTTTAAATTACCACCTTTAGCACCACTGTGATTATCCTCCTCTATCAGCATCTCTGTCCCATCTATGACCCTTTAGTGACATTAGCTACCAGGAGCATCCAGTTCCATTACAAACTATGAGGGATGGGATGCCTTCAGACTAGCCTGGGGGCTGTCCCAGAGCTGACCAAGCCTGAGAATTCATATGACAGCTATAAATCCATAGGAGCATTCTCCTGATGACAGCAGAATGGCCTCAGGGAGGAGGACAGGAAGCCACACTGGCGTTGACTACAACAGGAGTATCACGTGCAGTTTTAGGGTTCAGGTTAGAAGGAGGGTGTTGAGGCGATAGAAAGGGTACAGCATAGATTTATTAAAATGTTTCCTATTATGAACAAGTACAAGTGCAAATAAGAATCTGAAAATTTGAGGCAGTTTTCATTCGGTATGGGCAGCTTAGAGTGTGAATTGATGGAAGTGTTTAAAATTATGAATTGATGGACAGGGTACATAGAAGTGGATTGTTCCCTGGATTTGAGGAATCTCGAACAAGGGGGCATATATAAATGTAGCAGGATTGTGAGGCTGTGGAATGTATTATCAATGTTAGTGAATGAATCAGAGGTCCAAGTCAATATGTAAGGATAGGTTTGATAGACGGCTGAAGGAAAGGCGGAATAAAGGGATTACTGTTCAGGTAGATGATAACACTAACTTGGTCTGGTTGAGCTGAATGGTCCTCTTCTGTGTTGTAATTTGTATTTGCCTCCATGTAAGGATGATATTGTCTGTGGTTGCACCCTCTGGCCAGGGTGCGTGGAGAGGCACAGGTAGAAGGTAAGGGCACTTGAAGGATCCTATGTTTCAGGAAATGAGAACAGGGTAACCCTTCATATTGAAACATTGCACTTTAGGGACGTGGCAGTCCCTTTTAGTGGACACTGGTACATGATTTTACCTTCTTCCTTCAGTTCATTGCTTCTTACAGACTCCTGCTTCCTGTAGATGCCCCTGGGCCCTTCTTGTTTCTTCACCACCTGCATCTCTCACTATGGCCCTTATTGCCTCTCATGATTCTGCTAATTTTTTTCTAGGTTATCTGGATCGTCAGTTGTCCCTGCTTCTTCCTCATCATGCAAGCCTTTTTCAAAACAACTCCATCCAGCTTTGCTGCCCCCACCCTGATTGTGTTTCACCTTGAATATTCCAGGCCATTTAGGCTTCATTACATTGCTGCAGCCTTATTCTTTTTTTCCTTAAAAATAAACTTACCTCCCCTGCTAATGAAACTCTTTTCTATCCCTCTGAGAATCACAATTGGATTTTTTAATTCCTCTATTGTTCTCCAGCCTCTTCCTGGTTGCACGCTTCAACCTCAGTCATTTTTCTTCCAGCCTCTTTCAGCCAAAGCAATCTTGTCCGATCTCCCACTCCTTCTGTTCATGCTCAGTCAACTGTTTTATTCCCCTCTTGCAGTTCACAGTCCCATTTTTCACTGATGCTCCAATTACAGTCCCACAGCTTCATCCCACCTCCAATCCACTGTTCATCCAGAACGAAGAAACAGTAAAAACTAGGAAATAAGAATCCTGGTCCGAACTGATCTTGTATACCCTAAAATGGAACACTAGTAAAAACTGGGAAATAAGAGTACTGGTCCAAACTGTTTTCTTCCTTCTGGGGTTTGCTCCATATCTGACACAACTTTAGCACTTACAACGTTCTTCTCCCTCTGCCAGCTTCATCCCAATTCCCATTACTCACTGATTCTTCACATACTTCAGGCTATCATGCCTTCCTCTCCAAACACCCACAGAATGAACAATATAATTTAATCCCATTACATTGCTGACTACCCAACTTCCCTTCCTACTGTCATGTTAGCTGACCTTGTTAACAGTCTCTCTTTTCAGGTTCTGTCCCTATCATCCCTGATCACCCAACTCCTCCAATAAACAACCCTTGATCTCTCTATTTTTGTCCTGTCTCCAACTTCACTTTCTTCTCCAAAATCCTTGAAGGTGTTGTCATCTCCCAAATCTGTGCCCGTTTTTCTCAGAACTCCATGCTTGAATTCCACCAGTCCGATTTCTGTCCCTGCCACAGTATCAAAATGGCTCTTATCGAGGTCACAAATGACAATCCTATGTGACTGACAAAGGCAAGCAATCTCTTCTCACCCTTCTCAACCTGTCTGCTGCCTTTGACTCAGTAGATCACTCCATCTTCCTCCAACACCCTCTCCACTGTCATCCAGCTGGGTGGCACTGCACTCACCTGATTCCATTCTTATCTATCTAATCGTATCCAGAGAATCACCATCAATGGCTTCTCTTCCAGTCACACACATTTACCTCTGGTGTTCCCCAAGGATCTATCCTTGGATACCTGTGGTTTCTCATCTACATACTACCTCTTTGCGACATCATCTGAAAACATGACATCAGTTTCCACATGCATGCTGATGACATCAAGCTTTACCTCACCATCACCTCTATCAACTATGCCACTGTCTCTAATTTGTCGAACTGCTTACCTGACACCCAGTACTGGATGAGCAGAAATTTCCTCCAATTAAATATTGGGAAGAATGAAGCCATTGTCTTCCCTTCCTGCCATAAAATCTGTTCCCTCACCACTGACTCCATCCGTCTCCCTGGCAACTGTCTGAGGTTGAACCGGATTGTTTGCGATCTCAGTATCATATCTGACCCGGAGATGAGTTTTCAACAACATATCCACAATGTCACTAAGACCACTTATTTCCACCTCCATTATGTCGCCTAACTTCACCCCTTTTTCAGCTCTAATGCTGCTGAAACCCTCATCCATGCCTTCGTTGCTTACAACTTGACTATTCTAATGCATTCCTGTCTGGCCTCCCACATTCTATCCTCCCAAACTTGAGGAGATCCAAAGCTCTGCTTCATGTCCTAACTCACACCAAATACCATTCACCTACCATCCCTGCGCTCATTGACCTAGTCCCTCCTAGTTAACAAAACCTCAATTTTAAAATTCTCATCTTTGTTTTCAAATCCCTCCTTGGTCTTGCCCTCCCTCTCTGTAATCTCTTGCAGGCCATACAACCTTCTGAGAATATCTGCGCTCATCTAATTCTGACCTCTTGAGCATTCCCAATTTGAATTGTTCCACCATTGGTGGATATGCCTTCAGGTGCTTAGGCCCTAAGCTCTGAATTCCCTCCCTAAACCGCTCCACCTCACTACTTTTCTCATTTAAGATACTCCTTAAAACCTCCCTCGCGGACCAAGCATTTGGCCATCTGACCTAATATCTCTTCATGTGGCTCAGTGTCATATTTTGTTTTAGACTTGCTCTACTAAGTGTCTTGGGATGTTTGATTACATTATTGGTGCTATGCAAATACAAGTTGTTGTTGTAAGCATCTTCTCACCTTCAATCTCCACCCCAAAGGAAGAGAGACATTCATTTATAAAGCACCTTTCATGACCTCAGAATGCTCCAGAGCTCTTTATTGCTGATTACACAGTTTTGAAGTGTAGTCACTGTTGTAATTTATGAAAGATGGTGGATAATTTGTGCAGAACAAGATCCCACAAATGTGATAATGACCAGATCACCTGTTTTAGTGATATTGATTGAGTGGTAAATAATGGCTAGGGCAAAGGGGATGAGCTCACCCGCCCTTCTTCAAAATAATGCTGTGGGATCTTTTATGTGCACCTGAGAGAGTAGACCCAGCCTTGGCTTAACATGTCATCCGAAATACAGCATCTTTGACAGTGTAACCCTCACTCAGTATTGTACTGGATTGTCAGCATAGATTCTGCGCTCAAGTTTCTGGAGTAGGTCTTGCACCCCTAACCTTCCAACCCAGAGAAGAGAGTGCCACCCGCTGAGTCATGGTTGACACCCTAACCTGCACTCCAAGGCTTTGCGGTTTGCTTGGACCATGAGGGTGGCTTTTCAAAGTCAACTTAAACATTAATGCAAGGGACTAGGAGCGCACCCCTCCATCAGTGTTCAATGGCCACCTGTCCCAAAAGGATCCTCAAGCTTGCTCAGCCACCCAATGGTTCTGCAGCACCATAGCACTCATGCAAGTTTGAGGTTCTGTGCGCAAGGGGTTAACAGTAGAGGTGCAATCATTGGCACTGTCAGGAATTAGTGCTGCTTGAGTGGGGACATTTGTCTGACTAGCCTGACTCCAAGCATGTCAATCGAGCTCAAGCTAAACGCTCTCTACTGCGGAAAGTGCTCACCTTTGACATGTTTAGGCATTCTCGGCATATATTTGTGTTCAAACTTCAGTCTGTGCTGCCATGACCCCACTCACCCCCACCTTGCAATGCAGCCCTTACCCTGAGGTTCCCTTCTCCCCTTGCACTGTCACCCATGCCCTGTGGTTCCCTTCTCCCTGGCACTGTCAGCAATGCCCCAAGGTTCCTTCTCCCCAGCAGTGTCATCCTAGCCCTGAGGTTCCCTTTGCCCCGGCACTGATGCCTTTGCCCCGACACCACGGGCTGAATTTCCCCCACATCGGGGGGGAGGTTGAAGGGCGGGTGAGTACGGGTGGGCTTCCGCTCAGCGCCCCCAATCGGAAGTGCACCGCCATTTTACATAGGCGGGCCAATTAAGGCCCGCCCAGCGTGACGTCTGCACAGAAGTGCTATGCGCTCCCTGTGCGGGCAGGGGGGGAATCCCAAAATCGAAAGTGCACTCTTTCACGCATGCGCACGAAAGAGCGCGTTCATCTCCCTGAGGCTAAGTGCAGCCTCAGGGAGATCGACTCTAAATGTGATAAAGAAAAAAATAGAAAAATAAAATCTCCCTTACATATCCCCTCATGTCTGAGTTGGAACATGTTCATAATTTTCACAAAAACCTTTATTTAATTTTTTTAAAGACTACATGAAACATGTACATGGATGAGGTGTCATGTTTTTTTCTAGTTCCCGCCGGGGCTCCTGGTCTGCCCGCCAACCTTAGGGTTGGACGGGCAGGTCCTTTAATTACTTAATTGACCCTGTCAATGGCCTCAATAGGCCATTGACAGGCCGGCGGGCCCGCAGCTGATTTCGCTGCGCTCCCGCCATTCTGAAAACTTAAATCAGGCACGGTGACATCGGGAGCTCCCCCCAACGTCACCACGTATTATTTTACACGTCGGTGAGCGGGCCCCGCCCCCACTCGCCGACTCGTAAAATTCTGTACCACAAGTCAGCCACGAAGAAGCCACTGTGAAGACTTGCCTGTGACTTCCCCCCTGAATCCGCGGAGCCGCTTCCTTGCATTGGGATCATCGCGAGTGCTACGCAAAGTTGCATTCACTCACCTCCGCATTCCCCTTGAAGTTCAGGTCACCAGGTGCATGCCTTTTAAAAGCAGTTGTAAATCACGCCGTTGTAAAATCATGCCAACGTGCACTTTAAATTTGACTTGTGGGGGGGTGATTCCGGCGTGTGGCCACAATAATGAGATGCAAATGCATTCAAATTAAGTTCCCGACATTCGAGGGTGGGAAACGTGGCCTGCCATTGATGGGAGGAGGGGACAATCGCTTCCTGGATTCAATTCAGCGGGAATTGCACCTAGGGACTTCTTGCGAGATTCTCTGATCTCGCCACTGAACACGCCCAATCCCAGCCACAGTAAATATGCTGAGAAGGGCATTTCTTTGGCACCTTTTAAATTTATTTTTTTAGTTGAAAGTGTCATTGGATATTTGATGCATATCAAAAGTCACGTAGCACGAACAAAGATTCACAACTGTGGCCCAACACAATACTGCATGCAATGGAAAGTGAACTGTCAGATGTGAACGCAGGTAATGGATTTTATTACACTTAATTTAGTTCAACTGGATCAAGCCACCAGTCAGTTTGCAAGTGAGTCATAGAGGGAAAAATTGTTTGCTGGAAACGCGTTCAGGAAAAAAAATATATTTTGACAGCAACATCAGCACTAAGTGCCGAAATAGCAGATCAACTTCTTAAAAGATAAACTTTAAATTAAGTCGGTACTTCGATATACATAGAGCAGCTGATTATGTACATTTATGTAGCTGCAATCTATCGATGGTCTGAATACATAATGGGCAGAATTTTACGGCCCCTCCCACAGGCGGGACCTTCCAGTCCCGCCGAAGTCAGTAGAGTTTTGAACAGCTCGCTGCATTTTTTGGCCCTGTCCCCACTGTGATGAGGCCGTAAAATTCCGCCCAATAATGCCGCGCTGTGATCTTTGACAGTTATTGGTAGGATTTAAATAATATTTTTAAAAATCAGGTTTTCAAGAAATTACAGAACCCAATTACCAAAAATAAATAAAAGTTCAGCCAATTAAATTGCTCAAAATATCTTTATTTTAAAATCTCCTGAAATGCCATTAGTCTGCAGAACCTCATGCTCCCAGCTCCTTCCAGTGCCCTAATGGCCCCATTATCTTCACAGAATCCAAGGTACCATCAGTTTTCCCAGATCTCCAACATCCTGGGTCCTCATATATTCCGCCTACAGTGCTCCCAACCTAAAAGCCTGGTCAAAAGGGTAGATTTTAAAGAGCATCTGATAAATGAAAATCATAAAATTTAAAATACATTGATCAGCAACATTTTTTTTTGCTGTTATAGGGATACTTGTGATGAGCTATGAATCCTCTAAATTGAAAGGGCCTGTCTTCAGGCTCCTATAAGGTGCTACTCCAGTGGCTGCAGCATGGTTGGTGGAAGGCAGTTTGACTATCATCCTTAGAGGATGACCTTGGGCAGCTCTGGGCCTCGGGAGGTGCAGCTTTAGACTGCACCACCTTGCCCTGGGCTGCAGCGGACTGGGTTGGTTGGCTGGCAGGCAACAGCAAGCGCGGTGGAAGAGCGGTATGTTTGGGAGCACAAATGCTGTCATCCGAAGAGACGACAGCAGGTTTTGACCCCATGGTGCCACTGCCGCTCCCCTAGGAAGGTGCTTCAGCAATCCTAGTGCTCTGTTAGAGAGCAGATTGCTGGACTACTGTGACACAATGGTTTCCAGAGCCATGATGGCAGCACTCTGAACGTGTATGGCAGAAAGCTGACAGCAGTCTGAGCTGTCACCACAGCACTCAGGCTGAATGGCAGATTGCACATTGTGATTCCTGCACCTGTTTTAAGGGGCTAACCAATTTAACATCCCCCCCCTGCCAAAACTTTAAACCATCAACAATGCTTGTCAGTACTATGTAGAATGCATTGTGGTGTGCAATTCCTACCTGGTTTTGTATACGTTGGACTGGATTTTCATCTCTGAGGCGGGTAGTGGAATTCGAGAAATTTTCCAGCTCGGTGCACCCACCTCGGGAGAAAGTGCCAGCAAGGGCGTGATTTTCATTCCGGGCAGTGGTTGCTCACTGGAGTTGGGCCCACTACCTCTGGAAAGTGTTCGAAGTCAGCCACAGCAGCTGCCTGGTGCCGAGGTGGGCTGTTTAAAAGGCTCACCTTGGTGCTCTGGGACTTCGTAATAAAGACTGGAAAACAAAAAACTGCCCTCCAGCCCTCAACCACCCCCCCACACTCGTCATGTCCCATTCATGCCACCTCATGCTCCTCAGCCAACCCCCATGGCCCCTCATATCCTTCATGTCAATCTCTACGCTCTGTATAGATCCAATAAGCCCTGTAGTGACAATGGTATGTGTTTAAAAAAAGCTTTAAAAAAACCATCATTCATTCCTAACTTGCCACTTTCTAAAAGGTCCTTTCACTACAGCCCAATAAAATTGTCAATAATCCAGACCCTTTAAAGTATCAATAGTAGAAACTGCAAGCACTTGAAACCTCTTTACCTTGTGTAAATAAACATTGTGCAATTGACAGAACTGATTGGAGAGCCAGAGTTGTGAGTTTTCCCAGGGGCACGGCTGTTTCAACACTCTAATGGATGTCTAGGCTCTCAGCAAAGCCTCAATATCCATTCTTTGTTTCTCCTTGCTTGGCCTCCAAAATCCACCACTTCATTGCCCCCCCCTCCCTAGGCAGCCCAACCCCCCTCCACCCAAAAGACCTGACTTACCTGGCTCCAGCGCCCATCTTCTCTTCCTCAATGGACTGATTGCAGTCCTGGCAGTGCTCATTACTGAGTCCTGGAATTGCTGGGAACTGCTAGAACTGCCAGCTAATCAGATTTGCTAGCAGCTCTCAAGGGTGGGACATCCCCCCACTGAGGGGTGGAAGTCCCACTCTCACTTCATTCATGCTGACTTTAGTGTGTTATTGCTTAATGTGGGTCAGCTGCTATCCGGCATTTCTTCTGAGGGGCCTATATTAGAAATTAAAGAACTGGAACTTCTTGTTTCAGTACACGTATCCCATTGCCCTCAGTCTGTACTAGACACTATAGTGTTCAATGGGGAATACTTGCGTTTTGCAAGCAGGAAGTGATGATTTCCTTTTAAGCGACCACATTACTGTCACATCATCAGAAAAATTCTTGTGAATTTTGCTCATTGAAGGGACCAAATATAGACACAGCTCTCTGACTGCAAATCAAGGGCAGTGGAAAAAAAAATCCCTCAGGATATCATCCATTGTATTTTTTTCATTTGCTGATGGGATGTGTGCATCGCTGCCAAGGCCAGCATTTTGGGAAATAGAGAGCAAGGAAGTATAATGGAATTCAACAGCGGTACAGTACAATGGGTATCCATGAGGGGAAGGGGGAGGGTGGGCACAGCTGGGAAAGATTGCACAGGGGCTAGTGATCCTAAGAAAAATGAAAAAGATTGTGGAGTTTGGAATGCAGGCTAATTTGATAGGGGCATAGGGGAATATTGGTGATAAAGGAGGGATGCTATGTCCAGAATTTTCAAATGAAATTGTATATGAGACAAGTAGTGATTCATTTGTTTAAACGTACCTCCAGCATAGCATATGTACAAGATGTACTGCAGCAACTCATCAAGGCTCCTTCAACAGCGCCTTCCAAACTGAAGCCCTCTACCACCTAGAAGAACAAGGGCAGCAGGTACATGGGAATGCCACCACACTTGCGATAAAGTAAAACCATCCCTAAAGAATACAAAAAACAAATGTTTTTTAAAAAAATTTGTCTTCCAGTTTTGAAGGAGTTCTTTGAACTTTTATTCTTGTGGGCCCCTGACTTTTGTTTTCCAGACTCAAAAAAATGTTTGGTACTCAGAAACAAGTCCAGCTTCTGTTGGACTGTGTATTTGTGGTTTCTGTTGATGCAGTTTAGTTTTGGGTGCACATCAGGACAAAACTGGATGTTTAACAAAAACAACTCATGGTTTTATATAGCTTCTCACACTGGGAGGGTGTTTCCAAGTGACTTACAACAAGGGAAAAAAATAGATAAGGTGGACAGTAAGCATGGTGAAAGAGGAGAGAAATGGAGTGGCTAGGACGGTGCTAAGATTCCCATTGGCTTCCTGACTTGGCTTAGATATGGGCAGCTTGTTTGCAGTAAGGGGGTCTGTTAAACTTTTTCTTTCACTCTTCCGCTGAATAAACCTTTGCACCGTGTTGGACATGCAAGTTGATAGTAAGGTCAACCAAGCATCTGGGACCTCGGTAAACAATGCAACAACACTCTATCTCCTTTACCAATGAGAGTTAAGAATAGAGAAAGAAACAGAAGAATGACGGAGAAGGGAATAGGATGAATTAAAATCAAATTCAGAAAGAGATATAGAGAGAGGGAAAGAAAGATTCAATTAAGAGAGAGAGAAAAATGACCGAAAGGAAAAGTATTAGGAAAAAATGTAAACTTCAAAACTTTAAAACCTTTAAGCACAATTTACTAGTTATAGGAATGAGACTCCACTGTTTAAATTGTCCCCTCTCTGGGCTGGGGATGTTGAGTAACATTACAGGAACATAAATCTCGACATAAAGGGGTCCTTACATCGTTGAGTACCAGCCCCAGCTTTCTGCGATGACTTTAATTTACCGTAACAGCTGAAATGCAGCAATTCTCGAAACTCACAGGGAGGTTAAAAGCGATTTGCTGCCTCCTCAACACCAAGAGTGGAGTAGCACAAATCTTCCAGCAATCTGTGGTGACTCACAGCTCATGATGTTCTCACCACAAATTGCAGGGTTATCTATACACTAAAAACAGTTGTGCAACAGTTTGTTATTTTCCTAGCATATTCTGGGCAATATGTGAGTGATGTTTCTGCATAATTTATCTTGGGGAGGAATTTCCACAGGCATTTTGTATTTATAAGATTATTCTGGGATTCCTCTGCAACTCTTCGGCCAGAGTATCACATATAACATAAATAATCACATAAAATTCAACCCCTTCATTATTCAACCCTACTGCATAATGAAGACAGGACCATTTATTTGAATAAATGAGACTATAAAATTAATCATTTTCACAACAGTTTATCTAATAACCATGTCCTTCATTACTGTTTATCCATTTAGTGATAGTTATGACCTTACTTAATGGCAGCATTGGTACTTAATGCATTTTTAATTAACTTTTAACCCCAGGAATGGGTGGGCTTGGGTGGGGTAGGAAATTAAAAAGTGAGAAATTTTAAAATCCGAGATCAACCCTCCCCACTTCTAGTTTTAACAAAGGTGCATTGAGGATTGGGTGACTGAACTGCTCTCAGGACGAAGATCAGTTATTGAAATCTTTATTTTCGTATTGGATGATGCTTTCCATTTTGGAGACTAAGTGTGGTGGCAGGCAGCAAAGTTGGCGTGATTGCTGCTGGGCCATAGACATAGTGTCATAGAGTCATAGAGTCTACCACGTAGAAAAAGGCCCTTCGGCCCATTGAGTCTGCGCCAGTCAAACAAGTAACGGTCAAACGGTCAAACAAGTTAAAAGTCAAACGGTCGTTGACAGGGCCCTCAACCGTGTCCGGCCCATCTCCCGCGCATCCGCACTCACGCCTTCTCCTCCCTCCCAGAAACATGATAGGGTCCCCCTTGTCCTCACTTATCACCCCACCAGCCTCCGCATTCAAAGGATCATCCCCTGCCATTTCCGCCAACTCCAGCATGATGCTACCACCAAACACATCTTCCCTTCACCTCCCTGGCGGCATTCCGTAGGGATCGTTCCCTCCGGGACAACCTGGTCCACTCCTCCATCACCCCCTACTCCTCAACCCCCACCTATGGCACCTCCCCATGCCCACGTAGAAGATGCAACACCTGCCCCTTCACTTCCTCTCTCCTCACCGTCCAAGGGCCCAAACACTCCTTTCAAGTGAAGCAGCATTTCACTTGCATTTCCCCTAACTTAGTCTACTGCATCCGTTGCTCCCAATGCGGTCTCCTCTACATTGGAGAGACCAAACGTAAACTGGGCGACCACTTTGCAGAACATCTGCGGTCTGTCCGCAAGAAAGACCCAAACCTCCCTGTCGCTTGCCATTTTAACACTCCACCCTGCTCTCTTGCCCGCATGTCTGTCCTTGGCTTGCTGCATTGTTCCAGTGAAGCCCAACCCAAACTGGAGGAACAGCACCTCATCTTCTGACTAGGTACTTTACAGCCTTCCGGACTGAATATTGAATTCAACAACTTTAGATCTTGAACTCCCTCCCCCATCCCCACCCCCTTTCCGTTTCTTCCCCCTCCCTTTTGTTTTTTCCAATAACTTATATAGATTTTTCTTTTCCCACCTATTTCCATTATTTTAAAATCTATAACTGTAATGCCCTGTCAGTCTTTCCACCCCACTCCCACTAGAGCTGTACCTTGAGTGTCCTGCCATCCATTCTTAATTAGTACATTCTTTTAGATAATATCACCACCTTTTACACGTCTTTGTTCCTTTGTCTGTGACATCTTTTGATTATCTGCTCCTATCACTGCTTGCATGTCCCTACAACCACCCCCACCCCAACTTCTCTCCCCCTCCCCCCGCCTCCCACCCCCACCTTAAACCAGCTTATATTTCACCCCTCTCCTAACTTTACTCAGTTCTGCTGAAGGGTCATGAGGACTCGAAACGTCAACTCTTTTCTTCTCCGCCGATGCTGCCAGACCTGCTGAGTTTTTCCAGGTAATTCTGTTTTTGTTTTGGATTTCCAGCATCTGCAGTAGTTTTTAAACAAGTACCTAACTATTCTAATCCCATTTTCCAGCACTAGGCCCATAGCCTTGTATGCCATGGCGTCGTTAGTGCACATCTAAATACTTCTTAAATGTTATGAGAGTTTCTGCCTCTACCACCCTTTCAGGTAGTGAGTTTCAGATTCCCACCACCCTCTGGGGGGATAAATTCTTCCTCACATCCCCTCTAAACCTAACTGCCCCTTACCTTAAATCTATGCCCCCTGGTTATTGATCCCTACACCAAGGGGAAAAGTTCCTTCCTGTCTACCCTATCTATGCCCCTCATAATTTTATACACCTCAATCATGTCTCCCCTCAATCTTCTCTGCTCCAGGGAAAATAACCCCAGTCTATCCAATCTCTCGTCATAACTAAAACTCTCCAGCCCAGGCAACATCCTGGTAAATCTCCTCTGCACTCTCTCTAGTGCAATCACATCCTTCCTATAATGCGGATTCCAGAACTGCATGCAATCCTTTAGCCGTGGCCTAACCAGCGTTTTATACAGCTCCAGCATAACCTCCCTGCTCTTATATTCTATGCCTCGGCTAATAAAGGCAAGTATCCCATATGCCTTCTTGATCACCTTATCTACCTGTCCCGCTGCCTTAAGGTCATGCAGACCAAGGTCCCTCTGATCCTCATTACTTCCCAGGTCCTACCATTCATTATGTGTTCCCGTGCCTTGTCGTCCTGCCCAAGTCCATCACCTCACACTCATCTGGATTAAATTCCATTTGCCACTGATCAGCCCATCTGACCAGCCCTTCTATATCCTCCTGTAATCTAAGGCTATCCTCCTCACTATTTAGCACCTCACCAATTTTCATGCCATCCGTGAACTTACTGATCAACCTTCCTACATACGTTTATATAAAGCACAAACAGCAAGGGACCCAACATCGATCTCTGTGGAACCCTACTGAACTCAGGCACCCAGTCACAAAAACACCCCTCAACCATTACCCTCTGTTGCCTCCCACTCAGCCAATTCTGGATCCAATTTGTCAAATTACCTTGGATCCCATGGGCTCTTACATTTGTTATCAGCCTCTCATGCGGGACCTTATCAAAAGCCTTGCTATGTCAAATGCATTGCCCTCATCTACATACCTGGTTACCTTTTCAAAAAATTCAATCAAATTGGTCAGACATGACCTCCCCTTAACAAAACCATGCTGACTGTCCTTGATTAATCCCTGCCTCTCCAAGTGTAGATTAATTCTGTCCCTCAGAATTGCTTCGAATAGTTTCCCCATTGTTGACTTTAGACTGACTGGCCTGTGGTTCCCTGGTTTATCCCTTCCTCCCTTCTTGAATAATGGTACCATATTTGTTGTCCTCCTGTCCTCTGGCACCTCTCCTGTGGCCAAAGAGGTATTGAAAATTATTGCCAGCACCCCTGCTAACTCCTCCCTTGCCTCAGTCAACAGCCTGGGATACATTTCATCCAGGCCGAGAGATTTATCTACTTTTAAGCCTGCCAAACCACTTAGAACCTCCTCCCTTTCTATGTTAATTTCTTTAATTATATATAGTCCTTCTGCCTGATTTCCATACCCACGTTGTCCCTCTCACTTGTGAACACTGACACAAAGTATTCATTTAGAACCCTACCTACGTCTTCCGGCTCCACAAACAAATCACCACTATGGTCCTTAATGGGCCACTCTTTCCCTAGTTATCCTCTTACTCTTAATGTACATGTAAAATAACTTTGGATTTTCCTTTATTTTAACTGCCATTGTTTTTTCACGCCCCCTTTTTCTCTCCCAATTTCCTTTTATGTTCCACCCTACACATTCTATACTTCTCTAGGGCTTCCGCTGTTTTGTGCTGTCGGTATCTGCCATAAGCCTCCCTTTTTCTCTTTCCAATCCTGTATATCCCTCGACATCCAGGGTTCCCTGGATTTGTTGGTCCCACCCTTTATCTTTACTGGAATATGTTGGCCCTGTACTCTCCCTATTTTCTTCTTGAATGAGTCCCACTGTTCTGACGCAGGTTTACCTAAAAGTAGCTGCTCCCAGTCCACTCTGGCCAAATCATATCTGATCTTATTAAAATTAGCCTTCCCCCAATTTAGAACTGTGATTTCTGGCCCACCCTTGTCCTTTACCATAACAACCTTGAATCTAACGGAGTTATGATCACTATCTGCAAAATGCTCCCCCACTGATACCTCTACCACTTGCCTGGCTTAATTCCCTAAAATTAAGTCCAGGACCGCCCCCTCTCTTGTAGGACCTTCTACGTAATGGCTTAAAAAGCTCTCCTGGATGCATTTTAAGAATTCCTCTCCCTCTAAACCTGTCACACTATGATTAACCCAGTTAATGTTGGGGAAGTTGAAATCCCCCACTATTACTACCCTATTATTTTTACACTTCTCTGAAATATGCCTACATATCTGCTCTTCTATTTCTCTCTGCATGTTTGGGGTCCTATAGCACACTCCCAGCAATGTGATTGATCCTTTTTTGTTTTTAAGTTCTACCCATATGGCATCATTTGAGGAGCCTTCTAAGATGTTATCGCCCCTTACTGCTGTAATTGATTCCTTGATCAATATTGTGATACCCCCTCCTCTTTTACCTCCTTCTCTGTCTTGCCTGAAGACCCTATACCCTGGAATATTGAGCTGCCAATCCTACCCCCCTCTCAACCATGTCTCTGTGACAGCAATGACGTCATACTTCCATGTGTTATTTGTGCCCTCAACTCATCTGCCTTATTCGTCAGGCTCCTTGCATTAAAATAAATACCATCCAACCTTGCCAAGCTCCCTTGTGCTGGCCTATAATTTCTATGCCTTCCAGACTCAGTTGCTCTCTCTTCTAATTTTGGCTGTGCATCTCCCCCCGCTGAACCTCCTCTCAGGATCCCATTCCCTTGCCAAGTTAGTTTAAACCTTCCCCAGCAGCACTAGCAATCCTCCCCGCAAGGATGTTGGTCCCATTCCGATTCAGGTGAAACCCGTCCGCCTTGTACAGGTCCCACCGCCACCAGAAATGGTCCCAATGTCCCAGAAATCTAAAGCCCTCCCTCCTATACCATCTCTCCAGCCACACATTAATCTGCTCTAACCTATTTCTATACTCACTAGCACGTGGCACCGGAACTAATCCGGAGATTACTACCTTTGAGCTCCTGTTTTTTAATCTGTTTCCTAGCTCCTTAAATTCTGCTTGCAGGACCTCATCCCTCTTTCTACCTATGTCGTTTGTACCAATATGTACCATGATCTCTGTTTGTTTTCCCTCCCCTTTTAGAATGCCCTGCAGACATTCAGTTACATCCTTGACCCTGGCACCAGGGAGGCAACATACATCCAGAGATGAAGTCACATCTACGGCCGCTGAAATGCCTGTCTGTTCCCCTTACTATCCAGTCTCCTACCACTATTGCTCTTCCCCTCTTTTTCCTCCCCCCCGTGCAGCTGAGCCACTCACAGTGCAATGAGCACGGCTGCACTCCCCAAAGGAACTGTCACTCTCACCGTTTTCCAACACAGAAAAATGGTTCTCGAGCAAGATGATCCTGGGGATTTCCTGACTACCTGCCTGACATCTTTCTTCTGACTGATGGTCAGCCACTCCCTCTCCGATTCCAAATGCTTGTCATCGGACTCGGACTCTGCAAGGGCCTGGTCTCCAGTGGTCCTCCATGTGTCAGAGGCCTCGGCTGCCACTATTGTCACCTGCAGTGGACACGTGATCGTGAGATGATCACCTGACAGTAAGCCCGAGCCTACTGTAGAACTAGGACCACTGAGATACATGTACCCGCACTGGTGGAGGGTGCAGGTGAGCGCTGAGACGGGTCTTCTTCGACATACTCATCTGAGGTGATTTGGGGGCTTGGGCTGAGACGTTTGCTCGAACTCTTCTGCCTTTTATTGCTAGCGGCTGGAATAGAGGGTCGTGAAGGCTCGAAACGTTAACTGATTTCTTCTCCACCGTTGCTGCCAGACCTGCTGAGTTTTTCCAGGTAATTCTGTTTTTGTGTTAGAGATAATTAGTGATTGACTAGGCAGGCTCCTACACGATGGGCCGTTCACAATCCTTGTCCGGATGTGGCCGATGTACACTGGATGGACCCCAACTGGTTTGTTTGAGGCCAATTTCACCTTCCACACAAGAGTGAGCTCTGTCCTCATCAGCCAGCTCTGCTGCCTGCGGGTACATGTATCTCAGTGGTCCTAGTTCTACAGTAGGCTCGGGCTTACTGTCAGGTGATCATCTCACGATCACGTGTCCACTGCAGGTGACAGTAGTGGCAGCCGAGGCCTCTGACACATGGAGGACCACTGGAGACCAGGCCCTTGCAGAGTCCGAGTCCGATGACGAGCATCTGGAATCGGAGAGAGGGAGTGGCTGACCATCAGTCAGAAGAAAGATGTCAGGCAGGTAGTCAAGAAATCCCCAGGATCATCTTGCTTGAGAACCGTTTTTCTGTGTTTCTCATGCAAGGAGAGTATCCTCAGCTCAAGGTTACCCCCTCTGGTCTTGGCTGTCTCCAGCCAATCATGGATAATCTTGTCCTTCACAAAGACAGCTGGATTGACGGCGAGCACTATGGATGAAAGAGCAGTTCAGAAACATGCATGCTGTTTTGTTTGCCGAGCCCTCCCCAGTAAGGGATTCAGAGTTTGTGCAGAGTCTTACATGAGATGGTGATCTTAAAGTGGCTGGCAGACATGTAGTGCTGATGTCCCATCTGCTGGTCGTGTGTGACATCCCTATGGGTTCTAGCCCATAGACTGCCTGATACCCTTATGAGAGTGTGAGTTTCGAGCGAGTAGAAGTTTCACTTACTGTGTTGAAGTGCATCAGGTCATTCATTCGTTTGCTGCGCTGCAGGGAGGTCCTTTGTGTGCCACAGGTGCTGACCTCCCTGGTGACCTCCTCTCAGGCAGGTATGGTCAGCTGAGAGGACCTCCTGCTCCCATTCCTTGGAAAGAGGACCTCCCGCCTTTCCTGAATGGCCTGGAGGAAAATCCCCATGGAGGCCTCGCTGAACCATAGAGCAGACGGTTTGGAATGTTTGGTCAGCATGCTAATTTAGACCTTCAGCACACACATGGGCTAAAGTGAGTGTCGTGTGCCATTTAAATATGGTGCCAGGATCTTCAACGTCATGAGTTAACGGCAGGTCAGGAGAATCACTATCTGTCCTCTAACATGGTTCGCACAACCCCAGGACAGTCTCTTGAATATGCCTCCGACAGCATGGTATATAAATGGCATGTCTCAGTCCCAGGACAGTCTCTTCAACATGCCCATGATTGTGTGGTCTCAATTGTTCATTGAGCACATTCTAGCCCTGCATCTATCTTCCCCCTTCCCTCCTGTGTTTCACCCCCACAGTCCTGCCTCTGTCTTCCCCCTCCCCTTCTTTGTTCCAAACCACCACCCCCCTTCCCCTGCCCCGTCCTGCCTTGGTCTTCCCCCTACGCTCCCATGCTCCCCTACCCTAGTTTAGCCTCCCTCTCTCCCTCCCCCATTGGTATTGCCTCCCATGCCAAGCCTTGGCATGGCTGGTGATACAGGCAAAAGCAGAGTCCATGTACTTCAAAATTGTTGATGAAGTGAAGCTCACCAGGCCCATGCCATTTATATATAGTCGGGAAACAGACTGTTCTAATTATCCGCTTATGGGGCACTTAGTTTGGAGGGGGAGTGCGATTTCGGCAAGTTGGCCTTTTAATGAGCATTCATGAGATGTAAATGAATGTAAATATGGTTCCTGACATAGATAGTGGGGAACTCAATCCACCTTTAACCCGTCATCAAAGTCAGGAGAACAAAATTCAAAGCTAATTTCCCGCCAGCTGGAAACTGACTTTTTCCATCAGACCAGAATTAGTGCCCCCACCCACCACGATTCTCGCCACTGGCAGGAGTGGAAAATTCCATCCATTATTTTTTAGTTTTAGCTAATTTCAGTTGGAGTGTCTGGGGCCCAGAACACCAGGCAGATGAAAGGGCTGGATCCAAAGGTTATGCACATTGATAGTACTTCTTGTGGACCAGAAGCAGCAGGAACATTCCTTGTAGGCTGAACAAGTAAATCATCTGACCTGCTTCCCCACTGCCTTCCCCATGTTCTCCACGACCCTTGAGATTTCTCTTTCTCTTCCTGCTTCCCTCCTCTCCTATTACCAGACGTAGCCTTGTACCATAGGCTTTCCTGCCTGACAGGTTGCAAATTGGCTCTTGGGTGGAAATCTGCAGAAAGGATGTAAATATATGCTGCTGTTAGACTCAGCAGGACATGCAGGAAATCCCTACTTTCAGATTTCTCATCCAGAACTTGGCCTCCTGACTCTCTTCACAACCGAGTAAATACCTGGGCCTAACAGTCGATTTGACCTCTTGTGACCTGAATGCTATTCAAATCCAGGGTTATAATTTAGTGCTCCTGCACATGTCAGAAATTCAAGCTGGAAATAAGCATGTTCAATTCTAGGCACACACAAAATTGAAGGAAAGATCACGTAGGTTCCAAATTGGGCACATTGATTTCCACTCCCTGATTTCATGATATCAGCTCCCATTGGGAAAGCTCTGTACTCACAGCACTGTTACAAATTTCAAGGTTAAACTTGATATTCTCTCAGGTTCAGAGTCAGCTGTCTTGCCCATAAGTGGATCTGCTTCACTTACAATCGGGAATTTACTCATCAAATGTTTAGTTCTAGGATAAGGATATTTGGGATCTATAACAATGAAAAACGCATTGTCACATGAACTGCATTACAGATCTCTCCAATCTTTTGAAATGCTGCCATCAAGTCAAAAAGACATTCTGCCTACCACACAAATGAGCAATGTGGTATATAAATTCCAGTGCTTGTGCAATGCCAGGTACGTAGGCTGTACAACCCACGACTGGCAGATCCTTATCAAACAGCATGACCCTTTATAATAGCTAGAGTATTGACCATACTCAACCAACCCGTACTTGCAAAACTCACAACCTAAGCTCTAACGTTAGATGTGATTCAGTGATTGGGCAGCACTTGCTGAGCAATCCCAAGTGTGCTAAGAGTTACACTAACAACCAATTTAAGATGATCAGTTGGGCTCGCAATGTAGCTCACTTATCCTTGCTAGAAGCTACATATATTCATACACAGGGACCTGTCCTACTTAGGCAAAAGGAATATGTCCAGACATTGAACCATTTTTGAATAAACAAAAGCATCGGGGACAATAGCTCCCTCGTGCATTAGCCATGACTATATCTCAACTAATCAGAGCCAACTTGCCAACCAATCAGCATCCCTTTTCTTATGCAGTATACATTATTGTTCCTTTTGAAATTTGGCATTCTTGCGTCCATCCTGATGAGTGCAAGACAAAAAGCTTCAACAGCATGTCTCTTTGTTCAGCAATACTCAAGTTCTGCACAATTGAGTCACCATAAGATTATAATACACTGCAAACCCAGACTGATAGTAGTCAGTTAGAATGGGGCAAATAATTTAGCTCACTGTGTCTTTTCCTACATCCTACATTTTAAAGTTCCTTAACCTTATTTTAATGATTGCTACAAGTGATGGATTTTATATCCACTATAAGAAAATAAATCTTTTGGATAGGATCAAAACGACAACGTAGGCTGGAAATTACCATCAATAATAATAACAAATGGACATTCAATGTCTGCTATTTCAACAGGAACTGAAGTTGTTTATTGGTCTGTGAGTTATCTCCCTGAATTTACACTACTATATCTACTGCACTTTCAGTACAATTCCTTCTTCTGATGTGCCATACGGCCCATATTCAGGACTGAATCAGTTTTCCTAGTTTCTTCATTGGCCTGAATGAGAAAGTGATCCCATTTGTCAATGTCCTACGGCTATCTTTAGATTGAGATTCCAGAGGTAAGGTTCAGGTCATCAAAAATTAAGCCTGAAATGCAAATTTCTTTCCGTGTTCATTCCTTGCAGCCAAAAATTTCAAGGTCACTTGGGGTGGAGTAATCTAAATCCTCTTAGTTACATGTTTGCCCATGTGAAACATCATTAAGCATGAATTGCTTCAGAGGGCGGATGGCAAAAACATTCATGCACACGAGTTAACAGATGGAAACTTAAAGCAATAATTTGCTCAGGTTGTTTCATTTCCTATGCATTCAAACAGTAAAAATTGCTGCTTCATAGAAGTAAATGCGACTGAGGTCTCAGCTTTCATATGCAGCCCAGTGTTTCCTCTGCCTGCCCCACACTTTAAGTGAGAGTGGGTGAGAGGAGGCTTGCCAGTGTAGATTCAAATACTGCTTTGAGCTGATTTAGCTAGGACAACAGTTTGAGATGCTTAATTGACCTCAATACTCCCAGGCCAGGAAAGAGAATATCTGTCAGCTTTTCTGTTCCTGATCACTACCCAGACTTTTGCTGGAAGGTGAACATGTTAGGTGCTGACAGAGGGCAGGACTAGGCTCACCGTGAAGTGCACATGGCTGAATAACTACATTCACTATCTAATGTCACACATGAAGAGTGCACAGGATGCCCGAGAGTCTTTGGTGCTTGTGGAATTGTATGACAGCAACAGCCTTAAATAGATGTAGGATATACGGAATTTCCATTGTCGGCATCCTTTTATCTACATAAGATGAAGCACATGCAGCAAATCAAATTTGTTGGGAAAGGGGTATTTTCAAATGGTGCACTTTTGCTGATGGCTGAAGAGACCAACTCACGAGAGGCAAGTTCTGCAACAGGTGCCACGTATGAAGTGGTTATCAGGTGTCATTATGGGTTCTTGTTTTTGGTGTTGGTGCTTGTTGCCAAACCGCTGCAGGCACTGATCATCGTCACCCTCTGTCATCAGCTGGAGTGTCCAAGATGTGAAAATCAATGTTCAGGGCCTTCATGTCATGCTTGCACACATCCTTGATGTGAAGATAAAAGCAAAAAACTCCGGATGCTGGAAATCCAAAACAAAAACAAAAATACCTGGAAAAACTCAGCAGGTCTGACAGCATCTGCGGAGAGGAACACAGTTAACGTTTCAAGTCCGTATGACTCTTCAACAGAACTAAGGAAAAATAGAAAAGAAGTGAAATACAAGCTGGTTTAAGGGGGGGCGGGGGGTGGGACAGGTAGAGCTGGATAGAGGGCCAGTGATAGGTGGAGATAACCAAAAGATGTCATAGACAAAAGGACAAAGAGGTGTTGAAGGTGGTGATATTATCTAAGGAATGTGCTAATAGGTGACATTAAGGGTAGAAAGCAGGACGAGCAAGGTACAGATAGCACTAGTAGGGGTGGGGTGGGGGGAAGGGATCGAAATAGGCTAAAAGGTAGAGATAAAACAATGGATGGAAATACATTTAAAATAATGGAAGTAGGTGGGAAAAGAAAAATCTATATAAATTATTGGAAAAGGGAGGGATTGGAAAGGGGGTGGGGATGGAGGAGAGAGTTCATGATCTAAAATTGTTGAACTCAATATTCAGTCTGGAATGCTGTAAAGTGCCTTGTAGGAAGATGAGGTGCTGTTCCTCCAGTTTGCGTTGAGCTTCATTGGAACAATGCAGCAGGCGAAGGATGGATATGTGGGCATGAAAGCAGGGTGGAGTGTTGAAATGGCAAGCGATAGGGAGGTCTGGGTCATGCTTACGGACAGACCGAAGGTGTTCCGCAAAGCGGTCATCCAGTCTGCGTTTGGTCTCTCCAGTGTAGAGGAAACCGCATTGGGAGCAGCGAATGCAATAGACTAAATTGAGGGAAGTGCTTCACTTGAAAGGAGTATTTGGGCCCTTGGACAGTGAGGAGAGGGGAAGTAAAGGGGCACCTTCTGCGGTTGAATGGGAAGGTGCTGTGGGAGGGGGTTGAGGTGTAGGGGGTGATGGAGGAGTGGACCAGGGTGTCCCGGAGGGAACGATCCCTGTGGAATGCCGCCAGGGGTGTGAAGGGAAGATGTGTTTGGTGGTGGCATCATGCTGGAGTTGGCGGAAATGGTGGAGGATGATCCTTTGAACGCGGAGGCTGGTGGGGTGATAAGTGAGGACAAAGGGGACCCTATCTTGGTTCTGGGAGGGAGAGGAAGGTGTGAGGGTGGATGCACGGGAGATGGGCCGGATATGGTTGAGGGCCCTGTCAACCCTGATGTGAAGGTTTGGGCATCTACTGGTCACTCTGACTACCTTGTCATACAGAAAATCTTTAGGTACGCAATCGTCTTCCATGCTGCAAATGTGGCCGAGTCAGTGAAGTCATCTCAGTTTGATGAGTGCCACAATTGGAAGTTTTGCCTTTGAGAAGACTGCTGCATTTGTCCTTCCATTAGATGCCCAAAATGCACTAGCAAACAGCAAAGGTGAAAGTTGTTGAGCTACTTTTCCTAATAGCAGTAAGCTGCCCATGTTTCACAGCCATACAACAAGGTACTGAGAACACAGGCCTCATAAACTCGTATCCTGGTCTTAAGAGTCACCTTGATATTGTTCCATGCACATTTCAAGAGTTGGTCAAAGGCAGTAGGTGCTTTCCCTGTGTGTGTATTGAGTTCTGTACGAAGGGACAGATTGCTGATCACCGTGAACCCAAGGTAGCGGAATTTTCTAATCACTTCCACAGAGTATTATTATGTCTGATCAGGGGTGGAAATGACACACGGTGTCCCATGACCACAGTTTTCCTGATGCTTATAGTCATGGGGAACAAGTTGCAGGCATTTATGAAAGTTATAGGCAGAAATCCATCAAGCCTGCCCCTAACCAGGGTGGTTGGAGCATCATAATCAGGCACTTCCGACCTCAGCGCCCAATAATCCTTTCACAACCATAGCAAAACTCTCTACAGTCAGCGAGCTGAATGGGAAGACAGGCAATTTGCTAGGGTATCTGTTACTTAGTGGTAGCCTGCAGCATCTTAAAGGTATGGTCCCTCTTTAATTGCAGTTACAGGAGAGTGCTATTGTGGAGGGTGAGGGGTGTTGAGAGACCTTAGTCAGCAGGCATGACGAGATGTCAAAGTTTGCATATGCCACAAACATCATTCTTAGGCAGTGCTGTAGGAAAAAAATGCCTGTCCAGGGCTATCAATGGTAATGTTCCCCATCACATCTCTCTTACTCTCTGCATTGGCTTATTTTAACCAAACTAGTATCAATCTTTCCCTTTCCTGCTCCCCATGTGTCTCCTCAAGTGAGCATGGATCATTTCTCTGCTGCTCCTTTCTGCTTACATTCAACACCTTCTATTACCCTGTAAACTATTTCCCCCCACTTCGGCCCCTATCATTCATGAAGGTATCAGGGTTGTGTGAAGGAACCAAGAAGGTGGCGTGGATGCTGTGATGATGCCCTGGACTTTAGTGAAACCTGCAATCTGTTCAAACCTCTGTCTTGCTGCTTCCAGTTGTCTATGGGGAAAGGGACTGAAGCTTTATCTCTTCCGTGCTTTTTTGCAGCGGATATACCCTTTGGGTGTACTGCCCACCTGCTCAATAGAGCAGGTTAACATCAGGACTTGTAGGGAAGGCAGTGAGATTGTAGGTAATTGCCATTATTTTGACTGCCCCCTCTTGCATAGTTTCTGGGAGTTAAAACTAGGTCTTCAATTGCAGTACTGAGGGAGTGCTATATTATTAGAAATGTTGTCTATCATGTGAGATACCAAACCAAGACCCTGGCTGCTTAATTGATGTAAATTATCCCACAAAACAGTTTGATTCAGAGTTGTGTCTGGCTCAGTATTCCTTTCTGGACAAACAATGCCAAAACCTATGGTCAATACAGTTAGTGGAATCTTGCCGTGTGCAAATTGGCTGTCATATTAACCTAATTAATAATAGTGACTGCACTTCAAAAGCAGTTTAAGGGAATCTCTTATTATCAGGTGCCACATAAATGCAATTCTTCCCTTTCAATGTTCTGTGGCAAACTCCATAATGCTTACACTGTGAGAGATGAATCTGTTTAAAAAAACTTCTTTCTTTTACAGCCTTTTGCACCACATGTCCTTGCATTCCTGGAACCTAATAATGAATAATAATGAATGATTTGTAGTTTCCTACACTTTAAATGTAAATTATGTTCTCCAATATGTGTCCTGAAGCAATAAGTTTTAAACAAAAATGGCTCTAAATCCACATATTATTAGTGCAACGTGAGGCAGCCAACACTTCTGCTAATGGACAGATTTGTCTGTTTCTACTCCATCTGAACTCACTATAATTCTTTCTTTGGATGAGTCTTTCCTCACCAAAGGCCAATGCGATCATAAGTATAAATAACGAGTGCCAATCAGCCCGTCCACCAATGAAAAACTCACTGCCCTCCATCACCATGTTCAACTGTCTCTTAAATGACTCCAATTTTTTTGTCTGCACTACATCTGCACAGTCCATTCAGGATCACAATTGTTCTGATCTTGACACACTTCCTGATGCAGTTCATTAATTTGAAGCAATATTCTCTTCTTGAGCTCTGGCCTTCCTATTCCTAAACAATGCACCATTTTGATTACCTCCGTAAGATTCTTTCAGTCATCTTTTTTAAGGTAGGGAAAAATAGAAGAGAGGTGAAATACAAGCTGGTTTAAGGGGTGGGTGGGACAAGTAGAGCTGGATAGAGGGCCAGTGATAGGTGGAGATAGCCAAAAGATGTCATAGACAAAGGGTCAAAGAGGTGTTGAAGGTGGTGATATTATCTAAGGAACGTTCTAATAGGTGACATTAAGGTGACTAGGGCTATCTGTACCTTGCTCGTCCTGCTTTCTACCCTTAATGTCACCTATTAGCACATTCCTTAGATAATATCACCACCTTCAACACCTCTTTGTCCTTTTGTCTATGACATCTTTTGGTTATCTCCACCTATCACTGGCCCTCTATCCAGCTCTACCTGTCCCACCCCCCGCCCCCCCTTAAACCAGCTTGTATTTCACTTCTTTTCTATTTTTCCTTAGTTCTGTTGAAGAGTCATACGGACTTGAAACGTTAACTGTGTTCCTCTCCGCAGATGCTGTCAGACCTGCTGAGTTTTTCCAGGTATTTTTGTTTTTGTTTTGGATTTCCAGCATCCGGAGTTTTTTGCTTTTATCTTCACATCAAGGATGTGTGCAAGCATGACATGAAGGCCCTGAACATTGATTTTCACATCTTGGACACTCCAGCTGATGACAGAGGGTGACGATGATCAGTGCCTACAGCGGTTTGGCAACAAGCACCAACACCAAAAACAAGAACCCATAATGACACCTGATAACCACTTCATACGTGGCACCTGTTGCAGAACTTGCCTCTCGTGAGTTGGTCTCTTCAGCCATCAGCAAAAGTGCACCATTTGAAAATACCCCATTCCCAACAAATTTGATTTGCCGCATGTGCTTCATCTTATGTAGATGAAAGGATGCCGACAATGGAAATTCCGTATATCCTATATCTATTTAAGGCTGTTGCTGTCATACAATTCCACAAGCACCAAAGACTCTCGGGCATCCTGTGCACTCTTCATGTGTGACATTAAATAGCGAATGTAGTTATTTAGCCATGTGCACTTCACGGTGAGCCTAGTCCTGCCCTCTGTCAGCACCTAACATGTTCACCTTCCAGCAAAAGTCTGGGTAGTGATCAGGAACAGAAAAGCTGACAGATATTCTCTTTCCTGGCCTGGGAGTATTGAGGTCAATTAAGCATCTCAAACTGTTGTCCTAGCTAAATCAGCTCAAAGCAGTATTTGAATCTACACTGGCAAGCCTCCTCTCACCCACTCTCACTTAAAGTGTGGGGCAGGCAGAGGAAACACTGGGCTGCATATGAAAGCTGAGACCTCAGTCGCATTTACTTCTATGAAGCAGCAATTTTTACTGTTTGAATGCATAGGAAATGAAACAACCTGAGCAAATTATTGCTTTAAGTTTCCATCTGTTAACTCGTGTGCATGAATGTTTTATGTTCTCCGATATGTGTCCTGAAGCAATAAGTTTTAAACAAAAATGGCTCTAAATCCACATATTATTAGTGCAACGTGAGGCAGCCAACACTTCTGCTAATGGACAGATTTGTCTGTTTCTACTCCATCTGAACTCACTATAATTCTTTCTTTGGATGAGTCTTTCCTCACCAAAGGCCAATGCGATCATAAGTATAAATAACGAGTGCCAATCAGCCCGTCCACCAATGAAAAACTCACTGTCTTTTTTAAGGTGTTAGGGTCCAAGTTTCACCAGTCTTTCCTTATCACTCTGTCCTCAAACATTAATCCTGGCAGTGCCTTCAAAGATTGAGTAAGATCCTTGTATCTTGGTGAACTGCACGCATTACTTAAAAGTGTGGCCTGGTCAGAGCACTGTGTTGTTTTGGCCTGACCTCCCCTGCTGTTTTAGCAACATGATTCAGCATTCTTTGTTAAATGCTGTGCCAGTGACAGAACGGGCTGAAGCTGTGAACACAGCTAGATTTTAACATCCACTGGAATTTCACACATCAGTCCTTGGATTTACATTCACAGGGTTTAAAAGATTTTAGATGGGATCCAATTAACCTTTTCAACACTAAGACATTGAGAGGAAAGACTTGTTTACTAATAGCTGCAGCTCATGATTAGAGCTTTGTAATTCTACGAGCTGACTGCAATAATCGTGGGAAAGATCATGAGCTTTATTAGGAATTTGAAATATCCAGAGATGTTTCGCAATTCTTGAATTTTTGCCACTGAGTACATTTTTCTGATGCTTTCAAGTACTCTTTTTCAATATCATGATCAGAGTGGGATCCTTGATCAAGAGTAGGAATCAGTTATGTGATGGAAGCAATTGTGTCCCCTAACAGCAGCCGAGTGGGATCCTCACAGACATGCTATTGAGATCTGTATACGTGAAATCATTTTATTTTTAAATCCACCACCGCTGAGCTTCTGCTGTGCTTTTTTTTTGTCAAGCAGCCTTTCTCTTTTCTCCAAACTATGGCAGTAACTTCTTGGTGCTGACATCCCAGAAGGAAAAGAGGTAAAAACCGGAGCTGGGATTTTCTGTGCCCGCTGGCGTTGGGCGTGTTCGGTGGCGTGAGCGGACAATATGGCACGATCAGTTTCACGACAGCGTGCAACCAGTTTGCGATCGTCCGCTCAGCCCACCAATGGTGGCCCTTATTTCCTGCCATCAGACATCGGGAAACTCATTGTAATGCATCTGTATAGCATTATTAGGCCTGCCCACCAGAATCATTCCGTCCCACCGGCTGGATCGACCGCCCATGTTGGCGGGAAAGCATGCCAACATGTTTGACAGCTGCATATAAAGGCATGCACTTAGCAGGCTGCACTTTGAGGGGAACTCGGAGGTGAGCACATAGTAACGTTGCGCAGCATTCACCAGGGCCGCCTATTGGGCTTCAAGTCCTGCAGTAAGTGGCAGATGTGAGCCACCAGGTCCCTAGACATGCACAGTCGTTGGCGGCACTGGTTCTTAGTCATCTGTAGGAATGCCAGGCGGCACCTATAGACCCTGGGTGTTGCTATTTGCCGACCAACCATGGCTCACTTTCGCTCCTGGGCAGTGTGTGCGAGAGCCCCTGCTGCCCCTTCTTCATGAGGTTGCTGCTCCTGCCTTTGCATGGCCCGATGCCTCAGTCACTCTTTCCTCCATCTTCTACTGTCTCTGTAGGCCATCAGGCATACTAGGCCACCAGGATCCATGATCCTGACGTGGTTCTCCTACAGCATGAAAGAAAGAGAGATATGATTATCATGGCTGTATCTAGCAAGGTTCCTGGACCTGTATGATCACCCCTTAATGCTTCCTAGAGAATACTGGTCACCCCTCGGACGGCCAGAGATGAGTGCGCTGTTTGGCTGCCCTGTCAACCTGCAACATAGGAGACACTGGTCCAAACCAGGATGCTGAGATTGCAAGGGGCTGTGAGCACCTCCAGCAGTGACTACTACATGGCCAGCATTGGCGAGGAGATTGTACAACGTGTGCAGTCCAACTGCTCCGCGGTCCAATAACCTGGTGGCGGGCTCTAAGTCTGTGCCGGGGGGGGTGGGTGGCGTGTAAGGTATGGAGCGCTTGGTGGCCCTTTGGTGCCTTTGCATTGCTTGCATGGGTGGGCAGGCTAGGAGCTTGACCCCAGTCATATCATTGTGGCTGCGCCTGATCTGTCTTAGTTGCAGAGACATGGTTAGTTTATGCAGGTGTCCTGAATGCATGCCCATTTCCCTCGCTTACCCTGCCCCCACCTTGATTTCCTGTCTGTGGGATGCACTTGACGCCCCTTCAGCAGTGACCTCTGAGGTTGGCCAGCACTTGCCCCCAGACATCCCCACCCCTCAGCAGTTGCCTCCAGGACTGGGAATTAGTTTCCCCCGCCCCCCCGGCACTGTTGAGGCCTGTAAACAACAGGCGAGCTGTGGAGAATGCTGATGCTCACTCACCTCAGTTCCCCCAAAGTGAAGGCCGCCAAGTGCATGTCGCCTGCGTGCTGTGAAACACATTGATGTGCTTTCCCGCCGACGTGGACGGACAATACGGTGGGGTCTAAGAGTCTGGCGGGATGGCCTTTTAATTATATGCTGATGTATTACAATTAGCTCCCCGCCGACTGATGGCAGGAAATGCGGCCCGCCATTGGCAGGCTAAGCGGAAGATCGCAACCTGCCTTCACACCGTCGTGAAGTGGGTCCCACCATATTTTCTGTGCACGCCGCCTCTCATGTCTTCCACCAGAGGGCTTGGAAAATTCCGCCCATTATATTTACAAGTACATATTTTTCAAGACAACTTAATATTTACACTGCGTAAGGAATTTAAAAGTTTAGTATTTGGTACGTGTGGAATGTCGCAGCTCCACAACTTCAGATTCTTTGTCAGGAACCTCCTTTTCCGGGGTTGCCTGAACATCAGCTGCTTCAGTGGGCACTTGCAGTTCTGTATCCTCAACTCTTACAGGAACATCAGACATGTCTGTCCTGGGCTGAGCATCTTCAACTGGAAACACAGGCCCAGTCATGGTCACTGGTGGAACCATAACTTGATGATTTGTCTCTCTATTCCTTAAATGATCCGCCTGCTGGATCTGGCCTTCCACCTCCATGTGGTAAGATAGAGGTCTTATTTCACCTGGCAACCACTTTGAGCCTTCCCCAAAATTTGTCATGTATACTGGCTCTCCCACGGTAAATTTTCCCTCATGTCTATGCCAGTCGTGTCTAGTTTTCTGGCTTCCTTGACTCCTTTCCACCTTCCCCTCTAAATTTGGCCTTAGTCAACTCAATCTTGTCCTGAGACGGCGTTTTAATGATAATTCCACAGGTGTGACGCCTGTTGCTGTGTTAGGGGTAGTACTGTAATGAAAAAGAAAGCATGCTAACTTGGTTCCCAAGGAATCACCCATTAGCTTTTTTCATGCCTGTCTTGAACATTTGAGCCATTGTTTTGGCCAGTCCATTTGTGTGGAAAATTCTGTGACTTTTGCTTCCAAAGCCTCTTTGGCTTCACGTAGCTGATTCTTCGGATCTTCCATCTCTTTTTTGTATTTGTTTGCTGCCTCCTGGAAAATTGTTGTGTCTTCTCTGCCAACTCATTCATCGGTTTGTTCAGAGAAGTGCTGAATTCTTTCTGTTTCTCTTCATATTTTTCCAGAGGTACAAACTTTGACCTGAGGAATCTTGTAATGTGTGAAGGTCTTTCAACAGGTTTTCTTTTTCCTTGTGAAGGTTGCTCACCTCATCTCAAACTCTGTCCCCAAGCAGGGTCTCTTTGAGTTTCTTCGCATTTCTTTAGGTTGTTGGGTCCTTACACACTCCTTTTACAAAACATGAATGCTTCCAGCTTTCTTTTGGAATCTCAGTGGCCCATCAAGGTTGATTTCCCTTGTCCAATTTCACCCTAGAAGTCTTGGCCCTCTGTCTCTCAATAGCAACACTGTTAGCTTTGCTGATTAGCTTCCATGATGGACAGGTACTCTGCTTATGCCTTTTACTTGAATGTCTTCACCTGTGTATGTTTTTAGCTTGGCAGTTGTTAGTTCTAAACTTAATTGACGTTTACCATTATTCAAATATCTGTAAGTATGTTCCCCAACCATGGTAGTGGAAGCTCCTGTGTCCACTTCCATTCTAACAGGTCTGCCATTTACTTTCACTGTGATGAATATTGGTCCTGTCTTTCCAACTTTCAGATTAAACAAGTAAGTATCTAAATTTGTTGTTTCAGGCTCTCCTACATTGTAGATTTCACTGGGCATCTTCTTTTGTTTACAAGCCTGCTTGAATCTTTCCTTGCACTGTCTTATTATATTTCCATTTCTGTGGCTAGAATAGCATTCGAATTTTTTAAACTGCCAATTGTTAAAAGACTGCTTGTTTCCACCTCTATTGAAATTATTCTTTGATTTCGCTGCAAAGTTACTTTTCCTTAATCTTCAGCTAGCGGGGGCTGTTTCCTGCTTCTTGGCAGAGTCTCGCTTTTTCGCGCCACTTTCGCTTGAGGTTTCCCACCTGATGTGGAGAACGTCGCCATTTTGCGCAACATGTATTGCTTTTGAATCGCTTACTGCACTTTCCATGGCCAGTGCTATCTCTAGCTCCTTCTTGAAATCCAAATTCACTTCGGACAATAATCTCTTCTGAGTAGTGTCTTCATTGACACCACACGCTAAACGTTTCTGAGCATGTCACTTAGAAATGTATCAAACCCACAATGTTCTGTTTGCTTCAAACTTGCCACATAGCATGCAACTGTCCCACCCGTGGCTCTATTTCTCGAATTAAACTTGAACCTTTGCATCGTTACTGAGGGCTTTTGTTGATAATGGCCCTTCAGAAGGTCCACAAATTAATCAAAATCTTTCGAATCTGGGTCCGTCAAAATTCTAATAAAACCATAGGTTTTATTCCCACGTGTACTTAAGAGGATCGCTTGCCTCTTCTCTTCCCCCGTAATTTAATTCATTTGAAAAAAGAACATGAGGCATTCAATGTACTGAGACTAATTGTCTGTGGCTGGGTCGAAAATATCAATTCTCCTGAATTGCGGGATTTTGAGAGGGGATACCTTCTTTAATTCTAATGGATCTTTCTACTTACAATCACTGGGCGAGGCACAGTGCTGATTTCTCTTGACCTGATTTCTTCTGTTAAACTTGTTTTATCCTTGTCGTCAGCTAGCTATGAGTGGTGGCCAAATTAGTACTATTGATAAAATTGATCTGCAGACACTTCTTGGAAACTTAAAGTCTATTTACAAGATTCTCAGCAGCAACTACATGTGTGCTTTCAACTCAAACTCTCTCTCTACGCTACTAACTACTGAGGTAGCCTGTGCTACTTTCCTATTGGGTACTAAAGATCATGTGATCTTCCTTAACAAGCATTATTCTTAAAGGTACGTTACACACTACATAAAACCATAATTAGTACACTTCTATAGGCATATAAATAGTAAAAGGCTGGGAAAAGGAGGAGTAGGGCCGATTAGGGACCTAAAAGGGATTTTACACATGGACGAAGGGGCCATGGCTGAGGTAATAAACTAATACTTTGCATCATCTTTACCAAGGAGGTAGATATTACCCAGGCCATGGTGACAGACAAGGAAACTCTGTCACTAGAAGGGTTCAAAATTAATAAGGAGGAAGTGTTGAATATACTGTCGGTACTTAAAGTTGACAAGGCACCGGAGGAGATGCATCCAAGGATATTGAAGGAAGTGAGAGTAGAATTTGTAGAGGCACTGTCCATAATTTTTCAGTCTTCCCTATACTCGGGGGAGATGCCAGAGGACTGGAGAATTGCAAACATTATGCCCTTGTTCAAAAAAAGTTGTAAGGATAACACCAGCAATTACAGACCAGTCAGTTTAACTTCAGTGATGGGCAAGATTCTAGAAACAATTATTCGGGATAGAATTAGTAGTCACATGGAAAAATATGGGTTGATAAGGAAGAGCCAGCATGGATTTCTAAAGGGGAAATCGTGTTTAACTAACTTGCTGGAGCCTTTTGAAGAGGTAACAGAAAAAGTCAATGAGGGTAAGGCTGTTGATGTGGTGTACATGGACTTTCAAAAGACATTTGATACAGTGCCACACAACAGACTTGTGAGAAAAGTTATTGCTCATGGAATAAAAGGGACAGTAGCAATGTGGATACACAATCGGCTGAAAAATAGGAAGCAGAGCCTAATGGTCAATGGATATTTTTCAGGCTGGAGGAAGATTTGTAGTGGAGTTCCCCAGGGGTCAGTGTTGGGATCCTTGCTTTTCCTGCTATATATTAATGATCTAGAACTTGGTGTGCAGGGGACAATTTCAAAGTTTGCGGATGAAGCTTGGGAATGTTGTAAACTCTGAGGAGGACAGTGTAGACCTTCAAAAGGACATAGACAAGTTGGTGGAGTGGGAAGTTAGGTGGCAGATGAAGTTCAATGTGGAGAAGTGTGAGGTGATGCATTTTGGTAGGAAAAACATGGACAGACAACATAAAGTAAGGGGTGAAATTTTGAAGGGGATGCAAGAGCAGAAAGACCTGGGTGTATGTGTGCATAGATCATTGAAGGTGGCAGGACAGGTGGAGAGAGCAGTTAATAAAGTATATAGTATATAGTTTCAGTTACAGAGATAGATTGGAGAGATTGTAACTGTTCTCCGTGGAAAGAAGGCAACTAAGAGGAGATTTGATAGAGATGTTCAAAATCATGAGGGGACTGGACAGAGTAGATAGGGAGTAGCTTTATTAATAGGGGCATAGAGCACAAGAGCAAGGAGGTTATGCTGAATTTATGTAAGATGCTCATTATACCTCAGCTGGAGTATTGTGTACAGTTCTGGGCATCACATTAGAGGAAGGATGTGAATACATTGGAGAGAGTGCAGAAAAGGTTTACAAGAATGGTTCTAGGGATGAGACATTTCAGTTACAGAGATAGATTGGAGAGATTGTAACTGTTCTCCGTGGAAAGAAGGCAACTAAGAGGAGATTTGATAGAGATGTTCAAAATCATGAGGGGACTGGACAGAGTAGATAGGGAGAAGCTATTCCCGCTCGTAAAAGGATCAAGAATGAGACAGCACAGATTTAAAGTGATTTGCAAAAGAAGCAAATGTGACTTGAGAAAAAATTTTTTGCACAACGAGTGGCTCGGGTCTGGAATGCACTTCCTGGAAGTGTGGTGGAGGCAGGTTCAATTGAGGCATTCAAGAGGACATAGAATGATTATTTGAATAGAAACGATGTGCAGGGGTATGGGGAAAAGGCAGGGCAATGGCACTAGGTCATAATGCTCATTTGGAGAGCCAGGGTAGACACAATGGCCCAAAAGGCCTCCTTCTGTGCTGTTAAAATTCTGTGATGGCCGGAGCATGATGACAACATGCAACGAGGACACTCCATAGATCTTCACATAGTTCCTAAGAATGTCTGACTGCTGTCTGGACGAGGGCAGCTTGCTTGTGCTCTGTGATCAGGGTCATATCATAGAGACGCAGCTGTGAAACTTTAGAAACACCTAATCCTTTGTTCGCCTTCAGCACCTGACCCCTACAGTGGTCACAGATGCTGTGAAGAAATGGGGCCAGCCCCATCTAAAATGTGCTGAGAGCACACGGAGAAAATGGCAGAACTCTGTGACGCCTGCCCATGACTTTCTGGCAACAATGAGGTGCAGGCATAAGTAATATGTCCACTGAGCGTGAGGCCAGACCATAACTTTGGTCTGAAAGCTGCACAGAGCACAGGGAAGAGGCCCTGGGCTGAGACACCTGCCTTTATCTTTTGCAGAGAAGTTTCACATCTGACTGACATGAACACTGCTCAGCAGAACAAGGAGACACAGGTAGTGAGACATTCTTGGGAGTTTATTGACAATAGTGAACAATATGTACAAGTGATTGACACCCGTGCCCAGGCTGTGCAACTACATCTTCTTAACCTTCCTAACCCTGCCGCTACATATTGGTGCTCCCTGGACATCCACAATGGAGGTGGAGGCAGCCTGCTGACTGCTATGCCCTGTCTGTGATGACCTTGGTGGGCGTCCTCTGGAGTGCCAAGATCTGGAGGGCCCCAGCCTGCTTTCAGGCTCCTGCTAAATTCCAATGGCACCCTTGGCCTGTGGAGGCAGAGCTGCTGGGGCCTCAGGAAAAGGGGATTCGGATGGGCCAGAGTCACCTGGATATATGGCCTCGGGAGGGGGGTGCACAGGAACACCTGCTGATCCTCCCCCCTGTAGGTGCCCAAGGCCCTCAGGCTGTCTCCTTGAGGAGAAAGGGTAGCTGGTGTGTGATCAAGCTGCCCCACACCCCTCTCGTGTACACACTGTTGGAGGCAAACTATGGCATCAGCGATGGAGTTGAGCCCACGCAGCAGTGTAGGAGCAACATTCTGGACCAAGGTCTCCATGGCAGCTGCCATCCTGCCAATGTTGACCTTGGTGCGTTGGTATGGCAGCACTATAACCTCAGCCTGAAGGCGGACGGACTCCTCCATTGTGCCTTGCAACCTGAGGAGTGCAGCGGACATCCCTTCCTGATGTTACCAAACTTGCCTTTGCAGCCCCAGCAACTGAGACCTGACCAAGTCCAGAGGCTCGTCATCTGACTCGGACTCAGCAAATTTCTCGCCTCCAGCAGTCCTATGAGCGCCGGACACCTGGGAAGTCCCTTCCATTGCCTGCTGTGGATCAGACAGTGCGATGTGTTCACCAGCTTGTGATCCCGAGGCTATTCTAAAAGTAGGTCCCACTGAGGTGTGTGTCTCTGCGCTGGTGGAGGGTGTGGGTGAGCGTTGTAACGAGATTTCAAGGAGGGTGCCTTAGGACTCCTCTTCAGAGTTTCCTTCAGAGCTTGATTGGAAGCCCTGGGTCATGGACTCCGTCGGCTGTTTGGCAGATGTACCTGTGGAAGTAAGGGGAGATAATTAGTGCGTGGCAGTGGCCTGTGAAACAGGACACATCACTCACAGAATAGTTGGCTGATGGATGTTACACTGCTGGACTCTCACTTGGTTGAGCACCACCGACCTCACCGTCAGTACAGTAATGGTCCAGATCGTTGCCTGCCAGTTGGCTGGCTCTGTTTTCAAAGTCCGTGAGGACCTTGATTTCAGGCATTCCTCCACTGGTCAGTGACCTGTCCCTCTGAGGAAGAGTCATACTGACTCGAAACGTTAACTCTGTCTTTCTTTCCACAGATGCTTTCAGGCCTGCTGAGTTTTTCCAGCATTTGTTGTTTTTGTTTCCGATTTCCCGCATCTGCAGTATTTTGCCTTTACCTCTCCCTCTTGTTGTGTGCCAGTTTGTCCTGCATGAATAGAGATGGAGAACCTGTAAGCAGGATGCCTGCCAGGCCAGATGATAAGTATGCCTTGCATTTGTGGGTGGTGAGTGGTCCCATGGAAGGGATGAGGACAATGAAGGCATGAGAGAGAGAGTGAATGTTGATGTCCCTTTAACTGGCAGTGAATGAGATCACTGCGAATGTGTGATGGGTTTGTAAGTGTGTGAGTTGAAAGTGATGAGAAGAGTAACTTACCCTGGCGGAATGGAGGAGATCATTCAGCCTCTTGTGGCACTGGGTGGCTGTCCTTTTTTGAAGGGCGTTGGCGCTGACCACCGCTGCTACAACCTTCCAAGCCTGGTTGGTCGCACCGCTGCCCATTGTGCGGCCAGAGTGAGGGACAGAGGACATTGCGGCGTGCCTCATGGCATCCAAAAGACGTTCCAGGGATGTGTCGCTATACCCGGGGGCTGCAGTTTTTTTGCCTTTCGTGTGCATCTTCTCTGCAGCAGTCATGGGCTGGAAGCACTGAGAGGTGTGTGGGTGGCTGGGTTTTAAATATGGCATCAGGTGTGCTGACGCGGCGAGGTGATGGTGGGCGGGCAGGCGAATGAGAGCCCACCCGCCATGGAAGCGACGCATTTCCCAGGAATGCACCGTTAAAGCAGTAGGTTTGGGACCATATGGCGTGAAAACTTGCCATCGCGGTTGGCGAGTAAACCATCGTTTTAGCCATCCACTACTGCACTTAGTGCAAACCTGGGATGATTCCGCTCTGGGAAATAAGAATACTAATCTGAACTGGTCTTGTATATCTTAAAATGGAACACCAGTAAAACTGGGAAATAAGAGTACTGGCCTGAACTGTTTTTTTTCCTTTTGGTGTGTAAAGAAAGGAAAGTTTGATCATCGACAAACATCTTTAACTTACAGATAGTCACAGCCCTAAATATAGGCCCTGCCGCTCCTAGCTACACTTGTCGGCAAATTCCACCTTTGGTATTTTGGGATCAGAGATAACTGTACTGGGTGAGTTTAGCTGCTCAATAGACTGCAGGATCACATTGCTGGCAGGATGCTTGGCATTAACCTTATTTCTGCCAAACTGGAGCTGAACAGAGCCTGCCCACTCCCTACAGATCTAACCCTTCTCATTGTTTTTTTTTCGTTCTGTGCTGTAGAGAGTATGCTGGCATTGAGGTGTACGGATATTTGAGGCCTTTCTTTTTGACGGTGACCCTACAAAATACTCCATGAAGATAATGCCTCATGTCTAGAACAGACTGCAATGTTTTGGGAAAAAACTCATAGTCACATCATAAAATAGCACATTTTAAAAAAATACCACTGTCTTTGGGCAGGTTGTCTTGCCTGTTCATGAAAACAGGTGTAAAAACAAATCTTTCTGCTCCCAGCAGCAGAGTAAGTGGGTAACTTGGGTCATTATAACAGCCCACTGACCTGGTGTCTGTTGGATGTGTAGGGTTAGCATCATCTTGCACAAGGCACCACTCCTGCTGTATGAAGACAGACAGATGTAACAAAAACTTGAACGTACAATATGTGGAACATTGTTACAAAACCCATATAAAAAAGTGTGATAAAGTGAAGTGCTAAGTACCTTTAGGAGAATGTAGTCAGTTGACCATGTGACTGCATTGACAATTGTGTCATCATTTGAGTTTGAGTCTTCTTCGCATGGGGAAGAAACGTCAGACGATTTGGAAGCACCAGTGGGGCCTGTTGGACCCAAGAGGGTCAAAGACACAAGTTTGCCCACTTCCACCAAAAAGTTGACCCCTGAGAAGGGTCTTGGAAAAACCAGATGTGGCCGTGGAGCTACGATGATTGACACGTCCGAGGAAGCCTCCTGAAAGACTTGATTTGTAAATAGTTATTCATGTAAATAATTGGGATGTTGTGATGCTTGTTAATTGTACTTTCAAGTAAAGGGGGAGGGATGTGGTAAAGTGGAGTGCTATGTACCTTT
This sequence comes from Cetorhinus maximus, assembly GCF_964194155.1. NCBI lineage: Eukaryota > Metazoa > Chordata > Chondrichthyes > Lamniformes > Cetorhinidae > Cetorhinus > Cetorhinus maximus. Next base: position 47,360,634 of record NC_135890.1, on the reverse strand, counting down.
AAGAGAATGTAGTTAGTTGACCATGTGACTGTATCGACCAACCGCTACACAGCAGGGGCTTCTTGGGTAACTGTAAGTCTAGAGCTGGAGGTGATTGAAGAAGCACACATGGTGTTAGTGCTCTGTTCTTAGTTCCAATAAACCACCAGTGTTTGTTCAGTTAATCGGTCTCTCTGCCTGCATTGTTTCAAGTACCAACTAATGTGTTAATATCAAGGGCGCAGCTAGCGTTCGCCGGACAAAGTGAACCTGATAACCAAAAGCACAAAAAAAAACTTAAACTGGATATAGGTCCTTATCACTTCTGTCAAAACATCCCAATCATTAAATTACTTTTTGAAATGCAGCAGTCACTGTTGCTGTGGGTGAACAATGATATTAAGGATCTGCACATTAGCAACCCATCCCGTGACTCCATCCAACTACATCTGTGGCCAGTTTTTCTTTCTTGGTATGGCTGCTTTCACTTTCTGAACTTTGTAAACAAGACACTTACCAGTGTCACTTCACTTACATCATCAGTAACATTCCTCTGATTTGGATCAATACATATTCTTCAAATTGAGTTAGAAAGCAGAATATACCTCAATTATCAAAAAAAAATGATCTTTCATATTTCACATTTATAATAATGATGTGTGTAAAATTGGCAAAAAAGGTATATCTCTTTGGAGAAAATGTTAGATTTGCACTTGTAAAGGGCTTCCCAAAGCCCATCTTAAAATGGCGGCATGTCCCCATAACTGCCTGGGCCATCATCAGGACCCAGTGTATGATCCCTGGTTGCTCCATTGGCTGAAATTGAATCTTTATGATTCCATTATGAACTCACAGTCCTGCAGGTTCTTGCTACCCCCTCAAAAATTCAATCCCTATACTTCAAATTTGTAAATCTTGTTGTTAAGCAGAAATTCCATTGATAATAAGAAATGGATGATTATTTTCAGGGACAGCAATATGTCCTTCACCTCGAGCCTGTGTGGCCATACAATTAGATCATTTGATGATTTTTAACTTAATTAAATTTACCTGACTTGGTTCCATATCTCTTAGTATCCTTACTTAGTAAAATACTATCAAGCTCAATTTTGAACTTTTCAACTGACTTAGCCTCAACAGCTTTTTGGGGGAGAGAGGTTCAGATTTCAGGCATTTTGTATTTGTTACAATGATGAAATATAAAACATTTTTTCATTAATAAACTATGTTGGACCACATTGATGAGACACTACATTGGTAATCGCAATTCTGTGAAGCCTTCCACTGTTATGGCACAGCCGATGGTAAATGCTGAGTTGTTCAAATCTCAAAGGGAAACTTGAGACAACTGCCACAACTTGTTTTGAAATTTCTATAAATTTTGAGATGCATGCCCTGAATTCAGTTGTAATAAGACCACCAAGTCTTATAGGTTTTTACAAAACTAGATTAAACATTTATGAATAGAAGAAATTACTTTAAATTCATACATCGATCTACAAATTACTACTGCGATAACTTCTAAATCCCCAACTCAATCTAACTCCCAGTTACACTTTCATTAAGGCAACAATAAAACACATAGGCCGGGATTTTCCTGCCCTATCGCGGGCAGGACCTGCCGCAGATGAGGCGATGCCGCAGCCAAAAGTCCATTGACTTGCGGCAGGACTGTGGTGGGCGGGTGCGGAAAATCCTGCCCATAGATTTTAAAAGACCCAGGCAAAGAAACATGATACCCTGAACAAGTGACTTTCCAAGTCCTTTGAAGACAGCAGCTTGAGGCATAGATGCTGAAGGCTTTTTCACATTCTTGTAAGATCTTAAAAATGTCTTCCCTTACACACTGAACTCGCTGCTCCTTTATACATATCTTCCTCTTTGAATGCTAATACCCATTGTTTCACTATGTCTTTGGACCTTATCTCCCTGATAATAAAACCCTCTTTTAGCACTAAGTTTTACCAGAAATTTTTGGGAAAAATAAATACATCATTTCCAAACTTCACCTGGCTAGGTAACACATTTCAGCCTTCCTTTGAAAACATCTAGTCTGGTTTATTTCAAAATGCAAATGTTCCCTTGACATCTATGTTTCTAAACTTCCCCATGTTTAACTAATTAACATTTCAAACCTAACCTCTCTTCTTAGATCAAAGCATCTAGACTTGCTGCCTCTAATTCAATTAAATCTCACACACAAACACAAATCGAACACATAGGCCAGGATTTTCCATTCGTCGGGCGGGCTCAGTGGGAGCGGGTAGGAGCAGTCACAGAGCTGACCATCACCCGTGATCGGCTCTGCACTGCAATTTCATGCGGGCGGGCCAATTAAGGTCTGCCCTGCATGGATCGCGAGCGGTAGCCTCAGCTGCCTCAGGAAGATTGAAGTGCTTTTTGAAAAATTTAGTAAAGAGTAGAAAAATTCAATGAAACATGTCCTTTCATGTGACTGTGTCTATGTGTCACTCGTGGATGAGGTTTCCTAAAAATCGTAAAGGCCGCTTGGCCTTTTCGCCTGCCCGCCAACCGTAAAGTTGGATGGCAGCGTAAAATTCAGGTTAACTACCTGGCTAATGGCCTTTCAATTATTGGCGGGCATGCAGCTGACTCCCGCCGAATAAAATTTTGCGCGACTTCGTGTTGACATCAGGATGCACACCCGACGTCACCACGCGTCATTTTACGTTCCAGCATGTAGGGCGTACGCCAGCATGCAGAATGCAAAATTCTGCCCTTATAGACACATAGACACTCTATTTTACAATAAATTCCAATAACAATATGAGAATTATTATATCTTCTTGACATCACATTAAGTTGAAGATTGCACTTCCTACTGTGTTGTTCTTGGTACACTAGAGGCTGTTTAGCTTATTTTTGATATCCTCCATACTTTCAATTAGGATCTTCAGCCTACTAAATCTAGGCACCATTACTGGACTTTGCCACCCGACTCTTCTGAATCACACTGAAAATCAGCTCTTGTCCATAAGTCTGATTGTTAGCTAAACTGAAACGTTAGCACCACGTTCATATACTAAGGAAAATATAATGTAAGTCCTACGACTATAAAAATGTAATCTCCCTCCTACATCCTAGAAACTGCTGTTTCTCCAGAGCCAACAGCCATTATTGCCCTTTGACTTTCCCACCCATACACCAATATATTGAATGACTGTTTACATCTTACATATTGGATTGATGTATGCTCTGAAATCTATTTGTTACGGGTAATATTTTTCATTGTTTGTTTCCCTTGGTTAAATCTTATTTTTTAACCATTCTTTGGCTGTACTTGAGACTCTGAATTACTATTTAACTCTAATCAACTCCAATTTAAGTTCCTGAAAAAGGCTTGTCCCTCCTTCCTCCATACATTCTTAAGCCCTCAGATCAAGGAATCCTTTTGGATTAACAACAATTACCAACAGTTCTTATCTTGAGTAATCTGCATTGAACATAAACGCGCTATCCTCATGCAGTTTTTCACAGCTGGTGGATTTTTCTTTTAACTGTTTCTTGGTGTATTCAATTTCATTGCAAAATCCCAGTCAACTTGTTTCTTCTGTAGATTTACAGTACATTTGACTGTGACTCCCTTTTTTTTGCAATGTTTTAGCCAATGTTTTACATTTATTCTGATTCAGTGGAGTGTTAGGGCCTGATCTCCTTGGATGTGTAACCTAACTGTTCCAAATTTCCTCATGTTCCTTTGAATCCCAGTGCAGCCCATTGCTTGAAATGTTTGTCTTTCCCTTAGAAAAAAATCCAAGAAGATGCTTCAAGTTGAATCCATGCCATTTCTGCTGAACACCTCACATAAAACAGGGAAATCTTTCAATGTTGTGCTCATTGTGAATGAATATTGGAAAAGTCACAATCCACAATTTTACCATATATTAATTTTATTGGGCAGAAAATTACGAACAGCAGATTGTATTTCCATTACATGCTTTTGTCTGGCTATGCTCTCTGTGAACTTGGAAAGTTAACCCCAAGAACTGCAGAATACAGATTCTAGGAAGATTTACTTTGTGCAACTTGTGCATCAATGCCATAAATGTGATTTTCCTAAATGGGTTTATCATTTTGTTATAAGTAATGTTCTGAGGAAACTTTCCCTCATTATTAACACAGATCAAATGAGTAGCACTGCTGACAGTTATCTTTATGTAATTGTTGGTATTTGGGCAACACAATGCATATAACATCGCCCATTTAGTTCAAGACTATAGTAAAAAGTGTGTCTTCTCTTCATCCTGTAAGGGTTTTACATAAAACCAACATTACACTGAGAAGTGAGAAATTGAAAAGGAAGGTTAGATGTAATTATTTTACACAGTGGGTAGTGACAAAGTAGAATGAATTGCTCAATGAGGAGGGAACTGATTAGATGTACAAATTCAAGAGCGAGTAACTTGGAGAAGCGTTAAAGGGGAATGAGATGTTCCATGCGATAGAATATCCCCTAGTATTATGATTGCCATAGAGAGCAATAACTCTTTAAAAGAGATGAATTTCCTAAACAACCAATGGAAATGAACTGGTGAACAACATCTCACTTGTTAAGACTTTTGCTGTAGAAAGCAGATAAAAATCAATAGAGATTCAACATTAACAGGCAACTAATACATTTAATAAATTAATAAATAACTAATTAATAACTAATAAATTTAACAAAAGCTAAGTTTTGCATCCACAAACTAATACAACCAAATTATGTCTTACAAAATGCTTTTCTGCAATGCCAAGCTTCTGGCAGATACATAGGAACAGTCCCATTGTCACTTCCAGCTCTCCAGTGGAGGTTCACTTCTCGCTGCCATTCCGGATCAAAACTTCAATTGCCTTTTGACAATTGTTCTACCCCCAGTTCAAGTTTTCCACATTCTATTATCACTTGCAAGGCACACCTCAAAGACTTCCCATTATCACATTCTATTATCACCAGCAAGGCACACCTCAAAGACTTCCCATTCATTAAATCTTCAAGAGCCCCATCTGTTCTGTTCCCTTTATTTTGGACAGAAACCAAACTCTCAAGGGCTTCGTGCTTAGTCATTAACACAAAAACCGTCCTCCCTGCTCTTTGATAGCAGTAATTCCTTTGCTTCTGCATATCAAACAACAGCTATCCTTTTTCAGTGAAATACTGTGAAAAGGTGTTAAAACTGCCGCCCCACCTCAGTGGGTTTCTATTTAAGTCCCTCTCTCCATGGCAACCAGATCACATGGGCATGTCTCCAAGCTGAAGTGTTTTCTGGAATTCTTTGTTTTTCTTTGAGTTAAAGGTATAATTCAAAATATAACTGTCTTCTAAAGCTCAGTATTCAAGACACTAGACACAGGGACTGGTCAGGAGGGCTACAAAGGTTTATTTTACAGTTCAATAAGTTGCTATATTCCAATGTCCCAGCAGTCCAAATCCAATTTCAAGTGAGGATATGTCCACAGCACAAAATAATAAAAGACAAAACTAGGGGCAGAGGACCAGTTTGAACTTGCATGTTTCAGTTTAAATTTGCTCAAAAATTGGCCAAACAAGCTCAAAAGATTGTAGAATTTTAAGCCTAATTTAGTCCAGTGCAAATTTAGTCAACTCAGTGTGGTAACCACAAAACTTTGCAAGCCCCCAGATCGAGTTACTCACCATGGGGACTTTCCCTGAATTGCACCTGTTTGTGGGCCTTTGAGGAGGTTCCAAAAACCTGAGGCAGAATTTTTCCAGAATTGCACTAAATGTGGTAGCGGGTGGGTAAAATGGAGACCCACCTGCCGAAAAAAATGGTGGGTTCTCACGCGGGATCTCATTCGCCCGCTCACCATCACCTCGCTGTTGCATCATGCTGGATACCGTCTTTAAAAGGCTGCCACCAGCAAAGCGCTCATTGCCACCAGCTCACCACTGCTGCCCGGGAGACATGGCCAGCAAAGGCAAAAAGACTGCAGCCCCCCGCTTCAATGACTGGTCCCTCAAGTGACTGCTGGATGCCGTGGAGGCTCGACAGGATTTGCTCTACCCCCGCTCTGGCCGCAGAATGGGCAGCAATGTCACCAATCCGGCTTGGGAGACAGTGGCAGCGGTGGTCAGTGTGAAAGCCCTGCAGAGGAGGACAGCCACCCTGTGCCACAAAAGGATGAATGATCTCCTCCGTTCCGCCAGGGTAAGTCACTCTTTTCATCACTCCCAACTCAAACACTCATAAACCCATCACACATCCACAGGGCTGTCACTCACTATCGGTGCAAGGGACGTCACCATTCAGTCTTTCACACACACCGTCATTGTCCTCATCCCGTCCATGGGGACTGCTCACCACCCACACAGGCCAGGCATACTTACCATCTGGCCCGGCAGGTGTCCTGATACACTCTCCCTATCTCTATCCATGCAGGACAAACTGGCTCACAACAGGAGGGAAAGGTCTCAGACAGGTGGAGAGATGCCAGAGATCAAAATTCTGACAGAATTCGAAAACAGAGCCATCCAGCTGCCGGCGATGACCGGGACCGGTCCTGTGCTGACGGTGAGGTCGGCGCTGCTCTACCATGTGAGGATCCATCAGTGCAACATCCATCAGACAACCATGCTGTGAGTGATGTGTCCTCTTTCACAGGCCACTGCCACGCACTAATTATCTCCCCTTGCTTTCGCAGGCACATCTGCCAAACAGCCGATGGAGTCCATGACCCGGGGCCTCCAATCAAGCTCCGAAAAAAACCTCTGAAGAGGAACCTGAATGCACCCTCCCTGAAGTCCCGTCACAGTGCTCACCAACACCCTCCAGAAGTGCAGAGACACACACCTCACTGGGACCTAGCTTTAGAGCAGCCTCGGGATCACAATCTGGAGAGCACATCGCACTTTCTAATCCACAGCAGGCAGAGGCAGGGACTTCCCAGGTCCCCAGCACTCGGAGGACTGCTGGAGGCCTGAACCTTGTTGAGTCCGAGTCAGATGACGAGCCTCTGGACTCGGTCATGTCACAGATGCTGGAGCTGCAAAGGCAAGCTAGGGAACATCAGGAAGGGATGTCCACTGTACACCTCAGATTGCAAGGATTGACAGAGTTCGCCCGTCTTCAGGCTGAGGTGATAGCACTGGCATTGCAACGAACCAAGGTCAACACTGGCAGGGTGGCGGCCGCCATGGAGACCTTAGTCCAGGATGTCGCTCCTAAACTGCTGCGGGGGCTTAACTCCATCACTGATGCCATAGTTGGCCTCCAACAGGTTGTGCACGAGAGGGGTGCTGGGCAGCTCGATCTCATTCCAGCTACCCCTTCCACTCATGGAGTCAGCCAGGGACCCTCAGCCACCCATAGGGAGGAGGATCAGCAGGTGCACACTCTGGGGCCATCCACCCATGTGACTCTGGGAGTGACCGGTCCATCCAAATCCTATCTTCCTGTGATGTCCACAGATCCAGCTTCACAGGCCGAGGAGGGTGCCACTGCCACACAGCAGGACCCCGAAAGCAGACCGGGGCCCTCCAAGTCTCGGCCCTCCAGAGGACGCCCACCAAAGTCATCATAGACAGGGCATCACAGTCAGCAGGCTGCCTCCACCTCCGCTGTGGATGTCCAGGGAGCCCCAAGACATAGTAGCAGGGTTAGGAAAGTTAGGTAAAAGTAGCTGCACAGCCTGGCCTTGGGTGTTGATCACTTGTACATACTGTTCACTATTGTCAATAAACTCCTAAGAATGTCTCACTGCCTATGGCTCCTTGTCTTGTCACTCAGATGTGAAACCTTTCTGCACAAGATAAAAGGCAGGTGTCTCAGTCGCTCTCTCCACCATCTTCTACGGTCTCCGTAGGCCATCAGGCACACAGCTAGGTCACCAGGATCCATGATCGTGATGTGGTCCTCCTGCAGCATGAAAAAGAGAGAGACGTGGTTATCATGGCTGTACTTAGCACCTTTCCTGGCCCTGTGTGATCGCCCCTTAATGCTTCCCAGAAAGTGCTGGTCACCCTTGGACGGCCAGAGATGAGTGCGCTGCATGGCTGCCCTGTCAGCCTGTGACATGGGGGACACTGGTCCAAACCAGGATGCTGAGATTGCAAGGGGCTGTGAGCACCTCCAGCAGTGACTGCTACATGGCCAGCATTGGCGAGGAGATTGTACAACATGTGCAGTCCAACTGCTCTGCAGTCCAGTAAAGTGGTGGTGGACTCAAAATCTGTGCTGGGGGTGGGGGGGGTGGGGGGTGGTGGTGGGTGGGTGGGTGGGTGTGTGTGTGGGTGTGTTGGGGGGAGGTGGGGGGAGGGGGGTGGGGGGTGCGGTGGTGGATAGGTATGGAGCGCTTGGTGGTCCTTTGGTGCCTCTGCGATGCTTGCATGGTCAGGCAGGCTAGGAGTCTGACCCCAATCATATCTCTGTGGCTGTGCCTGATCTGTCTCAGTTGCAGAGGTATGGTCAGTTTATACAGGTGTCCCTAATGTATGGCCATTCCCATCGCTTACCTTGCCCCCCCCACCCACCCCCTTCCCACCTCAATTGCCCGTGTGTGGGATGCAGCGCCAGGGCAGCAATTGACCCCCCCCCCACCTCAGCAGTCGCCTCCAGGGCCAGGCATCAGTTGCCCCCACCCCCCAGCACTCCTGAGGCCTGTAAATAACAGGCGAGCTGTGGTGAACACTGCTGTTCACTCACCTCAGTTTCCCCAAAGTGAAGGCCGCCAAGTGCACATTGCCTGCGTGCTGTTGTGAAACATCTCACCGACATGGATGTTCGATATGGCGGGTTCCCAAGAGCCTGGCGGAATGGCCTTTTAATTATATGCTAATGTATTACAATTAGCCCCCCGCCGACCGATGGTGGGAAACCCGGCCCACTGTCGGCGGGCTGAGCGGACAATCGTGACCTGCCTTCACACCGTCATGTAGCAGGCTGCGCCATATTTTCCGCGTGCGCCACCTATCACACCCGCCACCAGCGGGCTCAGGAAATTCTGCCCTAAGTTTTAACTTGAAGTGCAAAGGGACAAAAAGGCATGGTTTTGAAGCTTTTAATTTAAAAAAAAACTGATAATAAAGGAACCACTTGAATATTGCATCTGGACTCTGAGTGTTGAAATTTTGTACCAGAGTGCTCCTCGGACCTTTCATGCTGAACAGAAAAACAACCTCTTCAAAAAGCTGCAAACAGGCACAATTAGAGGAAATTTAAAATGATAATTAATTCAGTCTGTAGATGTGGCCAGTTTTGATGGCAGGACCGGCTTCAGACACAAGCTGGTGCAAAAGACTGCAGAAGCTCGATTTGTGCTGCATGTAATTCGTACCTCAAATTTCACAATCTTTTACCCTGACTATAATTTCGGGTGATTTATACCAGAGCAGAAACTTTTAGTACTTTTAAAACAAACAAGCACAAACTTTATGACCATGGAGCAGTGAATATAGCTATTTAATGATAATCTATTTGCCTTATAAACACAGCAACTTGACTTTAAAGCACTATGGGATGATGCAAGGATGTGAATGATACAAATCTATTTTCTCCCCCGAGGAATATAATTAATTAAACCACTTACTGTAAACCAAGACGGACAAAAACATGATGCACAGTAATATAATAGGAAGGACAAGTTTGTCATCTGAATGATTCTTCTTGATTTTTGCACCCAGTTGTCTGGAAACAGTCCCAGATGAGGAACCTATGGTGAACTTAACTGCATTAAGGAAGAATTTAAGTTATTGTAACTGACAGCTTCTTTCTTATTTGCCTGATCTCTGAGTCACAAAGAGCCCTGAACCTGGATTCAGAGTTATGGTTGTGAACTGCATTTACCGTTCAGAAAAAAAAAATCATTTCTTGGGCCTCGTTGTGATGAAAAGCAGTTGTAATTATGTTGTTGCACTTTCCGTTCAGAGTTTAGCAAACAGCAAACCAAAACTTTCCTTGGATTTCTCAAAGGGGACATTACGAAGCACAAAGAATCAAAAATGTGCCAGGAAAAGTGATAAGCTGCAAGGTTCTTCTGTCTTTTTAAAAAGTTACTAATCCAAGGAACTCAGTTGAACAAAGGTTCAGACCAAAACATGTGGGTTAAAGTGGCTGGCCACAGATCAGCTCACAATTTATTTTACTTACCGGATATTGGTTGCTTGATAATGGATCAGCATGGCAGGGACTTGCTTGAATCACTATGCACGTCACACAAGTCTCCTCTAGTCTCACATGCACAGAAAACATTTCAGAAACATTCTTGAGTAATCAAAACAAAAAAAGGACAATCAGACTCAAAGTTAAACTTATGCATTGATTTCTGTCAGCAAGCATTATCAAGAGGATGCAGTATGGCATATGCACACGGTGTGCCATTGGAGTGTACATAACCAGAAAAAAATGGTCGTAGCCTCGCTAACCCCTAACAGATTGAGAAAATGCTTAAATAAAATGTTTCTTTTCTGACCTCACATCATTTTTACTGACACATTGCAAACCACAAGAACCTTGTTCAAATGATTTTGACTTAAATTCCGTCTGGGAAAAATAGTCTTGTGAGGAATAGAATTCAACATTTGTTTACAGATAAACGTCACCCACAATTTGATAATGTTGTAGGTTTGAGTCAATGGCTGCATAAAAGAGCAAGTAATGGTAATGCATAACAGATCACTCAGGGAGGCTGAGTTGAACTTTTACATGCATGTTGCAACCTGGAGCTATGGCCAGAATTTTTACCTCGATGGGCAGGCGGGCCCCACCGGCTCGGCGGCGGGCGGGCAGCCGAACTCCGCCGCCGAAGTGGGGCCCGCCGCCATTTTGAGTGGGCGGGCCAATTAAGACTGAGTGCTGTCTCAGGGAGATTACTGGCAGTATAAAAATCTTTAAAAATAGAAAAATATTAAAATTATTAACATGTCCCCCTCATGTGACAATGTCACATGAGATGGGACATGTTAATAAGAAGCGCATAAACTTTATTGAAGTTTTATAAAAGGACATGAAACCTCATCCCGCCAGTGGATGAGGTTTCATGTATTATCAGAAGCCCGCTGGAGCTCCTGGCCTGCCCGCCAGTCTTAAGGTCGGACGGGCAGGGCATTTAACAAGCTCAATTATCTTGTCAATGGCCTTAATTGGCCACTGACAGGTTGGCAGGCGGACAGCTGATTTCGCTGTCCGCCCGCCTTCCTCAATGTTTAAATGGACTAGGATGACGTCGGGGATTCCTCCCGACATCATCCCGCGTCATTTTCCCCTCGGCGAGCGGGCCCCGCCCCCAAATCGCTGAGGGGAATTTCTGCCCTATGAATGGTGATGGTAGAGGCTCCAACTTTCTTTCCATCACACTGCTGACCAGGAATCTCTCTCATTCTTACTGCCTGCCACTAGCATGTATTGGAAGGATTTGCAGGTTGGTACTCAACCTATCTGGCTGGGTTATTAACACACCTTCCTGATCCTCGGATGGGACTCAAACCCGGAGCTTCGGGATCAGAGGCAGGGACACTACCCATTGCACCACAAGACCCTCAAAAGAGGAAGCAAACAAGGGCTAAACACAGCAGGAACAGAATGTTGACTGGGAACCATGATGATATCATCCACAAGGCACCCCAGCAACTCAATCTCCTCTAGTCTGATTTTAAGCTTTTTACACTGGGATTAAGTAGTCTGGTTTGGATTTTCCAGTACTTCCATTGAAGGATATTCCATTGGATCAGCAATTTTTTCTACTCTTTTGAAATTGAAGTGAACGTTTGTCACTTTAATGACAGAGCATGAATTAGTTTGAAAAGATCAGAAAGCAAATTAAATTATGGCGCTATATTTGAGATTTGAAATCTATAGGTGGCTGAAGAATGGAAGATAAAGAGGGAGGTAAGAATTCAAAAGTTTTGCTTTCAATAAGGAAATATAGCACCTTTTGTGATCTCAGGACATCCCAGAGCACCTTACAGCGCATGAAATGGTCACCACATTACAGGAAGGACGTAATAGCTCTGGAGAGAGTACAGAGGAGGTTTACAGGAATGTTGCCAGGGTTAGAAAAGTGTAGCTACGAGGAGAGATTGGATAGGTTGGGGTTATTTTCCTTAGAACAAAGAAAGCTGAGAGGTGACTTGATTGAAGTGTACAAAATTATGAGGGGAATAGATAGAGTGGACAGGATAAAATTGTTTCCCTTGATGGAGAATTCTAGAATCGGGTGACATAGATTCAAGATAAGTGGCAGAAGGTGTAGGGAGGACATGAGGAAGAACTTTTTTAACACAGAGGGTAGTGGGTGTCTGGAATTCGCTGCCCAAGTTGGTGGTAGAGGCAGAAACTTTAAACTCTTTTAAAAGGTACCTGGATCTGCACCTAAAGTGCTGTAAGCTGCAGGGCTATGGGCCGTGTGCAGGAAGGTGGGATTAGAAAGGGCACCTGGGTGTCCTTGGGCTGGCATGGACAGGATGGGCTGAATGGCCTCCTTCTGTGCTGTAACTTTTCTATGGTTCTATGGTTCAAGAGCAGTCAACTGTTGAAAATAAGGAAGCATTACAACCAATCTGCCCAAAGAAAGCTCCCTCAAACAGCAATATGATAATGTCCAGGTAATTTGTTTTAGTAGTGTCAGTTGAGGATAAATATTACTGTGAAGCACTCCATTGCTTTTTCAGTGTTGTGGGATATGTTACGTGCACCACAAAGGGAAAACAGGGCTGGTACTGTGACGTTTCACCTAAAAGGTGACACCTTCAACAGTGAGAAAAAGAAAGATTGCATTTACATAGTGCCTCTCACAAACTCCAGGCATCCAAAAGTACTTTACAACCAACAAAGTACCGTACTGTTGAAGAGTCGTCAATGTTGCAATGTGGTAAACGCAGCAGCCAATTTGCACACAGCAAGCTCCCGCAAACATCAATGTCATAATGACCAGATAATCTGTTTTTCTGATGTTAATTGAGTGATAAATATTGGCCAGGACACCAGAGGTAACTTCCCTGTTCTTTTTAAAAATAGTGTCATAGTGCATTTTACATCCACTTGAGAGGGCTGACAGGTACTCGGTTGAACATCTCACCCGAAAGATGCCGCCTCTCAGAGATCAATAGTTCTCTGGAGTGTTAGCTTTGATTTTTATGCTTAAGTCTTGGAGTGGGACAGCATTCCACAACCTTCTGACCCAGGGTTGAGAGCATTACCATATGAGCCACAGTTGATGTCTAGCGGTGCAGTATTCCCTCAGTGCTGCTTTAGAGTGCCAGCTTGGAATCTGTGCTCAAATCTTTGGAGTGGGTCTTGAATCACTACCTCCTAAGAGATGAATGTGCTAGCAGCTGAACCATGGCTGATAACATAGTGGAAATACGGTGTAGAGGTGTGAACGACAATGCATTTGCAGCTTCCAAGGGAAAAGGAAGAATCTTTAGAGGAGCACTGATTCTAATCAACAGAGGAAATACAGGTAGGTCTGGGATGTAAGAGTAAGTGCCTGTCAGACAAAAAACATTGTGATATATCCTTTCTCTGAGTGTTCCCCAAATATGGAAGCAGAGCTCAAGTTTTGGATTGAATTGGGCTACATACAAGTTTTAAAAGATAAGTAAAAGATAAGCAGGAATGATGAAACCAATAGCAATGTGGAAGGCCAATTGAGTTTATATGCAACATTGCTGCTACGCTGCATGGCTGCGCATCCTTGCAGCAGCCTGGAAGGCACACAGGCCTTACTCCATGATAAATACCATGCAAAAAAAAAAAAATTCAATTACCTTTCAATTACTTGCCCTTCATATCATTCAGAGTTACGGGGAAATTCAACAGACTGTATACTCTATTCAACAATTAGATATTATTTTATACACATTAACACATTATTTTATAAAAAGTTGGTAATTGTTTATCTGACTGTCAGCATGCTGGGTTTCACTAACTGAGTCACTGAACCGAAGTAAATAATTAACTGGCTTGCACTATCAGAGTTATCAATATTACCACAGGTTGCAGTGAGTATTCCCCAGACATCTGATGAATAGTTTCAACATAATAAAATGCATGTATCAAGTAAAGAAATTATAGCTATATTTATATGTCCTATCTCAAATGTATACATTACTAAGTGACAACATACACACTATATCCTGAAATAAACAGTTTATATACGAGTGAAATATATATCAAAAGCTGACGTTGCATTTACACTAATACATGATGTAGTGATCAGCTAACCTGACAGTGCATCACGCCCTCAGTACTGAGCTGTACTGTCAGTCTAGATTAGGGATGGGCAACAAAATGCTTGCCTAGCCAGTGATGCTCACGCCCTGTGAAAGATTAAAAGAAATGTGCTTTAATCTTTGACTGGGGATTAATCTGGAACTTTCTAACACAGGGGCAAGAGCTCCACCGCAGAACCAAGCTGACAATTACACTGAAATTGCACCATGGGGCATGAGCAGAGTGTGATTTGCCCCCAGAGTTGACATTTCCCTCCATTTCTCTGAACTTCATTTGCAACATTTGCATATATCACCACCTACTGGTGACTTGTAGTAATTGTATCAGCAATACTTTGGAAATTCTTTTGTCTTCATTAACAGATACTAGCCCATTTAAAATAAGGCTGTAACAGTAAATTAGCACACAAAAGAAATTTATATCAATGTTAGTTATAAAAACACTAATATTTAAAGAGTGAAGTTCAAGGCAAATCACACAATATTACACTATGGCCCATGATGCCTGTGCCAGCTCTCTGAAAGAACTATTCAATTAGGCCCAATCTCCAGCATTGTCCCCATAGCTCTGTAATTTTATTACCTCCAAATATTTATTCAATTCCATTTTGAAAGTTACTACTGAACTCATCATTCTTTCAGATATTGCATTCCAGATCATGACAAGTTGCACAAACCAAATCTCCACACATAGCGTCCCCCACCCCCCCACCCCCGGCAAACCCCCAAGTTCTTCTGCCACTCTTCAACACCCTAGATCTCTATCTGGTTTCAGCCCTTTTGCCACAGGGAACAATTTCACCTTCTTTCCATGATCAAAATCATTCATGATTTTGAATACCTCCATCAAATCTCCTCTCAACCCTCTACATACCAAAGAATGCTTCAACTCCTCCAGTCTCTCCACGTAACTGAAGTCCCTCTCTAATATAATTCAAGTAATTCTCCTTCTGCACCATTTTCCAAGTCCTTGACATCCATCCTAAAGTGTGGGGGCACAGAATTGAACACAGTACTCCAGCTGGGGCCTAACCAGTGCTATATAAATGTTTAGCAGAGCTTCTGTCATTCTATACTCTATTCCTCTATGAATGAAGCCAACAATTCCAGATGCTTTTGAAACAACCTTCTTAACTTGTCATTCCGTCTTCAAAGGTTTGTGCACATAAGCTCCCAGCTCCATCTGTTCCTGCATCCCCTTTAAAATTATACCCCTTATTTTATATTTCCTGTCCTCAGTTTTCCTACCAAAATGTATTACTTCACACTTCTGTGCATGAAATTCTGTCAGTTACGTGTCTGCCCATTTCACTGGTCTATCGATATTTTCCTAAGTCTGTTATTTCCCTCCTCATTTGCTATATTCCCCCTGTTTGCTGAATTTCTGCGTTTCATATCATTTTTTTATTGAACACTGATGCACTTTCATCCAACTGAAAAGCTACCGTTCCCCCCTACTCTCTGCTTTCTGTCCCTTAGCTAATTTTGTATCCATGTTACCACTGTCCTTTTAACCCCATGGCCTTTATTTTGCTTACGTATCTATTCTGTCAAACACCTTTTGAAAGAACATTAACACAGCATCAAGTTCACTACCTCCATAATTCACCATCACATTGTCAAAGAACTCCCTCAAGTTAGTCAAACATGGCTTGTCTTAAACAATTCTATGCTGATTTTCATTAATTAGCCCATACTTTTCAAAGTGTTAATTTATTTTGTCCTGGATTATTATCTCTAAAAGTTTCCCCACTACTGAATGGTTGTCAGGTTTATCCCCTCTCCTCTTTTTTGAACATTTGCAATTCTCCAGCCTTCTAGTCACTAACCCAATATCGAAGGAGGATTGAAAGACTGTGACCAGAGTCTTCACAATTTCTCCTTGTTTCCCTCAGTAAACCAGAATTCAATTCATCTAGACCAGGTGACTTTTCCACTGGAGTACTCCCAACCTTTTAAGTACCTTCTCTTTTTCTATTTTATCCGATTCAATATCTCTATTACATCTTCCTTTACAGCTACATTTGGCAGCATCTTCTTCTTTAGTGAAGACAAATGCAAAATACTCATTTAATATCTCAATCATGCTCTCGGCCTCCACAAGAAGATTTCCTTTTTGGTCCCTAATCAGTCCAGGCTTCTGTGATGACTCTATGGAGCAGACTGGTTTTGTCAAGAAACAGTTAAACTTTATCACAGAGACATTTTCAGTGCTTGCACGCTTGACCAGATCTCCCACTGGAAAGCCCCGCCCCCCGGATTGCCCACGCTAAGAGATCACTGGTTGGAGCCCCTGCAGTATATCACATGACTTGTGATTAGCAGGAGGGAGCGACTATACATCCAGTTACCACATTTCCCCCCCTTTAGTTTTTTTACATTGGTCTTTACAGAAAAACACTTAAACAATCCAACAAACATATATACAATTTCAGGTGATTATAAATCAAGTCTCTGAGGTGCTCTTCGTATACGGCTAGAGCAGCGTAGCTCTACCACTGGAGGTTCCTCAACAGGATCGACAGGATCTGGAGCTGCACTGTGAGGCAGAATTGGGTAGTTCAGGATTTGGCAACTCCTCGGAAACATCTGGAATGTCTGTTCCAGGTCGATCACATGCCTCAGAAGTCGATGGTTCAACATTAGTCACAGGTTGATCAGTTAATTGTTGGAATGTCTCTCTGGCACAGATGTTATCTGCATGCTTACGAATGAGTCTACCTCTCGCTTGTACTTGGATATATAATGAAACAGTCTCTGAAACAATGGCTCCCGGAGACCAGCAGGTTCCGCTGCTGAAATTTCACACGTATACCATGTCACCTACACTGAATGTGCGAGCTTTACTGTGCATGTCATGGTTAAATTTCTGATTACTCTGGTTCTGCGCTACTTCCCCACTAAATTCGGAAACACCAAATGTTAACGTGTACGCAGACGGCATTTCATTAATAACTCTGACGGTGTTGAACCCGTAGTCGAATGTGGCGTTGTACAATAACTGAAGAGAAACCGGGAAAGTTGAGATTCCAGAGTGACTTCTGGTAATTTTTTCATACCAGACTTAAGAGATTGGACAGCCCTTTCAGCTTGACCATTAGATAAGGGATGCCAAGGGGCTGTTTTAATATGTCGGATTCCATTCAGATCCATAAATTTCTGAAACTGGGTGTTAGTAAAGGCTGTACCATTATCAGAAATGACAATTTCAGGTAGGCAATGAAGGCTGAAACAGTGACGTAGCTTCTTGATGGTTACGTTTGACGCTGCCGATTTGACTTCATACACATTCATCCATTTTGAATGTGAATCTACAATTAACAAGAAGATGGTGTCTAAGAATGGACCTACATAATCGATATGTAGTCAAACCAAGGGTCAACCAGGCCACTCCTATGGATGCAGGGGAGTTGAAACAGGCAACTTCTGTTGTTGCTGACAATGGAGACAGTGCTTGACCATGCTTTCAATGTTATTGTCAATGCCTGACCATCATGCATTGCTTTGGGTAAACATTTTCATTTTTGATATGCCTGGATGCGCACTGTGGATCTCTGTGAAGAGTGGCTGTCTACCTTGTGAAGGTAAGACAACTCTTGATCCCCATAACACAATTCCGTCTTGACAGCTTAACTCTGTGTTTCTAACATGGAATGCTCTCATTTCTTCAGGTACAGGCGAGTTTGGCCATCCTTGCCAAACGCAGTCTCTGACTTTTGACAATAGTGGATCTTTGTTCATCCAATTTCTAATTTGTTTCACACACACGTACGAAGAATCTAAGAATTTCAATAATAGCACTTGTTCTTGTGGAACGGGAGTATTTACAATACTATCTGACAACGGGAAGTGACTGAGTGCATCTACATTTGCAATGTATAGGCCAGGGTGATACATAAAATTATACTCATACACAGATAGTGTCAGAGTCAGCATTGTATTCCTGCTGATGCTATTGGTGGAATGGCCTTACCCTCACTGAATAATCCTGTTAATGGTTCATGGTCTGACACAATGGTAAAATGTTGTCCATGTAGGTGCTGGTGAAACTTTCTTGTACCGAATATGAATGATAATCCGTCTTTTTCTACCTGAGAATAACCCTTCTCAGCTTGGGAAAGGGTTTTTGAGGCATAGCCAATGGGCCTTTCTAATCTATTTTCCATTTTATGTGATAATACAGCTCCTACACTGTAAGGAGAGACATCACATGTTAACGCCAGCTGTTTCGATGGGTTGTAGTGCAACCAATAAACATTTCTTTGCTTTCACAAAGGCTGCTTCCTGTTGTGAACCCCATGACCAATGGTAGTTCTCTTTTAGCAACGAGTGTAATGGAGCCAAAACAGTTGATAGGTTGGGTAAGAAGTGGCTGTAGTGGCTGATCATATCCAGGAAGAACTTGAGTCCTGTTACATTGGACGGTGATGATTGCCTGAACTTTATCTTCTACCAGATGCAAACCCATGGCATCCATCCTGTGACCCAGGTAAGTAACTTCTGATGCTTGAAATGTGCATTTTCCCTTCTTTAACCAATAGCCGGCTTCCATGAACATTCTCAGTACCTCCTCCAGGTTGGCCAAGTGTTCAGTCTCAGTTGACCCAGTGATGAGAACATCATCTAGGTTTACTACCACTCGTGGGAGTTCTTGCGAAAGACTCTCCATTGTTCTCTGGAAAATAGCACATGCTGATGAGACTCCAAAAGGTAAGCGAGTGTACTGATAGAGACATGTGTGTGTTAATAGTCATGCATTCACTCAACGTGCTATCCAGTTTTAATTATTGGTAGGCGTGGCTCATATCCAATTTTGTATAGGACTTGCCCCCAATCAGTTTGGCATATAAGTTATCTATCCCTGGGCTGGGGTACTTATCTAGTTTTGCTGCCTTATTTTCAATCAATTTATAGTATTATGACACAGCCAATGATAAAGGGAAACTTGAAACCACTGTCATAACCTATTTTTGTAATTTATATATTTTGAGATGGAGGCTTTGAATTCAGTAGTAACAAGACCACCAAGTCTCAAGAGGTTTTTTTTAATAAAACTAAATTAAACATTTATTAACACAAGAAAGATTGTAAACACATACATATGTCTACAAAATTACTACTATAGCAACTACAAAAATTCCCTAATTTACCTGACTCTCGGTTAGACCCCCGGTAAGGCAACAGTAAATCTCATAGATTTAAACAAACACCTGGCAAAGCACAACTTGGACAGTCGCATTCAAAATAAGTTTCTTTCAGCTCTGGGTCCTTGCAGACAGCAGCTTGAGGCTTCTGTTGTTGAATCTTAAACTGCCTCTCCCTTACACACAATCTCCTTTCTCCTTTATACATATCTTTCTCTTTGAATGTAAATTTTCCGTTGTATCACTAGGCTTTTAATTTTACCTCTTGTAACAATAACATCCTTTCATCCCACCAATTTTATTAGTAAGCTGAAAAAAAAACACATTGCTTGGTGTCTTCGAGTTAGGTGTAAGACTTTACCCATTCTTTTGAATGGTTTATTTAAAAATGCAAATTGCCCCCTTAACACCTATGTTTCTAAACTTCCCCATGTTTATCTAATTACCATTTCAAACCAACTTCTTTCTATACATCAAAGCCTCTAGACCAGCTGGCTTTAATCCAATTAAGACACACACAGACACACACATAGACACTGACCCAACTAGAATTCTATTTAAAAAAAGAATTTCCAATAGCATTATAGACATTAATATTCCTTCATGACAATAGTCCCCACAGATGAGTATGGTGAGGTCAGACTTAGCCACTGGAGCTATGGGTGCGGCCCAATCCGAGAATTGGACAGGTGCCCAGCTTTTCTAACCGGCACAGCTCTGCATCCAACTTTTCTTTCAATGTATTAGGTACAGCCCTGGCCTTAAAGAAATGTGGTGTCACCTGCGGATCAACATGTAGCTTGGCGTACATGCCTTTTAATTTCCCTAATTCATCCCAAAAAACCATGTTCCATTCCCTTAGAAGTTCTGGGATGCCACCTGATGTTAGGTGAAATATCTCAGACCAGTAGAGTATTTCTTCTGTAGCCAATCCCGACCTAAAAGGCTGGGTCCCTCTCTTTTCACTATTATTACAGGCAGTTGGACTGTCTGTCAGTTGTAAGAGACTGGGACAGTGGTGATGCCTTTTATTTGAATGGATTCTTCCGTGTAAGTTTTTAATTTAGCGTTTGTCTGCTGCAAGTTTATTGGCTGTCTTCCTTCATTAAGGTGCCTGAAAGTGTGCTCTCCTACCGCCTTAGTTGAGGCACCAGTATCCACCTCCATTGTCAGTGGCTTCTCATTCACTTTTACTGTCATTGTAATAGACTCAGTCTTGACAGCAGTCACGTTATACAAGGAGTAAACGTCATGAGCAGCAGCTTCAGCCTTTGCTATGCCTGTTACTTCTATCATGTTTATTTGCTGTTTTGGAGACTGCTTCAACTTTGTCTGGCATTGCCTAACCACTTGACCCTTCTTATGATGGTAATGACATTCTGCCTCTTTGAATTTACAGGTATCTGCTCCGTGGTCACCTCCACATCTACAGCAATTTTGTCTTGAAACCGATGATGAAGCATTTCTGTTAGGCTTCTTTGTGTTTCTCATAGTGGCCGTTGAATCACACTTTAATTCAGCCGGCCTGGCTTTTGTTCCACACTCGGTGGCAGGATCCTGCCCAACATGTGTTGCAAAGCCTCTGAGTCTCCCGCAGCACTTTCCATGGTGACGGAGATTTCTAGGGCGTGTTTAAAATCGATATTGACCTCGGCAAGCAATTGGCGCTGAATGTTGTCCTCTTTGACGCCACATACCAGTTGGTTCCGCAGCATATCGTTTAAAACATCTCCGAGGTTGCAGTATTCTGCTAATTGCTTAAGGTTCGCCACAGAGCTTGCGATAGACCCTCCCAGGGCACGAACTCTTGAATTAAATTTAAAATGTCCCATTATCATTGACGGTTTTGGCTGCAAGTGTGCTTTCACTAGGTCCACTAACTCATTATATGACTTGGAATCAGGCACGCTCGGGGCAGTCAGGTTACAAATCATGTTATATGTTTTACTGCCACATACACTCAAGAAGATCGCTTTTAGCTTTTCTTCAGCGGCTATTTAATTTGCTACAAAGTAAAATCTGATGTGCTTAACATGCTGGCTCCAATCTTCAATATTAGCAACATATGGGTCGATTCTTCCAAACAGCAGCATGACTGGCGAGTATTATTTTAATTCGAGGCGCAGAGTTGAAGTTGATTTTACCCTCGTCGCCAAATGTGAGGACTCAATGGAGCAGACTGGTTTCGTCAAGGAACAGTTAAACTTTATCACAGAGACATTTTCAGTGCTTGCAAGCTTGACCAGATCTCCCATCGGAAAAGCCCCGCCCCGCGGATTGCCCGCGCTAAGAGCTCACTGGTCGGAGCCCCTGCAGTACTTCACATGACCTGTGATTGGCAGGAGGGAGTGACTATACCTCCAGTTACCACGCTTCCCTTTTACTATTTATATGCCTGTCAAAGACGTTTGGGCTCGCTTTTATGTTCGCTGCTAATCTGAGCTCTTACCTTTTCTTTACTCCTCCTATTCTCTTTCTTTTAGAACTCCTCTTGTACTTTCTGTATTCATTTAAGTTCTCTACTATCAAATAGAACAGAGAAAAGGGGCTTGATAAATTAAAACAAAATACTGCATATGCTGGAAACCTGAAATAAAAAAAACAGAAATGCTGGAAATGCACAGCAGGTCAGGCAAGTACCTATGGAGAAAGAAACAAAGCCAGAGGGTTCTGATGAAAGGCCATCGACCTGAATCATTAACAATGTTTTGATAAATTAAAACTTGGCCTTAATTTTCTGAGGCAGTGCTCCTGGTGCAGTCATACTCTGAGAGAACTGGATGTGGAGGTCAATATTATCAATGTCACTATATATTATCCAGTGACCCAGTGACTCCAAATTTCCAAGGTGCACAGGGCATAATTTTGAACTTTGCAGGTGACACAAAACTTGGAACTATATAGTGAACTGTGAGGGGTATAGTGATAGGCTTCAAGAGAACATAAACAGGCTGTTGGAACGTGTGAACGTGTGGCAGATACAATTTAATACATAGAAGTTTGTAGTTATATGTTTTGGGGGGAGAAACGAGGAGAGGCAATATAAAATAAAAGGTACAATCCTAAAGCGGGTACAGGAACAGAGAGACTAGGGGTATAAATGCACAGATTGTTGAAGGTGGCAGGGCAGGTTAAGAAAGTGGTTAAAAAAGTGTATGGTATCCTGAACCTTATAAATTTACATACATACGAACATACGAATTAGGAGCAGGATTTGGCCCCTTGAGCCTGCTCTGCTATTTGATAAGATCATGGCTGCGATCTCTATTTTCCTGTTTATCCCTATACCCTTTAGTTATCTTGTCAATTAAAAAACAACTTAACCTTAAAAATATTCAATTACCTTGCCTGCACTAGAGGTTTGGAGTACAAAAGCAAGGAGATTATAACAAACCGGAATAAAACACTGCTTCAGCTCAACTGAAGAGCTTCATCCAATTCTGGGTACCACACGTTAGACCTTAAAGCAGGTGCAGAAAAGATTCACGAGAATAGTTCCAGGGTTCCAGGGTTTAGGGACTTCAGTCATGGAAATAGATCGTTCCTCTTAGAGAGGAGGTTTGATAAAAGTATTCAAAATCATGAGGGATCTGGACAGAGTAGATAAGGAGAAACTGTTGCCATTGGTGGAGGGATCGCAAACCAGAGGACACAGATTTAAAGTAATTGGCAAAAGAATCAACGGCGACATGAGGAAAAACCTTTCCTGCAGTGAGTGGTTAGGGTCTGGAATGCACTGCCGGAAAGGGTGGTATAGGTGGATTCAACACAGCATTCAAAAGGGATTGAATGTCTTTGGGGAAGAAAACTTATAGGGCCTTGGGAAGGACCAGGGAGTGGGGCTGGCTTAAATTGATCTTGAAGGCAACCAGCGTGGACTTGATCAGCCAAATGGCCTCCTTGTGTGCTGTAATAACCATTCTATGAGCTGGATTTTATGGCCTGCCGCTGACATGTTTGAAGGCGGGGCACTTGTCAAATGCAGAGCATTGCCTGCCTGCCACCTTCCTGCCCACCCCCGACCTGTCTCCCATTTTATAAGGATGGTGGAGGCATCGGGTGGCCCGCCCGTCCTTGGGCCTGTTGAGATGCTTAAGTGGCTAATTGTGGCCACTTAAGTGCCTCAGACTGCCCCTGTTGCTATTCTACCCGCAGCAGGGGGAGGCCCAAGCCAAGTGGGTAGCTCGGAAGGTTTTACAGGGCGAGTTGGTGTCGTGCAAGAAGGGGAGACATCCTTTGGAGGTGCCACCTGTGCTCGTAGGAGGCATCCCCACCCACCTCCCCAAGGTCATAACCCCCTTTAACCCTACACCCCTGGCCTCCCATCTCCTTCAATCCCCTCGCTGGGGCCTGCTAGCCAACTGCAGCCGATACACGCTGGCCTTATCCAAAGTCTGGCTTCCACACCCTCACCTTCACCAGGACTGGCTGTAGTCTGAGCAGTGGTCACCTCTTGAATCTGGCACTGCTGGAAATACCAGATGGGCCAGAGGTCTTGCCCTGTGCCAATTAACACCCCTTTGAGTGTAAAGTGACTGGGGGGCAGCCGGCTATATCGTGGTTGGGTTGCCGACTGACATTTTAGGTGGTAAGGTGGGGAACTCTGCACCCCATAAAATCCCGCCCTATAATTCTATGATCTAAGGGAGTGCTGGATGTCAGAGATACTATCTTTCAAATGTTAAACCAAGATCCTGTCATATCCTATTATGTCATGGGATATAAAAGATCTCATGACACTTTTTTCAAAGATTCTGGGAGCTCGCTTGGTGTCCAGACCAACACTCATTCACCAACCAATACTACAAAAACAGATTAACTGGCTCTTCCTCCCACAGTTTTTTCTACAATCACCATAATTGCCTCCCTCTGCTGGATACATAGGTAATTTCATAATGTGCTCTTCAGAGAAATACTCGTGTGAAGTTATAAATATGAGGATGTGCACAACCTGTAATTTTCTTTATTCATTCATGGGATGTGAGTATCACTGGCAACGCTACCATCTATTGCCCATCCTTAATTATCCTTCAGAATATAGTGGTAAGCCGCCTTCTCGAACTGTTGCGTCCTTGTAGTTTAGGAACAACCACAGTGCCATTAGGGAGGGAGTTCCAGGATTTTGATGCAGTGACAATGAAGAAATGGTGGTGTAGTTCCAAGACAGGATGGTGTGGCTTGGAGGGGAACTTGCAGGTGATGCTATTCCCGTGCATGATGCCTTTGTATGTCGCAGGTTTGGAAAGTACTGTTGAAGGAGCCTTGGTGATTGCTGTGGTGCATCTTGTATATGGTACGCACTGCTGTCACTGTATGCTGATGATGGAGGGTGTGAGTGTTGAAGGTGGTGGACGGGGTGCCGATCAAGCGAGCTGCTTTGTGCAGGATGATGTTGACCTTCTTGAGTGTTGTTGGAGCTGCATTCATCCAGGCAAGCAGAGAGTATTCTATCACACAAATGCATTCCGCCTTGTAGATGGTGGACAGACTTTGGGGCGTCATGAGATGAGCTACTCACTGCAGAATTCCCGGCCTCTGACATATTCTTGTAGTCACAGTATTTACATGGCTGTTCCAGTTAAGTTTCTAGTCAATGGTGACCTCCAGGATGTTGATGGCAGGAAATTTGATGATGGTAATGTTGTTAAATGTCAAGGGAAAGTAGTTAGACTTTCTTTTATTGGAGATAATCATTGCCTGGCAATTTGTGTCATGAATATTACTTGCCACTTATCAACCCAAGCCTAAATGTTGCCCAGGTCTTGCTGCCTATGGACATGGACAGCATCAGTATCTGGGTAGTCGCGAATGGTGGTGAACCTTGTGCAATCATCAGCAAACATCTGCACTTCTAACCTTATGATGGAGGGAAAGTCATTGATGAAGCAGCTGAAGATGGTTAGGCCTAGGAAACGACCCTGAGGAACTCCTGCAGTGATCTATGGGCATGGAGAGCATGAAAGGGGCATAGAAGACATGGAGGGGGTATGGAGTGTGGGTGGCCATGAAGGGGTGGGGGAGGCAGCGGGGAATGTGAGGTCTAGAGGGCCAAACAACTTTTAAAACAACTGACAGCGTCTCAGAGAACAAAGGCGGGCCTTCTAACCAGCCTGCCTCAGCACGTGCCCAACCCCGAGGCCGCCTCCAATCTGCTTTGGGGGTTGGCGGGCCCGATTCGATCCCCGCCTCCTCAGAGTGAAATTTGTGACAGGGCCCGTTATAGTGAGGTGAGTCTGCCAAGTCTGGAAATTTCCTGACTCAAACCTCAGTAGTGAAAATCTGGCCCTTCAACACACCCTGAGGAAACGATATATTGGTATATAAATGCAAATTTAGTCTTAATTATAACTAAGGCCGATGCCCATTAAAATTACCACATGGATAAAAAATGCTTTGGGTTACTAACACAGAGATATAAGGTCAAGAGCTGATTGTGTAATTGTGTGCTACCTGTGAGAAGTTGCACTGACAATGAGACAGATCAGGAAAACATCAGAAAATTGTGTGCTACAAGCCTTAGGTTTCCAAACCTGCTTTACCTGCAAGTATTGTTGTTGTTGGAAGCACCAGATTGCAAACCAGTCCACTGGTCACACTCCCCAATATTGTAAACCTCACATGCAAAGTTATGAATGCTTTTTGTTGAGGAATAATTCCTTTAATGGTATTTCCACTGGGGTGAACGGGTGGGCAGATGCAGTATAACATGGATAAGTGTGAAGTTATTCACTTTGGTAGGAAAAAACAGAATGGCAGAGTATTATTTAAATGGTGATAGATTGGGAAATGTGGATGTACAAAGGGACCTGGGTGTCCTTATACACCAATCACTGAGAGCAAGCACGCAGGTGCAGCAAGCAGTTAAGAAGGCAAATGGTATGTTGGCCTTCATTGCAAGAGGACTTGAGTACAGGAGCAAGGATGTCTTAATGCAGCTTTACAGGGCCTGGTTGAGACCAGACCTGGAGTATTGTGTGCAGTTTTGGTCTCCTTAGCTAAGAAAGGATATACTTGCCATAGAGGGAGTGCAGCGAAGGCTCAACAGACTGATTCCTGCGATGGCAGGATTATCGTATGAGGAGAGATTGGGCCGACTGGGCCTTTATTCACTGGAATTTAGAAAAATGAAAGGGTATCTCATGGAAACATAAAATTCTGACAGCGTTGGACAGACTGGATGCAGGAATGATATTTCCTCTGGCTGGGGTGTCTAGAACAAGGATAATATTAAAGCCTTGCATTTCTAAACAATCATTCGGTGATCTGAAGCTTGATGATCTCTTGGTTTTACCAGTCACTGTGTTCAATTGTGTTTCCTTGTTAAATAAAGTTAGGCACTTCCTGTTGTGCTGTCATGTGCAGATAACCTGTTTGTGTTGATCACTGAAAACCTCACAGACACACGAAGGACATTTCAGTTTATATCTAATGAAGGATGCTGTAAGGGCTTTGAGCCCCCTCTTCATTCCTTCCCCCAAAGAAGCAAGTTTTAAAAATTCATTTACGGGATGTGAGAGTCGCTGGCTAGGCCAGCATTTATTGCCCATCCTTAATTGCCCTTGAGAAGATGGTGGTGAGCTGCCTTCTTGAACTGCTGCGGTCCATCTGGTGTAGGTACACCCACAGTGCTGTTAGGGAGGAAGCTCCAGATTTTGACCCAATGACAGTGAAGGAACAGCAATATATTTCCAAGTCAGGATGGTGAGTGGTTTATGGGGAACTTCCAGGTGGTCGTGTTTCCATGTGTCTGCTGCCCTCATCCTTCTAGATGATAGTGGTTGTGTGTTTGAAAGGTGCTACCTAAGGAGGCTTGGTGAGTCATATAAGCAGGGAGTATAGTTTCCTGCAATAGAGACTAGACTTCAAAAATATTTCCTTGACTGTAAAGTGCTTTGGGATGTTCCCAGGCCATGAAAGGTGCCTTATAACTGCAAATCTTTCTTTTAAATTACACCCTGCTGTTCCATGACTGACAGAACTATCGAAGGTTCAAGTGCTTCCATTACCAAAAGTTTCCAGATGTATTTAGCTATCATGCTATCAGTTCACAGCTGGAAACCCTTCCTCTGCAGGTATTTAATGAGCAGCAATAAAAAGAAAGAAATCCAAGGCAGGTTTATCAGCACCAGCAAAGTGAAAGGACAGAGTGACATTATGGGTGTAACTTTTCATCAAAACCGCACTCTGGAAGTTAGCAAGGGAGGGCAAATATCTGATTTCAGTATTGTTTATTTCCCAACCTCATTTAAATGTTTGCTTATCTTTCAGCTTTCAGCTGTAGATTGACAGAACCAAAGAGAACTAACATGTTCAGGAAGATAAAATAAATGCTACATTCGATAATCAGCAGAGTAAACAATCCTTCCTCTAGTAAGGATTATACAGCACAGAAGGAAGCCATTCACTTAGAAATTTGAAAAATGATTGCAGTGTACTGCACAGCCTTGATGCACCAGTTCAGTGACAGGAAGTGGTCCCCACACTTTGTGTTTTAGCTAAAGGTAGGGTTGTAGCACTATTCAACTAATCCCTAAAAGCTGTTCTTGGGGAGAAGAAGGTGAACCGTGATGTTTTTATGACAGCACGAGGGACAAGAGGCTCTTCTGGAGGTCATTCTGGCTCTGGCATCATCTCCACTGGGGTGCTGTGCTAACCTCCTGCACTGTGGGTTGGCCTTGCCCTTGGGTCAATTCCTCAGTAGAAGAAGAACAGACCTGGTCCACATATGGGGAAGAGAGGTTATAAACAAAGGACCTGAGTTGCTGCTTTGTAGCTGGGCTTTTGGGAGGACAAGCTTCTGGCTGCGTGGGGACCCTGTCTGTCTTCACATCCTCTGCTGGTTGAAGCAGGCTGAGAGCTATGCAGGAATGAAAAGGGTTATTTTCGCACAGTGTACATAACTTCTGTAATCTGTTGGTCGCCGTACCTTAACAGCTCTTGAATAATTCCACTGACCAGGATATGGACACCCCCTGCGCCATAGCGTGGTGTGTCCGTTATTTGGACTCTGAACCTTGGAGGCACGGTTCTTTGCCCGATAAGACGGTCAGACTGGCACTGGAATCTAACTTGAAATTGGTTAGATGGCTGTTTACTGAGATATTGGTGTCCCAGAAGGAGGATGCGCATCATCTGATGTCGCCCAGAAAGAAGGGCTGTCTTCTGGGTTGGTGGCCTCAACTTCGTTCTCGGACTGTCTGCACAGTGCAAAGGCATGATTGGTATAGCCTGCTAAAGTGCCCTTGTTTGTGACAGTGGAAGCATTTAGCAGCACCGGACGGACATTGGTCCATCCTGTGGATATGCTTTGCCCCGCAAGATGGCTTGGGGTTGGCTTACCCTGGTTCAGGTGGTCTCTGCGCTTCTGCGGCTGGATATGGTGGACCGAGGTGTGCCTTCTGCCCCATGAAGTGCTCTCACCTGTAAAAATGGTCTCACGTTGGTCTCACAGCTTGGACAGCCTGACTAGCTGGACAGCCTTGTCGAGAGTGAGGTTTTCCTTGGCTTGGAGAAGGTCAGAGAGCAAATCATCTGTGACATCCACCACGATTCTGTCTTGGATGAGTTCTGATTTCAGATCACTGTATTCGCACCCTTCTTCTATGCAGTAGAGGTGATTGATAAAGGAGTTGACAGGCTCCCCAGGCTACTGGACTGTACTGTTAAATTTGTCGAGTTCCAAGGTCTTGTTGGATCGCAAGTTGAAAAAGAGTTCAAAAGATTTTAAAACATAGTCAAATTTAGCAGATGATTCATCTATGGCTTGCCTGGCGACAATATCATCTGCAATCAGACCAATTACACAAAGTAATGTGCCAACTTGTTCTGCTTCCAACTTTTTATTTAATCCTGTAGCTGTGCAATGTCTGAGGAAGCTTTATCTCCATTAACTCCAGTTGTGAGATTGGTCCGGGCCAAAACTAAACCACATTAATGAAGAGTTGTGGTCCATGGTTGAAAAGTTTTAAGTGTGGGTGTCCCTCTAAGAGATTGGAAGGTTTCAAGTGGCGCCACCAGTATTGCAGAGGAGAGGATATTCATGCACTTCAGAATTTTGGCGCGACTTTTAAAAAGTTGACGATGGGCCAGGAGGAGAAAGAAACTGCAAAATGGCCGCAGGCCAAGTTGCAACTTTGGGTCAGTTTAATGGCGTTGGCCTGCTACAGTCAGGTCCAGGTCAGGAAGACAGAAGTCTTGCTGGGTCGAGAGGCTCAATATTTTGTGAGGCACTCAGGCTTTCATTTAAACGGGGGTTTCTGCACGTTTGATGTTTTTTTTTACTTTTTACAGCGTTCTGGACTTGTGGGCCATGTGGAGAGGGCGCCGAGTCGGAGGTCAGGCCAGCATCAAATATGCAACTGAGTTTTCTGCCTGACTGATTTTTGAAGGAAATAATTCACAGGACTCGCTTCCCTAGAACTTTAAAAATGTTGTACCTCACCCTGCAGGCTGCTGGCTGCTCGCTCTGCTTTGTTGAAACTGCTTCCACATGGATCCAATGGAGTTAAGCTTGAGCTTAACTTCTGCCCTTTTTTCTGCTGCCAGGATCTTCTGTCTCTGGAGCTTTTCAGGTGAGTTTTTTCAGCTTCTTGCTTCTTGAGTGAGGTTTCTTCAGAGCAGAAATTTGTTGCTGCTGCCCTTTTCTTGATTTCTTTAGTCGTTTTAGAGAGGAAGTGGATTTTGATCTCCAGCTACCACCATGTTTTTTTGGGTTGTCTCTACCCATGGTGTGTATTGTTTAGACACCATTAAGCAGTTTTGTAGAAGTTATCAAGAAGTC
Organism: Cetorhinus maximus; assembly: GCF_964194155.1. NCBI lineage: Eukaryota > Metazoa > Chordata > Chondrichthyes > Lamniformes > Cetorhinidae > Cetorhinus > Cetorhinus maximus. The sequence goes on along the minus strand of NC_135890.1, from coordinate 47,330,543 downwards.
TTTATTAACATTACTGAACTATGTACACATTTACAGTAGAGGGTACAGGTATGGAGTGGACTCCAGGGAATATGCTCGCATGTTGCTACCTAGCTGCCCTAAACTTTAGGTCAGTTGCCTTCCTACATCACCGGTGGGCGGTACTGTACTCAGTCCCAGGTTAACCCTTAATGTAATGGATCCCTCTACTACAATATTGATTGGAAAATACAAGGGACATCTTATTTGGAATAAGAGGATTTAGGAAGAAAATTTCAGAGTGCAGGCCTGTGATGGCTGAAGAGCTTTTCAGAGATGCTACAAAAGTGCGAAGGATGCATGATAATCCAGAGTAAAAAGAGGGGAGGAGCAAGCTGGGATGTGGGCTACAGAAGTAAGGTGGAGTGAGGCTATGGTACGATTTATAAGCATGGATTGTGATTTTGAAAACAAAGTGTTAGGGGATAGGAAAGCAATGAATTTCAATGAGGACTGAGTATGTGTGCAGAACTTAGAAGAGGGATTGTATGTGAGCAGAGTACTTTTGAATAGGTTGGAAATTGCATCAAGTGGAACTGAGGAGGTTGTATAGCTCCCAGTAAGCTACAACAACAACAGATCAATTGGTCGTTTATCTCATTTGATGTCAGCAGAACATCGCTGTACAAAAACAACCGTTATATGTGCCTACATCACAGCGGTGACCACATTTCAAAAGTAATTTATTGGCTGTGGAGGGTTTTTAGGATTCCTGAAGAAGGAAAATTGATTAAAAATGAGTGTTAGTTTGTGCTGTCTTTCAGTGGCTGTGGAACAATTGTACAAGGATCAATTGTGTGGAAGGCCTGAACCTGGACCTCATTTGCTTACAATTGGCAGGGCTGTAAGTACTGTTCCAGCACCCACAGACAGCTCATCAGTTGGCAGGGTGGGAGGAGGTGGAGGTCAAGTGGGGGGGTGGGGGGGGATGGAGGGTGATAAGGGTTATGGCAGTGGGAAAGTCAGTTGAAGGTTGGAGACATGAACACTGGTGACAAGATTTTTGGGGGGGGGCCTAAGAGAAGCATCCACAAAAATCACGAGAAAACTTATGTTCGCCTGTTTTCTGAGGAGTCTGACGCAGTCCCTAACCAGGTTATTGACACTATTGTGTAGAGGCACTCATTCCCTCCAGCTTCTCCTCACAGCGGCGCTCTCCCACTCCAACTTCTCCCAGTTCTCAGAGTTGCAAGGCTCCTTCAAACCCTCCCCACAGTTCACAGAGAGCACTCAACTTCCTTGAAGTGTGCTGCCTCCCCAGACTGCACCTAATATTTGAACCTAATCCTGTTCCTTTAGTCCAGCATTGAACTTTCTGTTGCAGGCAGGAACTCCTGATTTATCATATGACAGGGATCTTCCAGTAGAAGCACCAAGTTCAACACAGGACGGCAAACACAAGCTGCAGCCAGAACTGGCTTGAAGAAGAAAATGAGTGACTGGAACACAACAATATTCTGGCTGGCACAAACACACCATCCAATAACTGATTACTGCCCCAAGGGATGAGACACACACTCATGTGTGCAGTCTGCTCATGCAAGGTTACAATGCTGGTTAGGCACAGTTAAGTGCTTTCACTTGTTTTGACAGTGCAGTAAGAACAACGTACATTTCTATTCACTTCCTCACATGCAGGAAGCTCTTTCAAAGCGCTTCGGATTAAAGAGAAAGAAGGTGCCAACACTGAGCAAAAGGGCACAAAAAGAAAATAGGGTTAGGCTCAAGGAGTGAAAAATCAAAAAATTTTGAAAGCAAAATACTGCAGATGCTGCAAATCTGAAAAGCGTCTGTGGAGAGACAAACAGAGTTAAAGTTTCAGGTTGACAGCTTTTCATCAGAACTGGAAGAAATTAGAAATTTAACAGTCTATAAGCAAGTACAGAACCAGGGGGGGAAAAGGATATTTGGTGGGGTAAATAACAAATGGGAAGGTGTGTGATAGAGCGGAGGGCAGCAGTGATTAAATGACAAAGTATTGATGGTGCAAAGGAAAAGGAGATAGTCATTTGACAAGTAAAGAAACAAAAGTAAGGTCCAGAAGTGTAAATGGTTACAGCAGAACTATTACCAGCCCCTGTCTGAGAAAATGGCAGCTGCGGTTATGATTTATTTCCCTGGCTCTGTACTTGCTTCTAAACTGTTAAATCTCTAACTTCTTCCAGTCATCAACCTGAAGTGTTAACTTAGTTCCTCTCTCCACAGGTGTTGCCTGGCTTGCTGAGTCTTTCCAGCATTTTCTGTATCTGTTTTTGAAACACAATTTGGGAAATCATCTGATTTGCTGTTTGTGTCTTGGATCTCTGTATGGTTTGGCTGCCTTAGCAACCATGACTATGCTTCAAAAAGCTATTCACTTATGTGAAGTGCTTTAGGATGTGATAAGCTTCTATATAAATGCCAGGAGATCAGGGCAACAGGATATTAGTTTCCAAGGTGTTGCCCTGATCTCCTGCCCTTAACATTTTTGGGAGATGGGTGGAACCCTCCTTGAAACACCATTAACAGCCATTTTTAACCATTATACCATTTATCCAATATTCCACTAGAGAATGCTCACAGAAATTCCAGGAGAAGCTTTTACCTTCTCAATATTATACAGTGAAATGTGATAATTTTGAGGATGATGCGGTTACATTAGGTGGGACTGGACAGTGACAGTAACAATGTGATATACAGGAAAATATGCTCTAGCCTTGGCCAAATGCTAATTAAGTGTCACCTGAAGATATCTGAGTCATGCACTTGGAGGGAGCGGAATCTTTGAGATTGCCTGAATATGATAGAACTTGTAGAATATAGAACAGTAGGGGACACGGAGGGACTGCATAAATACTGAGTTAATGATTGCAAAATTAGGCTCCATATATTTTTGTTATATATTTTTGTTTTGGGGCTAAAATGGCATTCAGGCCACACATGCATGCACCCTCTCTCTCTTCTGGTGCAATTTGCACTGGACACCAGTTGGTGAGAACACAAAAATGAACATTACGAGCACATGCTGGAAGTATACAGAGTTGGCAAATTGTGACATCAGTCAGTGTGTAGATCTAATTTAATGCCAGCAGTGCGATTTGTGCTGCTCTAGCTAATGCACTCTCTTAAACGCACATGCTGAAAATGTGTTCAGCAGCAGGAAGGTCCACTTACCAGCTCTCTTTAAAGGGCTATCTGCTGACCATCTGGCTCATGACTCCGATGTGCAACTTGGCTAGCATGCATATGATGAGAGCCATGCTGCCACACAGAACATCATCGAGCAGACCATTGTCTGCAGAAGCGACGCTTCCGTCTGAACTGCTCTGGGGGAGTCCTGCAGTACTCATTGGAGTGGATGTCATGGTTCTTTGTGGTCTGTTGTGTCCTACATAACCTAACCATGATGAGGGCATAGCCCCTGCCCTGCCACCAAGGATACATTGGGCAGCTGAGGAGGAGGAGAAGGAAGAAAGAAGCATGAGGAGGAAGAGGAGGAGGAACAGGAGGAATGGGGGAGACAACTAACCCCTTTCCAACCAGTATGTCTGTGATTGCCTCATCCAACTGCAGTCCAAAGAAGACAAGCCACTGTATCCAGGATTTTGGGTCTACACTGCTGGCATTGCCCAAGATGGCTAGCTACTCTCACTGCCTTCTCAGTGTCTGCTGGATGTCCTCTTTGCCCTTTGTGGATAGGCGACCTCGCTCCTCCTGTCCATCTCCTGCACCAAGGTCTCTAGTATAGCACCTGAGAACCTTAGAGCCTTTGCGCTGCCCTGTTGCACTATTAACCACTCTTCTTGAGGTCAGACTCTCTTCCCCAGCCACTTCCCTGCTGCAGCCTTTAAGTAGTACAGGATTTAGTGGTGCCAGTCTCTCCCAAAATTGGGCCCCCTGCTGAGGAGTGCAGCCTCTCAACATGACATTTAGCACTGAGCTGCACATGGCTATTATTTAAATTAGCATTCAACAAATGTTTGCATGCTGCCTGCATTGCTATGTATGGGCACAGGTTCATCACACAGCATAACCCCTGCTTTCAGGACTTATCCAATTAAATACTTCCTCTTTGCCTTGCAATTTAGTTTTATTGAGTAACTAAGGCAGGTATAAATAGATTCATTTTCTGTTCTGGAATACAATATTTAATGTAAGCTTTACTAAATAAACCATGGAATCGGTAATCGCCTGCTAGATTCCGGTGTTCAGTAAATGCATCCTGTTTAACTGGAACATCTTATTTATTGTATCTCTCCTTCTTCTTAGGCAGTCCCTCGGGATCAAGGATGACTTGCTTCAACTCCAGTTCAATGGGTTCTGAGATGGCTGATAAGTCCAATGCGCAATCCGCAGACTCTGGCCCATGTGGGGCAGATGGCGCTTGGAGGATTGGCTATAAGTTTATTGGAGGTTTGTGCGTTCCCTCTGACACCTTGACTTCACCCCTGTCTGCTCCCGACGACGTCTCCCAATGTGTATGGTGCCTTCCCAAATGAACCTTCTCCTTCCCAAATGAACCTTCTCCTTCCCAAATGGACCTTCTCCTTCCCAAATGAACCTTCTTCAATAGTCAGGGATTCCCATGAGTTGGCGGGGATATTTAACTGCTTCCGGGATACTTTGAGGACATCCCTAAATTGTAATATAAAATCAAAATACTGCGGATGCTGGAAATCTGAAATAAAAACAGAAAATGCTGGAAATAGTGCTATTTTCACCGGACTAGTGTTCCAAAGTCCCAGGGTAATTCCCTATGGACCTGGGTTCGAATTCCTCCACGGCAGATGGTGAAATTTGAATTCAGTAAAAAAATCTGGAATTAAAAGTCCGATGATGACCATGGGCAGCATTTTACCCCCCGTTGGACGGGGGTGGGGGGGGTTGTGTGGGAGCGGGCGCGGGCAGGTGGGTTCCTGATTGGCGCCCGCAGTCGGGGGCACGGTGCCATTTTACATGGGCGGGCCAGTTAAGGTTCGCCCAGCATGATGTCTGCCTGGAAGCGCTATGTGCTTCCTGTGTGGGCCGGGGAGGGGGGGGTTGGATTTCCTGAGCCAGGAGTGCGTTCTTTCGCGCATGCGAAAGTTCAAAAGTTCATCAAAGGCAGAAAAAAATATTCCTGACATGTGCCCCCATGTGCCACTGTCACGTGAGCCTGGGACATGTCAATTTCTTTTATTTAAACATTTTATACAAATTTTAATACCCTCATGAAACCTCATCCCGCCCGTGGATGAGGTTTCATGGTTTTTCGGAAGGCCACCTGGGCTCTTTGCCTGCCCGCCAACCTTAAGGTTGGACGGGCAGGTCCATTAAGCATTTTAATTACTTTTTTAATGGCCTTAATAGGCCCTTGGCAGTTTGGCAGGCACGCAGCCGATTCGGCTGTGCGCCCATCGAACTGAAAATCTAAATGACGCACACCCGACGTCACCCCGCGTCATTTTATGCGTCGGTGAGCGGGCCCCACCCCCTGCTCGCCGACCGGAAGAATCTGTGCCGATTGTCACAAAAACCCATCTGGTTTGCTAATGTCCTTTAGGGAAGGAAATCTGCCGTTCTTATCTGGTCTGGCCTACATGTGACTCCAGACCCACCGCAATATGGTTGACTCTTAACTGCCCTCTGAACTAGGGCAATTAGTGATGGGCAATAATTACTGGCCTAGCCAGCGATGCCCACATCCCATGAATGAATAAAAAAAAACTCAGCAGGTCTGACAGCATCTGTGGCGAGAGAAACAGAGTTAACGTTTCGAGTCCGTATGACCCTTCTTCAGAGCTGAAATTGTTGCTGTTGTCCTCCTGGGAGTCTCCTTCTGTGACCACACAGTTGCTTCAGGGTTCTAGTGTCAGACGTGCGAACAATATGTTCTGCCCAGCGGAGCTGGTTTTAAGTGATTAGTGCCTCGATGTTGGCTTGGGAGAGGATGCTGCTGTTGGACTGTCTTTCTTGCCAGTGGATTTGGAGGAGCTTGCAAAGGCAACACTGGTAGTAATTCTCCAGTGGTGTGAGGTGCGTGATCGAGGTTGTCCAAGTCTCTGAAGCATATGGGTGTACCTGGTTTACTGTTGTCCAGTAAACCATGATCTTAATCCTGGGTTTGAGATCCTGGTCCTCAAATACTCTTTTTCTCAGCCAGCCAAAGGCTGTGCTGTCACCTTATAATACCTCTCACAGTAGTTACAGATCAATAGACTTGTTTACTGGGAAATCATGGGCGAAATCTTACCAGTCCTGTGGAGGTGAGCTTGAAGTAGAGTGTTGGGTCCAACAATACATTTCCACTTCTGGGTGGATCATCAACAACAGCCAATTAGGGGTGAATGTGGAGGATGTGGAGGGCTCCGCTGGGTGGAGGTGGGATCCTGGTGGCAGGTTGTAGGGTGGGGGGGGCATGGTTGGCAATCAGAGTTGGAGGCTCCATGCCCCAAACATGGAACCGCAGGTAGGAAAGGCTGTACCTGCAGCCCAAATGATTCTTCTGGAAGGATTTCCCCTCTGCTCTGAGGGACCTAACAGCTTCAGACCTTATCAATTTTGATTTAGATACACATTTTCGAGGGCATCTCATTGCTGAGGTGTCCCTGCGCTGCCCTTGCTGCCTGAGCAGCTCCCACCTCTCCCTGCGAAGCTGCCAGCCTCCCAGGCTCTCTGATTGGACCAGCAGCCTCAGGAGCCCATCTGCCAATTTTAATTGAATGGGTTTCAAAGAGGCGGCTTATTAATTGGTCCTTGATTGAAGAATATTTTCAAAGGGGGTAAGATTCTACTCCATAGTCCTTTGGGATTCAAACATTACGTGAGCTGTCACATTCTGGTCTTGAAAACTCTAATCACAAATTTGACCGAGTGTGGCATCAAGGAACCTCATAAAATTGAAGAAAATGGAAATCGGGGTGGAAACTCTTAAGTTACTGGAGTCAAACTTTGCATAAAGGAAGATGGTTGTGGTTGTTGAAGGTCAATCATCTCTGCCCCAAAACGTTACTCTAAGAGTTCCTCAGTAGAGTGTCCTAGACCCAAACATCTTCAGCTGTTTATCAAGACCTGCCCCCCATCATAACGTCAGAAGTGGGGCTATTCACTGATGATTGCACAGTGTTCAGTTCATTCGTAACTCTTCAGATACTGAAGCAGTCCATGCTCACAAACAGCAAACACTGGGAGTGGATTTTAGGGGGGACAGATTACCCAGGCTACCCAGATTATGGTTCACAACGCCTCTGAGGAGCAGCAAACTACAGGTCATCCAGAAGTTGGGCGGTCCCCACAAAAATTGTGGTGGGAGGGGGTGGTGGGTTGAGATGCTAACCCCCGAAATGCAGCCAGCCAGTTCGGGAATACAGGGCGCGGGCTCACTAACCGCACCCTTATCCCATGTCAACAAAAATTGCTGGCACTGGGAATGGGGCGGGAATCTCAGAATTGGGTCACGT